>NC_135477.1:133015341-133656272 GCF_052094955.1 Ictidomys tridecemlineatus | reverse complement strand
GTGAGCTGACACTATATCCTTGAATTCTTTCTCCTCTTAGTGTGTATTAGATTGTGCTCACCCACAGAATATTGTAAAATGATGGAAATGTTTTTGTATAAATGTTTTTGTCTTGTTTAATAAGGTAGGTGTTAGCCAATTGTGGCTGATTAGCATTTGAAATTTTCCTAGTTTGACTGAGGAAAACACTTTTTAATTTTGTTATATTTTAATTTAAATTCAAGTAGCCATATGTGGCTGGTTGCTACCAAATTGAAAAGTGAAATGTTCTACAGAAAGACAAAAAACTGGGCTGAATAAAAAAAAAATCACAAGAGATATTAAAAATAATTTTGAGAAGAATGAACATAAAGACACAGCAGAACTTATGGGATGTAGCTAAAGCATACTTAGACATTTATAGCTACAGATGCCTACATCAAGAAAGAAGAAAGTTCTCAAGTTACAACTTAATATTCCATCTTCATAGAGTAGAAAAGAAGAACAAACTGAGTACAAAGCAAACAAGGAAGAACATAATAATGCTTAGATCAGAAAATAATGAAAAAGGGACTAGAAGAACATTTTTTTAAAAAAAATCAACAAAACCAGAAGCTGGTTCTTTGAAAGGACAGATGATGTTAACCAACCTTCAGCTAAACTGATCAGGAAACAAAAAGGGGGATGGAGTTGGGGGAGACTTAAGTTAACAAATATCAGTAATAAAAGAGGAGGCATTACAACTGACCTTACAGAAGTAAGGTCATTTTATTCCTGTTGCTAGGACTCTAAAATGGTATAGCCAGGTAAAAAAATAGTTTTAATAGCAACTTAAAAGGTGAGGCACTTAGTTACTCTTTGATCCAGTGCTGCGACCTATATGGCTATTAATTCAGAAAATCAGTGAGGGGCAACAGAGGACTAAGGAAAATACACACACATTTAGAGAAAGAGCTGGGATCAGGTGAGATGCTGATCTCTGATAAAGAAACAGTGACCCAGAGCTAGCTCTGCGTGTTTATTATATAGGGTCTTACAATCGGGAAGTTAAAGTCTATAGAGGCATTGTTCTTTGTGCACTAGAAAGTTACAGGACACTTTTGTAGCTACTCCACTGTTGCAATACTAGGAGCTTCCTGTAGCACCCAAGAAGCCCACTGTCCAAATTATCTACTAAGCAGGCAGGCTTAAAAGTTACAGCACTGGTGAAATATTGTAGTTATCTTGCTATGCTCAGAATCCTCTATCCTTGGAAGCTGGTGTCTGAAATCTAGGCCAAGACTGACACAGCTTCTGGGCTTTGCACAGAGCCTTCATGGGTAGGGCATCACCATAGCAACTGGGCAATCTTGACCCCTACTTTTTGCACTGAAGTTCCCAGTATTTGCAGGCACACCACAGTCACAAGTTGATCAAAGACTCTGATCCAAATCACTGTACTCCACTGTCCAGTAAGTCCACACCTAGGTCTATAAACAAGAAAAACAAAAACATATGTGCACAAAACTAGTACATGAATGTTCATAACAGCATTATTTCTAATAGCCAAAAAATGGAAAAACCTAAGTACCCATCAACTGATGAATGGATGAACAAAATGGGTATATCTATCTATACAATGGAATATTTTTCATCAATAAAAAGAAATCAAGTAATGATTCATGTTGCAACATGTCTAAATCTTGAAAATATGTCAAGTGAAAGAGGCTAGTGATAAAGGACCCGCATTTGTAAGATTCCATTCATTCATAGTAGGCAAACAGGCAAGGCAAATCTGAAGAAACAGAAGGTAGATGAATTGTTGCCTCGAACTGGCAGGATGAGGCAGGGTTAAGGTTGGGTGATGACTTAAGGGTATAGAGATTCTTTTCTGAGGTAATGAAATGTTCTAAAATTGTTTTTGTTGAGGGATACACAATTCTGAACATACTAAAGACATTAAATTGTACACTTTACCATGAGTGAAATGTATCGTGTTAGCTGTATCTCCTGGAGTCAATTTTAATTGTGTGTATTTTTTTTGAAATAAGCAAAGGAGAAGGAATTATTGCTTTAGGCCCTAAAGTTTAGCTTTAGCTGTAGTTGTGCTTCCTTCCTGGTGTTTCTCAGGAAATCTGTGCCATAAAAAGTTAATAATACATAAACAAATATAGGGAGTAGCCACAGATCCATTCCCTGACTGCTTGCAGCACTCACTCTTCTCCCAAAAGCTGTACTTGAAAGAAAGAGTGTGTGCACACAATACTGTGTAGTTACACCAAAGAGTCAGTGTTCTCCCCTATCATTTAGTGTACTTTAGTGATAGCAGAGGAGTTTTCATTCTCATTTTTGTGCTTTGGGTACGTATCTTTCTTACTGTCTGTTTTCTCCTTTAGGAAAGGAATTAGTTTGTGTTAACTCCAATATACCTCACATGTCTGAGGTCAATTTTAATTGACTCACACTAAGTAATATGAATTTTGTATGTATGAAGAAAATGAAGTGTGAAATTATCTCTGCAATAATATTTTTAATGACTAAATCAAAATTAGCCTTCTGGAAAGGATCCATAAGAGCATTCTGCAGCATTTTTCATGGTAGTACACAGGAGAAACTTTCTGATTCTCCGTATGTTTTCTGATTTATTTGTTCATTTAACAAAAATTGGTTGAGTGCCAACCAAGTACTTGGGACTAATGTTGAGGATACAGTGGGGAAAAAACAGAAAAAGTTGTCCTTGAGTTTGTGAAACTTACATTCATAATTCAGGAGATAGACAGTAAACAAGATTTATATTGTAATGTTTGGAAGTGCTGAGTATTATGAAGACTAAATGGGGTGTCCAGGGAAGGCTGCTCTGGGGATTGAATGATAGGAAGAAGCAGCCAACATTCAGTGAGAAGGAGCAAATGCAAAGGGACCAAGGTATGTGTGGACCAGATGCATCTGAGAAACAACAAGAGGCCAGAATGGTGGAACAGAGTGAATGAGGATGGAGAAGTTCCAGGGGATGGGCCATGTGGGCCTTGTAGGCCACATAAAGCTCTGTGGAAAAGTACAATAGAGAGCTGAGCATGGTGGTGCACACCTGTAATCTCAATGACTTGGGAGGCTGAAGCAGGAGGGCCCAAGTTTGAAGCAAGTCTCAGCAACTTAGTGAGGCCCTAAGAAACTTAATGAGACTCCTGTCTCAAAATAAAAAAAAATATATATAAAAGGGCTGAGGATGTAGCTCGGTAGAAGAGCACCCCTGGGTTCAATCCCCTGTACCACATATGAACCAAAAAAATACTGTAGAGAGGCAGAAGGGGAAGCAGGTGGGAGGTGACAAAGCTAATAAGGATCTGTAAGTTAGAGTCATGGAGCCAGGTCAGGTGGCAGCTGTGAGTGGAGGGCTAGTGGTCAGCTACTCCAAGGGCTTTTTAAAACAACAAGGGCAAAAACTTATTTTTAAAATAGTTTTGGATTTAAAATGGAGAAGATTGTAGAGACAGTTCTGACACACTGCAATCCAGTTTCCACCATTAGTACCATCTAACATAGTGTGGTATACTCATTATGAGTAATGAATCAATATTGCTATGTGGTTGTAAACTGAAGTGTGTATGTTTATTTGGTTTTCTTAGTTTTTTCCTAATGTCATTTTCCTATGCCAGGGTCTTATACAAGGACTTGAGAGAGGCTGCATATACCAGAGGATAGTGGTCAGAATAAACATAAATAGAACCCTGACCACAATTTGCAGTGGCCAGCCCAGGAAGCCAAACAATAGCCTATTGGAACTGGCCCCAAACAGATAAATAATAGATAGATTCCCTAATATTGGTCCCAGCTTCCAACTTAGAACCATTTGAAGAGAGCCAAATATTCATCCATAACCAATCCCACAGGATGTCCTACCTCTGATTAGCTGCCTAAAGCTCCTCATGTGGACTGCCTCCAATCAGGGCACACCTGGAGCTTTCCTCTTTTTCCACCACAAAGCTTTCTCAATCCTCTGAGTCACTGTCTTTGAGTCTCTGCTAAACCAACAGATCGTGGTCCAGTTCCTTACCATAGCAAGTTCAGAATAAATAGCCTTCATCTGTTCTCATTTGAATGGTCTTTGTTTCAATACCATATTACATTTAGTTGTCTTCTTAGGTCCTCTTGACTGTGATAGTTTTCCAGACTTCCCCCTTTTTTTTTTTTTATGACCGCTAGAAAAAAAAAACTTCCACACTTGGTAATACGTTATTGCTTATTAGAGGTATTTCCTTATCTAGAAAACTAATTTAGTTGCATGGTTTCTTGTTCAAAAAAAATTTCAGATTTTTCAACAAAAATGTATTTGTTCTGTGTCCTTTAAGAATATTTTTAATGGTCACATATTTTGGGGATTAGCATAATTATGAACACTTTTGCAATGTGTACTGCATATAAATCTTAATAGAAAATTCCACTCAAAAAATGTTCATAGAACACACTCTCACGTAAAAACTTAAATGTAATGGAATTCTAAACACAAAGTTATTATCATCAGGAGCTCATAAACAAATGGAGAATATAGACATGTAAAACCAACAATAATACAATGTGAAAAGATTTTATGGTAGAAGAAAACTTTAAGCTGGCTCTTGAAAAATGAGGAGTACCTATTAGTAAGTTCAGAAGGAAAATGCATCTCAGGTAAAGGGACTGATAAGAGCAAGGGCGAATGGTTTCAGATTGAGCAGAGCAGTTTCTTATGCTGGCACCTGGGAAACAGGGAGCAGGCTGCAAGAGGAAGAGAAGAGTCTAGAAAGCAAGGGTAAGTTTATTAGTTTTTAAAATTAAGCCAGGTACTGTGGTGTGCGCCTGTAATCCCAGAGACTCAGGAGGCTGACACAGAAGGATCACAAGCTGAAGATCAGCCTCAGTAACATAGTGAAGCTCTCAGCAACTTAATGAGATGCTGTCTTAAACATAAATTAGTTGATAAAAAGGGTTGGAGATATGGCTCAGTGGTAAAATGACCTTGGTCTAAATTTCCAGTACAAACAAAACAAAACAAAATACCACGTTAAAAACTAAAGATCACAGAATATTTTTAAATACATATTTTATAAAGTTAGCTATTGTGAATTGTGCTGCTATAAACATTGATGTGGCTGCATTACTATAGTATTATGATTTTAAGTCCTTTGGGTATAGACTGAGGAGTGGGATAGCGGGTCAAATGGTAGTTCCATTCCAAGTTTTCTAAGAAATTTCCATACTGCTTTCCAGATTGATTGCAGCAATTTGCACTCCTACCAGCAATGGAAGAGTGTGCATTTTCCCCCACATCCTCACCAATACTTGCTGTTGCTTATATTCTTAATAATTGCTATTCTGACTGGGGTAAGATGAAATCTTAGAGTAGTTTTGATTTGCATTTCTCTAATTGCTAGATATGTTGAACATTTTTTCATATATTTGTTGATCGATTGTATATCTCTTCTGAGAAATGTTTGTTCAGTTCCTTAGCACATTTATGGACTTGTTTTCTTGGTGTTAACGTTTTTGGGTTCTTTATATATCCTGGAGATTAGCGCTCTATCTAATGTGCTTTCATGTATGACAAATTAGAACAAATAAATTAATTTAAAAAATACACTTGTCAATTTTAACATTGCTTTTATTACTGAAATAAAGTTATGTGTTATTTTAGAAAGGGGAAAAAAGATATTAGTTGTTTTTTAAAAACAAACTAAGCCAGGCAAGGTGATGCACAACTGTAATTCCAGTGGCTAGGGAAGCTGAGACAGGAGGATTGTAAGTTCAAAGCCAACCTCAGCAAAACTGAGGTGCTAAGCAACTCAGTGTGAGATCCTATCTCTAAATAAATTACAAAATAGGTCTGGAGATGTGGCACAGTGGCTGAGAGCACCTAAATTCAACCCCTGGTGCCCACGCTTCCCCCCAAAAAACAAATTAAAATGGACTCTAGTAAACCATCCCTTTGAAGATAGCAAGGCATGTGGGGGAATGGGCAGGTTTTGAAATTGTCATACTATAACTCAAATGTGCAAAAAAGGGTAACTCCTTAATATCTCTTCTAGTAGGATAACCATAAGACTGATTGTCAAATTGGAATACTGTAAGAATAAAAGGTGAGTAGTTTTTAAATTATTTATTTATTTATTCTAATTTGTTGTACATGATGACAGGATGCAATTCATTTTATATTACACATATAAAGCACAATTTTCAAGTCACTGATTGTACACAAAGTATTTTCACACCATTAGTGTCTTCATACATGTACTTAGGGTAATGATGTCTAACTCATTCCATAATCATTCCTATCCCCTTTCCCCCTACCTTCTCCTCCCTCCTCTTTACCCTATCTAAAGTTACTCCATTCCTCCCATGCTCCTCCCTCATCACCATTATGAGTCAGCATCCTCATATATAAAAAAAAAATCAGCCTTTGTTTTTTTGGGATTGGCTTGCTTCACTTAGCATTATACCCTCCAACTCCATCCATTTACCTGCAAATGCCATGATTTTATTCTCTTATAATGCTGAGTAATGTTCCATTGTGTATATATATATATACCAAAGTTTCCCTATTCATTCATCTACTTAAGGGCATCTGGGTTGGTTCCACAGTTTAGCTATTGTGAATTGTGCTGCTATAAACATTGATATGGCTGTGTCCCTGTAGTATGCTGTTTTTAAGTCCTTTGGGGATAAACTGAGCAGTGGGAGAGCTTGGTCATATGGTGGTGTGATTCCAAGTTTTCCAAGGAATCTCCATACTGCTTCCTAGATTGGCTGCACCACTTTGCAGTCCTACCAGCAATGTATGAGTGTGCCTTTTCCCCACATCCTCGCCAATGCTTATTGTTGCTTATATTCTTAATAACTGCCATTCTGACTGGAGTGAGATGAAATCTTAGAGAAGTTTTGATTTGCATTTCTCTAATTGCTAGAGATGTTGAACATTTTTTCATATGTTTGTTGATTGATTGTATATCCTCTTCTGAGAAGTGTCTGTTGTTCCTTGGCCCATTTATTGATGGGGCTATCTGGTTTTTTTTATTTGTTTGTTTGTTTATTTTGGTATTAAGGTTTTTCAGTGCTTTATATATCCTAGAGATTAGTGCTCTATCTG
Source organism: Ictidomys tridecemlineatus (assembly GCF_052094955.1). Taxonomy (NCBI): domain Eukaryota; kingdom Metazoa; phylum Chordata; class Mammalia; order Rodentia; family Sciuridae; genus Ictidomys; species Ictidomys tridecemlineatus. The sequence goes on along the minus strand of NC_135477.1, from coordinate 133,649,194 downwards.
ATGTGCACGTGGTAAAGATTTGCTCCTATTATGTAGGCTCTCTATTCCCTCACTTATTGTTTCTTTTTTCTGAGAAAAAGCTTTTTAGTTAGAATCCATCCCATTTATTGATTCTTGGTTTTAATTCTTGTACTATAGGAGTCTTATTAAGAAAATTGGGGCCTAATCTGACATGATGGAGATTTGAGCCTACTTTTTCTTCCACTAGGTGCAAGATCTCTGGTTTAATTCCTAAGTCTTGATTCACTTTGAGTTGAGTTTTGTACATAGTGAGAGATAAGGTTTTAATTTCACTTTGTTACATATAAATTTCCAGTTTTTCCAGCACCATTTGTTGAAAAGGCTATCTTTTCTCCAATGTGTGTTTTTGGAAACTTTGTCTAATAAAACAACAACAACAACAACAACACTGTAGTTATGTGGGTTAGTCTCTGTGTCCTCTATTCTGTACCATTGGTCTACCAGTCTGTTTTAGTGCCAACACCATGCTGTTTTTTGTTACTATTGCTCTGTAGTATAGTTTAAGGTCTGGTATAGTAATACCACCAGCTTCACTCTTCTTGCTAAGGATTGCTTTAGCTATTCTGGGTGTCTTATTTTTCCAGAAGAATTTCATGATTGCTTTTTCTATTTCTATGAGGAATGTCATTGGAATTTTGATTGGGATTGCATTGAATCTGTATAGTGCTTTTGGTAGTATGGTCATTTTGACAATATTAATTCTGCCTATTCAAGAACAAAGTGGATCTTTCCATGTTCTAAGGTGTTTTTTAATTTCTTTCTTTAATGTGTGTAGTTTTGTTGTAGAGGTCTTTCACCTCTTTCATTAAGTTGATTCTCAAATATTTGTGTGTGTGTGTGTGTGTGTGTGGCTATTGTAAATGGGGTGGTTTTCCTAGTTTCTCTTTCAGCAGATTTGTCAATGATGTACAGAAATGCCTGTGATTTATGGGTGTTGATTTTATATCCTGCTATTTTGTTGGATTCATTTATTAGTTCTAGGAGATTTCTGGTGGAATGTTTTGGGTCTTCTAGTTATAGAATCATATCATCTGGAAATAGTGATAATTTGAGTTCTTCTTTTCCTATAAAAATCCCTTTAATTTCTTTCATCTGACTAATTGCTCTGGCCAGTGTTTCAAGAACTATGTTGAATAGAAGTGGTGAAACAGGGTATCCCTGTCTTTTTCCAGTTTTTAGAGGGAATGCTTTCAATTTTTCTCCATTTAGAATGATGTTGGTCTTGGGCTTAGCATAGATAGCCTTTACAATGTTGAGGTATATTCCTGTTATCCCCAGTTTTTCTAGCATTTTTAACATGAAGGGATGCTGAATTTAATTAAATGTTTCTTATCATCTATTGAGATGATCATATGATTTTTATCTTTGAGTCTACTGATGTGATGAGTTACATTTATTGATTTATATATGTTGAACCAACCTTGGATCCCCAGGATAAACCCTATTTATCATGGTGCACTATCTTTTTGATATTAGGATAGAGGAGGGTTCAGAGATTCAAACCAAAGGAATGCACCATCTCTTAAATGAAATAATATCAGAAAATTTCCCAAGCATGAAGAATGAATTGGAAAATCAAATACAAGAGTCCTGTAAGAAACCAAATGTACAAAATTACAACAGATCTACACCAAGGCACATTATAATGAAAATGACTAGGATATAGAATAAGGATAGAATCTTAAAGGCTGCAAGAGAGAGGAATTAGATGACATAGAGGGGGAGGCCAATTCAAATCAGCAGATTTTTCAACCCAGACCCTCAAAGCCAGGAGATCTTGGAACAACATATACCATTCTCTAAAAGATAATGGATGCCAACCAAGAATCTTTTATCCAGGAAAATTAATTAATTCAAACTTGATGATGACATAAAAACCTCCCATGATAAGCAAAAGCTAAAAGAATTTACAGCAAGAAAATCTTCACTACAGAACATTCTTGGCAAAATATTCCACGAGGAGAATGAAAAACAACAATGAAAATATGCAAAGGGAAGAACTACAATAAAGGAAAAGACACCCAAAGAAGAAGCCAAGTCAAGCTAAATACCTAAAATAAACAAAAATGACCCGTAATACAAATCATGTCTCAATATTAATCCTAAACGTTAATGGCTTAAACTCACCAATCAAAAGACATAGGCTGGTGGATTGGATTTTTTAAAAAAAGACCCAATAATATTCTGCTTTCAAGACTCATCTCATAGGAAAAGATGTCCACAGGCTAAAGGTGAAAGGTTGGGATAAAATATACCATTCACATGGTCTACATAAGCAAGCATGGGTTTTCATCCTCAGATCAAGTGAAGTAGACTTCAAGCCAAAGTTAATCAAAAGAGATAAATATGGACATTTCATACTGCTTAAGGGAATCATACATCAACAAGACATTACATTTATAAATATATATGCCTCAAATAATGAAGCATCTATGTTCATCAGTCAAACTCTTTTCAAGTTCAAGTGTCAAATAGATCACAACACAATAATTCTGGGTGACTTTAACACACCTCTTTTACCACTGGATAGATCTTCCAAACAAAAGCTCAACAATGAAACTATAGAACTCAATAATACAATCAATAACTTAGACTTAACTGATATATATAGAGAGAGTATATTATCCATCAATGAGCGAATACACTTTCTTCTCAGCAGCACATTGATCCTTCTCTAAAATGGATCATATATTATGCCACAAAGAAAATCATAGTAAATACAAAAAAAGTAGAGATACTAAGCTGCATTCTATCAGACTACAATGGAATGAAATTAGAAATCAATGATAAATAAGAAACAAAAAGTACTCCAACACCTGGAGACTAAATAATATGCTACTGAATTAGCAAGGAGGAGGTCAATGAGAATACCGATACAACATATCAAAATCTCTGGGACAATATGAAGGCAGTTCTAAGAGGAAAGTTCATTGCATGGAGTTCATTCCTTCAAAGAAGAAAAAGTCAACAAATAAATGACCTAACATTACATCTCAAAGTCCTAGAAAAAGAAGAACAAATCAACCCCAAAAGCAGGAAGAGACAGGAAATAATAAAAGTCAGAGCTGAAATCAATGAAATTGAAACAAAAGAAACAATTGAAAAAATTGAGAAAACAAAAAGTTGGTTCTTTGAAAAAATAAATAAAATTGATAAACCATTAGCCATGCTAATGAAGAGAAAAAAAGAGAAAACTCAAATTACTAACACCCGTGGGGAAAAAGAAAATATTATGACGGACACTATAGAAATAAGAAGATAATTATAAGTTATTTTGGAAATTTTTACACCAATAAAATAGAAAATATCGAAAACATCGACAAATTTCTAGAGGCATATGATATGCCCAAACTAAATCAGGATGATATAAACAATTTAAACAGATCAATTTCAAGCAAGGCAATAGAAGCCTACCAACCAAGAAAAGCCTAGGATCATATGGACACACAACTCAATTCTACAAGACCTTTAAAGAAGAATTAATATCAATACTTCTCAAACTGTTTCATGAAATAGAAAAAGAGGGAACACTTCCAAACACATTCTATGAGGCCAATATTACCCTGACTCCAAAATCAGACAAAGACACATCAAAGAAAGAAAAATTCAGACCAATATATCTAATGAATATAGATGCAAAAATTTCAATAAAATTCTTGCAAAGGTTACCAGTAGTTTTAATAATTACTCTTGGATGACTTTCAAGTGGAAGTGTCCTAGATAAACTGAGAAGTATAGTCACCCCTTATATAACTAAATTTTCTTTGGTTGAAAACAAACAAGAAAACAATTTGGAAATTATACCTCAGGCTCAATTAATTAAGTCTTGTTGGTTTAAAAGTAATTGTCAGATGAATATTTAAGCAATTATAAGCTCTAATAATAAGAGCTAACACTGAGAGCTAGGCCACTGTTCTAAATATTTCACACACATTAAGTAATTTAATCTTCAATTAAGAAATTATGAAGTAGGTATTAATAGGAATATTTGTCCCACTTTATAGTGAAGGAATATAGAATATGTTAAAGTGACACTCTCAAAGTTAGTTGTTGATTATGCTGGTGCTAGAGTGAGAACTCTGATCTAGGTTTTTGTTACCATAGTTAATGTCCCAATATATACTCAATTGCCTTTTACACTCTTAAGTCCTGGCTTGCTTGACTCTTACATTTGAATTTCAGATGAATGATGGATAACTTTTTTAGTACAAGTGAATCCCATGCAATGTTTGAGACAACCTTTGCCATATCCTCTTAGCATGGCATGATCGGAGTCCCCTGATGTCTACGTGTGGGCCAGTACCCCAGAGCACCTGCTGAAGTGCTCTATGGGTTGCAAAACTGAGGGCTGTGCTCTCAGCAGGGCTCATCATCTTAAAGCAGAATCAGTTCTGACTACACTGCTGGTTATGCAGCAGATGCTGAGTCTCAGCCTCATCCTTTGCCCACCTGGAAATACATATTTGAATATTTATATGAGCATTACAAACATCAAGAACTGCCTTAAGAATATTTAAGAATAAAAGATTAACTGAATTGACCTAGAAAAAAAACCCTTAATTCAAATGAAAAAAAAAAAAGTTTTGTTTGCCTATGTTTTTGAGCAAGAAAGGCAAAATTCTACTGTCATGTTGTTTCATCACAAGTCACAAATGATCTCTAGCATGTATTAGAATTCCTATAAAGAAAATCTTGGCGAGTTTTTAGCAACACTTAAAATGCTGAGCAGTCTTTGTTCTTCCATTAAGTTATAATTGCCCTCATTGGCTGACATCTAAGAACATACCTTACAACTTGAAAAGCAGGAAAGCAGTTGGAGTACCATCTATAAATTCTGGGTTCCAACTCCAGCTCTGCATGTAATTATCAGAGCCTTAGTTTCCATATTTCTAATACTGGACACCCAGCTGAAAGCACTTTTTAAACTACTTAGCATTCAACATGTGAAAATCTGTATCTTCTTATAGTTCTGATTTTCTTCAGGAATCTTTCAGTTGCACAAAGTTCTTTTGAAATTCAAATGAAAAGTGGTAAGTAAAACATAGAATAACTATAAATGTAATTCAAGTTTAACCATTCCAAAGGCCATCTTATAATCTTAACTTTAGTTGACTTCTGTCTCTATCCATTTAGTGGACTGAATAGTGACCTCCAAAAGATATAGTCAATTGGAACTTCTGAACATAAATTTATTTAGAAATAATCTTTGTAAGACTCTCAAGTATCTTGAAATGAGATCATTCTGGATCTAGATTGGGCCCTAAGTGCAATGATGGATATTATCTGTAAGGGAAGGGCAGAGGGAGACTCAAGACACAGGGGCATGGGGAGAAGGGCATGTGAAGACAGAGGCAGAGACTGGAGTTATTTTGGCACCAACTAAGAAACATTGAGAGTGACCAGGAGCTAAAAGAAACACAAAAGTATTTTCCCCTAGAGCTTCTGGAGAGGTCTTGCTGATTTTAGACATCTGGCCTCCAGAACTGGGGAAGAATACTTTTCTATTATAAAGGATTGGCTATAATAATTTTTTGTGGTGGTCTAAGGAAATCAATAAAATCCACATCTAGTCTACCAATAAATCATGGCAATTCAATCTTCAAATATGCCTGGGCCATACACTGCCTCCATGCCATTAATTACTCTAAGCCACCATGGTCTCATTACTGGAGACCTTCCTTAGTCCCTGAAAAACCCATCACAGCAATTGGAGTGTGATTAAAAACTGAAATCAAATCTTGTTGTTCTTGTCCGAAAACACTCCATGTACTTCCCACTTCTTCCAGAATCTAACCCAAATGGCTTTATTGTGTCTAGAAGACTGGATATGATCTCACCCGTGCTCTCTCTGTCCTCTTATCATTCCACTTCCTGCACTTTCTTGCTGTTTATCACTAGTGCCAAGCACACTCGACCTCAAGTATTTGCATGATCTCCCTTCTGCCAAATAACCACAGCCTATTTCATGGCAGGTCCCTGCTCAAAACTCTTCTTGAGACAAGTCTTGCCTGTTTGTCCTGTCCTAAATGGCTTACTCCAATTACTATAGCCAACACTCTATTGTCTTTTCTTGTTTATGTTCCTGTTTATAGTCTCTCTCTCTCTTACTAGGACAGCTACCTAAGTGTCAAGACTTGCCCATCTTGCTCATTGCAGTGTTTCCAGTACCAATGCTCAGCAATTGCAGCCACTAATAAATAATTGTTGAATGAATGAAGAAACCAACGTACCTTGTTATAAAGGGTGTGGGCCAAAGAGGATGGAGATGGTATCTACTTTCAGCACTACTCCAAACAGAACTTTCTAGAAAGTAATCTAGAAGGCCACCTACACACATTCTCAGTGAACAGGATAAGAGGCACCACCAAAGGGACCAACCCATTGTAGTTACAAAGCCAGATATAGAGTGAGAGCATTGTTAAGTTGTATTAGTTTTCAGTGGGGTATTTTATAATATTTATAGCTGTCATGTTCAAGAGATAATCTAAGAATTGATTCCTGAAGAAAATTTGAGGACTATAAGAAGATACAGTTTTTCATATGTTGAATGCTAAGTAGTTTAAAAAGTGCTTTCAGCTAGGTGTGGTGGTGCATGCTTATTATTACCAAAACTTGGGAGGGTGAGGCAGAAGGACTGAAAGTTCAAGGACAGCCTCAGCAACTTAGTGAGGCCCTAAGCAATTTCGTGAGATCCTGTCTCAGAATTGAATAAATAAATAAATGAATGACTAAAAAGGCCCTGGGGATGTGGCTCAGTGGTTAAGCATCCCTGGATTTAATCCCCAGTACTAAAAAGAAAAGAAAATTATTTGATTCTGTTACTTGCCTGAGTTAGTGATGGCAGATAATATTACTCCCATTTTACAGATGAAAATAAGGAGACCAAAGGACCTGTATGAGTATTCACAACTATACAATTGGCCTATGGGCAGTCGAAGACCCAAATCAGGACTTCTGGTTTCAAATTCTTATTTCCTTACATTCATTGATTTACTTAAATTTTATCACTGAATAACTGTTTCAGGAACTCCTTTAGGTGCAGCATATAAGGATAAAAATGTTAAGCTGGGCATGGTGGTGCAGGCCTGTAAACCCAGTGACTGGGGAGGCTAAGGCAGGAGGGTCAGGAGTTCAAATCCAGCTTCATCAATTTAGTGAGACCCTAAGCAACTCAATGAAACCCTGTTTCTAAGTAAAATGATGATGATGATGATGATGGGGATATTGCTCAGTGGTTCAATCCTTGGTACCAAAACCAACCAAACAGACATACAAAAAAAGTCAATAATCTTTGTCTTCTGGTAGTATGAGCAAACAGTAATTGAAGATTACAATACAATTCAAGAAAAAAAAAGTGTTATCTTGAACAAGTAGCCACAATTAATCACGAAATTGAAAAAATTAAATTTGGAATTCGGCAACTAAAAGATGCCACTGGAAGGGAGAAACTGAAGTCCCAGGAAATATTTCTAAACTTGAAAACTGTCTTGAATAACCACCATAAAGGCATTGAAATGGCAGTGGAAGAGCGTTATACTAGGATAAAAAAGGCAATTGAGTTGAAGAGGGGGATGTTCATAATTTCCACCTGCTGGCACAGTTATGAGTCTTTTTAAATGGCTTGACGTCTTGAATTTATGATTGGGAAGGGAATTGTCTAGTTGAAGCTACAGGGAGTATCAGAAATTTACAAAGTTTGTTCCAGCAGTTTTTCTATATTCTCAAAGTGATCATTTTATAAGACGTGCATTTAATGTAGACTTCCGTTAATTTATAATCAAAATAACTAACTTGTGCAGCTAAGGAAACAAAATTGTCTTCGCTTTTTCAACTGGAAAAAAAAAGTGCAATATACGTACTTGGGGGAAAAATCAGTACAGTAAATGACACCCTTCTCCCCCTCCCCCTGCTCCATTCCCAAGTCCCTTTTTCCTATCACTGCTACGAATAAGTTCCCTCTATCTGGAGCAAGGTCCTTTCTGAAGGTGGGGACTGGACTTGATGATGCTGGCTGACTCATCTCCATTCTGTGGGCGACTGTGGCACAGGTCGAGCTACCCAAGGTAGCAAGGCTGCTGTTCGCGGTGTGGGGGCTGCGGAGGGGAAATTTATGGGGGACCTTCCTACAGTGGGGAGGCACAGCCAAAACTCTGCGGTCCAGAGGATCTTCGGACGGACGAAGAGGAAGGGCCGGGGCTCCAGTCAGCCTGGAGCGCGGGGCGGGGCGGCCCGGCGCGGGGCGGGGCGACGCGCGGCGACGTGGCACCGCAGGGGCGCGCGCAGCCGGGGGCCATCTTGGAGGCGGGGACGCGCAGAGGTGAGCTTTGGAGTGCATCTTCCTTGTGTTCTCCAGCCGTAGTTCTACACCGTGACCTCCCTATTCCCTACTTTGTGCCTGTCACACACGCGCTCGCTCGGGACCCCAGGTGAGTGTCACCCCTGCAGCTACGCGCGTGCACGAGGACGGTGGTGTGCGATGCTGGCGCCAAAGCCGGACTCGGGTCGCGCCCCGGGGAGGTGGGCGGGCCGCCGGCGCTGCGGGATGCGGGGGTCGTTTCCCAGGCCCCCCCGGTAGCGCCGGTCGAGCGCCGGTTGAGCGCCGCGGTGGGAGCTTGCGGTGTGTAGCCGGCAGGGTCCCGCGTCGGAAGGGGTGAGTCCCCACCGCGGATTGCACGGTGCTTGCGGTTCGGGGGGTCTCTTCTCGGACTTTGCTTCTGTCCTGGGCCGAGGTTGCAGTCTCTGGACAGCTGACACCACCTTCCTGCGCGCTGGCCACAGGAAGAGACCGGCGGCTGGCGCCTACGGACCTTAGCCCGGCCCTGCCCGGCCTGGGGACGTGGCAGAACCTGGAGGATGGCCGCCGTCTCGTGAAATAGGATTTCGGTCTCTGTGGCCCTGGAGAGTTTGAGCGTTAACCAACCGGGACTGGCATTGGGAGAAAGCTTATTTTACCCTCATGTTCTCTCGTAGGTGTCTACCGCTGCTCCAGAGGGCTTTTGCACTCTCCCTTTGTTTGGTCGTGGGACCCGTTTCAGTCAAATTTGTAGAATAGCCAGTTTCCTAGATTGGCAGAATATATGCCCAGGAGAGTTGTTTTTCTTTCTTTTTTTTTTTTTTTTGGTTGTTGTTTTTTTTTTTTTTTGTCAAAAGTAGTTGTTTTGAGAGACAACATGTACATTTCTGCGATCGTGACACATTTTGGCATTCCAGCCCTGTGCAGACACTATTTCAGTCAGTGAACATTTAGGGGAGTTAATTTTAGGAACTGAGCTTAGAATGTGGAGAAAACACAATGCTCTAGTGCTCACTGGTAGTAGAGGCAATCATGTGCCTCTTAGTACCTCAAAAGTAATAATGTTTTTTAAGACTTTAAAGTTCATCAAAGCTCTATTATTCCATTTATTTTCTTACAGGTAGTTATCCACTTTAAAAAAAAAAAAACAACCAAAAAACAAACAAGGCCCAAGGTAATTAGAATAGCAGAATTTGGGAAGAGACTGAGGACTCAGTGGTCGAAACCATTCCCATTATATTGTCTTGCATCTCGATATATTAATACTATTACTTTTTTCCCCTAAAAGCTTTACCAACTGATGTCTCAGTGTTATTTTATCATGATAGTTTTTTTAGTAGAAGTTATGATATTAAAAATTTACACCAGTATTCCCATTAAACCTTTTCTCAACTAGTAAAGCTTTTTAATGCAATGACTTTGTGTTCATTGTACAAATTCTTTTGCCAATGCATTTGCTAATGTTTGGGATCAGCATTGTGTTAAAATACAACCTCCACTACTCATTGTAAGAAATCACCTATGTTGTAGGAAGAGGAATGACTGATGAAAAAAATGATGAAGAATTATGGGAAGTGATAAGACCCCTGGAGGGGCATTTCTATCTCAGGTTACTTACCTCTGGATATAGGTATGGAATGAAAGAATTTACCTCCCTGTCTTATGTTAGTGCCATAGATCTTTCCTCTCTGTTCACAGCCAAACTTTTTTACCAGGATTAAATTTAGGGGCACTCAACCATTGAATCACATCCCCAGTTCTATTTTGTACTTTTTTTTAGAGCCAGGGATGAGTTGCTTGTTGTTTAGGCTGGCTTTGAACATGCAATCCTCCTGTCTCAGCCTCCTGAGCCACTGAGATTACATGCCTGCGCCCTGCCACAGCCAAACTTTTAGTTAAAGTATTGTTATTTGTCTCACCCCACCCCTCCAATCTTCAATCCAATTCAAACTAGTTTCTATCTCTACTCTTTCTTTGAAAACAGCTCTCATCAAGTTCATGGCTAATTTGCAAATCATGAACCTTTCAGATAGCGTTCCTTTTGGCTTCTGTGCAGTATTTAATACTGTTATTGTGCCTTGAAACACTCTTTTGTCATTTGGACACCACAGTCTCCTCATATTCTTATTTTTCTGACCATCTCATTTTCTGCATATTGATTTACTACCTAACTAAACAAAATTAAATCTAAAGTCACAGTCTCTTCTTAGATAATCTCATCTCAGAACATGATTTTAGATCAGTACATTGATGACACCCAGACTTGTGTGGTCTCTGCACTCCAGACCAACTCCATGTCCCTGCGTGTATGTATCAAGGAGTTTGAACTTAGCATGTCAAAGACAAAACACCTTGTGATCCCAACCCTCTTCCTCCAAAGACAACATCAGCTTTGACTTCTTATAATGTTCTTCATCTAATTTTGCAAACCATGCCTCTTCCCCATCTACATCGCCAGTCATTGAGTTTTACCACCTATACATTTCTTTTTTATAATATTTGTTTTTTAGTTTTAGGTGGACACAATATTTTACATTTATGTGGTGCTGAGGATCAAACCCAGTGCCTCTTGTATGCTAGGCGAGCACTTTCCCACTGAGCCACAACCCCAGCCCTACCACCTATATATTTCTTAAATCCATCTAATTTATTTCCATCATCATCTTCTTTGTCTAGGCTAGAGTTTCTCAACCTGCCACTACTAACATTTGGGACCAGATAATTCTTATGGATGGGTTGTATATTGAGGGTTATTTCACAGTATCTGTAGCCTTTACAAACTAGATACCAGCAGATGTTGCCAACACAACCCTACTGGCTAGTGCATAATCACCCCCTCCTTGTTATGAGAATCAGTATTCTGAGTTATTGGCACCTCCTATTTGAACTACTTCTATGTCTCTCTGAGTAGTCTCTGCTTTGTCTTGAGATGGCTTAGTCTGCATACTTTTCAGTACACAAATAATGAATTTTTAGTAACCGGAATCAGTGTAAATGTCCTTCATCAGGTAAATGGATACACAATGACACATATGCAATAGAATACTATTCAGTAATGAAAAGTAGTTCATGTTACATACAACAACTTGGGTGAATCTCAGAGGCATTATGCAAGTGAATATAAAAACAGGTGAAATTGAAATAAGGCCTGTAGGTTAGTAAATAGTCTGTACCAATGTCAATTTCCTGGTTTGATAATAACATGGTTATTTAATAACGTTTTGCTGTTATTGAGAGAAACTGGCTTTGGGATACTGAAAAACTCTACTAGTTTTGCATCTTCCTATGAATTTAAAATTTCAAGGAAGTTAAAAGACAAATATGCTACGTCCAGCTTGAATGCTGTATAGTGACATTCTGTTCTTTAAACAAAATAAAGTTCATCTTCTTAATGTGGCTGATAGGACCCAACACAGCCTTGACTCCTGCTTCTCTCCAGTCCTCATTCTTTTTTTTTTTTTTTTTACCTTTGCCACACAGGTATTTTTTTTTTTTTTTTTTTTTTTTAGAGAGAGAGAGAGTTTTTTAATATTTATTTTTTAGTTCTTGGCGGACACAGCATCTTTGTTTGTGTATGGTGTTGAGGATCGAATCTGGGCCGCATGCGTGCCAGGCGAGCGCGCTACCACTTGAGCCACATCCCCAGCCCACACAGGTATTCTTGAATGTGTCTTGCCCACTTTACCTTACCTTGTATTTAGACCTATGTTCACTGTAAACTGGCTTCTCTGTCCATTCTCTGTCCCCTTCCTTGCCATTTTTGTAGTTCTGCCCTGTTGTAGTCAGATCTCAGTTCTGTGACTTCTTTGGGGGACCCTTTTCCTGGCTTCCAAGTCAAAATCATATTTCTGTCAAACAGCTCTTCCTACCCTCATGGTACATAATTCAGATTACATCGGTACATTGGTATTATTGAATTGTATAGGTGTCATTGTATATTGGTGTTATTGTTTGATTGTGTAGATACCAATATAGTGCTTAGGAAGCAGTTGACCTTTGTTGAATGTCTGTTACATTAATAAAAACATTAAAAACAAATTAGGCATGTTTAGAGGTTGGTTTATACTTGAGGTGAACTTTAAGATTTGTGAAGGAAGTTTTTCTATGTTTTATAATCTATTATCATCTGTTGGGAGTCTGCTCTCTAGTGGCTTTTTTTTGGTAGTTAACATTTCTAAAACCTGAGACATATCATTTAGCTGTTACCAAGTGTCCTTTACAATGTGAACTAGGGAAATGATAAATGAATGCACTTACCAAGTTAAGCACATTGTTAACATAAAATGTTAAGAGTTGTGGGAAGAGATTAATACTTTATCAAGTCAAACATATTTAGAAATTTTTGTAATATTAATTGATGCAACCTAAATAGACTGCTTTTTGAGGGAAGAAGATGGATTTCAAAGTTACGTCAAGTGTTTTATTTTTATTTTAAATAAAATAGTGACCAGAATCTAGGCATAACTTTAATATGTATTCATATGGCAGAAAATAAGACAATCATGGCAATTTGCTACTTGAAATGTTGGTTATACAGTTAACATAAAAATATTTTCTAACTATAAAGTACGTGTGGAAATACCACAGATTGTTTGCATAGATAATTTCGTAGACCTTGTTCTTAGGAATTTTGATAAGTCCGTCATCTGTAAATAAGTTATATTATAAATAGTAAAGGCAGACATTTGTCTTTTAATGATTACTCTTTCTCTAACTATGTAAGCTTTAAAAGTATAATTTTGGTTACTGTGTAAAATTTATTACATTTTTGCAGCATATCATTGTTGAAGAAAAATGATGGAAGAAAGTGGAATAGAGACAACACCGCCTGGGACTCCTCCACCGAATCCTGCAGGACTGGCTGCTGCCACCATGTCTTCTACCCCTGTTCCTATAGGTACATGTGTTGTCTCATACTTAGTGTGGTTTTTTTGTTTGTTTGTGTTTTTTTTTGGTGCTGAGGATTAAACCCAGGGCCTTGTGCATGTGAGGCACTCTACCAACTGAATTATATCTGCAGCCCTTACCTAGTGTGTTTTGAGTAAAATGAAGATACTGTTATCTTTTCTGAATCAATTAAAAGAAGAATATATTAAACTTTTCTGTAATATTTGTCAGGATGAAAGAAAATAGCCTTTTTTAAATTTAAAGAACGGAAAGAAATAGTCTTACTTTATTGCTATTTTAGAAAATACCAATATTTTATATTAGGTTGACTTATGTTCTTTTATATTCATATTGACTACAAGTCATCTTTTTTACTATGATAGAAATGTCCTAAAAAGCATGTATTTTCTTTGTCTGGTGTTCAATGACTTTGTGGTGATTTTTTGAGTTTTCTGTGTGTAGGTTTTTCTAGGGGTGAAAAATAATTTTCTTTTATTCAAAATATACCAAAAAGGACAGATCTACTTGTTAACAATGCCATAATGCATAATGCCATAATGCCATAATGCATAATGCCATAATGCTGCTTTTAGTTAGGGGAGTTGACAGTCATTTGCGCTCGATAATATTTGTTGTATATCTTAAATTACACATTTTAATTCTTGGGATATGGTCTGTTAAATTAAAAAATTTTGCAAGACACTAATGAGAGTTTGATGACTAAATAAAAAGTATTTTCAGTTTTGTGATTTTTATCCTCTCCACTTGTTTTCCAGCTGCATCAAGTTCTTTTTCTTCTCCTAATGTGTCTGTGGTAGACTCCTTGCCACCACAAGTCTATCCTACTCCTCCACCAGCCCATCCTCCAGTGCAGCCTACAGCACCACTACCTTTTGTGCCTCCTGTACCAGCTCCTTCGGTTCCACCACTTGGTACTTCTGGGCCATCTGCTGTTTCTCCATCAATTGCTGCTGCCTTCACCAGTCCTCCTTTATCCCACTTTCCACCTTCAACTTCTGCCCCGAGTGCTCTCGTACCTGCACCCGCTTCCGGTCCTCCTATATCAGGATTTTCTGTTGGTACAACTTATGATATTACAAGGGGACATGCAGGAAGAGCTCCCCAGACACCTCTGATGCCCTCATTTTCTGCACCTCCAGTAACAGGTAGTTTTCTCTTATTAATGCTTTGAAATATATGGCTATAGTGAATGTTTTATTCTTTTTAAATTTCCAGCCTTATTGAAATACAGTTCATATAAACACTAATTTTTATGTACAAAATTTTGTATACATTGCCATTATTCATTTCATAATCTTTTATCACCAGAAAAAGAAACTTCATTTCTGTTACCAGTGATTTTTTTCTGGGTATTTCATATAAATGGAATCGTGTATTAACTGATCTTTCTGACTAGCATCAGTTTAGCTGAAAATAGTTTCAAGATTTGTGCATTTTGTAGCATGTGTCTGTACTTCATTCCTCTCATGGCTGAATAATAGATCTAGTGTATTTTGGTATGCAGTTCATCAGTTGATGTTAGGTTGCTTCCATGTTTTGGCTATTTAGATAATGCTGCTATGAAGTTTTTGTTCAAGTTTTTGTGGGGACATGATCCTTGTCATATTCTGCCTGTTGTTTCTTATTTTAGGGAAAATAAACAACATTGCTGTGATTTTTTTGTTATCCAACTTTGCTTATCTGCCTTTAAAAACACAGTTTTTTACAGAGTACAGGTATTATACCCTTGTCTGTTTATATGAATTTTATTTTTGTGTTAAATTGAAATATATGTACTGATTGTTATGTTTTTTTAATGATGGGCTTGTTGCCCAATTATTTTTGTGGATTAAGGAGATTAGAACTACAGCTGTCTATATCCAAGTGCTAAATGGGACAATCATGCAAAACTTTTATATATATATATATGTATGCACATGTGTGTGTATTTGTCCTTTTTTAGGACACTTGGTGTAAGCCTATGTAAAGGGAAAGAAATTTTTGCAATTGTATAACTTAATCTTAAAATGCTTAATTGTATGGTTACATTATTAAAATTGTTTTAAGCTACTTATTTGTTTTGTTTTGTTATAGGAACAAAGTTTGTGGAATAAATTAACATATTAAAATTTTTTCCATTGAATAGGTGTTTTGCCAACTCCTATTTCTCAGCAAGCTAGTCTGACATCTCTGGCACCGGGAACTGGAACCACATCAGCCATCACTTTCCCAGAGGAACAAGAAGATCCTAGAATTAATAGAGGTCAGGATGAAGCATCTGCTGGTGGAATATGGGGTTTTATTAAGGTAAGGAATATTTACTTTAAAATTATATTTAATTTTCTAATTATAAAACTGATAGGTGTTCATTAGAGAAATTTTTAAAGTACAGAATTCATAAGGAAAGAATAAAAGTCCTTTTTCTTATGAGTTTTCTGTGGTTGCTATAATCTGTTGTTTGTGCATATTTATGGATATTTGTCTATTCTCTTAATTAAAATCAAATAGATAGTGATGTGGGTATTATTTTGTGTTTTTTTGTTTGTCTTTACCTAGTAGTTATCATGAACATTTTCCCATCCATAAAATATTCTTCAGAAGTGCATTTTTAATGGCTACTTTATATGCATTATATTGCATTACTTCCCATTTGTTATTTTACAGCTCTAATACTGACATTCTCTAATTGTAATTTTTGAAAATTATGAGTTAATTTTAATTCAGAAATAAATTATACAGATTTATCATATACAGTATGATGTTTTAAAATATGTAGGCATTGTAGAATAACAGAATTGAGTCAGTTAACATATGTGTTACTTCACATATAATTTTATCCTGCGAAAACTTGAAATCTATTCTCAGTGATTTTTCAAGAATCAACCCATTGCTGTTAAGTATAAGTCACCATGTTGTATAGTTTCTCCTAATTGTAATTCTTATCGATAAAACTATGGTGAGCATTATTCTTATCGATAAAACTATGATGAGCATTCTTGTATGTAAATCTTTATGGTCATCTGTGTTTCAATTTCTGGTCAATGTTCAAGAAGACATTTAAAAAATCATGTATTATGCCAACATACATTGTTCAGCATTTTTCATTTGGCAGCACTAGTTGTTAATTTGAAATAGAGTATTTTATGATTTAATAGGCAAAAAATTTCAAAACCTCATTTTAATTTGTATTTTTTTGCTAGGTACTGAATTTGAACATATTTTCTTGAGATTTTTTGCCACTTTTTTTTGGCGAATTCTTTGTTCATTTTTTAAATTTTTAATTTGTGATAACTTTCTTTTCTCTTGATGAATTTGTAAGAATTCCTAAGGTTTGTTGGTTTTTTGTTGTTTTGTTTTTGGTACTGGGGATCCAACCCAGGACTTCATACATGCCAGGCAAGCACTCTACCACTGAGCCACTTCCCTAGCCCATATCATATGTTGCAGTTTTCTTTAAAGGTTTTTATCATTTTATTTTTTACATCTATTTAATATAGCCGAAAGACTTTACTATATGAGGTAGAGCTCAAACAATTATTTTTCAGCTACTTAATGGACTGTTTGAACCTCATGTCCCCAATGACTTGATATGTCACCTTTATTTTAGTTACTAAATTGTATGTTAATGTCAGCTTCTAAACTCTATTCTACTCCCTTTGCCTTTCTTTTCAGTATTAGCATACTGTTTATTTTGTACATGAATATTAATAGTAGCCATCTTAAACATCTACTGCATTTATCTGTTGTATATTGTTTTAACAAAATACCTAATGCTGTGTACTTTACAAGGAAAATAGGTTTAGGTAGCTTGCAGTTTTGAAAGCTGAAAGTCCTAGATCCAGTGGTTCTATCTGTTTGGTCTCTGGTGAGGCCTTCCTGGCTGCATCATAACATGGCAGAGAAGTACACGTAGAAGGGGCTGAGCCTGTGGGATGGCCTTGCTTTATAATGACTTGTTCTTACAAGAACTAACTCACTTCATGAAACCAGTATTAATCTCTTCTGAGGGCAGTGCTGCTCTAACCTAATCACCCTGTACTAGGCTTCACTTCTAGAAGTTTTACAACCTCAGGTCCACTGCATTGGGAACCAAGTTTCTAGCACATGAGCCTTTAGAAGACAAAACACATCCAAATCATAGCATCTACCAACTGCTGAATGGATTGAAAAATTATATATCCATACAATGGAATACTCCTCAGCAATTGGATTCTTCCAATACAGATGAATTTCAAAAGCCTTGTATTAAGTGAAAATTAAGCCATATTTTATTTCATATATGACACCCTAAATAAGGCAAAAAACAGAAAGAAATTAATACAGTGTTTGAAAAAGGATAGGGTAGGGACAGGGGTCCCAAGAAGATGTTATATGGGAAAAGATCTAGCACAGTGATAAATAACATCATGGGTTAATTTAACTCTAGGCTCATTTATTATACTAGTATATATTGAAAGCCTGCTGTGTGCTGAGATGGGCATGGGGGGGCATTCAGTGATACATATGATAGAGAGGGCAGTTAAAGTCTCTCCATTCAAAAATATGTCAGTATTCAGTTGCATAAGCTCGCTGATTTGTCTTCAAATGTTGTGTCTTATCTGTGCTTATTGAGACAAAACATTAATTGTTGGTCTTTCCCACTTATTTTTATCAATGAATTTTGGAATCATTCTGCCAAATTACTCCCAATATTCTGAAGGTTTTTTTTTTACATATGTTAAATATTTTTTACATTGGTAAGTGATTCAGTGAAATTTTACATTATTTAAGCTTCATGTTTTATGACTGGCGTTGTTCAGAGCTTCCTTTTTAAAAAAATATTTTGTAATTTAAAAGTTTTCTTTGTGGGCTGGGGCTGTAACTCAGTGGCAGAGCACTTGACTAGTATATGTATGAGGCACTGGGTTCAATCCTCAGCACCACATAAAAAATAAACAAAAGGCATTCTGTTCATCTACAACTACAAAAGAATTTTTTTAAACTTTTCTTTGCATAGAGACTATAACTATTTTATCCCTTGCCAAGAACGTCTCTCTTTCCACTCGTCATCCCCAGCTTAGCTCTCCAGGGCTTGGAATAGTAATAGCTCATGGTTCCTAGCATGCAGTTGGTAGGTAGTCTTAAATTTCAGTCTCAGGAACTCATCTTGTTCTGAGTTGCCTTAGTTTAATGGTAAGTTAGGAGACGGGGCATCTGACTTATTACTCAGATGCCATCTAAGGAGGCACTGCTTCCTCAGGTGCTTTCACTCTTGGAGAAGCAGAAGGAAAGAATGGGCCCTGAGATGTGGTTCCTCAGCCTAACAGTGTGGTTCTAAGACTCCAGAGGAAGAGGTCTGGCTGAGAAGAGAATGGGAATGAACAAAATGAGAAACTGGAAGTAGGAAGAAAGGAAACTTGAAAAGAATATAGCTAAATGTTATATGTTAAAGTAATAGGGAACCATTCAGGGGGATGCAAATGAAAAGTAGTTTTTTTTTTTTTTTTACTATTTTTGTGTATTAGGGAACAGAGTATGGATATGTATAGACATCAGATTCCAGTCTGTATTTGAGAACCTGAGGGATGTTTCATCTAATATTTTAGGTAAATAAGTAGAGATGAAGTATAAAAATATATTTATAAATAAAATGTACATAGAATATCATACATTCCAGGCCAGGGCTATTCAAAATGTGGTCTGAAGATTGCTGCTAGTTTACACCCAGCTATGGATCTGTGATGCCAATGGGAAGAGAACTTGAGAGGACCATTTAGAAATATTAATAATAACAATTTACATTGCTCCAACCTCATTTTTTAATATATAAATATTTTTTAAAAGTTCTGGTCTGGGATGCATTGTAAACTTAAAATTTTTCCTCACAGTCAAAAAAGTTCATGATATTCTTTGTTTTGAATGAGTATCTATGAATTTATGTACTTATTTGTTTCATGCAGGGTGTGGCTGGAAATCCTATGGTGAAGTCTGTGCTTGATAAGACAAAACATTCAGTAGAAAGCATGATTACAACGCTGGACCCTGGCATGGCTCCATATATTAGTATGTATATAAGTTAAACGTATCTGCCATGTTTTAAAGTATGCATAAATGTCAGCCACTAATTGTAATTCTCAGTTCATTTCCATTGGTCATGTAATCAGTGGACATTCCTCTTATATTCTTGTATTAAGCTGTCCATCTTAGCTTTGGTGCTATTAATTCACCCTTTACTTAGTTACCATTAAATAAGTTTTGAAAACTCCATAGAATAGACTGTAAAAACAATATGAATTTTTAGTGTCATTACTTATTTTCTTAAAAATAAAAATTAGTATTGCTTTGTATTAATTTGTTTTATTTTATTCACTGTTGACATTTGAAGTGATGCTTTTGTTTATACTTGGTTTGGGATTTTTTTCCAGTTGTTTCAGATAATGTATGTATGCTTAAGTCAAGAATAATATTTTTAAGGACGCTAATCTAGTTATTAATAATAAATGTTTACTAGGTTTGTTGGGAGAACTATTTTAAATGCGTTTAAGCTCCTATCACCAAGAATCCTTCAGACAGTTGGCATAGAGATACTCTCTATTATTTAGCTTTTGTATACATATTCAGTATGTAAAGTAATATCTCTTATCTAGGTCAGTAACCATTATTAGTAATCCTATAGAAGATCTTTTGCAAACCAGAGCTTTATTACAGGTACTCAAACAGAAATTTGTTTGTTTATATTTTTTATTATTTTTAATAGTTATATGTGACAGTAGAATCTATTTTTGATATAATTATACAATCACAGAATATATCTTATTCTAATTAGGGCTCCAATCTTGTTGATGTACATCATGGTAAGATTCACTATGCTGTATTCATATAGGTACATAGGAAAATTATTTTTAGTGTTAGTATAAAATCAAGAGCATTCACTGGTCTTAACTCTGTTGTTAGTTCACTGTCTAGTACATGTCAGTGGACAAGACCTAGCAATGATTAAGTGCCATTTATTGAATACTTATTCTGCCAGGTACTAATTCTCATAAGAGTTCTGGAAGGTAGGTATTTTTCTCAAATTTTAGGTCAGGAAATTGAATTCAAAGATGTGTTAGTAATTATTTTGGGTCACATACCCATAGCTTGGTGAAGCTAGATTGAATCCAAGTTTAATTTTTTACATTTTAGCCACTTTGCTTCCCTTGAAGTAGAAAATTCAATCAAAAATTAGACCAAAAAAAATGAGAAATTATACCCCATCTGATTCAAATGTATGATATGTCAATATCATTGTACTGTCATGTGTAACTAATTAAAACAAATTTAAAAAAAATAAAAGAATGACATATATAAGAAAAATAAATAAAAAATAAAATAGTGCTGAGATATATCAAGTGAAAATACAAAGGCATCTCACAAGAACTCCTAGAAGCCAAGAAACCATGACAACATAGCTAATTTTGTATGTCCCTTTCTAAAATAAACTGACTCATTGTGGAATGAAAAAAGTAGTCTTGTGATAATTCTCTGAATTAAATTATATAAAATAAAAAGTGCCTATAAAACTTAAAAAAAATTAGACCAATTCAGTTGTTCTTTATGTTTCTAACAGTCCAAGAATTGAGAAGTTTGACTCTCTATATATTTGGTTTTGTATATTCGTAATAACCAGTTTGACATACTTAATGCATTATATGTATTCTTTTCTTCAGAAGTATGTATTTTGAATGAAGGAAAGAAATGTATATTTTTGGAGCTTTTGCTATTTTAATGGATGTAGTCCATGTTAGACTGTGAAAGCAATTATTTAATCCTTACAGTAGGTGGTGGCAGGTAGTTTTCTACAAAGAAACAAGCTCAATGAATTTCCCAAAGTAACAAAGCTGATAAATGGTAAAGCCAGGACTCCAACCCAAGATAATTTCTCAAACCAGTAGTCTGCACAACATCAAGAAAAAGGCATAAAATCAAAGGCGGGGGTGGTGAAGAAAGATATAGAAATGAAATTTCTGTTATTATGACAACATATAATTAGTTACCTTTAATATGTGATACAACAGTGTGTAAAAGCTGACACTTTACTGACAGCAAAAGCAATACCATTCTGATCTAACAAAACTCAATAAAACTTATGGCATTTTTACACAAATATGTTAGAAATCACTTGATATAAAATTTCAAATATATCAAAGAAATCACAAGAACTGTGAGAAACAGATTTTAATTGCCTCCAAATTGAATCTTTCTAAATTCCTTTAACTAGTTCTCACTTTATTATCATTAAAGACAGGGCCACTCATCACAAACTGAAAAGCCTTTGAGCTGCAGCTGAATGGATCAGTATTTAGTGATAGTCAAGATATGTCAATTATATTGATCTACTGTGTGCATGTGCGAATATGTAATAATGAATTTCACTATTATGTATAATTATACTCATCAATTTAAAAAAATGTCATGTCCCACGTGGA
This sequence comes from Ictidomys tridecemlineatus, assembly GCF_052094955.1. NCBI lineage: Eukaryota > Metazoa > Chordata > Mammalia > Rodentia > Sciuridae > Ictidomys > Ictidomys tridecemlineatus. The sequence continues at coordinate 133,627,546 of NC_135477.1, read as the reverse complement.
AGAAAAAGTGAGAAAGGAGTGTTTATTCTTCTCTTTGCTATGTGACCCTTTGCTTGTAGGTTCTGATAACTGCTGAAATTCCCAGTTGAGAAGTGATATGTGGAATATTACATAATCAAGGAGGAGTCTTTGATAAAAAATAACCTCCAATTGTTCCACAGATGTTTAGTTGGAAAAAATAGCCTTGCTTTTGAGGCAGATGTTTTACTTACAAACATCTTTCATGAGATATCTCTTTTACCAAGGATAGCCATTAATGGCTATTAAATATTAGAATATACTGTACTTAGAACCAGGCCTTTGAATTTACCATGCTGGTTGATCATCACTAATCTTGAAATCTGAAGTCAAAATGCTCAATCTCACAGTTTTTGAGTATTGTTGTGATGGCACATGTGGAAGATTCCATACCTGACCTGTGATAGGTCACAGTCAAAATGCAGACTCACTAAAAATAGTATACCTTCCAGCTATGTGTATAGGTGTATATGGAACAGACATGAATTTAACGTTTAGACATGGATCTGTCTTCAGAATATCTCATTAGGTATATATAGGTAAATACTACAAAATCTGAAAAATTCGGAAATCCAAAACACTTCTAATCTCCAACATTTTGGATAAGGGATAATACTCAACTTGTATCACAAAATAGTAGATTTAGATTTTTTAAAATAATGAAACATACTTGGTCAAATAGTTATATTTAGAAACAAAGCACAGGGTTTTAAAAATTAATTTATTTATTCTAATTAGGTATTATATGACAGCAGAATCCATTTTGATTCATTGTACACAATTGCAGCACAACTTTTCATTTCTCTGGTTGTACATGATATAGTATCACACCACATGTGCAGTTGTACATGTACCTAGTGTGATAGTGTCCAGCTAATTTTACCATCATCCCTGCCCTCATATCCTCTCCCCTCCACTTTGCCCAATTACAGTTCCTCCATTTTTCACATATCCTACCCACCTCCCTTATGGATCAGCATCCACTTACTAGAACATTTTTGGGATTGGCTTACTTCACTTAGCGTATTCTCCAACTCCATCCATTTACCAGCAGATGCCATAATTTTATTCTCTTTTAATGCTGAGTAATATTCATTGTGTATATATAGCACAGTTTCTTTATTCATTCATCTATTGAAGGGCATCTAGGTTGGTTCCATAGTTTAGCTATTGTGAATTGAGCTGCTGTAAACATTGATGTGGCTGCATTACTATAGTATTCTGATTTTAAGTCCTTTGGGTATAGACTGAGAAGTGGGATAGCTGGGTCAAATGGTGGTTATATTCCAGGTTTTCCAAGGAATTTCCATAGTGCTTTACAGATTGATTGCAGCAATTTGTGGCCCCACCAGCAATGTAAGAGTATGCCTTTCCCCACAAATCCTCTCCAACACTTATTGTTGTTTGTATTCTTGACAACTGCCATTCTGAATGAAATGAAATCTTAAGAGTAATTTTGATTTGCATATCTATAATTGCTAGAGATGTTGAACCTTTTTTCATATATTTGTTGATTGATTGTGTATCTTCTTCTGAGAAGTATTTGTTCAGATCCTTAGCCCATTTATTGATGGAGTTGTTTGTTTAGTTGGTATTAAGTTTTTTGAGTTCTTTATATATCCTGGAGATTAGTACTCTGACAAAAACACAGGTTTTTAGTATAATTGAAAGTTAAAGTATTTGAACTGATGAATAAAATGTGATATACTCACCTTTTTAAAATTTCAAATTTCATAAATCATTTCGGTTTTCAGATATGCTTAAATATTTGTATTAGGACAGTAGTGCGTGTGTAATTTACAAATAAATGTGTGATAAATGCTTTTTTAAAAAATGATGAAGATGTAGAATAAAAAATTTGGTGATCACCATACTGAAACTATTTCTTTGATAAAAAGCATATGTTATGAGAGTTCTTGTTTTTAGTTCATAGTTTTTATGAAACTCTTTGATGCACCACTTGCCATTAGTAATAGTTTTTATTTTCGTTTTCTGGAATATCACAAATATATAACTTATACTTCACAAATTGGAAGTTTAAGTCTAGGATTGCTGTATAGTTGAAGGACTACAAACTGGCAAGCACATGGTATTAGAAGTTTCATATAATAAGTATCTGTTTTTATTAACTAATAACAGAATAATTATTTGTATTTATAATCTTAAAAATGCAATTAATGTCTCCACCCAAATTTTAATTAGAAGAAGCTTAGCTAAATTAGTGTAGTAGACAAATAAGCTGTTTTCATATTTGTTGTGTCATCGAATTCAAATAGATAATCTGTGGAGTACTTTTAGGAACCATTATTAGATGCTGTAAAAGTATTCAGTGAACAGATTAAATGTGGGAAGAACTTGGCTAAAATCATGATTTGTGAGATTTCTCAGAATCTCTGCTCTGTCAGTGTATGTTGTGAATTTCACAGAAGGGGATGCAGTGTGCAGTATCTCCCACAGTGTTTGACTACAGAATACTGTTTTCAGGCAAACTACTGTTGTATTCAGGAACATTTCATAGACTACCAAAAAATATCCTAATTATGGCAGATGTGATACTCAGAATTATTAGAAGGTATGTACCATTTAAGACTCCTTCATATATGTATTAAATTCCTATTTTTAAAACTCAGAAAAAATTAGCATTTTGGGGCTAATCACATGTTGGAATGAGATGCTCTTATACTTGATTAAAGGGTGAAAAATATAACTGGTTATATCAAATGGTGTGGTAAAAAGAGGGTTCAGGTCCTGACATGAGCACTAAACAGCAGTGTTGCCTAAGGCAAGACTTTGTCAGCTTCAGTTTTCTTAGCCATACAAAAATGGTAATGATTTTTATCTTGCCTGGTTTTATGAAGTTGGAGTAATTATGTAAATATTAGCATATGGTATGGTAGTAATTATGAGAATTTCATTATTTTAATTTGGAATTGTAATTTTTTTTTTGTAGAATCTGGAGGTGAGCTGGATATTGTGGTGACTTCAAATAAAGAAGTAAAAGTGGCTGCTGTCCGAGATGCCTTTCAGGAAGTCTTTGGCTTAGCTGTGGTTGTAGGGGAAGCTGGACAGTCTAATATTGCCCCACAACCAGTGGGCTATGCAGCTGGATTAAAAGTGAGTAAAAACACCTTTTTCAAGTTATGGAACCTTTCAATTAATTTTTCATCATTGTGATAATGATGTTGTGGTTTATATGGAGCTAATTGTGTTTTTATAATGATGTTGAATTAATGATTACTTTTAGTTAGAAAATCCTTAGGTATATTGAAGATATAGTGGTGTTTTAATTTAAAGAAATCTAAGATAGGTTGTAATTATTGGTGGAAGGAATGAAATATACTCAGCATAAAGAGAGTCTCAAAAGAAATCTTTAAAACTTAGTAACAACATTCAGATCAGCACCTAGAATTATAATATATATTGAATCTCACAAATTTCTTATTATTAGTATTAATAATCCTGAAAATGTTAAAGTTCCAGGAATTCTGCACTCTCCTCTGTAAGTTCTTTTTTCTTTGATCTCTATTGTACTGTTACAGATAAATAGTGGCATACAAACGTCTCTCCCAACTTAAAAAAGAAATAAGCCAAAGGAAGCACCACCAAATTCTTTGACCTCATTTGCCCTATACCCTACTCCTTAAATTTGCTTTCTTTGAGAGTTGCCAACACTTTTCTCTAATTCTTCTCTTACAGTCTCTTAAACCTGCCCTAAGCAGGTGTTTGCCTGCATCACTCCCCTGACAGTTCAGGGTTCTCCATGCTATTTGACTTACCAGTGGCTTTCTAGACAGTTGTCTCTCTCTCTTTCTTAATTTTTTTTTTTTCACTTGTCTTCCTGATACCACACTTTGGCTTCTTGGTTCACTGTTTCCCTGATGTTTCTGTGTCTCTTCTCAGCCTCTTCTTGGTCCTTTTCTCTATCTACTCCCTTAGTGATCTCCTACCTTTCTTGGTCTTAAGCCTCTTAGGTGTACCAGTAGTTCTGTTTCTGTCTCCACTGAGACCTAAGTCCTAATTTATATAAAACTTGCCCTTTGGATGAATTTCTTGAATATCTTAAATTTAATGCCTACAATTAAACTGTTTCTGTCCCCTAGACTTGCTTTCCCACTCGTCTCTGTCTCAATAGATGGCATTTATATCCTTCCATTTTCTTAGGCAAGAAACCTTGGAATCATTCTTAGCTTCTCGTACTTCTCATTTATAATTCATTAAGAAATCTTGTTTGTGAGACAGATAGTTCTTGGCTTTTGTTCTGGTTATGTCTTAGGAGGTTGCCTCAGACACCGAATTAGGGCATACTGAACCATTGTTTGCAAGGGAAATACAGGATTACATTTTTGCCAGCCTATATTTTTTGTGCTCTGTTTAAATACATCTTTATATACATGTTTTTGGTGTTTTTTGTTTTGTTTTGCTTCATTATGTTGAAATGTTATAGGCAACAATACTGTAGCTCATGCTTGAATGAGATTTATTTAATACACACATTTTCTCCATGAGGTATATCACAGCCTCCTTGTGCTAAGGAACACTAGGCAGCATATAGAACTACACTTGGAGGCCATTTGAAACAGAGAGATCAACAACAAGCACAAAAATGCCACACCAAGGCACTGATAAAGAAAAAGACACGTGTTTCCAGTACACAAACTGAAACAAGAAGGCACAGATAGTATTCCTTGTTCATGTAACTGAAAATGTGAATATTGGGAAATGTGTATATCAGACAATTCAAATTTCTTGTGCTTCTGTGTATGTCTGATTTTCAGATAACAAATACATTCTAGTGATGAGTAAAATTCACGGATACAGGATTCACAAATAATGAGGATAACTGTATTTGCATTTAAGGAGAAATACATTCTGGTATGACATGCTGGCCATAAGGAATGTATAATAGTGTACATTACTGAGACCATCTGAAAGCCACATTACCTTATTCACTCTCTTCATAACAGAATGAGGTAACTAGCATAGCATATTTCAAGTTTTGATTATAATTAGCTACTAAATATAATTAGCCCACATTGATACTAGGTTATTTTAAATTGTACTGGATAGTGCTTTATGAATTTGAGGTACTTTTTCCTGTTTAGTACTTTATTTGAATAGAATATGAAGCCCTTTACATGCCCCCCACCACCCAAAATCACTTTTCTGAATTTGAGGCTGTCAGGTAATGGTTACATTATATCTAAATATAGTGCATTATATACAATACAAATCAGATTACTTTTCATAATTATCTGTTCTTACAGAAGAATGCTATGGAGAATACATGCACTTTGAATTGTTTCTACTTTCTGGGGATTTCCCTTGAACTTGGCTTTGAATACACATTTTCAGTTAGAATTTCTATGGTGCTAGAGGTTTACTCTTTATAAAATATAGCAAAGCTAACTGGACCGTGGGGTTTGTCTTCAATCTAATTTTGAAAAAAGTATGGTAAGTTAAATTTGTATACACAACAATTGTACATTTGATCAGTTGTGCACAGGTAAATATTAACATTGTAAAAGATTATATTTACTTTAAAGATGCAAGTCACATACCTAATACTGAGTTTGTACTTGCCAAATTTTAAGAGTGCTTTTGCAAATTAGAAAGTATTAATGATCTGAGAAGGAAGACTTTTCCAGATTTACTTTTAGAGAGGATAACCTGGATAAAATCCTAAAATAGAAACAGGTTATTGAACAAAGAAAATGGTAAGTGCATTTCTTTGAACTTGGAGACTAAAGCAAGGGCTTTGTGTATTGTGAAGTACTATATAAATATGGAGGACAGTATTGGTATTACATAGGTGTGATGGCAAAAAAAAATGTATTCATTTAATTCTCTAGTAGAGGTTATTTGAATCTGGGAGATTAGAACTTGCCATTGTTGTATTAAGCAGTGAGAATGTATGGCTTTGGGTTTCAAGGCAAAGGTGGTGAAGACTGTAGGGGTTAGAGTAAGAATAGATGCTGAGATTGCAGGCATTCAGAAAGATGATTGGGTACTGAAGTATGAGCTTGTCACTGGGTAAAAGAAAGGGTGCAAATATACATATTTAAGAAGATAAAATGTATTAAAGATGGAGACGGGGACAGTTTACAAAATTTTAGCAGCATAAAAGAATATAAATTTAGAAAAATTGATCATGTAGAAAGCCTGCTTTTCCATTATGATTTTTAATGGGTCTTAAGTATTTTGTTTCATTAGATGTTATTACACACAAGATACTTTAAAGAGACAGTGAATTTGAAAGGCTGATAGGGAGTTTTTCCTCAAGAAAAACCTTATTTGAGAGTATTATTGGTAGTTTGGTTTGTTTCATGATTTTATTCATATTTGACAGATTTACTTCTGCTCTAAAAGTTTTTGCCTTTAAAATTTAGATTTTTTTTTTCACAATCTTTTAAATAAATAAAAACTACAGTTGTGGCTGTGGCTCAGTGGTAGAGCACTTGCCTTGTATATGTGAGGCACTGGGTTCAATCCTCAGCACCACATAAAAGTAGATAAATAAAGATATTTTAAAATATATAAATATTTTTAAAATATCAAAACTAATATTTTTATTAATTTGTCAGTTTTTTTGTTGTTTTTTTTTGTGTGTGTGTGTTAGAAACAGAGGGAGCTAATGAGAAAAAAAATTTATGTAGAATCTTAAAATACAAAACTTAACCAGTTTGTTTTTTCATCCTATCAGATTTTATTTGAAGTGAATGGTTTTTCTGAACTAAACTTAATTTGCCCCTTTAAATATTTGAAATAATTTAAGGAAATAAATCAATTCAGCCAAAATTAAAGTTAGGAAGTTTCTGAAACTTCTATGCCAGGTATAAGTTTTATCAAAAAGCAAATCATAGCTATGATCAGTATTTCATAGCTTATTTTCAACAAATAAAGATATAGATAATACCTAGAAGCCATTTCAAGATGTGTAAAAGTATAGTTACTTATCTGAACCAAGTTGCCTAGTATAAATTCTCAGAGTACAATGTAAGCTCTAGGACCCTTCTGTTTCATAGCTCAGTTTGATGATTATTTCATTGTGAGCTCTAACTTACCTAATTATTGATCCCTCCTACAATATAAAATTTCATTCTTAAAACATTTGTAAAGAATGATTGGTGTTAAAGTATTTTGCAATTCCAATGAAAGAGGCCACATTTAATTAATGTAGTAGTCAGAGGAAAAAAAAAAAAGAGGCCAGATATGACTTCATTTTCATTTTCTCTTTTGGACTCCACAAACAAAAAAAGAATTAAACTTTTCTGCTTAGTTTATCATCTTATAGCTTGCAGGTACCAATTAATTTGGTGAATATTTTGTGAATCATATTAAATATAAATTCTGCACTGTGGGATAGTAAAAAGTGAAGAGACAGTCTCTATTCCCTGGAAGCATGATATCTAGGTTTGATGATGCAAAATCCCACTAATCTATTAGTTTTTTTTTTAATTAACAGGTACTTGAGTTTCATTTCTTTTCTTTCTTTCTTTCTTTTTTTTTGTATGTGTGTTTGTTGCTGGAAATTGAACCCAGGGCATTGTGCATGCAAGGCAAGCACTTTTCTACCAACTGAGCTATGTCTCCTGCCCTTAGGTTTTTTTATCAATGAAGAATCTAGCCATAACTCCTTCCTGAGATGAGTGAATTAGGGAAATTTATAATATCTACTATAAAGAAATAAGTTCATCTTACCTATTATATTTTTTTCAGAGTCAGCAGTTGCCTCCTTATTTCAGTGTCATTAGATTTAATGGCATTGTATTTATACTATTTATATAATGAACATTTGCCACCTAGGCCTTGGGAAGCCTTTATTTTCTTTTCCTTTAGTTTAGTTTTTCATGTAGCAAATTCTTACTTGAATGTCTGTTAGGTTAGGCTCTGTGCTAGAGCAAGCAAAAGTATCTGGTCTTGATTTTATTGTAGTTTAAATAATTTCATTTTTCCAAGGTAGTGTCTTAAAATGTTGTACCTGTTCTCCTAAAGTGGTCATGTTCTCTTCATTTGTCTTAAAAAAATTTATTTGTCCCTAAAAATGTTCTAGCCTTCTTAATTTTCATTTGAATGATATTGATCATTTTTTTCTTGTTCTCTTTGTTTAGCTCTTCTTTCCTTAAAATTGGTATATTATCATCACTAATTTTGTTCAGAAATGGGGTGATTTTGAACACATTGCCTTATGAACATTTTTATCACTTCATTCATGAACTGATTCAGATAAAAGTAGTAAACATGAACCATTCCTCACTAATCCAACTTTTAAATTCTTATTGTATGATATATGTTTAGTGCATGATTTTGAGTTATCTGTGCAGTGTTCCCAACCACTCAGTTTTGCTTCATTAATGGTAATTATTTCATGAATAAGCTTTGGTATAATGTATATATTTTCATGTTTTTATTGTAAATAACTAGTCATTTTGATGCATGTATATTTAAATGAAATTATTTAAAAAAAAAGAGAGAAAGCATTTGCCTACATAAAAAGTCAATAGAATTGGCTAAGAAACTACTGGGATTGATAAAATTTTATTAAATAAGATGGTCTCTTGCCAGATAAACACTAAAAAATGCAATTTTCTTATATTATGTTCAGTTAGAAAATGTAATTTGAAATAATCAATTTAACAGTGGTAGCCAGCATAATAGTACAGAAGGGAATAATTTAGGATGTGTTCCCCAAACTCAATACTAAGCGAATGTGATTGGACTTTTTCAGTTTTCACTCTATATTTATGTATTGTTTGAACATTTATAGTGATATAAATTTATATCACTATAAATGTTCAAACAATACATATATGTGTGTTTGTTTATAAATGCTTGCAAATATTATGTGTGTAATCATAAATTAGTATATTTTAGAAAAATGGTTTCCTGTCTATGCTGTTGTTTTTTAGGGTGCCCAGGAACGTATAGACAGTTTGCGACGAACTGGAGTGATCCATGAAAAGCAGACTGCTGTGTCTGTAGAACACTTCATTGCAGAATTGCTGCCTGACAAGTAAGAGACTTATTTCTCTTAGAAGCAAAATAAAGTTGGGTCTGGGAGTTCATATGGAATGCCAAGCAAAAAGTATTATCTCCTATTGTAGAATCAGAAGGAAAAGTGTGTTCTGATGCTGGCTCCATCCCTTACCCAGCCTGTGTCCTGTGTAGCTTAGCTGAAACTTCTGTCTTTGCTTCTGGTTTTTTTTTTTTTAATTATAAACAAAGATAATAATGCTTGCTTTCTAAGATTGTGCTGATGATTGCTAGATAGTACTAAATATAAGATGATACAGTGTTGGTTATAATGACCTTGGGTAGAAAACACAGTCCTTCAACATGATGAATTCAAAATAATGGAAGGCACAAGCAAGACCGCTTGATGGCAGTCACTGAGTTTGAGTTTCTACTGAGTGAACTCCTCATGTATTTAGTTTAGAAAACTTCCAAATAGCATAATTGATAATTGTTTTTGAGGGCTCTTTTTTTTCCCCCAATGGAAAAACCTTTGTGGATATGCTAAGTTACATTTTGTTGTAATAACTACCCTTTGTTAAAAAATCTTTCTTTTTAATTGCATTGTGGTTTTGTTAATATTTTTTTTTTTGGTATGTTTGATATAGAATAACAATGTGCCTAGTACTTTGTGGCTAATATGGAAAAAAGAAAAGTAATGAAAACTCCTCTGATTTTGAGGGCATATTAGATAGCCAGTAGGTACAGGTGAACTGCTTTATATGATTATATAAAAATTATCTAATTTTTACTAATATAATATTATATGAAGTTTCAGTGGAGGTAACTCAGTATGGAAATAATGTTACATGAAATTCAGGAATGGTTAAGACTGGAACTGGAATTTGAAAAGGAGGTAAAATTTGGATAAGTAGAAAGAAGTAGGTAGGACATTCTGGGTGGAGGAAATGTTTGAAGGTAATTAAAAGGTATTCTAGGGTTAGCAGAGGTTTCTTGAATAGGATATCAAGAAGTGGGGACAGTTTGTGAAGAGCTTTGCATTCTAGGTTGAAAAGTTTGAACTTTGTGAGCACAATGATGATTATTTTATTTTCCCTCTCTGGTAACCTTTTACTATTTATTTAATGGCTACCTGAGAAATTACAGTGTGCCTTTTTGGTGTATTACATTATAATAAAAGCTATGATAATACTAGAATCACTTTTAAAGCTGTTCATCTCTCTTTTTTTTTTTTTTTACTTTTTGCAGTATTCTTGTCAAGTATCTTAATTCTGCACATGTTTTAAACTCCTAAGACATCACTAGTGTTGTTCTGTGCAGTCAGTATTCATTTATTATGATTCTGAAGTTCTTCCTACATTTTTTTTTCTGTCAGTAATCTTCCCTCTGCCTAAAGAACTTCCTTTGATACTACATTATAATATAGGATTACTCACTGTGAATTCTCTTAGCTTTTACTTACTTGAAATTGCTTTAATTCATCTTAATTTTTGTTTGATATAGAAATCTAGGTTGGTAATTTTTTCAACACTTTCAATTAAGAAGTCAGCCATGGTGGGCAAGGTGGCACATGACTATAATCCCAGCAGCTCAGGAGGCTGAGACAGGAGGATCGTGAATTCAAAGGCAGCCTCAGCCTCAGCAGTGGCGAGGTGTTAAACAACTCAGTGAGACCCTGTCTCTAAATAAAATACAAAATAGGGCTGGGGATATGGCTCAGTGGTTAAGTGCCCCTTAGTTCAATTTCTGATTAAAAAAAAAAAAAAAAAAGTCAGCCAGCCATCATCATATTATTTCATTTGTGTAAAGATAATTTGTTGTTTGTTCTGGCTGCTTTTAGGACATTGTCATTTTGTTTTTGCAGTTTTTCTGTGGTATGCCTAGGTATGTTTTGTTTGCCGGCCTCCTTTTATAATTCTTTTTTTCTGGGGGAACAGGGAGCTTACTAAATTTATTGATTCTGTAGATTGATGTCCTTCATCAGTTTGGGATTCTAAGTCACTCTTTAAGACTTGCTGCTTTGTCTAGGGCTCAGATTACAACTTGTTCACCTTTCGACAGAGTCACACACTTTCCACATTGTCAGGTTTTTATTCCAAACTCTGCTTTTTCTATTTCCTCATTAATTTCTTCCTTCTCTAGTCCACTGATCCTGCCTTCTGTGTCCAGCCTGTTGGGCAGCTCATATGTTAAATTCTTTTTTTAAAAAAAAAAATGTATTTGCTGAGTATCTACATATATTTATCTCTTTTGACTATCTTTCTTCTTTGTTCAGTTATTTTGTATCAGTTATTTTTAACTCCTTGTCTGAGAGTCCTAATATTTGGGACTTTAGTCTCCTTTTCCTTCTAGTCTGTCCCTGAATATGGTGCTGTCCCTGAAGGCCTACTAATCTTCAAAAACCAGATGTTGTTTAGAAAACACTCCAGAGTCCTCAGGTGATGTTGAGAAGTACACACCTTTCTCCGAAAAGCAGAGCTGTATGAGGAAGCTGGCAGTGTGTGTTTTAGTCACAGTCTCAGCTTTGTTCAGGGTCACCTTAAGGCTTTAAGCTGGGCAAGGAAGGTTTTTGGGATCGTGTTTTGTCCTTTTTTCTGCAGCTCTTCAGTTTTTCTCAGTATATGATGTAACTCATGTGGCTTTTCACCAGGAGCACTGACCTGCCATAAATTCCTCCATCACACCTTAATGTGGTATATCCCCCCTCAAATACCTTTAAGCAAAACAGTAGAATACTACAAAGACCAAGAATGCTAAATACTAAATAATATCAAGAAGTCTGGTGATGGTTGCTAGTATGGATTAAGGAGGAAAGAGGACAGAGGGTTTGTGACAGTAAAGTATACAGAGTGCTGAGAGAGGGAAGAGAAGACAACAGTAAAAGCTAGAATCCCCAACACTTGATCTTTCATACTGTGGCTACTTTCAGAGTTCCTATAGGAAATAAATGCACAGAAAATAAATTCAAGAAAATGCATGCTTAGAACTGAGTCTAGAAAAGACAAATTCAGGAAAAGCAAGGCAGTTAAAGAAGAAATGCAAGGTGTATAGCCCCTAAAAAGGAATAGAGCTTGTTTAGGATGGGGAAAGAAACTGAAAGTTTCCTTAGAAAGAAGCACTGGGAACAGAAGTGGAGGAGTTGTGGGGAGGGATAATGGTGGTTGCAGTTTCATGTTGACTGATTCGAAGAGAAGGGGAAGCCAATCTCTAGCATGGTAGTATTTTAAAGAATAAGGGACCCTGAAGTTCTGATGTGTATTCACTTGCATGACAAGAGAAATTCTATTTATGCTTCAGTGACTCTGCTTCTCATGCCTAACAGTTTAGTCAGTATACTATTCATGATAGACATTGCTGTACACAAATCATGCAAAATAATGCAAAATAAAATTCAGCTAAGCCTGGCTTTGTGGATATTTCATAAATACATTTTCTTGAGTGAGAAAAATTATTGTAACAAAATATGAAATATTGATTAGTATACCAAATAAAATAAGTCACTATTTAGTTATTTATTTAGGCACTGGGGATTGAACCCAGGGGTGTTCAACCACTGAGCCACATCCCCAGTCCTTTTTTATATATTTTTGGGATAGGGTCTTGCTAAGTTTCTTAGGACCTTGCTAAATTGCTGAGGTTGGCTTTGAACTTGGAATCCTCTTGCCTCAGCCTCCAGAGTCACTGGGATTACAGGCATATGCCACAATGCCTGGCCCTTTTTAGTGTTTATTTTGAGACAGAGTCTCATCCAGTTGATCCTGGAACTTGCCATCCCAAGTAGCTGAGATTAGAGGAGTGATCTATCATGCCAAACTAGTGGGTTAACCTTTTATGGAATTACATTTTAGGATGAATTAGATGAAAAATTTTATTTATGGATATTAGAACATTATAAAATATTTGTAATAGTGTTCTCAATTTGTAGCAGTTTTAGGATATGAATACTATAGGCATTACAGATTGCCATTTTAATATTCAGCGGAGTTGCTTATGTTACTCCATATTTTACTTGTTTTTTTTCCTTGAATATGTAAATAGTCTCCTGACACATCTTACATTTCATTGCACTTTATTAGATGTGCATATTTTTAAGAATATAGATTATTTTCCTGCTCCTTTGCTTTTGTTGTTTAAATTCATGATTTCATGGTGTCTGGTTGTTTCATAATTCATGTAATAGAGATTCTGGTGTTGCTGTAATTGTCTTAACAACTCAGTATTAGAAACTTTAGGTGATAACTTGAAACTCTTGCTTTTTTATAATTTTTAATAGACTTTATTTATTTAGTTAATTAGTTGTTGATGGGCCTTTATTGTTTTTATATGTGGTGCTGAGGATGGAATCCCATGCCTCACACATGCCAGGCAAGTGCTCTACTGCTGAGCTGTAACTTCAGCCCCTATAAGTGTCTTTTCCTTTGGAGGAATGTTTTAAAAATTGCTAATAACTTTACTAATTGGTTGAATATTAATGAAATTGGTAATATATTAACTTTCTCATGTTGAGCCCAGTAATATTTTTAAAAATATCACTCATGAGAAGCTGTTATATTCATGTTTGAATGAATATAAGTTCATCTGTTGCATATTTAAGCTCCCAGTTTCCATTGTTACCCTGTCTTAGCAAGGGGACCTTTAAACTTTTCCTTTGCTGTTGTTCTAGATTGTTTTTTTCTTCTTGGAATTTAGCCAGCCAAGAATTTTTTTATGTTGTTTTTATGGATTGTCTTCTTACAGGTTAATTTTTCTTTTAATTAGTTTGTTTTTCCTTTTTGTTTGTTCACTGTAATGTATTTAGCAGGTAATCAGTATGAAACTTGTGTTCTGTTGCAGGTGGTTTGACATTGGTTGTTTGATAGTTGAAGACCCTGTCCATGGCATTCACCTAGAAGCTTTCACACAAGCCACACCGGTGCCTTTGGAATTTGTACAACAGGTTGGTTTTCTTGGCGTTTTCATTATGCTCCAGAGAAACTTGTAATATTATCCTTCAAATTTTAAATTTATTTTTTGTTTAAAATATTTTAATTTTGTTTTTTTTATTTCTCTTTTAGTTTGTTTCTTTGCGCAGATCTCTGGTCATTCCTGGTCATTCCATGTCTTACTATTTCCCTGTTTTTGTTTTCCACCTGTTTTTGAGAGGTATACATTCAATGGCCAATTGTCATTTGCTTCTTTTTTTTATGATTATGTTTCTTACTCTGAGATCAGAATGTTTGCTTTTCTGCTTATGTCCACATTTCATTTACTTTCCTCTTTATTTCACATCTTTACTTTCACTGTTATCTCTATTTCCTTTTTCTTTCATCTGATCTTCCTTTCTAGTTACTCATCTTTAGTAACAAGTCAGTATTAGAAACTTTAGGTGACAGGTATGTCTTTAAGGTTGTTGACTGAAAATAGATTTAACCATGTACCTGTCTGTGTAGTTTTCAGAAGATTGTAAGCATAAGTAATGATCCTTCTATATTTTTGTATAAATTTTTTCTAATTCTCTAATGGACAAAATGGAACATATATCTATACTGAAATTTCTGTACTGTTAAATGACATTTAGACTTTTTTTCCCTCTTACAATTATTTGGCACATGTCGGCATTTGAGAGTCTGAAACTATTGGCATTTGAAACTACTGGGTTTTCTCCCAAGAATATGCATGTATACAGTTACATATTAATTTGGCATGTGAGTTTATCAAATTGCTAAAAGCAATCACTGGCCTTTTATAGGTTTATGATTTCAAAAAGGGACCAAGAATTAATGCTTGGAATTTTGAAATTTTGCTGAAACTTATTTATACCATAATTTCTTTTCAGAGGATTAAGAAAACCATTTTATAGATGTTAACTAAATTCACTCCAATGAGAAGGTGATTAAAGGATTGTAAATGAATAATAGATTACTGTTGTTCCATTAACTTTTAAAAATTAAATAAAATGATAGATTTTTTCTAGAAAATATAAATTTTACTTGTTGCTTCAAGAGTATTAGGTTGAACCATACAAAGTTGCTGTCATTCATAGTCAAAAACAGTCAAATGTTGTCACTTCCATATGATTCAACCTAACTACCTCAGCGAAGCAGTATAGTGAAAGAATTCCATCTAATCAGAAACCCCTGAGTGCTACAGAATATTCACAGGTGATGACCATATTGATAGAGCATCTCTCTCAACACCATAGGAAATATTAGTCCTATCACTTAAGAATTAAAGGTCAGAATTATTGGTAAAATTAATAAATACAATTTAGAAATACATTATAAGAACATATACCCTGACCATAAAGAATTGATTCCAAGAGTCAAAGAACCATTTGCCAATAGCAAATTAGTTTAGTAGTTCAACATATGAACAGAGTAAAGAATAAAAAGGATTTCAGTAGAATTGAAGGTATTTGCTAGAAATACTAACTGTACTATTAAATAGCCTTTGTTAATTAAGATTAGAAGGTTATAAGTGTACCAGAAAATCAAAGAAAACTTCAGATCTAATGGTAGAACATTAGAAACCTGATAATTACAAGGATGTTCCTATCACAGCCATTGTTAACGTTGCTATAGATTGAGGTCAACACACATTGGCCCACAGCCAAATCTGGCCTGCTCCCTATTTTTGTGAGTGAGTTTTATTGGAACACACCCTGCAGTCTCCTTACATGTTGTTTATAGCTGCATTTGTACTGCAACAGCAGAATTGAGTAGTTGTAATAAAGACTTTTTGGTTCCCAAATCTAAAATATTTACTCTCGGGCTCTTTATAGAAAAAGTTTACTGACCCCTGTGATAGATGTCTGACCATTTTAAAAAGACAATTTTTGTTTCACTTTTAGGATTATAGATTGGAAAAAAAAAATAGACATGATACTCAAAGAACAAAGTGGATCTACATATACTAGTATCTAAAGATACCTATGACATATTGCTAAGTAAATGTCAAAGCCAACACAGCTAGTATGATCCTACCTATTAACAGGTACATATATACCCTTTAAAGTATATATAAATGAATAGAGGGAAAAGACCTGGAAAGATGCACAGCAAGCTGTTAATGTGGTTAACTGAAGAGTGATATTCAAAGGGTGGCATTTACTTTTCATTCTATTGTCTGTCTTTTTTTTTTTTTTGCCACATGGTTTTAACATTCAGAAGATACAGTAGTGTGTGCATTGAAATGCCTTCCTTTTATTTCTAGCTATTCAGCTCTTTATATTTCTTTTTATCCATCCCTTAATGTGTTAAGTTTGTGCTACTGAATTATTGGAATTTTTTAATTTAAGGGAATAGAAATCAGCCTTTAAAGGAATAACTGTTACCATAATAGATATAGTAGTGAAAATGTGGAAAAAGTTTTATGTAATTTATGCTTGATAAACTTAAATGCGAACGATTCTTCCTTCTCCCACTTTACAAGCCTGCTATTTTGGATTTTTGCAGATAATATCAAATACATTGTCCCTCAGAAGTGTCTACATCTTAAGTATTGCCTGCGAACTTGATAAAAATGTTGCCTCTCAGGCCATACCCAGAGCTACTAAATAAGGATATGCATTTTAACAAGAACTTCTTGGGATTTGTGTTCATATAGCAATTTGAGAGGCACAGTTTTATAGTGTCTCTAGAGACTTTAATCATTTTTCTGCCATGTCTCTTTCATATAGTCAGATACTGACAGTGCAATATATATTTTGGAAAACAGCACTGGAGCAGGTTTACCAGATGATGTGCTGTTTCTGTCAAATTTACTTGAAAGCTGTTTTATATTTGTTTTGTTTCTCCTGGAACCAGCTATGGAGTTTCCAATTAGATTTCTTAGTTAGGATGTGAGAAACTATAAGGTTTTTTGGTGGAGGGAAGCCCCTCAGATAGTAATACCCACCACATTTGGGGATCA
Source organism: Ictidomys tridecemlineatus (assembly GCF_052094955.1). Taxonomy (NCBI): domain Eukaryota; kingdom Metazoa; phylum Chordata; class Mammalia; order Rodentia; family Sciuridae; genus Ictidomys; species Ictidomys tridecemlineatus. Next base: position 133,610,668 of record NC_135477.1, on the reverse strand, counting down.
CTGTATAGTAGATCCATTCTACGTATGGATGTCCTCCTCTGACCACATCTAATGAAAAACCACACCATTTCTGGATTTTGAGTGGAAGCAGATATAGGTAGGTTGGGCCAGCTACAAATGATATAATAATGATTGTTGCTGTCCTGGACTGGACATTACTTGACATGCTAATCATGTTTCTGGGGATACTTTCTACAGACTAATCATGCAGTTTTGAAGCCTTTATTATTGCAGTTTCCTTTTTTTTTTCTGGTTGCAATTTTATGGTTATAGAATGATAACTTTAGCAAAGATAATAATCTAGTGACACTGAATATGGAACTAGAATTTAAGTCTTCTGACTCTGAGCTCTGTATAGGTGCAGCTCTGAGATTTAAGACTTAGACATGCTCAAGGCCCTAGGTTCAACTCCCAGCACCACACATTCACACGCACATGCACGCATGCACACACACACACACACACACACACACACGATTATATTTGACAACAACCAAAGAGCATAATGGTGTTATTTTTTAACAAAGTAGATATGTGCTGTATTATTTTGATTCTTTCATGGCCTTGTAACTTCGCACCATTGCCTGTATAACTGTCATAAGGATTTGTCATAAGCTATATTAAAAGTAACCTGAGAGATGTTACTTTGAGATGTTACATATCGAATTCCAACGTTTTAATGCATTATAAGTAATATGGATTTTGTTTCTCTGTAGGCTCAAAGCCTAACTCCCCAGGACTATAATCTGAGGTGGTCAGGCCTTTTGGTGACAGTGGGTGAAGTTCTGGAAAAAAGTTTACTGAATGTCAGCCGGACTGATTGGCACATGGCTTTTACTGGCATGTCTCGTCGACAGATGATCTACAGTGCTGCCAAAGCAATTGCAGGCATGTATAAACAGCGCCTGCCCCTTAGGACCATGTGAAGGAAGACCTGTCTAGGATACTGAGACTTTCTTCACTTTTAGCTTGATGTCGTTATACCTTCTTGAGTAGCTTCAATGAATTTAACAGTTTTGTAATTTTCCTGTAGGCTGTAATTTTTTTTCTAGAGAGGCATGTTATCATTCCAATAGAAGAAAAGAAATAGATCCTTTTTATAATCATATAATTATACATATAGTTCTCAGAAAAAAATATACAAGTATATTTATAGCACAGTTTAATATACCAAACTTATATAGTGGAAATTCATGTGCAAAGACATTTAATTTAAAGATGTGTACTTGATTGTTTTGTTTTTAAAGAAGACATAGTTAATTAAGGAACATGTCTATTGCATATTCTTTAAAAACATTATTCTTTTTGTTTTTTTTGTATGTGCACATGGCCTCAGGTCTGATGGAGAGCAGCTTGCTCAACAATTTACCTTAGGACACCTACTTGTATTTAGAGAGATGTCACACATTTTTATGCATGTTTTATACAAAGTGGGCCAAATACAGAATTGATCATTTCTATCTAGTCATTATGTACACATACAATCTGGAAAGTCATCCTTGTTTCCTTTTTTTAAAAAAAAAAACAACTAATTTTTGTTATTTTATAGATTTATACTATAAACATTGGGTAATACATTTTATTTTTTCATTGCTATATGACAACTAAAGGGAAAATAATTTGAGTATATTTTAGATCAGAGTATTCATAGTATTTTTGTATAATACTGTTCAGTACTTCCAAGAATAAATTCTGACAGTGGCCATTGTATGTGCTTCCACCCATTCTCCAAACTTTTACAAAAGACATTTTTGAGAGGTGATTACTTTATTGTCTATGAGAGGGTATGCCTCAGATTTTAAGTATGGTTGCTTCTTCTTTCATTTGCCTTAAGCACAACTTTTCTAACTGCCATTCTGCCTTTATTTTTTATGGAAATTTTCAAATAAACTGTTTTATATTCAATCTGGTTTATTTAGTTCATTATGTTTGTATTTAATGAAAGCTTTTTCCTCCCTCAAGTAATATATTTTACAGTTGGGATTTATATAAATAAAAATTAAGTAAATGTTTTTTCTTGTACAGTTGAACTCTATGCAACTTCAAATAACTTTGATAATAATTTCACATATAAACGTGATTTTATTTACTCTTCTATACTGTTATTTTGATGTAAAAGAATTAGCACAATCTGGCAGTTTTATAAAGGGTGATGAAGGTTGTATCCTGCACTGTCTTCATATGTAAGGTTTGCTTTGTATTAATGTTATTTAAAGTAATTATTTCATTTTTCCCCTTTTTTTTACTTGAGAGTGAGAAGAATTAAGAATTCAAATGAACATATAATGTATGTTCATTTCTGAGCACCATAAAGTGAAATTCCAACTTTTATATCAATCAGAGTAATGAGAAACAGAAACAAGACATAACAAGTTGCTTTGGTGCACTTTTGTTTGGGGTAATAGGATCAAAATACATTTTTCCCTCTTTGTGAGTGAAAAGAGAAGCCTTTTAAACTATTTTCCTCACTCCTTTAAGTCCATCCTTCTCTAACAGTATTTTATCAGGGCTTTGGCCCCATGACAGAAACAGTCTACTATAGACTGAAGACAAGTATGCCCAAACTTAAAATATTTCTGCTACTTTCCCTTCTACTATAGGGAAATTTTATAGAGCCTAAAAATCTGAGTTTTTCTTTCCATTTTGTTTTCCCAAGTCTGAAACATCTTATTTGATATCATTGAGGATTGTTCTCATAGAATCACAAACATTGCCATTTCCTGGAATCCTCAAACTTCTGGGGCAGAGCTGCTCCATGGCTAGGTTGGAGCTTGATAGCGTTCCTATACCCAGTTATTGGTGAGCCTTCTGCTGCTTTCTGAACAGTGGGAGTGGGAGAGGTGGAGGAGAGAAGGGCAGATAGAAGAGAGAAATACATGCTTTCGTCTGGCCTCCGTTTCCTTGGCCCAGTTCTCTGAAAGGCAGTAGAGCATGGCTGACTCCACATGCTCAGCTTTCCCAACCTCCTTTCCCTTTTACATTATGATCAAGGAAAGTAACTTGCTCTCTCCTGGCAGCTTAGCCAGACAGTCTTGCTGTGATCATCAGTCTTAAGCCGGAGCCTCCATCTCCTCTGTGCCTTTTCTTCTTGTCCATTTCCTTAATAACTCCACAAGAGCATTTTGGGAAGTTGTGATAGATAGCTATTTGCTTTTTTTCTTTCTCAAGCTTTTAGGAAAACCTGTCTTTAACACAGTTTGTTATCATTATTGTGGTTGCTTGAAATTTTTTTCTTCTGAAGAACTCCAGATTATTGAGTTTCATGTTTTATGTATTTTAATCCAAGTTGGTGAATTCTATAAGCTTCTACACTTATTTATTTAAATTGGTGCGAGAAAAATAGGAAAAATGCAGAAGATTAATTTAACATCAACCTCAGATTATTGCTCAGTTCCAAGTTTCTCCTTGTATTGTTTTTTTATTGTATTGTATTTTTTTTCTTGTTTGTTTTTTGTTGTACTAGGGGGTAGAATCCAGTACCTCAAGCACACTATGGGAGCCCTCTACCCCTGTGCTATAACCCCATGCCCCTATTGAGTTTTTGAGACACCCATGGACCTGGCTATGCCATGTACTTCTTAAGTTGGAAAGACCTTGGGTGATGCTGGTAGTTTCATCTTCTGATTCTTTGTTATTATTGCTTTCTCATTCTTTGTTCCTCAGTCTTTTGAGGATTAATAAAGTAGAAAATTAGGATGGAAAAAGGCAAAAAGATAGTATGGTAGTAAGTGTGAGTACATTTAGGAGTATAAATGAAACTGTATAATGTATATCTATTCAAATTATGCAATTAGCAATTACTCAGGGTCGACTAAATTAACATGCTGTTGAATTTACTCTGTTCCTTGGCTGGAAAAAAAAAATTCAAAATAGGACTTTGTGACTTACGAAGCCAAATTGATAACATTCTATGTTTAAAAGTTGTTGGGTTAAACATAAATTATGTGGATTTTTACTTCTGGGACATGGTGTTCTTTTTGTGATATTATGCAGAATCATGTGTTAGATAAAATCAATTTTGTAAGTATGTACATATTACATAAATAAATACTTATTTCTCAAAGGTGTATAGTGATTTTTTAAATTCTAACTTATATTGATACTACATTAGATATTACTTTTTTATCTGAAGTGATTACTGATTGTCAAGAGTTCTTACAGAACAGCAACTTCAAACACCATCTTTCTGGTGGAACTGTCGCATTCAGATACACCACAGTTGGTAGGGTCAGGGTTAGAGAAAGAGCTATTAGGAGAGATATACATGAGAAATAAAGGTAATAAGCAAGAAGTTAAGGCTTGTGCTTCTCTGGAAACCTTTTTAGTACTGGGTTTAATTTATCCTTGACCTCCAGAAGTGTTTTTAAATAATTTTATAATATTAATTTTAGGTTCATGAAAAATTAATTGAGAAAGATGCAGGGATTTCCCATATGCCCCTGTCTCACAAATGCATAGCCTCATCCATTATCAAGGTTTCCCACCAAAGTGGTTCATTTGTTGCAATCAAGAATCTCATTGATGCATCATAATCATCCCAATGTATGGGGTGATTTCATTAGATCACATTACATTTTGGTGTTTTGGTGTTGTGCGTACTGTTTGGATAAAAGAAACGTGGATCCATTATTATAATGTCATAGAGTGATTTCATTCCTAAAACTTCTTGTTCTACTTATTCAAACTCCTGGCAACCACTGATATTTTTTTTTTGTCTCCCTCGTTTTTCTTTCCTAGAATGTCAAATGTTCATATACTCTGTAGCCTTCTCAGATTGGCTTCTTCCACTTAGTAATAGGCACTTAAGATTCATCCATGTGTTTTCATAGCCTGACAATTTATTTCTTATTAATGCTGAATTATAGTCTATTATCTGAATATATCACAGACTGCTTTCCATTGACCTGCTGAAGGACTTCTTGGTTGTATCCTAAGTTTTGCCAATTATGAATAAAGTTGTTCTAAACTTCTATGTGCAGGCTTTTGGGTGGACTACATTTTCAGCTCCTTTGTGTGATATACTATATTCATAGTTCCAAATTCTGCAAAATAGATGATATTTCTGTTCTGTACATTTTAATATAAAGTTGAATGACTGGAAGTTGAGCTCCAGCACCCTGGTGGCATCCGTACCACTCTGCCTCAGTGTCTAATATAATGATAAATACTAACACATTAATAAAAATGAATAGATATTTGATAAAAGGAGCACAAGTCTGATTCCATAGGCCATTATTTTCTTTCCATATTATACAGTGTGTTAATTGATGTTTTCATTTATTTTCGATAAAAACGCTTTTTTAAAATGCCACATGCTAGTTAGATTTTAAAAGACTTAAAAATCCATTGACAATTTTACATGATGATGTAGAAAGGGGTTTGAATGGATGTAAGGGTGGTCCAGTGGAGCTCTGACTTCTGAAAGGAAGCTGTTAGAGGAAGGAAGAACTTGAGCCTAAAACCCTAGGCTGAGACTTGTGCTCACCTCTTGGGAGTACAGAAATTTCACTTTCTTCATCAGAAAAATAAAATTGGAGATACCAAAGGCACAAGGTCATTGTGAGATATAAATGAAGCAAGATATGTACTCAGCTCTGGTTTCTGTCATGAACAACTCTCTACTCAGAAGCATTTAAGTATATGGACTGTTCATGAAAGGTCCCTATTGGGGTTTAGATATGGGTGTCCCCCCAAAGCTCCTGTGTTGTAGGAATATTCAGAGGTGAAATTATGAGAGCTGGAACCTACCAGGACTACCGTACTGGGTGGTAGCTGCTGGCAGGTGAGACATGGCTGGAGGTGGGTCACTGGAGGTGTGTGCCCTTGAGTGATTCTATCCCTCCCTCTCCCCACGCTTCTCCTCCCTCTGCTTTCTGGCTACCATGAGGAGAGAACTTTCTTTTACCAGACCCTTTTGCCTCACTTCAGATCCTGGGTAATGGAGGAGTTGACTGAAAATGGACTGAACCTCTGGGACAGTGAATCAAAAGAACCATTTCTGCTAGGCATGGCAGTGCACATCTAATCCCAGCAACTTGGGAGGCAGAGGCAGAAGGATTGCATTCGAGGACAGCCAGCAATTTAATGAGGTCCTAAAGATAAGACCCTGTGTTCAATCCCCAGTTTTCCCCCTCCCCCTATACAAAGAATAGAGAAGAATACCTTTTCCTGCTCTAAGTTATTCTTATCAGTTATTTTAGTTGCAGATATGAAAAGCTGAGTAACAGCCCCCAAATGCTTGCCAATTACTTAAGACTATATAGGGCAAGGGGATAAACTCTGTTGGACTTGACCATTTGACATGTCAATTACTTCTAAAATAATTTTTCAGGAGTCATTTTGACTATATTACATATTCTATTGTACTTTGACTTATGTATTCCTGAAAACCTCTGCTTTTTGTAAAATTGTGTGCTTGAAGTTAACAGAAGTTAAAAAGATAAGTTAGGGACAGATTAATCAAAACCTTTATAATTTTGAAGCCAGAGTCCTAATAAACCTGGTAATAACCACTTACTATAATAGCCCTTTTTAAAGTTACATTCCTAATGGAACCAATATTTGACCCAGTTATCCTACTCTTCAGTATATACCCAAAGGACTTAAAATACTTAAAAAAAATACTATAGTGATGCTGCCACATCAATATTTATAGCAGCTCAATTCACAATAGCTAAGCTATGGAACCAACCAATGTGCCTTTCAACAGATGAATGGATAAAGAAAATGTATATATACACAATAGAATATTACTCAGTCATAAAGAAGAATGGAATTATGGCATTTGCCAATAAATGGGTAGAACTGGAGACTATCAAGCTAAGTGAAATAAGCCAATCCCAAAAAACCAAAGCCTGAATGTTCTCTCTGATATGTAATTGCTAACTCACAATAAGCAGGTGGGGAGAGAGTAGAAGTTCCTTCGTTTAGACAAAGGGAAATGAAGGGAAGGAAGGGGGGATGTTCAGAATAGGAAAGAATGAATTGGACATAACATTCCTATGTTCATGTATGAATACACAACCAGTGAAACTCCACATCATGTACAACCACAAGAATGGGATCCTAATAAGAAAAAGTCATACTCCATATATGTAATATGTCAAAATACAGTCGACTTCTTGTATATCTAAAAAGAAAAAAATTTAAAATGTTACATTCAACAGTACAGACCTTTACCTTAATGGGGGGAAAACTTAGGAAACTAGCTTGATGGAAAGGGAGGGCAGTCATAAAGGGCCAAGTGTACTAAGTTATTTTAGGGGGGGGGGAAATAAGATAAACTACAGAAGGCTCAGGGAGAACTGTGCAATGAGCACTTCCAGGGCAAGGCAGGGAACTCATCTAAGGCAATGTCAACACATGTCGAAAGCGTCATCAGTGGAAACTGCGGGGCTTCAGGAGTTCCCCTGCATTTGTGACTTTGCAGTTAGATGCTGTTACTTGGTTACATGAACCAACACTGCCTATCAATTATGATTAAGCTAATTATGGCAGAAAGATGGGCTGGCTGTTTCAGGACAGACTGAACTTGCCATTCATCTAATGCTTATTAGAAACCAGTGACCTTATGCATAAAAGCTCTTCGTAAACTACTGTAGGCAAAGCCAGCACCTGCAGGGGTCAGGCAATCAGCAGTGAGTGTGATGGGAGGGGACATGGGTGACAAGCAACAGAAAGCAAGACCCATCCAGAGGCTCAGGCGCACTCAGTGTCCGCTACCTGTGGCCTCAGGGACTGCACTCTGTGGCCAAATCATCTAATTTATATATATATTTTTCTTTTTTTCCCCAAGAGAATCAAGATGTCTGGATTTTTAGCCCACCCTCTTGTAACTGATGAAAGTAGTTATGATAGAGGATTGGCAGTCAACCTTTGGACTCCCTGTTGTGACCTATTGGAATAAAACAGAGCTTTAATATGAGAGTTTTGTGATGGTTACATATGGTGAGTTGGTACCAATGGAACTCAAGATCTGATCATTGCTGCAATTGCTGGGATGCTACATAACGTGTATCCTAAACACCAAGATTACATTCAGTTATCAATCAGGTTACCCAGTGTTCCTATTTATTTTCCTGGAATCCAGCTATTTCATCTGTTCTTTCTCCCAAAGCGGGGAAAGGTGAGTTTCCCCTGTGTAGAGTTAGTTATGCAGGATGTGTCCCAACACCTGGTGAAAAATTAGAGCCTCATGCAGTAGCCTAAAACTCTTCCTGTAACCTTGCCCATTATCGATACAAAAATAAAAGAAAAATACAAGTGTTTCTAATAAATATAACTAATTGGATCCTTAAGTCTCTTCTGTAACATAAAAACTGAAATAGTTTTGAGACTGAGCACCAATTGATAGAGCTGGTCATGGAAAGAACACCTACAAGGACAAGCCTTAATACCACAGTTTTACATTTGCATAATGGTTTTTTGGCAAGCCGGGTCTTTTTCTCCTGTACTCTCGGCTGTGTTAAGTACTCTGAAAGAGTGTAGACAAATACTCTCATCAGCAGGGACTTGGCAACCAAGTTCTCCTCCCTGGTCCCCCTGTGCCTTGCTTTGGCCTCAAGACAGTGAGCTAGCCACCCAGGCAATGTTTTATGAATCCAATGCTATGGAGAGAAAGCAGGAAATTGGGGTGCGGGGGAAGTGGAGTCCACGTATCTCTTTCAGATCACCCATTTTTGGTAGGTGACGCTGTGCTGCTAGCAGGAGCTTCTGAAACAAGATGAAGTGGCAGTTTGCTTACATGATTTGTTTTTTCAGCTGACTTCACCCCAGAGCATATATAGGAGGTGAGAGGGGGAAAAATTATTAAACCACCTATTAGTAAAAACACACTTTCCCCCACTTCTCAGTATAAAACTGAGGAATGGCAGACAAACATTTCCATGCGGTAATACTTGACCCTTGAATAAGCTTCCATTAGTTTTTTTTTTTTTAATCAGTCTATGCCCAATACAAGTGAAAATGTACAAGGAATCATGATGTAAAGGATAGATATATTCAGCATGAAATCAGAGACAACTGGATTCTCTGACTTTCCACTGTTCCTGAAGGAAGAAAGAGCAAATCTACTTTACCTTGTGCATATATATGTTGTATATCAGATAGATACAGAATAACTAGCAAGCCGAAACTCCAACCAGTGAGTGCCTGTGACATTCCAGGCACTATCACATATAGTAACTTAGTTAGTCTTCACTTTGCATGAGAAGTATTACTGTCTCCATTTTTCAAGCGAAAACACTGAGGCTCAGAGAGGTTTATTACTGGCCTCAGCTCACACAGTGAGTAAGAGGTAGCAAAAGGACTCAAACCTTGTCCTGTCAGATGCTGAATTCCATGCTCTTTCACAAGGCTTCCAAAATGAATTTTGACTGATGAGATGTAGATCAAATGAAGCTGGCCTTTAAGATTGCATACATATCTTTTATTGCATGCATGTATAATTATATATTACTGTGTGTGTGCATACTACTGCAAGCCAGGCAACTCCGGGACATATGAAAAAAGACTAGAGTTTTGCTCTTGAGCAGGTTGACATGGAAACAAAGGCATAAATGAGATAACAAGACTCTTGTGACCAACAATGCTGTCAGAGCACAATGTGGGGTCATGGGTGGGAGCCAGCATGATGTTGGGGGATGGTACCTGGAGGAGATGGCATTTATAGATCTCTCAGGATGGCCAGAGGTCTCCACAAAGAGAGCAAAGTGTGTGGGAGCCTGAAAAGATGAAGGTTTAGTTTGTTCAGAGAAAGACAGCATGTTCTATCTGAAGAAATGGGAAGAGAGCCCAAAGAAGTGGGTTGGGGCCATTTCTTATTATTGTTCTGTTTCGTGATATTGCTAGATAAGAAAATGCTTCTTTTGAAAAGGAGCTAGTAGCAGAGTAGAAGATGAATGACTGGTGAGCAAATTCAATTTGGAAGAGAAAAAAAAAATAGTCTCAGTGGGAAATGGTTCTAAGACCTGAATTAAGGCAGCGGTGTCTGGAACAGATGTATAGAAGATGTCACATAGTTTGATGACCGTGCCACCACAGGGAAGGAAATAAGAATGTCAGCATGGTCTCTCCCTGGCACTAGGTGGGACTCATTGGCAGAGATTGTGCTCTGGGCCGAGGAACTGCTTGGAGGAATAAAAGGTTTGCCCAGCAGATGTGTGTGGGAGATACTGAGGCACTTAGGTCCTCCACTGACCTGAAAGGATCTCAACGCACGAGGGGCCTGTATTCTGCTCTGGCTGTGGCTTGTAGAACATTTGAATTCTGATTCTTTATGGGTCTCCTGGAGCTGAGAGACTTGTGTAATTTGGGGAGTATACCTCAATTACCTTGAAAAACTCAGCACTCACCCTAGTGAAGTTCCTAGAGATATGAAGCAGAAACTGTCCTTTCTCTTAAAGAAAAGTGAAACTTCAAAAGTATTTAGGAACTCTTATCTGATAAACCTAAGGTTGCCCGTTGATAGGTGCTTTCTCAATTATAAAGGGACTCCAACATGGTACCAGGGATTGAACCCAGGGGCACTTAACCACTGAGCCACATTTGCAGTCCTTTGTTTATATTATATTTAAAGACAGGGTCCCACTATGTTGCTCAGGGCCTTGCTAAGTTGCTGAGGCTGGTTTTGAACTCTCAATCCTCCTGCCTCAGCCTCCTGATCCAAGAGCTTCTTGACTCTTCGCTCCCTGTAATTCTGGGTAGGCTTTCTCAACGTCAAGGAGGCTTTAATGTTACTGGACCCTGCTCACCCTGTCACTAGAGGGCACTAGGTGCACATAAAATACCTAGATGTCTAAATTCAGTAATGTTCTTCAAATAACTACAAATTGCAAATGGTCTTTAGTAACTCCATTTCTGCTACGGGGTGAAGCAAGCATACTAAATTTGACTTCATAGTGCTCTTGGATTTTTCTTTTGTTCAGAAATCTAATAAGTTGCAGACTTGAAGACCAAATGGTTCTTCACAAAATTACAGGACTCTGCATGAACTTTGCTACCAGTTATCTATCTGGCTCTTACCATGTGCTGGTTAATGTCTGAATCTTATATGAATTTTTCATATGGTTTTATTTCTGTTCCTGCAACAAATGAAAATGGTTGATATCAACAGGAAGTCTCCTCTACCTGGCAAAACTATGGTGTGCCACTCTGTGTGGAGTATAGTTATGTCTCTGTAAGACCTGCAAGTTAAGATCTATTGAAATTTTAGAAAGAAAAGCAGGTTGGACATTCAATTTATGTAACACTACCTGAGACTCTTCAGAAATGAAGTGTCATGGGGAAGCTGCCTGTGGCAGTTTCTATTGGGTTTGCCTCTGGGAACTGAACCCCTGTGACAGCCCTCGCTTGAGTTTACACAAGCAAAAACTGGGCTCATTGTTTCTCATCTGTAATTTTTTCCCCAATTCATAGTTATTCTTTGACCAGAGGGGGAAAAAAGGAATATTCATCACAGAATCATTAGATTCTGCTGAACACTGACAAGAATTCGGAACTGAATAAAATTACAGAGACTGCCTACCCCAGGCACACCTGGATCAGATCAGCTACAATTCGCACCTGACGAGAGGTCACAAGATTGAGACTGTGGGAGCAAGAGCGCTGGGTTCTGCCGTGGCAGTTGCTGTGAGGTGTCACATCAGATCTGTAGTCGGTGTGCTTTGTAATTAATGTCCATCCTACTACATGGACGTGAACCCAATAGCTGCACGCCAAAATGCCTATCATGATGAATGAGCTTCATGATCCCAAGAGAAATAAATTTGTCCAAATAGAAGGTGAAAGAAGGACTCAGAAGTATGAATTACAACAGCCTTCAACCTGTGCGTTTTCTCCAGGACTGAGGCAAGCAAGCTGGAGGGTGCCCACCCACCCCACCCCATCCCCCGAGAGGCAGGGCTGGTGGAGGAAAACAACCTGACATCACACAGTGAGAAGCCACCATGTGCTTGTCACTGGGCAGAGGCTTACAGCATCTCAACAGCCTTGTGATATAGAACCTTTGTTTTTGTTTTAAAGGGGAAGAAATGGGCTTCACTTGGTTTCAAAATTTTCCCCAGGTCATGATGCTCAATGAAAGAGGTAATGGGATGATAAATAGCAGCTACACTGATGATACTTATACCCCATACCATACTCAGCATCTCTTGTGTAAGACTGCTAGGGGGACATTGCCATGCCCATTTTATGAGTGAGAAGCCTCAGGCTGGGAAAGGTTAAATCACTTGCCCAAATGACCCCCACCTTTACCATTGCTATCCCCTCACCCTGTCAGTCCTGACATGACCCTTCGAGTACCCCTGCAACACCATCTTCCCAGATCTTCTATCTTCTGCTTCCTTTTAGAATAGAATAGAAGAGGAATGGGGGGGCGTCCTGATGAACTAATTCACTGGCATACCTGAGAACGTTGTGTTAAGACTCAGACCACCAACCCCAGCATCTCCCAGCCAATGCCTGGCAAAACAATGGCTCCGTGCTTCTGCCTACACAAAGGGCCCCTTGGTCAAAAATTTAGGAAATTTAAAATGCTCCATTTTTCTCTGAGATTCTTAGCTAACATTACTATAGCAAAAGGCTCCGAGAAACCCTGGAATACTGAAGAAACTGTGAATTTGTGACTCAGTTCCATATGTAAAACAAGTTAATGTAGATGAAAGCATTTTTAATAGACCCTACATAGGCAGTCCCTCTTGTGCTTCTACCAGCACCACCTACAGGCCCTACAAGGTACTTGTGGGGCTAGTTGTAGAGATATCTGTATGTACAGATGTTTATGGACAGACAGACTTTCAGAGCCCCCACAGTCCCCTCGGCATGTGAAACGTATAGTAAGATAAGGATTTTCAATCAGACAGGTGTGGGCCATGCTCAGCTTCACTATTGATTAGTTTTGTGACCTGAAGAAGTCACATAACCTCCCTGTGCCTCGCAGAAGATATAATGCTACGTTCCTTTATGTTTGTAAAGATCAAAGAGCCCAACAGTCAGGAGCTTTTATTTTCCTTACATCCAGGGAGAACTCAAGGGAACAATTCTGCCCAGCAAAATTTAACTTCCCTACATGCTTCTTAGAAGCTATTTTGGTAAAAAGTATAAATTTCTTCACTGTAAAATTTATTTGGCCAAAAGCATGTGTGAAGGTTGATTTTAATTTTTTCTTTCCATTTATTTATTTATTTTTATACTGGGGATTGAACCCAGGAGTACTTTACCACTAAGCTACATCCCTAGTTTTTTTAAATTTTTTATTGTGAGGCAGGATTTTGTTGAGGCTGGCCTTAAACTTTAAGTCACCATTCCTGACTTAAAGGTTGATTTTCTTAATCCTTCCCGGAAGAAAGTGATGAAGCAAGAGAGGAGGAGCTTGATAAGTGTGGGAAACCATGGAGAAGAGTGAATACATCTCTGGGAAAATACAGACCTCCTCGTAACCAAGGAAGAGCAGGTCTGGAGGCAACTTTGGGTCCCATCTGTTGGAAGCTATATGCTGTCCCAGGTGTGAGACAAGCATCAAGATGGAAATGGGTCAAATAAGGGATATTATCTACTAATTTCTCGAGATTCCATGTAATCTTTTAAATAAATTCAACTTCTTTCCATTTGAACAATTGTCTCATTCCTCAGATATTTGATCTGAAGAAATTTTCCTTTGGGAAAATACTGGGCAGTGTCAGGTCTCTTTCCCACTCACTTGGACCAATTTCCCTTCCTTAACTCCCTGCCCCTTGCAGGTCAACATCCTGGAGGAGCCAACCAGGGCAGAGGGCAGGGCAAGGAGGCTGCAGAGGAGGGATTAGTCAAGGAAAGTCAGAACGGTGATGGGAAGGGCAGAGGGACTTCTTTTCTCAAGACTGTTCATCTGCCTTGCACTCAGAGGCTAATCAAGGCATTTGAGAAGCAGAGGAAGAAGAGGTAGAGAGCGAGCCAGGGACACAGCACAACCAGCAAATGAAACCTTGCACACACATCACAGAGTAAAGAGGAAGAGTGTGTATTTGTGAGTATGTGTGATGTGCATGTGTGATTAAAGACAATGTGTAGGCTTTGCAGATCACACAGGTATCTAAATAGATATTGGACATATTAAGGTCTTGGACATCTTAGAGCAATACATTTAATAAATTGCCTTTGCCACTTTAAAAATCAAATCTATTAAAAATGGGCTTATTGGAAGCATGACAGGATTTTTTATCAGATTAAACCGATGGAAGGAATCGTGGTTGCTGTGAGGTTGCATAAATACTTGGAAAGCACTTGTCAACAGAGTGGGTGCTCAATAAATGTCACTTTTTCTTTCCCTGTTTTTCATTTTTTTTAAAAAAAAGGATAATAAAGAAAAAATAAGAGAAGGGAGGAAAGAAAGTAGAAAGGAAAGGAGTGAAAGAAAGAATAAAATCTACTCCCCACCCTAGGAGACTATTTCAGCTAAGATGCAGGAGTTGTGCATTTACATAGTAATAATAATTGTGAACATTTCTGAGAGTTTTCAGTATTACATATTGTGAGTCAAATTCTGCAGCATGGGAGGTGTTTTTGATTAGACTTTACAGCTAATCTACTATATAACACCGTTGTGTATTTTAAAGGGACCCAACTACCATTCAGATTTGATATGCCCTCTTAGGCTTGTTTCTTATTCCTGAGCATTTGTTTTAAAAGAGGAAAAATAGTTTTAGCAGCAGTGAAATGGACCTTTAAAAAAACTAACTTCTGAAATCAGGCTGTGATCATATCATTGACCTTGGTTGGACCAGAGGATTCTCTGAAGCCCAAAGGCATGAATGGATCTCTTTGTGTGCTCAGCTCTCATGCAAGCCAAGCCAGCCTGGGTTTTGTTTTGCCCATATCCACAAAAACGCCATGGACAAATCGGTTTTGATTTACAGATATGTGTAAGTAGACGTGATTTCCTCTCCAGGAAAAAGGCCTGAGGGGGCTAATGCACTTTAATTTATATGCTCAGGACTCCTAGGAGGGGCTTGGTAAGAAGGAGTCCATCAGCAAGAAGCACTGCTCTCAAATGCTTCCTGATGGAAAGTAAATCTGGGAAAACACCAGGGCCAGAAATTGGCAGGGAAGACTTGGACAGAAGAAGAATTTGGAGAGAAAGGTAAAGGTTTCATAAATTTCACATACAACCATATTTTGTTTTTCTGGATCTGATTTTCCTTATAGCTTCTTCCTGTTTCTCAGGCACAGGTAGCCTTTTTTGCCTGGAAAGGACAACTACTGTGTTTTGCCCAGGTAGCTCTCTGTTCCATAAGATTTCCATATTAAAGAGGTTGATTTAGTCTGGTCTGTTTGGTGTGATTTTCTAACTGTGTAGATGGTTCCTTTTGTTCTCACAAGCAGAAGTGACGGCTTAACTGTCCTCAAAGCTCAACAACATTTAACAGGGACCCCAGCACAACTGCTTTCTGGATAAGCAAACCTTAGGAAGTTCGGCTCAGATAAGTTCCAGGGCTGTCCCCCTCCAGGATGCTTCTCAGTGGGTCTGTGGGACAGGGATAAGGAGATGAAAGCTGCTTTAGCTCCTCAGCCTGCTGGTGAGCTTAGCACGAAGAAAAATCATTGCCTGGCTGCAGGTGAACTGTGTCACTCAGAGGGGCACTGGAGACAGCCCTCTGCAACTTCCTTGTGCTATTCTACACATTTGTCCTTTGTTCGCTCACAGCCCAGAGACAAAAGACTGCTCTGTCCTTTGTTCGCCTGGCCTCGCCTATGCAGGGCTTTCTGCTGTCTCTGTTTCTAAGACTGAGCCTGTGACCGGAAGGTGATAAAAGAAACACATTTCAAGTAGTAAAAACAAGTGTCCAAGAAAGAGCTTTCCATCCGGTGGTAAAAAATGAAAAGGCCAGGCCTCCTGTCTCTCCATCTGGATCTGGAACGGATGAGGGAGGAATCTCAGAGCGCCAGTGAGCAGCTGTCAGCAGGCGCCATGGGCTTGGCCACGCTGCCTTGAGCAGCGCAGGCTGGACGCTAGGCGGCAAGGACATATTTTCAGGGCAGCTGCTCTGGCCACTGTTTGGATTGCTCTTGCTCTCCTTTGTCCCATTTCAGTGGTTTTTATATTCTTTTTTTTTTCCTCTCTGTCACTTTTTCTCTACCTTCCTTGACTTTTCATATTTTTTTTCCCCTTCTGTTCAAAAACTCTTGACAACCCCTTCACCTTCCATTCCCTCAAGTCCCAGTTCTGTAGTGGGCTCCTTATGTGTTTCCTGGCAATGATGACAGCCTTAGTGGCTAGCAGGTACTGAGAGCATTTCATGAGCTTTTTAACTCATTCAGCCTTCAGTGACCTTTGAAGTAGAACATTGAAGGACAGGCTGGTTGTTGGAATAAGGCAGTTCCAGCATGGCAGTGAGACTGGGCTTTCTGTCTCTCAAGCAGAATCTGATGTGCATGTGCCTGGCTGGGCAGCCCTCTTGGGCATGTTGTGGTTTGTATATGAGGTGTCCCCTCAAAGCTCCTGTTCATGCAGGAATATACAGAGATGAAATGATTGGATTGTGAGAGCTGTAACTAATCAGTCCATTCTGGTTTGAATGGAATAACAGGGTGGTAACTGTAGGCAGGTGGAACATGGCTGGAGGAAGTGGGTCACTTTAGGGTGCCTTGGAAGAGATGTTCTTCCTATAACCTCTGCCCTCTGCCATGCCCTTCCCCTGTTATGTTCTGCCTCACCTTGGGACCAGAGCAATGAAGTTGGCTGTCTGGACTGAGAACTCTGAAACTGTGAACCCCAGATAAACTTTGTCTCCTCTGAGTTGTTCTTGTTGGGTATTTTGGTCACAGTGACTAAAAACTGACTAAAACGGGCAGCTGTCATCAAGTCATTGAGTGCTGGGTTTAAGATTCTTTCATAACATGGCCAAGTCATCCCAGAGTCTTTCCACAGAAAGGACAGAGCATGTGGAGGATCACATAGATATTTTTAGGGTCCCAGGCTCCAACTGGTATCCAACAACTTCTTTGGGCACATTCTGTGCCCAAAGTCTGACACATGGTCTCTCCTAGCTGCAGGGGAACCAGGAAATAGAGCTTTCCTTTCATCCAGGTTGAAAATGAAACTGTGTGGCACATGCTGCCTGGTTTTTTACTGTAGATAGGTCTCGTCATCACCTCCACGTGAGGGAATTGAGGCACAAAGATTCTGTGTCAATGGCTTATATGTGGTAGGGCTGAGATTCCAGCCCTATAAATATGACTCCAGAACTTTGCTCTAACCTTGTGTTCTGCTTTTTCTGCTTCAAATGAAAATAGTCATTCCCTCTTTGGTGCCAGTACTGTCCATTTTTACAAATTTTTACTCCAGTGTCTACTACAAGTGCTGCATTTTTTCTATGTGTTATACCTGGATGCCTGAGAGAGAAAGAAAACTCTTTTTTTCCTATCTGCATCATCAGTAAATGGCACAATGCCTGGGACACAATGATGCTCAATCGAAGTTTGATGAATGAAGAATATCTGTGGTCTGTGCAGAGGTTTGCAAAAGCAAACCCTGAGGGGCTGCATAGTGAGTATGTTATTGATCAACTTTCCTAAATTAAAGTTAAGGAGTTTGGATTATTACAATAGTCATCTCCATATAGCTACTTTCAACCAATCAATAAGACAAATCCTTAAAATTCATAAATCAAAAGATGACATCAGCAAGATAGCAAAATAACTTTCTATCACTATCCCCCTGCAGAAGACTGTGCACTGTGACAGCTACTCAAAGACGAGATCACCTCCATGGGAGTCTGGGAGTCCAGCAGAGAAGTTCCAGCACATTGTTGAATGAAAAAGAAAAACAAAACAAAACAAAACAAGAACAGATGCATTGAAAAGAATTTCGCTTTACCCACATACATCGCTCTTTGCACAGCTCAGTTCCTAGAAACACACCCTCAGCCCGAGATTTCCCCATAAGGGAATGTGAGAGTGTAGCTGTGAGGCATACCAGGCTGGAGGCCCACTGATTTCTCATCCCTCCAAGAATACTCAGATGATCTGAATGGCTGAGTGGTTAGGAGAGGCTGGGAGCAGGGTCAGGAGCCATGGACTCCACCAAGTGCTCCGTAGACCCCAGCAGGAAGCTCACCATGAACCACTCAGAGCACCTCAACTGTGCAACCCACTGGCCCACAGGCACTCTAAATGATGCTCAGGCCTCACTCCCCCCACCCCCAGCCCTACCAGACCAGCTCCCTCAGCACATACCTGCAGACAGCAACAGAGAGCACAAACATCTTGTATGGAGAGCAGGCTTTAGTACAAAAGATGAGAATACTCCAATTTTTGGGGCACCACTATAAAGAAAACAAACAGGAGGCTCTCAGGACCCAGCTTGTGTTATGGTTTAGACATAAGGGGTCCCCAAAAACTCCTGTGATAATGCAGGAATGTTTGAAGGTGAAATGATTGAATTGTTAGAGCTATAACCTAATCCATCTGTCCATCCTAGTTTGAAGAGGTGGTAACTATGGGCAGGTGGGGTGTGGCTGGAGGCAGGGGACTACTGGGGGTGTGTCCTGGAAGGGTGCATCTTCTCTGCCGGCCCTTACTTTTGCTTGCTCTGCTTCCTGGCCACCATAAATGGATTGGAGTTTCTCTACCATGCCCTTCCACCATGATGTTCTGTTTCACTTTGGGCCCAGAGCAATACAGTCAGTCCACGCTGGACTGAAGCTCTAAAACTGAGCCAAAATAAACTTTCCCTTCTCTGAGTTGTTCCTGTCAGGTATTTTGGTCACAGTGACAAAAAGCTAACACAGCTCTGCTTTGTAGAACTAAGATAAGGCATACTGCTTTAAGAATTACCCACCAGGAGGGAATGATAGGGGTGGAACAGGCACGTACACAGAAAATGTCTAAAAGAGAGCAGGGAAACCCTCAATGAGCTGTCTGGTGAAGCCAATTAGTACTGATAGAAGAGTTGGCTCTTCAGATGCAAATATACCAATACAAGACTTTCAAGGAACATAAAAAAAAAAAAACCAATAAAATGTAACACTACCAAAGAAATAAAATCACATTCCAGTAACCAACCCCTAGGAACTGGAGATCTGTGGATTGTCTGATTGTGATAATTTGCATCATCTGAAATGTCACCCAAAGGCTATGTGTTAAAGGTCTGGTTGGCTACTGGGAAGTGGTGGAAACTTCTGGAGGTGGGGTCTAATTAGAGTAGGTCACTGGGTGCATGGGCTTGAAAGGGATTTTTTTTGTCCCAACCCCCTGTGTCTCTTTTACTGTCCCTGTCTCTCTGCTTCCTGGCTCCCTTGCTGTACCACATGCTCCCTGCCAGGATGCTCTGCCTCACCACAGGCCCAGAAACAGTGGAACCAAGCAACTGAGACCCACTATTTATCAGTGACGAGTTCTGCTTCCTCAAACGTTGAAATTTGAACTTAAGAGAAATGGCTCAGGCAAGCGTGTAAAGCAAGTTTTATTCAAAAATAGTAACACAGACTTCTCCTGGGAGGGAAATGGGGGCCATAGCTGGTATCCTGGTATCCCAAGAAATGAGGGTCTCTTGCCCCTTTTATATATTTTAGACTTTCTTTGGTTTCCTGCTCTTTCCCTGCTTATTGCTCTCCCTTCTGTATACTGTGAGTGGGCTCAGGAGTTGCAGGTGGGATGGCCAAAAGGTGAGAAGCAGATGGGCAGGGGGAAGGGCCAAATGGGGTGATCCAGGAAGGAAGCATTAACAACTTTTACAGCTCCTTGTAGGGAGGTACAATTCCTGGAACAAGTTAGCTTAGCAACAGGTTGGAGCAGGGACAGGTTAACTTGATAAGGGTGGAGGAAGGGCTCGGGAGGCATTAACATTTTAATTCTCCAGCAGTCTCCAACTTCCTGAACCCTAACTGGCCTTCATTTTCTTGAACCCACCTAATTACCTATCTACACTGACTGCCTGTCTTTAATTATTGCTTCACAGCAACTGATTAAAACCTCTGAAGTCACAAGACAAAATAAATTTTTCCTCATTTAAGTTGTTTTTCTCAGATATTTTATCATAGCAATGGAAATCTGATTAACACAATGACAACGTAAAAATAAAAAACACAAAATATGTGGAGGGGTCAAAGAGTAGAGCTTCTGTATGCTATCACTTTACTTCAGTCTTTTTGTTCTTAAAACTGAAGTAAGTGGTTCTTCTGAGGCACATAGTTAGGTGATGCTCTTTCAAAGTGAAACATCAAAGTAAAGTTGTCATTAATTTAAAATAGATCGTTATAACTACAAGGTGTTTATGTAAGCCTAGGACAACCCCAAAGGAAAAACCTATACTAGATTCACAAAAGATAATGAAAGATCAAACAAAACAACCACTATAGTAAAATCATCATCATTTGATGATTTGCTGTCTGCAAGAGAGAAAGGACAGAAAAAATATCCAGTACAAAATTAACAACATGGAAATAGGTAGTCCTTACCTATCAATAATTACTTTAATTATAAATGGAATAAATTCTCTAATAAAAAAAGACTTAGCTGAATAGAAGAGAAAGTACCAACCAACCAACTATACACAAACTACAAGACACTCAATTCAGTTTTAAGAGCAGACTGAAAGTAAAGGGATGGGAAAAGATGGTCCAGGCAAACATAAAACAAAAGAGAGCAGCGTTGCTTTACTTATATCAGACAAAATAGACTCTAAGTCAAAAACTGCAACAAGAAACTAACAAGGTCATTACATAGTGATACAAGAGCCAATTCATTAAGAGGGTATAATAATTATAAATGTGTATGCATCCAGCATCATACCATCTATATATGTAAAGCAAATATTAAAAGAAATGAAAGGAGAAATAGACAATAATACAATAATAGCAGGGGACTTGAAGATCCAGCTTTCAACAATGGATGGATCATCCAGACAGAAAATCAATGAGGACACATTACACTTGAACTATACCCTAGACCAAGTGGACAGAACAGCTGCACCCAGGACTTTCCACCCAACCGCAGCAGAATGCACAGGCTTCTCAACTGCACACAGACATTTTCCGGGATGAATTATGCACCAGCCCACAAAATAATCTCAATAAATTTAAGATTGAAATCTTATCAAGCACATTTTCTGTTACAATGATATAAAACTAGAAATCAATCACAGTAATACTGGAAAATTCACAAATACTTGGAAATTAAACGTGCTCCCAAACAATCAAGAGGGCCAAGAAGAAATCAAAAGGAAATTTTTTTGGGGGGGAAGGGCACTGGAGATTGAACTCAGGGGCACTCAACCACGGAGTCACATCCCCAGCCTTATTTTGTATTTTATTTAGAGACAGGGTCTTACTGAGCTGCTTAGCACCTTGTTTTTTGATGAGGCTGGCTTTGATTTTGAGATCCTTCTTCCTCAGCCTCCTGAGCCACTGGAATTGCAGTTGTGCACCACTCTACCAGGCTCAAAAGGGAAATTTAAAAACATCTTGACACAAACGAAAATGGCAACATAAGATATCAGAAATTTTGGAATTCAGCAAAAGCAGTTCATAGAGGGAAGTTTGCAGTGAAAATGCCTGCATATGAAAAATAAAGAAAGTTCTCAAATAAACAACATGTTATACATAGAGGAACTATAGAAGAAGAACAAAATAAGCTCTGACCCAGCTATCCCACTCCTCAGTTTATACCCAAAGGACTTAAAGTCAGCATATTACAGTGATATGTTTATAGCAGCTCGATTCACAATAGTTAAATTATGGAACCAACCTAGGTGTCCTTCAATAGATGAATGGATAAAGAAAATGTGGCATCTATACACAATGGATATTACTCAGCTTTAAAGAAGAATAGTATGGCATTTGCCAGTAAATGGATGGAGTTGGAGAATATCACGCTAAGTGAAATAAGCCAATCTCCAAAACCAAAGGCCAAAAGCTTTCTCTAATATGCAGATGCTAATTCACAACAGAGGGGGGAAGGGGCTAGAGAAGAATAGAATTACCTTACATTAGGTTGAGGAAAGTGAAGGGAGGGGAGAGGAGGAGATGTGGGGATAGGAAAGATAGTAGAATGAAACAGGCATTATCACTTTATGGATATATGTGACCACATGACCAATGTGATTCTACAATATGAATACTCAGAAAAATGAGAAATTATATCCCATCTATGTATGATTGTATCAAAGTGCATAAATGCATTCTGTCAAGTATAACTAATTAAAAGAAATTTAAAAATTTTAAAAGGAAATGGAAACTAGAAAAGTATCAGCAAACATCAATGAAACTAAGAGTTGGGGTTTTTTGGTGGTTGTTTTGTTTTTAACATTTAGCTAGACTAAACAATTACATGCTAGTCAGTTGGGTCACCTGGAAAAAATGGATAAATTTGTAGAAATTTGCAAGCTACCAACTCTGGATCATGGAGAAACAGAAAATCTGAATACCCAATAAAAACTAAAGAGATTGAATCAAAAATCTATCAAAGAAGATTCCAGGATCTGATGTCCTCACTGGTAAATTTTATTAAGCATTTAATGAAGAAATGATAGTGATCTTTCTCAAATTCTTCTACAAAATTGAGGAGGAAGGAACAGTTCCAAACTCATTTTGTGAGACCTGATACCAAAGCCAGATAGATTATATGGGAGGGGGATCCCCCAAACTATAGACCATTATTCCTAAAAAGTGTAGATTACAAAAAACCTTGGTCAGACACAAGGTTGCATGCCTGTTATCCCAGAAATTTTGGAGCCTGAGGCAGGAGGATTGCAAGTTTGAGGTAAGATGTAGTGACTGTCTCAAAATAATACTAGTAGTGGAGTATCCCTGGGTTCAATATACAGTACCACAATAAACAAACAAACAAACTCATCCAAATACCATGTAAAATTCCA
The DNA here is from genome assembly GCF_052094955.1 of Ictidomys tridecemlineatus. Taxonomy (NCBI): domain Eukaryota; kingdom Metazoa; phylum Chordata; class Mammalia; order Rodentia; family Sciuridae; genus Ictidomys; species Ictidomys tridecemlineatus. The sequence continues at coordinate 133,587,819 of NC_135477.1, read as the reverse complement.
ACAATGCATGATGAAATTTATCACATATCATGACCAAGTGAGATTTATCCTGTGATGAAAAGCTCATTCAACATACAAAAATGAATTAATGTGATATACCACATGAACAAAATAAAAGATAAAAATCACATAGTTCTCTCAATAAATGTAGAAAAAGCACTTGACAAAATTCAACACCTTTTCATGACAAAAACTCTCAACATATTATTAATAGAAAGTACCCCAATATAATGAAAGCCATATATGAAAAACCCATAGCCAACATCATACACAATGGTAAAGGACAAAACTTTTCCCTAAGCTCAAGAACAAGGAAAGGTTGTCCACTATCATCTCTTTATACTCAAAATAGTACTAGAAGTCCTAGTCAGAACAAAAAAAGGAAATGAAATGAACGGCATCCAAGTTAGAAAGAAACAAACCTGACATAAATATCATATCCTAAATACTCCATAAAATAATTTCTAGAATAAATGAATTTAGTTAAATTTCAGGATATAAAAATCAACATACAAAATTTAGTTGCATTTCTATACACTAACAATGAACTATATGAAAAGCAAATTAGAAAAACATTCTCATCTACAATAGTACTCCAAAGAATAAAACAACTTAGAATAAATTGAGGATGTGTAAAACTTATATACTGAAAACTACACACCCATAAAACATTGATAAAGGAATTAATGAAGACATAAGCAAATAGAAGGACATTTTATGTCATGAATTGGGATACTTGATATTGTTAAAATACTACCCACAGGGATCTGCAGATTCAACATGATCTTTAGCAAAATCCCAATGGCCTTTTGTATAGAAATTGAAAAGCATTTCTATAATGTATTAGCAAACCCGAGAAGGAACAAACTGGAAGCATCCCATTTCCTTGTTTCAAAATATATTATAAAACTACAGTTATCAAAAGAGTATGATACTGTCATAAAAATAGTCATATAAACCAACAGAAGAGAGAGCGCCAAAATAGATACATGCACCTGTAGTCAACTGATCCTGAACAAGGATGCCAGGAATACCCAATGGGGGAAAGAATGGCCTCTTTAGCAAACAAGGTTAGGAAACTGGATAGCCACATGCAAGGGAATGAACTAGACCCTGATCTTACACCACAGTTATCAACTCATGAAGAATTAAATGTAAGATCTGAAACTATAAAATTTATTGAAGAAAAACAAAGGGAAAAAATCTTCCTTTCAGAATAATTCCAAGTATTTTAAACAGAGGTGCAATGAAGGAAATAGAAAGTTGCCATTAGAACTCCACTGGCTGTTGTCAGGGTCCACGGAGGTGTGCTACCATTAGTGAGCATCGATTCAAGGAAAATGGGGATATTTTCATTGTCTCAAGGTACTTCCTCCAAAATTCTTGTTAATCACTGTTGTGGTTTTAATTCATGTCCACAAATCCAATGATATTCCTCGTACCAAAGTATGGAACTTAATACTTCCCTTGAATCTGGCCTGGATTTATGACTCTCTTCAATGAAGAAAGTATCCAAGGGCAAAAATGGTAACTCTAAAGTAGAGAAAAACCAGCAGACACCATTTTAACCCTGTGACCCTAGTCACAGTAGTAAGCCACACCAATGCCTCATACCCTGTGATATAAGGTGAGGAGGACATTCCACCACCCATTAATTACCCCAGTGAAGTTGTGAGAATACATCAGGCAAATCCACATTCAGGAGCCTTTTACAAATGCCCTATTCTTCAAAAGAGTCAAGGTCAAGAAAGAAGAAAAGAATAAGAAATGGTCACAGATTGGAGGAAACTAAGGAGGCATGAGGACTAATCCTAAGACAGAGAAAGACATCAGTGGAGATGAAAATGTGTTGTGTATTACAGAAAGGCTATGAAAGGGTCAAGGCAGCCCGACCTGTTCAGGAGGCTGAACTAAGAGCAAAGACAGAGCAGATACAAATGCAAGAGTCATGGCAGATGGTCAGATAAGATTACTACTAACCAGGAACCAGCTAAACCAGCTGAAGAACTTGCTCAGGGCGCAGAGCTGTCAAAACACCAGACTTATTCTGGGCCATGGTCTGGATGGACATCAATCAATTTCAGGGTGTTAGTGTGGAGTGAGCCAGGTATTGTCATTATGGGCAGGAGAAACTGTGCTGAGCTTAAGCCTGGGGACAGAAATGGAGGTTCATCACTGTGGCAATTTTCCTGGACCAGGTTCATGACAAGTGACCAGGTGTTATGGTCACTGTACTGCTCTCTCTACTCTTGGGGTGCTCTTCCTTTTATGGGTCTCTGGTGAGGAGATTGATACATTTGGTGGCCTGGTGTGTTCAATGAGCTCATGAGCTTGGTTTTTCTGATAGGGGGTTGATCACTGTTGCATCCACCTGATTTTGATTAAATTGATAAGCTCACAGTTGGTTGTCATTGTAATAAATAATTTATTTATAAGTTTGTACCTTATGGTTGTGTTAGTGAAATGGTAATTATTTACTTGTACAAAGAAGGTATAGAGTCATTCTACCTCAGCACTTTACTTCAACATGGAATAACTAGTGGCAAACTACTACTCTATACAATGGAGTAACTCAGGTTGGGCCCAGTCTGAGAATCACAGAAAGGAGTGCTCTCCACGTCATTCAATAAATTTTATTTAGTTATTTTTTTTTTCTTTTCTGTTTCCATGTATAAAGCAGAAAATTGGCCCTCGAAGATGTCTATGGCTTCATCCCTGGAATCTGTGACTCTCTATAGAAAAGGGGAATTAAAATTGCAGAAGGAATTCAGGTTGCCAAGCCTCTGACCTTGAGAGGGGGAGATTACCCTGAATTATCTCAGTGGGCCCCGTATAATCACAGGGAACCTGAAAAATGAAAGAGGGAGGCAGAACATAAGTTGAAGTCATTCCGTGTGAGAATGATTCAATCTGCTATTGCCAGCTTCGGAGATGGGGGTGAGTTGTGAAGCAGACTGTGGGCATGCACTAGAAACTGGAAAAGATGACAGAACAGATTCTCCCCTAGAGCCTCCAGGAGAAGTATAACCCTGCTGACACCTTGGCTTCATCCCAGGGAGACTTGTGTCAGATTTGTTCTTTATAGAACTGTAATGTAATAAATTCATGTTGTTTTAGGCCTCACATTGGTAGAGCAGCAGTAGAAAACTAATTCATAACATGAACCAAATCCCATTGCTGGAGTCTACGTGGGATCTGAAGCTTGATGGGTGTAGAAATTCACATCCTAGGACTGTTTTACCACAAGTTTCCCCAGTGGTGATTAGCATATCAGATGTGAGCACAGTGTGTCAGGGTGTGTGTGTGTGAGAGTGTGAGTGAGGGACTGTGTCTGCTGTGTGAGGCATTGCTGTTGTGTGTTCAGAGCTCTCACAGGCAATGACCTTGTCCTGAGTTAATACTATGAGCAAGGCCTTCATAATCTCCAGTATTCAAGATTAAATTCTTTAGCGGACTTAAAAGGCATTTCTGAATGCTTTACCTAAGCACCCCATTAGTACCCTATTTGTTCTAAACAGGAGATACAACCGTGGGTACCACATCTTGGAGTTTTCCACGTAAGACTGATCCTGAAATATTAAAGAAATCTTACAAGAAGAAGTTGATTTATGAAGGCAGTACAAGTGCCTCTCCTGTTTTTACTTAGATGCCTTCTCAGCCAGAATCAGACATTCGAAGGGTTATAGATTGATGGATGAACTCGCTTGTTTTTATTACGTAAAATAACAGAACCACCACAAGCAATATAACCAAAATACAAGAGAGCTTTATAAGTAAACTAGGAATAATAGATACTTAAAAGATAATGTCCTCAGGCCATTTAGAAATGTCTAAAGTGTCCTGGAAATTTTTAGATGAATGGCTCTGAATTCATTTTGGAATGGGCTTTGGTTGTTAAATTTCCTTTTCTGAATAAGTCAGCAAAAGTTTTAACTAGATATAAAATACAAATTGAATGCCAAGAGCTTCCACCATAAAGTATTCACTGATGTATTTAATATAGCTATAATCATGTCATATCAATAGAAGTCTTTGGTTTGCATGCGACAAGATACCCCAACGCTACTTGGCTTAAGCAACCATGGGAATTCACCGGCTTCCATAACCATAAAAGCTTGGGGTAGGGCAGGCTTCAGAGAAGTTGGATGCACCATGGTCTCCACTGCTGCCTTCTAAAGTTTGTTGGCTTTTTCCTTGGACACGTCTTTGATCTCTATTGGATCCCAGAGGAATTGGCTTCTTCACATTGAAAAGACAGGGTCACATTGGAGTTGGTATTCTGATTACATGGTTGGGAAATTCAGAGCTGGTAATAGTACAGCAGACATCTGTAAACCCAGGCCTGCAGGAGAAATTCAGCCAACATCCTGTTTATGACAATAAAGTTTTATTGGCACACAGTCATGCCCGTTTCTTTCCATACTGCTTATGGCTGATTTTGTACTATAATGACAGAGTCTCATGAGTAGCTAACACAGAAACCTTATGTCATTCGAGGTTTAAAGTATTTACTGTCTGGCCCTTAACAGAAAGTGTTTGCTGACCTCTATAGTAGATTAAAAGGGAATAACTCTGTAGGTAACACTTATCCCAGAAACAAGTTCTCTTCTCAACAAAACTAGTTAATTCATTCTTCCTATTTCTCCTCTTTTTCTAACAAAGCCCAGAAAGATTCTTTTCTCAAGCAATTAAAGCAAGCAGTTCTTAAAACTTAAGAGTTGGACTTCTTCATATTTTAGGATTTATATGAGTCTTCAAAAATAGGTAATAGTTACAGGTATTGCTGTAGACAGAAATAGAATGGAGGATTATGATGTAAATTCATACTAACACCACACACTAGAGGCCAGATTCTGTATAAACACTTTTTTGGTTTGACTATGGTTTGGGTGCCCCCCAAGAGTCCATGTGCTGAAATTTGATCCCCATTGTGAGATATTAAAAGGGTAGAAAGTTAATCTAACTTTAGTGTTCAGAGATGGGGCCCCTTGGGAAGTGGTCAGAATTAGATAAAGTTAGTGAGTGGAGCCCCCAAGATTGAATCATGGTCTTTATAAGAAGAGGAAGAGAGGGGCTGGGGATGTGGCTCAAGCGGTAGCGCGCTCTCCTGGCATGCGTGCGGCCCGGGTTCGATCCTCAGCACCACATACCAACAAAGATGTTGTGTCGGCCAAGAACTAAAATAAATAAATAAATATTAAAAATTCTCTCTATCTCTCTCTCTCCTCTCTCACTCTCTCTTTAAAAAAAAAAAAAGAAGAAGAGAACATGCACAGACATGTTCATATGCCCATTCCCTATCTTTTGCCCCTTGATGCCCTGGGCCACTTTGAGACTCTGCCAGTAAGAAATTCATCTGCAAATGAGGCCCCTAGGCCTCACAACTCCAGAACCATGAGCAAAAATAACCCTCTTCTCTTCATAATGTACCCAGTCTGTGGCATTGTGTTATTAGCAACAGAAAACAGATTGATACAGTAATTTATATGTATTAGCCTCTTTAAAACTCTTATGAGGTATGTTCTCTAATTATTTCTACTTTATAACTGAAGCACTGAGAGTTTACAAAATTTCTCCACTTTACACAGCTGGTAAGTTGTAAATCTGTAATTGAAAGCTGGGCTATGGGATTTCAGAATCCATGGTATTAATCAGTATTCTGCCTCTCTGAACTAAAGTTCAAACTGAGAAAATGCAGAAAAAGGCTAAGAACCACCCATAGTTGTGATGTGGCTCAATATTGAAGATGGAGAAATGTGATACATGCAATAAAAGAGCAGAAAGCCTACACGCAACAAGAACCCAAGATCAGAAAACAAACATTTCTTGGAGTTGCCCATTAGTTAGTGTTGAAGCAAGATCCCTATGAGGAGGGTGCTGGAAGGTAACACCCAAACCACACCAGTGTTGGACAAAAAGATTTCCTTGGAACAGAAATTGTACCAAAAAAAGCCCTGTGGTCAGTTTAGTTGGCAAAGCAGTGTGTACACTAACCCACTCAGGGGCATTCCAAGCACATATATTGGGGATTCTGAGCAATGCTAGAGGGAAATCTGTTTATTTAATCCAGTACTTACTGAATTTATATGACCACTGAACATTCTTTGTGGATGCATATGACGTCTATAAATGTCCCAGAGAACAAATTTCCCATGCATTTTATTGTATAATTTAAATACATCATTTAAATGTTCAGTAATGTAATTTATTCCACAGCCCATAATGTGAAATCATTGCGTCTTAAGTTATCTTTTCTCATCATCATTTTACAATCTTAGTTAGAGCCCTTCCAAGACAATTAAAATAAGAATCTGAAGCAGATGGATCTTTGGGGGCCAGATGGGCTGATTATTTGAGCCAGGTGAGATTCTCTGTGTCAGACTCACTCCCAGGAGGGCCTGCCATATTAGTTCACTTATTACAATGGAAGCACCAAAAGAGTGTTGGTTGTACATTCCTAATCTGAACATCCCAAATCCAAAATTCACCAAACTCAAACTTTTAGAACACTGGCATGATTCCACAAGAGGATCCTATGAAATTTTTTTTCATGCTCCAAATTATTAAAAAGTCCATAATTTAAAACTTCAGGCTATGGAAAAGATGTATATATGAAACATAAATGAATGTCATATTTAGACTTGGATCACATCCTCAAGTTATCTCATTATGCATATGCGAATATTCTAAAATCTGAAAAAAAAATCAGAGACACTTCTGGTCCCAAGCATTTTTGAATAAGGATGCTCAACCTGCATCATAGTATATTGATACACAAAAGGGCTGAATTGCGTGTCACAACTAAGAAGGGGATTAGAGCACAGAAAAACCACTGAAGACTGAATAAGTAATAAAATAAAGAAATTTGAAATTTGATGCTATGGGCATGGCAGGGACCATGGCTGATAACCGAAGTTTTGATTCTTGGCTTTGGCTAGCAGGTGAGACTGGAGTTTCTCCACTTCTGCTGGCTGGTGGAGTCTGCATAAGGTTGTGAGGAGTATTGCAGCTCTTAATGGGGGCTATGCCCTCCAGTGTTGCAGCAGACTCCAGCAGCTCACCATCAATTTCTTCTTCTTTCTGGGTCCTTGTTCTGTGAATTTGAAGGATGAAATCCAGAGACCAAGATGAATGAATGTAAGAGTACAATTTATTCAAGTGTGCATAGAAATGGCACATCTGGAGAGGACCCAACAAGGGTTGCTGTCTATGTGTGTTAATCTAAGGATTTATAGAGCACTTGGGTATATGCTATTTGTCCAAACTTCTGCTAATTAGAGTTTGGAAAAGTACTAATGTTATTGGTCCAAAATTATGTTAATAGGGGTTTGGAAAAGTACTGATGTTGTTGGTTAGCTCTGAATCCCATTCAAGTTTACTCTACTTCCACATTCTCCCTGATTCTCGGGAAGCCAGAGGTTGAGATTAGTGAACTGTGCATGCTCAGTGTGGGGTCTGGAGCTGCCACACTATGTGAAGCAGTGTTTGCACTGGGCCAGCCGAGCTGTGGTGGAATGACAGGTTGGTGGTGCACCTTGGCTCACCTGTGGCAATGACCCACCCACCTCAAGCCTGCCAGACCTCAGGCCCATGCTTGCTACCTGCTCTCCAACCCCCTGGGTCACCACTCCATGGCTCCACTCTTCTACTGCCACATTTTGGCAGGGACCAGTAGGCCTGCTGTGCAACTTGGCAGCCTGTGAGCCTTGCCAATAGGAGAGGGTGCAAGGAGACATCTGAATAGGACCTCCCAGGGCTTGTGGATATGGGGAGCCAGGAGAAAATGGGTGTGGGGTTCAGATAGCAAGGGCAGATGTGGCCTGAATGAGCAGGACTAGTGCAGGTTCTATGGTGGAGCATGGGCCATGTTGGACTTGGATTAGGCAGAAGGTGTCAGCTGAGATTGGTGAGGTCTGAGGAAAAGTGGGGTTTTTTATGGAAGACCTTGGAATCCTGGTGGAGGAGTGTGACTTAAGTCAGCTGATCACAAGGAAACATTGTAGCTTTCTGAACACTGTCAAAGTATATGTTGCCTGACATGGATCCAGTGGGCTGCAGTATAAGAGTAGAATGGGAGGGGAGCTAAAATGTAGATTCCCTTTATAATAGAGCAGAAAGAGACACTAGACTGAACAAAATATAATTGTCTCTTTCTGCTCTATCTACATTTTAGCTCCCCTCCCAATCTACTCTTATACTACAGCCCATGGATCCCACAAATAAAGGACTCAGTTCCACAAGGCTGTACTCACTTTAGATGCCAACTGCAAGTTAAGGCTCAGGTACTTCTGATCAACCACCTCTAAACTGAGGATTCCCATGATTGTTAATTTGCAAGAATTAGCCCACAGAACTTGGGGAAACACTGTGTTTACTAGTTTATTATTTAGGATACAACCCAGTCAAAACCAGATGGAAAGGAGGTATAGGGTAAAGGTGGGAACCTTGGAACTTCTCTGGTTTCTCTGAGTATACTATCCTCACACTAACACATACCTATTCAGCAACTTGGAAGCTCATCAATTCTTTTTTTTTTTTTCTTATTACTGGGAATTGAACCCAAGGGCATTCTACCACTGAGCTACATCCTTAGCCCTTTTAATTTTTTAAAAAGTTTTGAGACAGTGTCACTACATTACCCAGATTGGTCTCAAAATTATGATCCTCCTGCCTCAGCCTCTTGAGTCACTGGGTACTACAAAGCCTAGAATCATTAAATCTTGTTGTTTAAGAATTTCCAACAGTTTTCCCCACCTTTCTGGAGGTTTATGGCTAGGGCTGAAAACTTGGGTTGGATATCACTTGGTCTTTCTGGTGACCATCACCATCTCCAGGTTATGGAGGGGTCACATAAGTCACCTAAGTGTGGCCTCATATTCATAAACTCAGGTGTGATTAAAGGGGCCCATGATGCATTACAAGGCACTCTTATCACTTGAAAAATTCCAAAAGTTTTAGGAGCTCCCTGCCAGGAATTGGGATAAAGACCAAACACATTTCTTGTTATTATCACCACCATGTATAGGAGTTATCACAGTATGAAGAAAATGAATCACGAACAATTTCAGAGTTCTACATTTGGGAGGTATTTCTTTCTAGAAGCAATATGGCAAGGTCTGTGGGAGGAGATGGGGGTGACTGCAGAGATGGCAGAGCTCAGAGGTCACTGATGCCTGACAGGAGCCCGTCTGAGGGGAGAGGAGCAGGAGAAGGGTACCACTGGAGGTCAAGTGGGAGTCCAACGTCTTGCCAGATTTTGTAATGTTTCTAATGACTTTTCATTCTCTGGGGGAGGTACCTCAAAGGTCATTACCTCCTTTTTTTTTTTTAAAGAGAGAGTGAGAGAGGAGAGAGAGAATTTTTAATATTTATTTTTTAGTTCTCGGCGGACACAACATCTTAGTTGGTATGTGGTGCTGAGGATGGAACCCGGGCCACATGCATGCCAGGCGAGCACGCTACCGCTTGAGCCATATCCCCAGCCCTCATTACCTCCTTATGTGACCTTTTCAGATTCTACTCAGATACGTTGGTACCATCATACTCCTGCTTTATGGTCCAGGCCAAGACAAAAAATAGGAAAAGGGAACACTTCTGCTTTTGTTCCACATCCTTGGAACAAAATATCAGTCTTTATGACGTCATTGGAAGAGGAGTTATTTCACAGAGCATCCAACTGAGCAGCCTTGAAACTCTTTTACCTATCAGCTCCTCAATGCCCACCTGCTCGGCAATTCTCCAGATCCTCCCCAGGTGCTATGTCTCCACGACCCAGTGGCTTTCTCTTTATTGCTCCTGATTCTTAGGCTTGCTTCTTCTTCTCCCTATGTCTTCTGGAAGTTTCCCTTGCCAGAGAACTCAAACTTTTTCTCATATAAGTAGTGTTTCTATGTATTTTCAACTTCTTTACCCATAACCCCATCCATGAAAAAAGGCTGGATTGTAACAGTTCAGCTCCCCTTAGAGAAATTTTCCTTGGCTGTGGAGGGTAGAAGAGAGCGGATATGTTTTTCAAATTTTGTATCTGTCCACAGACAGGTGGGGTGACTCACATTATTAAGAGGCTGAAACTCCTTAATCCTGATTACTTGCAGATTAACTCAAGGAAAAATGGTCTCTGGAAAGTAGCAAACTCATTCTTGTTAGTAAATTGATAGGCTCAAAACCCTAGCAGGGGTGCCTGAAGGAAACTCTCTTCCAAATTACTGAGCTCCTTTGTTGATGTCTTCTACCTTGTGGAAGCTAGTGTCGGAACACACTGGTTGACATGTCAAAAAGGCCCTGAGTGAGAGCAGGACCATCTTCACATGGCCGTTGTTTTATATCAAATATTTCAGAATCTTCTAAGTGTATCTGAAGGAGGAAATGACTTTATGGCCTCATATTCTCTTAGTGGTTATTTTATCAGTCCCAAAGTACTTATTTTATCAGGTGCAGTACCTGGGTCCCTGTGCTTGTGTTATGACAATGAAATGTGTATGGGTTTCACTGTTAATAATGTCTGTGGGTCTTTCGTGGACCGTCCAGACATTTGCAGAGAACTCTCTCCTACGGTTTCTGGATGTGTGGCTATGTTCTCTCTTACACCTCTCCCCATCTCTCTGTCCCTTCAGCAGGTGCATTTAATCCTGGCTAGACAGCTTAGTCCATCTTCTATTGCTGAGCTTTGCCTGACCTTTTTCAAGAACTCTTAGTTTTTTCAAGTATCCCTTGAGCACAACACATAACACTACCATTCTGCCTTGGAAAGAAGGATTATAAAGGCTGCAGGAGAAACTCAGCAAAAAGGTATTTCAGCAACTTGTGATAAAATATTTAAGAAACAAGAATCAACTAATGGGGAGTGATTAACTGGATATTAAATAAATATTAATTAAATATTATAAATAATATAGCATAATCAATATTAATATGTTAAATATATGTACCAGACCTTATTATAATAAACTCAAAGTTATCTGAATGTATGGAGAGTACCATGGCCCTCCAAAATACCTATGGCCTCCTCGTCACCTCCATGGAAGTCCTACCATCGTTAAGCATGTTTTCAGAAGGAGCAGTGAACACATACGAACAATTTTCCATAAAAAAGCATCATGTATCAAAAATTATAATGTACATATCACAGGGCTTTTTAAAAAGACATTTTCTGTAGCATCCCACCTTGCCTTTGAAGAGCTTATAGCTTAGTGAACAGCTTCTTTTTCTTGATGGCGGCCTCCTGAACCTTCACAATTGCTCTGAGATCTACCAGATGGAAGTAGGGGAGGCAGCTGATTGATTTAAACAGGATTCGGGAACAATCTCATGCATACCCAGGACTTTAGCTTTATAGCTTATCTGCCATACACCTTGGTATTTAATTATATTGTTATGCTTGCACAATAAAAATGTCAATGTGTGTATATGCACCAAATTGACTCAAAGACTTGTATTAATCTCTGAAAATATACAAAAAGTCAATAAAATCTCAGTGAGCAACTGACAACTTGCAAAGTGTTTTTTCTTTAGAAATATTAGCTAAATTTCTTGGGATCGAACGCTGAGAATTCAGGCGACAAGCTGATCATTATTCTTTATGCTATAATCATTTAATTATTTCAAGGCTGATCTATTGTTGACAATACGGGAAAATACGTTTCATTGAAAATATTATTTCTATGCTAATCCTAGGTGAAAATTTCTCCCAGATTAAATGGGCTTTGTGTTACATTTGAGGAGAGGAAACGAAAGCCTTATGTCCTCATATTTGACTACGTAAGACGAGGCTGGACAGTAGCAGAGGACTTTTCTTAAAGCAAGTTTAATGGAGATTCTGGAGTCTTCAGACATTTCCAAAGAACTTTAAAATGATTACAAACCGGTTCTCAGTCCCACTGGAACAACATTCCAGAAATTGTTGAGGTGGTGGTGTGAGGGGTGGGGGATGGAATGACTATAAAACAAATCTAGAAGAGTTCACAGGCCCCCAAATGAGAAAATCTACGTGGCCTAATCTCCCATGCTGACATGTGAGAACTGGGGGTGTGCAATATGTCTCTCAGGAACTTCATGGCACAAGGGGCTCTGATTCTGGAAAAGCAGACTTACTCAGAAAGTTTGAGAATGGAGGAAAAAGGTGAGAATGTGGGTGTAACAGGACTTCAAAAGATTCTCTACCATCTCCGTCCGCTGAGCCCCCCTGCCTGAGAATAAGACAAAAGGTGCCAATCATGTCTGACCCAAGCTCCATGAAACCGTTCAAGAGTTCATGCTCTTTTCCTAGAGGGGTTATTTCTCTTCCTCCTTCTGCTCAGGACTTGCAATGGGGGAGGGGAGAGTGTCGCCCCTTCAGCCAAGTGAGAAGAGCACCCAGGGGCCCCTGGAACAGTCTGACCCTGGGTCGGGCTAGCCTCTGAGAATTCATCAGCCTGGAGCTGGCAGAGCAAAGGCAAAGTGTTTCCTTGGAAGCCAGCAAAAGAGTGGGACAAAGAGGCTTGCTTTAATTTTGAGTTTGGAGTTTTGTAAATCTCCTGAACAGGCCAGATGGTAGTATTCTTCTGGATTATTTGTAATCATGGTTGAAGGTGACAAGAAAAAATTTATTATTAGAAAGCATAGAGCTCCCTGAGATAAGGTGAAGGAGTTTAATAAAGAAAAACAAAGTAAAATTGGTTTCTAGGTGGGTTAATAAGCTCCTTCTCTGACCTGAATGCACAGTGAGACTATATGACTTTGGGATTCTAAGGAAGAGGTGGAATGCAATGACAAGGGGCAGCTCCTGCTTATGTTGCATTCTGTCTGAGACCGTGTCTGCAAAGGGCTTAGCACAGTGTCTGGTGCAGAAGAAGCCTCAACGAATATAGTGTTGTTATAATAATTTCCTTTAATAATTAGTATAAGGTTCTTGCTTTCAGATGTATACGATTAGATTCTTAGCAATTCCTTCCTAGTTCCAGCCTCTGTAGAGGGAGCTCTGACATCATCCCTCCCAGGCTAAAAGGTGGCAGAGTTCTCTACCAGCTGAGGCTTCCCTGGGATAACTTGATGAACACGATGGGTCAGGCTGCAGGAGGTACTATGACAGAACGATCCTGTTGTCTTGACTTAGAACCTTGACTCTATACTCCATCTTGAGACAGATTATTAACCTCTTTGAACTTCAGTTTTTCTCATGTTTAAAAATCCAAAAATACCATGTACTCATTGTGGGTGTTTAATGCCTACTTAATTAGATTGCTGAGGTACATCATGGAAATTCAATTCCTTTGTTTCCTTCTTCCCAGCTCACCTAAGTATTTTTTCTCTCAATTCTTAAAATCCCTGTGTGAGAGTGTGGCATTTTTTTTTTAAAACTTTCCTCCTCTGTGCCCTATTTCTTTTACTTATGTGCCAAAATAGTTTAATAAATGAATTTCTAATAATGTAGAAATACATGAAACTCAGACTGGAGATCACCTTTTAACAGAGGAATTAGGAAGATAGAAAGCAGAGAAGGACTCTGTTGTAGGGACAGATGAGGCAAGGCACCAAAGATGGCAGGAAACAGTTTTATTTGTCTGCAGCCAGGTTCAGAGGGCACAGCTTTTGCTGTACTCAATCAATCCCCTGAACCCCAGTTCAGGGAGTTTCAGAACTTTATATCCAGAATATAAGGGGGGGGGGAGGCTCACAAGTTCACAGTCCGCAGAAGTTCACATAAAAGCAGCTTTTTCTGTCACTGTTTTGGGCAAGTTAACTCTTCAAGGACAACACCTAAGAAGGGGAGAGCTTCTTCTCCCCTTTCTTTCCTCCCCCTGCCAGCTGTTACCATGGAGCCCAATTGGTAACTTATCTTAGGAATGTAGACATCTCTGTGAAGCCCAGCTCAAGGCCAGAGGCCTGGTTTGCACATTTCTACAAACTACTATACTGGATATGTTTGTGAAAAACTAGAAAGGGGGTGTCCAGCACCTGGAGTGATGATATCTTCCCAGCCAATGACCAAATAAAACAGGGCAATATGAAAATAGGAATTTTATCTACATTGAACTCTTTTGCAGAGACTCTTTTGCTGACAGTCCACAAATCAGCCATGGTGAAGATTTCTGGAGAGGCCCAGTTGAGACTTTTCTGTGGAGAAAGGGGGTGCCACTATATGACCTCTCCTGTCCAGCCAGACTGTGGGAGAGGCTTAGGGCTGAAGGACCACACTTAAAACCCTGAGTGTGGGCATATGACTCTGAAGCCAGTAAGCAGGGGAGTGAGCCCAGATTCTGACTGGCACCTGCTCTGTGCTCCTCTGTGCCTGCCCTAAACTGGGAGCTTTGAGACAGAATCACACTGAGTGTTCCTTAAACATGTTGAAAGAGAAAGTATCTTCAGTCAAACCCACACCAGACAAGCTTCAAAGTAGCTGCTCATCCCAGACACACCCCTACGGAAAGAAGGTATTGAAGCCATTCGAGAAATATACGTGTGGGTGAAAAGTAAAAGATAAAAAGGAAAGATGAGAAACTAAAAGATGAACACGTGGAGCTGTGGGGAGTCAAAGATGAAAAGAGAAGTCGTGAACTTCAAATGCTCAGGATCGTCCTTGAACCCTTCATCTTCCAGGCTTGCTAGTTAATACCCATTTCTGTTCAATCAGCACACAGACTACTTTCCACAAATCTTCCAGGTACTAAAACTGGTGACAAGGGGTCAAAGAGAAATGCGCATTCACGTCCTTTAATCTGGAGTTGGCATTTGGCAGTGTTTGTGGGGACTTAACTTTAATTAATTGACTCCTTAGGAAGAAAGCTGACAGTTTCCTTTCCATGGATTTTAGAAAGTTTAAATATTTTCCGTCAAGAAACTTGCAGTTCTCTAAATCCCTTGGCTATGAAGCAGGCCATTATAAAATAGATGTCTTATTCTCTTGGAAGGCCTCTGTCTTCACACCCAAACACAATGTTATTCATTCTTGCAGGAGAATGTAGGCCCTAGAGGATAGGCAAGGATTATCTGGTGATGAAACTGGAGATAGATAAAAATATTACAATTGAGTTGCAGCCTAAACACTCCTTCAGGAAACTTCCTGGTGGCTTTCTATCTCATCACATTGAATTTCCATGCGTGATTTTTTTTTTCATTGTAGATGGATACCATACCTTTATTTTGTTTATTTATTTTTATGTGGAGCTGAGGATCGAACCTAGTGCCTCACAAATACTAGGCAAGTGCTCTACCATTGGGCCACAACCCTAGTCCTCAGAGCATAATTTGATCCTGCTAAAGAAACCTTAGCACCTCCACCAGAGGAAAAGAGCCTACAGCCATCTACCATCCCTTAATCCATAGGTGAGCGTGGCCTCATGCTGAGAGCAGAGGTCATTGGCAGGAGGCTGAGCTGTGCTTGCCCCAGGGCTCAGGCATGTACCAGCATGTCCAGAGGATCAGTGGGTGGGCCTGCCAGGCTCAGTTTCCATGGATGACTAAGGCACCTGCTAGGCAAGAAGATGCCCTAAAAACAAAGTGAATCATGCTGCACAAATTTCACAGAACGCTGCTAAAGCCGAGTGTGGATCTGTAATTGCCTCTAAGGTTGTTGGGTTGCATCCAAGGGAGAGGGTTGAAGTGAAATGGGGGTAAGGTAGAGAGCTCCCGGACAGGAAGCGCTAGCCATGCAGGCCTCTGAAGGTGCATTGATGAGAGACTGCTTTTTCAGTGTGGGCAGTTGTTGGCTTAATGTGGCATTGTTGGTAACCTCCAATGGCCTTGTCACATGTAGGGCTCTAGGAGCCACCGTGGCAGCACCCTGGTATATGTTCACCATGCCATTTTGTCAATGATGGGATGACTGTGGATTACAAATGGAAGCTTTGGGGGTGACCATGACAGGAGACAGTTCCACCATGAGCAGTTCTAATAACTATGAATACTGTGAGTACTGAGAGGAGTGTTTCCTGGAGCTGGGCAGAACCTTTTTGAGAATTCCCAGAATTATTAAGCAATATTTCCAAGGGAGAAGCTAGAGTCCCCCCTTCCTGGTGGAGGCTAAATCAGAGAAATTCTGCATATTAATATTATTTTAAGACTTTTGCTACTCTAGTTGACCTGTTATGGGAAATCAAGACTTTGTGTGTTGGAATGAGACAATTGGAGTGCTCCTGAGAAGTGAGACAGGTGGGCCCGGGGCTGGAGTGAGCCAGTGCTGGACTTGACTTTCTCTTGGCTGGGTTGTCAGCTGCACGACCAATTCTCTAGCCTATCCCTGTTGCCACTAGAGGAGCAGTGCTGGAGACTCATTTTCCAAGGAGAGTTCCCTAAATCAGCCATGACTGTACATGGGGCTGGGGCAGGGGAATGCAATTCTGAGAGAACGTGAGCTAGATGATCATACACAGCTGACGTAACCTCCTTAGCATCATGAGTGGTTTGGGTTGGAGACTGAATTTGTGTATAGGGTAGGCAGCTATGTCTCTAGAGGACAGAGAACAATCTTTTTATAAAGCATATTTAAGTGCCTTCATCTTTAAAATTATTATCTTAATTGTACAAAATTGCAGGGTAGAGTGTGACAGTTGGTACATGTATACAGTGTCTAATGAACAAATCAGGGTAATGAACATTTCCATCTCAAACATTAAAATTTATTTTGATTAACGTGTGATAATGTACATGTTTGCGGTAGAGCCATCCTATTTGAATGACACACTGCTGCTGGTCTCCCCTGTGTGGCAATGGGATATGCCTGTCAGCGGGGCATGGCAGAGCTGCTGTGCAGACAGGAAGGGCTATTCTGGCACCATGGCTGTAACACCTACCAGAGCAGAAGAGCATGAGCTGCCTGGCTGACCCAGGAGGATGCTCTACTTCCTCTCTTGGAAGGGCCCATCATCAAAACTGACCCCTCTGAGTAAGTATCTCTGAGTTTTTAGACTTCTTTTGGGAACAAGAAATACTTCCCTTCACAGGTGGGTTGACGGCTTGTAGTAAATTCATATTGGAAAGACTGGTTCTTATTTTGCTTCTCAAGCTGGTAAAGAAGGATGGAACAATTCTATATTCCAGTGAGCACATTACTTGGGGGGCCAATGAATGTTGGTTCCCATTCACTTCTGATCATCTGCAGTGTTGGTGTAATGACTCAAGAAGACTTTGAAAATTCTGAGGAATCAGTAGTCCCGGCTGGTAGCTGTGTTCGTGTGAAGTTATGGAAGAGCCTGCAGACACAGAATAGACAAGTGGGGGGAGAGAGCTTGCAGCTTGTCTTCATGAATTAATTATAAAACGCCTGAAGTAGAAGACAGGACCTGGATTGAAGAAGAAAAATGTCCTGTGGTTTAAGTCCTCAAGCTGCCCCCATACTATCAGCCTCTAGCAATGATCTCTGAACTCTGCCTTTCTTTTCGCCGTCCTTCTGAAATAATGAATCACTTCTGGGAAATGATTGGTAAGTAAAATGAGGGATGAAGCAGTTACTTCCAGGAAAAAGAAATAGAACTAAGCACCTTCTGACTTCAAAAACTTTATTATGAAAGTCTTCTTCTTGAAATGGTTTACAGATATTCACTTGAATTCTGCCCACATACCCAAGACCAAGATTTAGAAGTAGTCTGGGGGTCTTGTTTCAAGTGCTTGATGACTGACAAAGATTCATAAAAGATCTGTAAAACAAAGTTTTTAACATTCTCTTCTTAACATTATATAACCAAAAAAAATGTGCCCAAGGCCAAAATAAGTTTTGGTCAGTCAAACTGGATCATACCCAGCAAGTCTCAAAACAACTTAAAAGACTGACAGGGAAATCATCTCAGCCTACAGGTGATAATCAGGTGCACTTTGTTCATGTCATTGCAAGAATCAATATATCTTAAGTTGTTATTATTATTATTATCATCAAATGCTAATTGTTACAGAAATATAATAATATCCCTGGGCCTGACTTTACCATTTCTTCCTTTGGTAATTAGCATTTGATTGAGGCAGGTCTTAGTTCAGGTTATTGGGAAACTGTCTTAGAAATGAACAAGGCAAGATCAGCGAGGGTCTTTTTTTTTTTTTAAGAGAGAGACAGAGAGAGAATTTTAATATTTATTTTTTAGTTATCAAGGGTCTTTCTGTGTAGTCTGAATTTGAACAAAGAGGCCTGTGTCCACCAGTCACTGAATTAGGCTCTCCTTGGGGAAGGGTGTCACTTGGGCGAGAAACCTCCTCTAAGCTGAGGACAGTTCCTGGAAGGGACACAGCTGTGAGCTTTCAACAGCCTGCACTCTTCTCACCTGGGGAATGAGTTCCTTTAAGAATGAGGAGGCTGCCAGCGCCTCGCCTCCTTAGGGGGTTCTCTTTCCTGCGGAGGAGGGTGTAAGCCGCTGGAGAAAATAAGTCAGAAATAATTAGTGAAGAACAAAAGACTCAGAGTCAGAAAGATAGTTTTGAAGCAAAGCATCTGACAGATCCAGCCCACACAGGAGCTGGAGCTGGACAATTAAAAGATGGCTCCTGTGGTTTATTTAAGGGGTACATCAAAGGCAGGGATAAGGTTTCAGGAGTGAGGCTTGCTTCCTGATGTCTTGCAGTCAGCAGGTTGATTGGCAGGTCATTGAATTAGGCTCTCCTTGGCAGGTCACACCATCTCTGAGATGCTGCGGGGCTACAGCAGGTCAGCCCATCTCTGGTGTTGTGGGGGACCTGGGACAGAGCTTGCATAGGGTCACATGTATCTGGGCAGTCTTGGCCAGAGGAAATTTCCACTGGAGGTTCGCAGACCCCAGATTCCCCTATTCACTGGCTGCAATGCCGATGTAGTCCACATACAGTCCATGGATGGCTTTCAACATTTAAGATGGAAGGAGAACCTAGGCAGTACTCCACAGATCCACTACAAGAGCCCTTATTAAGGCAGAAGGTAGAGGTTTGCTCCTGTTATTTAATACTGTATAACATGTTACCCCCAAAGTTTAGTGACTTAAAACAATAAAAATAATTCTCCTGGTTTCTATGGGTCAGAGTCCGTAAGTGGCTGGGCTGGAAGGCTTTGCTCCTGTGTGAGTGGAGTTGGACAGTGACTGAAGCATGGGACTCGCCAGGCAGCTCTCTTCATGATGCCTTGGGGTCTCCAGAGGTGACCTGTTTGTGTTTCCTGTTGATCTTTCCTCCCAGACTGGTGGACTAGCACTTCATGGAGGCTCAGGGTCTTACAGGTGTGTGTTCTAGGAAGACTGGAAAAATATTGTGGCATTTTCTAACCTAGCCTCAGAAATAATGTAGCCTCGTGCCTCCCACATTCTATCAAGGACCCACTCAGTTTCAAAGAAAAGAGACATGGATTCTACCTCTTGACAAGGAATGACAAAGCTGTAAGAACAAGTAGGATGATATATTTTTAACAATACAAAGGCTAAAGCTTATATTTTCCAGTGGTGATAAATCTAATGGGGGAAAAATTAAAAATAATGGCATGATTAAAATCCTTTCATTCTTTTCATCACACACAGATACACACGTCTGTTTCCATTAATGTGACAAAACACCTTACAAAATCAACTTAATAAGAGGAAGGGTTTGTCTTAGCTCATGATTTCAGTCCATGGTGTCTTGGTTCTATTGAGTTGGGGCCATGGTAGCACAGTACATCATGGCAGAAGTGCATGGTGGAGGAGGGCTATTCAGAGACAGGAAGGGGACAGGGTGCCAATACCCCCTGAAAGGGCACACCCCAACAGCCTAACTTTCCTCCATTAGGCCTCATCTCTTAAAGGTTCTGCCACGTCCTATGGCCTGGGGACCAAGCCTTTAACACATGAGGTTCTGGGGAAATTGAATATCCAAACTATAACAATACTATCAATTTATAGTGCTACGCTTACCAGTTTATAAGTTCAGTCCAGAATATTTCATCAGTTTTAGGGAGCTAATATAAATATCAAAACCAGCATTTCGACTTTCTGTTAAGTTCCCTGTATGAGAGTATAGCAGACACTGCTAAGCAAGTTATTCCTGTGATACAAAAGCCAGATGAATGAATTCTACATTAGTGTTGTTCATTATCAGCCGATATATTTCCAGAATGTACAGAACTCAAGTCAATCCTGTTCTGCAGCATCGTTAGGAAGCAATGGAATCAGTACATTTATTTTCAAAATTTTGAACCTCAAATTTGGACCACAGAATTCTATTGGCTTCTCCATTCTTTTTTTTCCCAGTTGTCAGTGAATATTTATTAATTTAGCTTTTTATATGTGGTGCTGAGAATCAAACCCAGTACTTCATACATGCTAGACAAGTGGTCTACCACCGAGCTACAACGCCAGCCCAGCTTCTCTATTCTTAATCAGCTGGAAAAAATGTGGTCACCAACCAGGGAATTTGGGCCTCAAATTCAGTTTCAAAAGTGGCATTAATTTTGATATGAGGCAGATTATGTTAGCTCTGAGTAGGACAGACCCGTGGATTAATTCAGTCAAGACTAATAGGTTTGTGTCTCTGAAGTTCATTTGATGTTTCCCAGGAGGAAAACACAAACTCCATGTCACGAAATGTTGGGAACTAAAACCAGACATTAAGTCTCGGGGTTTTGCTCTGTGGTGATGGAATTCAGACACTTTTAGCATCTTGTCATTTGGTCTAATCTCTTTCAATGCCATTCTCAGTGATGGAGATTACCAAACACCTTGAACAAAGCCATGCAGGCAAGCACACAATCAGCATTTGTTCCAGGGGAACAAAAAAGATGTTTTCGATTAGGAATCCACCAAATCATGTTTATCAAAAGAGTGTCAGAATTGTTTTATTATAATATCTTTTGATTTAGATAGGAAATGCTATTTGGTTTACAATATGTTCCTATCAAATGTACGATATACAATTTAGAAGATAACAAATGCGGCTTCAAATCCTTTTATGATGCAGAACACCTTTTAGCAGTGCTTGGCAGTATAATCAATGTTGTCTTCACAACTTCAAGTAAAAAGCATTTGATGGAAAACTGCTGCTACAGAGTGACATTGTATTCTAGTGCTTTCATCAAAAGTTAACGGCTTTAAAAATAACTTTTAAAAGAAGTGATTAAAACCTCAAAGATACAACATTACCTTAAAGTGGTTAAATGATGGATATCTGTATGTTTTAAACTATGTTCCAGACTTGAAGATATTAAAAGCAAATAATTTTTTATTGCTGGACAAATATTGCATATTTTACACTCAGAAGATGCTTTTCAACTCATTATCTTATTGAGGCTAGAGTGATGGTGGGGAGAAAGGCTTGTACATTTATTTGAGCATCTTCAGAACCATTCTCAGTTCAGTGTCCTTATGACCCCAAGTAAAGGTGAGTTGGCACATTGTTTCTCACACTGTTTAAAAGCAAAATAAGGGTAAGCCTTGGGAACCTTTTAGATAGCTAAATATTATTGGTAGCTTTAATACACATTTTGATGTTCCCTATGGTACCTTTAAAGCCTGGATTAGGAAGGAAAACACAAAAGGACAAAACCAAGGGATAAGAAAGAAAGAAGACAAATATTCCTGCCAGCGATGCCCAGAGACATCTAGGTGCCATTAGAACCTCACACTCTACTCGTGTCCTGTTATGGTTTGGATGTGAGATGTCCTCCAAAAAGCTCATGTGTGAGACAATGCAAGATGGTTTGGAGGAGAAAGGATAGGGTTATAACCTTAACTTAATCACTGAACCAATCCCTGATGGGGTTAACTGGGTGGTAACTGGAGGCAGGTGGGGTGTGGCTAGAGGAAGTGGTTTATTGGGGGTGTGGCTATAGGGTATAGATTTTGTAACTGACAAGTGGAGTCTCTCTCTCCCTCTCTCCCCACTTCTCCCCCTCTCTCCTTCCTTCCTCACCCTCCTCTTTCTTTCTCTCTCTCTCCCTCCTTCCTGATCATCATGTAAACTGCTTCCGTCTTCCACCATGATGGTCAGCCTTTTATGGATTGAGATCTCTGAAAACGTGAGCCCCTAAATAAACATTTCCTTCTTTACAGTTGTTCTGGGGGATCAAAGCAGTGAAAAAGCTGACTAAAACAGGTCCCCTGTTATCACCAAATGCAGGTCCTTCCGATGCCTCTGTCTTGTGTCCACCACTCTTTACTTATGGGGTTTTCTCCCTCTTATCAATTTTTCCTTCCTTTTCTGTTCTCTGTCCCATTTCCCATGGTATCTGGAGCTCCACAGTATGTTAAACACACTTTTCTCCAACCTCAGGAATGCCTCTGCTGACTCCTTGCCTTGTATGCTGCTTGTGTTCTAGGAAAGGGGGTTCCCTGACCTGCCTTTTGTGTGGTGGACAAGGAGTGGCAGTAACTCAGCCCCTCTTTGTCACCATTGCTAAATGTTGATTTCTCTATCTTGTGTGAAGTCCGTGCTCTGCTGTGTTCTACCTCTTCTTGTTTTCATTCCCATATCTTCTTGTCATTCTCTGTATTGACTAAGAAAACAAAAGTTAGAATTGGCATCATAGCCTTCCTTTTGCTCATGTGCTTCATTGGCCTGGCAGCTATGAGTGTTATAAGGTCAACAAAGCCAAGATCTGTCTGTTGGTTCTTTGTCCTTTTCAATCCCACTGACCCTTCACCTCTGCTTCTCATCAGTTACTGCTTCCCATGACTATAACTGTGGATTTTGAATTACCTAGTGCTGTAACCCTCGCATCTCTGCTCTCAGCCTGGGCTATTAATTAAGGAGATGCCAGATGAAGGGTTATGGGCAATGAAGAACAGACAAACAGACAGACAGAGAAAAGGGTGGGGCCAGATGGGACAGCCAAGCTCTGATGGAGTTTGACTGATCCAGAGCTAGCTCAGCACATTTATGATATAAGTTTCACTAAAAGGTTAGTTATGGGAAAGTTTCAGCGAAACAGGCAATCTAAAGAATGCCGGACTAGCAAAATATTAGGTCATCTTATTTTGCTCAGAACCCTCTATCCCTGGGAGTTGGTGTCTGAAATTAAGGCCTTGAATGATGACTGCTGTGAGCCTTTGCACATAGCCTCCATAGGCCAGCATCACCATAGCAACTGGGCCATGTTAACCTGCACTTTTGCACAGGCAGCTCCCAGTACAGCAGAGACATGAGAGAGTCAGAGGCCAGGATTTAAATCACCACTCTCCACAACCCAGAACTCTAGGGTCCAGTTTTCTAAACATAATTTTCTAGCCTGCAACTCTATCTTACTTATTCTAGTATCTATTTTCTATCATTATTGAGCTGTCCTCTTGTTGGTACCCTCCATTTCCAGTGGGTCTGTCTGCTTCCTTCTGGTCTTTCTTCTCTCCTTATGGACCCTGGCTATCATGTGGATCATCAAAGTCACTCTTATAAATGCTATTACCTACTTTGCAAGCTAGTATGGTTTGAATAAGAGGTGTCACCCAAAAGCTCCTGTGTTAATGCAGAAATGTTTAGAGGAGAAATGACTAGATCATGAGAGCTATAACCTAACCAGTGTATCCTAGTTTGAATGGACTGACTGGGTGGTAACTGTAGGCAGGTGGGGTATGGGTGGAGAAGGTGGGTCACCTGGGGATGTGTCTTCCTTGTGGCCCTTGTGGCCACAAGGAGCAGTGCTCCTTCATAGAGCCCTTGTGCCATGGTGTTCTTCCTCACCTTGGACCTAGAGCAATGGCGTCAACCCATATGGACTAAATCTCTGAAACTGTGGCCCCAAATCAACCTTTCCTTCTCTAAGTTGTTTTTGTTGGGTATTTTAATCACAGTACTGAGAAGCTAACTAATGTACATGCCTGTCCCATAGAAGTACCAAAGTGTAGATCGATTAAGCTCCATATTCTCTGTTTCCTTTCATTGACAGTTGAGGAAACTGGAGAAAATCACCTAAATGTACAATATTGTTGCCCCCATGCGGATTCTCAAAATTCTTCAATGATCTCTTTATTTGTCCTGGACCTGATTTTTCTCCCATTCTTCTCAATGATGATCTCAAAATGTCAGTTCCCTCTTCATGTCCACTGGACCCTGACTTCACCCTTTCAGGATTATTATAATTTCCATCCTTTCTACAAAAAGTCCCCATCTGTACCCATTCCTATCTTTTGAAAGATGTTAGGGCCCCTCTGTAGTTGAAGATCCCTTCCTAAGATTCTAATCCCATTCTTGCTTGTCTCCTTTAGGGCTTTTCTCTAAAACTGTTCCCTTTCTCTCTGTTTTTCTCACCGTCACTATATCTATTGGCTTGTAAGTGTAGTCAGGTCTGCCTCATTATTTAAAAACCAATCCCTTCTTCTCCTGGATTCCCCATCTTCCCCTCTGAACTATGCCTTTTGAGTGAATAGTCTCCAATTCCCCATTCCATATTAGGACTTAACCTTTGGTATTCTGATTTCCACTTCTGCCATTTAAAAAAATATATATATGTTTGCAGAGTCACATTGGCATGAATTTCAGGGGACTCTGTATTCTCTGGCTCTATTTGGCACAGTTGACCTTCTCCTCCTTGAAACTTTCTTTTCTTCTAACTTTTCTGACAATACATGCCCTGGTTTTTCTTTTATCCTCCTTTCTACTCCTTCTTAGTTTTCTTCATAGACTATTCTTCTTACATTCATTATTTGGTTTATTGCTTTTCTGGGGGTCTCATGATGTTTATGGAAGACTTCTAAATCTACAAACTCAAATCTCTAAACCCAACTTTTCCCTAATGTTTGGGCTTCTTTTTTCCCAAGCTGAAAGCTTGCTGGATATCTTTATGTGACTGCTCTGCGGGCAACTCAAATTCAGCATGTCCAGAAATAGATTATCCCTGATACCCATCTCATCTTGTCCGTGACTAGTTTTATTTCCAGCTTCCCTGGTCTCAACAAATTGCACTATTATTTACTTGGCCATCCTAGCTAGGAATCTGGGAATCATCTTAAACAGTTTCCTTTCACTTTACCGCATCTAACTACAGTCTGTTGATTTCATCTTTTGGACATTTCTCAAGATGGTCCTTATGGCCGTTGCTATAACTCAGATCCTCAACATCTCTCACATGAACTATTACAACTGCTTCTCGTTGGGGCTTCTGCATCCACTCTTGCTCTGCAGTCACTGTTCATGGCCATCAGCATGTTCATCTGGAGTAACACTTGACTCTCTTACTGTCTCTACCAAACCTATAGTGCCTCTTCCTCACTTAGAGCTGTTTCATCCAGTATGGGAGACTTTAGCCTCATGAGGTTATTGGGCACATAAATGTGGCTTGTCAAATGGAGATGTGTGCATATCAATAAAACATATACTACATTTTGATAATTATGTCAAAATGATAATATTTCTGGATAAATTGGGTTAAATAAAATGTATTATTCACTTATTTTCTTTTTAATGTGGCTGTTTGGAAATTTAAAATGAACTCCAAGCCTTATGTCATCTTTCTATTCATGAGTGTTAAAGTGGAGTGTCAGCCCTGCAGGGATCCTGTATACCACTGTGTCACAGGAATGGTTCTCATGATCCCCAGCTAGGGAAGAGCTAGAGGTCCCTCTAAGGACATGGCAAATTGCCACCAAACGGGAATGACTTTACAACCCTGTATGGTGTGTGTGAGTGTATCTGTATCTGTGTGGAGTGTGACTTTAAGCTTGGTCTTTATGTCTCAGGTGATCATTATGAAGCAGGTTGTTATCACACATTCTATGCATTTTTATTTTTAATATTGAAGGAAAAAAATTCTCAAGGAGGAGAGGTGATAAGAGTGGAACCAGGAGCCACCAGCCGAGAGAATCCAGCTCTCTGCCCTTTCAGATTCACCTTCTGCTGAGAGGCACTTCTCCCTAGTTAGCAATGACCTGGGACCAGATTTCCCTGCTTTTTCCTTTACAGAGACAATGCCTAAGGGACTCCTGGGAAGTGACCTTGAGTATGGGTTCTCAGAGGAAGATGGCTGTGATTCTATTCTGTTTTCCAGCCCCCCTCTTTTGTTCTCCTCTGAAATTTGTCACTTTTGTCATTTTCTCTTTCCGACAATGACAGTTCCCTGGAGATTTTTCACTCCACACCCTCTCTTGACCTTTCTCTGAGAGGTTGTTTCTCATTTCACTGCCAGCTTACTGTGGGGCCCTTTTTTTTTTTTTTTTTTTTTTTTTTTTTTTTTTTTTTTTTTTTTTTTTTTTTTTTTTTATTGTTGGTCGTTCAAAACCTTACACAGTTCTTAATACATCATATTTCACAGTTTGATTCAAGCGGGTTATGAACTCCCAACTTTACCCCGTATACAGATTGCTGTATCACATCAGTTACCCTTCCATTGATTGACATATTGCCTTTCTAGTGTCTAAGGGGAGGGCCCTTTTTTATTTGCAAGTTTTTAGGGTGAGTACTTTCTTGTGCGAGCTTTCTATACCTCAGGCAGTATTTTACTCTGGGGCCAAGTGCTCGCTTGTGAAAGAGAAACTTACAGCCAGGATAAGATGAAATAATAACTTCTCAGGTTTCCTTGCAATCTTTTACATTCTATGACTCTGATTTTCATATTTCAAGCCGTACGCAAATTTGACTTTTTTAGATTTCTCTTTATATTTATAAGCAGTTTTACCCAACCTGAAGAAATATATCTACTTCATTGAAATGATGGCAGAAATATCAAACTTTATCAAGTTTCAATTTAAAATAAATAAACTTATTTGCTGACATGCCATCTATTTTGGATTTCAGTTGAGCACCCGATTCAGTCTAAAGTAAATAGAGAAATGTATATCCAACATGAAAAATAACCTAGTAATGTAATAGAGGTGTCAACAGGAAGAGACAGGAGCTAAATAAATCTGTTTCTCTTCTTTTGCTGTTTTAGAAATGTCTATACCAACTAAGGCAAACGAAAGTTAAGTCTGAGGAATCTTGAAATTTAGACAGTATTCATGGAAGCCTGATATAATTTATAAGACTTCAGTAGTTGACATGTACTCCAGGGAGTATAATACTTGTATTTATCCAACTAGTTAAGAATATTCTAACCTCTCTTGGTTTTTTTTTTTTTGAGATGTTATATCAAAAATTTTTCCATCATGGAAATTTTCAGCTTCCATGGGAAAGTTATGAAATTAGTCGGCATCCATTTGGTTTTACTAAATGATGAATTTGAAGAGACCAAAATGCTCAAGCTAAGGCCTGTTTGGGTTGAGATGAGGGTGGGACCCTGAAGTTGTTGTAAGAACCATTCACCCTCAAGAAAAAGTGATACCAGGGGGAAGAGTCTGGTGAACGTATTAGTTCCCTATTGCTGCTGTGGTGAATCACCACAAGCATGGCTAAAACAGCACAAGTTAGTTCTCACCACCAATGGTGGTTAGTTCTCACCTCCAAATGGTCAGGAGTCGAGAGCCAGGTGTGAACCCAGCGGCTTCCTTCTGCAGGCTCTGAGGAAGACTCCCTTGTCTTGCCTTTTCCAGAGGACGCCTACTTTCCTCAGCTCATCGTCAGAGCCAGTAGTAGACCACTGCTCTTCTCTCTCACCCCTGTTTCAGCCTTTACATCTTTCTCCCTCTTGTATTCCTGTTGTGTCTCTGCTAGAAAGGCCATCGTGAAATCTCCTCATCTCCAGGTCCGTGAGATCACATCTGCAGACCTTTTTCACACATAAAGTTATATGTTCTCAGGTTCTGAAGATGAGGACATGGGCATCTTTGGAGAGTAGTCCTCTATTCCATAGTAAACAAATAATTGACACCCCTTAAATTTTTTTCCTAGCTAGGCTAGGCTTTCTTTTGAATATCAAAACAGCAGGAAGCCCTAGAATTAGCAGATTCTGTTCTCCTCTCTGAAGAAAGAGGTATGAGAGGATAGTGCAGAAGTTTAAGTTGGAACTGCTGGTATAATTCTAATATTTATACCACCCTGTCTCACAGGGGTCTTTCTAATGAAGGTTTATTTATGAAGGTTGGACTTGGGAACTTAGCTTTTAAACTTATACCACTGTTTGCAAGAGAAAATGAGGGCAGAAATATCTAGATGCTCTGGTATAAATTTTAGGAGTGTTTTACTTTTTTGGACTTCTTCCCAGCAAAAAACAACATTTTCCATTTATAGTCTGTGCCATTTTGAAAATGACTCGTCAAGGTTTCTCAGGGTTGGTCAATGAATTTTCAAATATTCTTATGGATGGACTGGATTAATTTTTACACAAGACTTTTTCAAAAGCATTAAATCAAGATGAAGACAGTTCAATTCTTAAATGCCACATTTCTATGCTGATTTTCCATACCAAAAAAGGGAGGAATTTAATAAAAGGGTTCTTTGGAGGTGAGCTAGGAGGGAAAAAGTAGCAACTAATGGCACATCAGTTAGCAAAGGGCAAAAGAGGCTGAATGGCTGCATTGGGATCACTCTATGTCCCAGACCACTGCCCCACAATTTACAAGGTTGTTTAGATACCTGGGGATAATTTTCAGAAGGTCTCAAGACCCATCAGCCATCACTACCCACAAAAGACCCAGGGGTGAATCTACCTGTATAACTTCTTCAGTCCCAGAGCACCCCCAGGCTGGATTTCATTCTGCATTGTCAACTTGCACAGGACATCTGAGCTGCAATCCCACCACAGCCTAAGTCCCTGTGGAATCACAACACAGGCAGCTACAGAAGGTTCCAGAACAAAAGTAGAGACCAGGACAGCGTCCACCAGTACTTATCTTCAACATAGCTCATTAAGATGCCAAAGAAGTCATTCTCCCCGCTGACGGATCATCGTGGTTGCCATCACAATGAATCATTTCCAGCCCTGGAAAGGCCTCTTTTAAGATTTTTAAAAATAAATATGTCAACATTTTATTCTTATAAAACATTTTCAAATTAGTCATTAAATTGTTAACAAAGCCCAGTCATACTGAATCCTAATTCAAAAGCTTATTTAATATAACTAAGTTTTTTTTAATGTTTTTTATCCTTCAGTTTATAAAACAAGCTAGGGATTTGATTTTCAAGAAATCAGAAGTAGATTTTCTTTGTAGTAAAATACATATTTTTCTTGGGAAACATTAATATTTTTGAATGTCTACTTTGATATCAGTGCAGATGGATAGATGATAGATGTGTTTCCATTTTAGTTAACCTAAGATTTGGATTTTATCTGTTCTGATGGGTATCTGCTAATTACCTATGAAAATTCAAATACTCAGTGGGTGGCTTTCCCACTGTTTGCTGTGATCACAGTGCATGATGGAATCTTTAGGATATGGGTCTGGAGGGAGGACATTAGTCCACACGGATCTGCCCCTGAAGGAGATATTGGGATCCTGGCTCCTTCCTTCCTCTATCTTTGCTTCCTGGACATTGTGAAGTGAGCATCTTTGCTGTGTCACATGCTTCTTACCATGATTGTCTCCTTTGCCACAGGTCCCAAAGCAATGGAGTTGAGCAATCATGGACTGAAAGCTCTGAAACCATGAGCCAAATATCTCAGGTATTTGTCACAGTGATGAAAGGATGACTAACACATTAGGAAGTACATTTTACAGTGCATCCTAACACACACACACACACACACACACACACATACACACACACACACATGGTACAGATTCACGTAATTTGAAACAAAAGTTTTATGAAAGATACTTTTCCCTCCTATAGTTAAACTCTTTTCTCTATTATATCGTAGTTCATTAAGAAAATGCTTGTTATGACCACTTGATTAATTTCATGACCAGCAGTGTAAAAAGCATTGCTATTAAATGATACAAAAACTTATTTTATTTCAAGTCAGAAAGAGAATATGTAGGCAATTCAAATTAATTGCCTGAACATATTCAATTATAAAGAGATTAAAAAGTTAAATCCTTCAATCATAAAGATTAGAGTTCAAGTTTGTATTAAACTTTTTTTTTGGTAGATTTATAATGACTTTTGGACTCAAGATTTGAGTTCACCCACACTATCAATAAAAATGATGTTTTTAAAAATGATGCTGAGGTCCTTTAACCCTGCGCTGTGGATGCAATTTCCCTGGAATCTGTTGCCTTGCCTATAAACCTATGTTTAATTTCAGCAGTTCAGATTTACATCAAGGGTATAAACACAAGCTAAATGCATGCATCCCAGGAAATTGAACATTAGCACTTTTCTGTGTTGCTTGTGACTTTGTCGGGTGGGTGGAGGAGGTGAGTTGCAAGGGCAACTCTTTTGAGTATTTTATTTTGGAGTAATATCAACAGCATCTCCAGCTGGTAGGAAGCAACACCAAGTAAGGTTCTCACTCTGTTGGGTCATAATAAAAATCATTACCAGGCAAGATAAGGTTTTGATCCATGAAAAGTGAAGTTTACATTTGTATATGAGCTGAATGCCATTTAGAAAAGAGTCAGGAGGCCACTCACTGCCAGGAATCTAAACTCAAATGTGCCTTAATTCCACAATCCAAGTTTAAGGAAGCCTAAACTGTAAAATGAGCATAACAAGCTAACTGAATTCTTATTTTCCATTGATCATGTACAGAGAACATTCAAGTTTTTCAAGGGTTCAAGTTTTTCCTCAGCTACTTTGATGCTTTTGTTTTGGCAGTGCCCTAGCCATGCCCTTGTTATCCTTCCATCCTTGGTCTGCACATTGCCTGATCCAGTTGCTTTGGGGGAGAAGCGAGGCTGTGATCTTGGTTTGCAGACGGTGGCCCACGGGCATTCCTTAACCATGTATGAAGCATTTCTGCTGTGGAGATACATTTTTCTTACCTTACTCTTCTAACACATTTTTACTGAATATAAATAACTTCAATTCATCTTCACTTTTATATTGCCTTAGTCGCTGCTTCTAAATGCATTTCACACGAACTGAAGAGTTTGCTAAGTGGGTGACCTTCACGTCCTTGTACAGGAGAAAATACAAAATGAGACCTGGGATTACCATTTTAAATGGAAGAGCTGTAGCTGGAAGAAAAATAGCTCCTCAAAGACTTTGAAACAGAGTTGATTAGTCACAAAGAGCTAGAGGCAAAGCACCTCTCTGCACGATTTTGCAGAATTTCTTAACTGGTTTTCAGGTTCTAGGCTTTAAGAAGGAAGTTCCTTTATTTAAAGAAGGGTGAGTGCAGAATGGGAAAATGACATTTCCTGAGTGCCAGTGGCTTTGTATCTGTGCTCACTTGACTGGCACAACCAATACCATTCTTTCATTCACCAAATAGTCATTGAATATTTACTGTGACATGCTCCCACATGTACCCAAGCACATACACATATAATAACAATATATGTATGTGTATATAGTTGACCTCCAGTGTCCATGGTAGATTGGCTCCAGCCCCTGCCCCCCCCATCACGGATAACAAAATCTCTCACATAAAATGCCTAAATATTTGCATGTAACTTACATACATCCTCTCGTATACTTTAAATCATCTTTTGTTAATCATAATACCCAATATAATTCAAAAGCTTTGTAAATAGGTGTTATAGTGTATTGTTTAGGAAGTCATGAACAGAAAAATATTTGTACACATTCAGTAGAGACACAATTTTTTTTTTTTAGAATATTTTTCTATCTGAGGTTAATTGAATCCACCCACATGGAACCCACAGAGTTGGAGGGCCGACGATACATCAGCCTTAAAGGAAAAAGGAATGTGATGGGCAAGACCTCTCAAGTGTGGTGACTTTTGAACAGATTCCTAAAGAAGCTGGGGGAAGAGCCCTCTGCACATGTGAGGTGGGAGCGGCTTGGCACCTCTAAGGAACTGCAGGAAGGTCCATGTGCCTGGAGCTGAGTGAGGGTCCTGCAAGAGGAGACCAGGAAGATGCCAGGAGATGGGTTGTGGGAGGGGAGGTTTTGCATGGGATATAGTTAAAAAAAAATTTGTTGTTTATTTGAAATTAAAGTTTTATTGGTGCCCTTTTTGTTTTTACTGTATCTGGTAACTTGATTTCTTCTTTCAATTCCTCTCTTCCCCTCCTTCTGTGTGGTTGTATTCATTTGATAATTAGAGTCATTTGTTTCAGCTTGGTTTTAGTTTTAGCTTCTCTCTCTTATTCTTACTAAGTTAATTTTTTGATATGTAGGATATCATCATGTTTTTAAAAGTCAAAACCATACAAAAATGATATAGGGAGTGTCACTCCTTCCTGTGTCCCTTCCTACACCACTGAACTCATTGTCTAGCTTCATCATTACCTGGGTCTGTGGTTCTTCTGTGTTTTGCTTTGTTTTTTTCTTTGTAATTATAATAAAACATACATATTTTTAAATTTTCTCTTTTTTACTGTGAAGTTTTGACATTTAAAATATGTTCTCTTATACTATTCTTTTTTTCATTTAACAATATCTCCTGTTATTTACTCCACATCAGTTGGAGTACTTAGCAATCTTTCTCACTCTTTTTAAAAGCTATATCATGTTTCACAGTACAATAGTTTACCAAATTAATCTTCTGTGCTTGAACATGTAGGAAGTTTCCAGTGTTGCCCACTTACAATTACTGCTACAAAAGAATAACTTTTTGCATGTGTATTTCTGCATTAATTGATATTTTAGGATAATTTTCTAGAAGTAGGACTGCTGGGCCAATAGTTAATTTGTATATAATTTAATTTTGTTAAATATTAACAAATTATACTACCAAAGAAGTGATATTAGAAATCTGTGAGCTTGCCTGTATTCCCAGTGCCACACCAAGGGATTATATTGTCAGGCTTTTGAATTTTTTCCAATCTAAGGGATGAAAAAGGTGCTTCAGTATAGTTTTAATTTGCATTCTGTTTACTATGAGATGGGATATTTTCATATGTTTAAAAGATATTTTTATCCTTTTCTTGTGAATCATGAGTTCATGTATCTTGCTTGTTTTTCAATAGGATTTTTTCCTTTCAATTAAAAAAGTTCATTGTATGTTAGGGATATTTACCATTCATGTGAAATATATTTTGCAGATATCATCTCAAAGTTTGTCAATTTTCCTTTCATTTTGTTTATAATGCTTTTTTACTGTGCAAAATATTTATTTCCATGTAGTCATAATTATCATTTCCTTTACTGTTCTGGAATTTGAGTCATGGTTAGAAGGCCTTCCCCACACTAATGTGAAAAGAGGCATCCATGTTTTCTTCTAGTACTTCATTGCTTCATTTTTTTCCACTTAGACTTGGGACTTCTGATTTACTTATTTTTTTCCCCAAATGGCTCTTCAGAGGTATTAATGGCATTTTTAATTTATTTATTTATTTTTTAAAAATACCATCTTTGCCTCAGTGGCTTGAGATACTACCTTTTTTTTAAAAAAAAATATTTTTTTAATTATAGATGGATACAATATCTTTATTTTGTTTATTTATTTTTATGTGGCACTGAGGATTGAACCCAGTGCCTCACATGTGCGAGGTGAGCACTCTGCCACTGAGCCCCAGCCCCAGCCCCAAGATAACACCTTTGTTGAGTACTTACTTTTATACAAAGTGGGTCAGTTTCAATACTTTCTATCCAATGGCATTGCTGTATCTACCAGTGAATCTGGATATTTTTGGAGGGGAGTGTTGACAAGTGTTGGTGATTAACATAATGGGAGGCATGAGGACAATTCTAAGAATTTTTCTTAGTCGTGAGAATGTTATTTACTGATGAGAACTGAGTGTTAGGAAATTCTAGGTGTTCGGGTTTGGCCTTATTAAATATGAGAGGAGCTTTAGACCTCTTGGTAGAGATGTGAAGGGGTAGGTAGCTGGTCAAGAATATAGAGTTCAGGCAAAGGATAGGAGCCAGATACTAAGAGTTGGCCACCACACAGGATTTAAAACAGACTGAAAAGGGTTTTCAGTGAAAGCATCAGCTCCACCTTGGAGGTAAACAACCTGAAATTCTGAGGGCTCAAGTCACTGACAGCAAATTTCAGAACTGGGCCATGAATTCTAGGCCCTATTCTCTCTGTTCGTTTTCTACAGATGCCATAAGTACCACGGGGTGACTGAAAGAACGAAGTGTACTTTCTTACAGCTCTGGGGACTACAAGTTCAAGATCAAGGTGTTGGCGGTGCTGGTTTCCTTGGAGGCCTCTCTCTCCCAGGCTTGAGGATGGCTGTCATCTCCCTGCGTCTGCAGAGCTTTCCCTCTTCTCCATGTTTCACTGGTTATTTTGGATTAGGATCCACCCTAATGACCTCATTTTAAACTGAGTGAACTCTAAAGAGCTTTTTCCTAAATCCACTCTCCAGTAGTAGGATTAGGCCTTAAAACATGAATTTGGGGAAAACAAAATTCAGCTCAGTGACCTCTTTTCGTGGTATCAACTTACTCCGTGTTTGAGAGGAAGCAGGCATTTACAGTCTGAGAGAAGTCATGGCTTCATAAAGAAATGATGTGGTGATGATACCCAGGAGTTACTATTTCTCCTTTATTTGGAGAATATTTATGTGGATGATTTAAATGGAATGATATTTAATAAGAGACCACAGTCCTTGGATCTGTTCCTAGGAAAAAAAGCCTTTGTCTTCTTTGGGAAGCTTGGAAGATGGGGCGGGGGGGGGGGGGTCCTGAAAATGAGTTTGTAGCAGTAATTTGGGCTTTCTCAGGGCAAGAGGAAAATAGGGCAGATTGTGTTTTAAAATTAGCATCAATTTGCCTCAGAGAAGCCATTCTCTGACAACTAACAAGAGTGGATTAAAGCAAACCTAGCAATATCTATCAGGGGAAAACATACCTCAAACTCTATCAATATGCTTTCAGTTAGAGAATGCCAAAGAAATTTCTTTTTTTTTCAATATAGCTGTTAATTATATATGAAAATAAGAGTCAAGACTTATAAATTATTGCAGTTAATTCATTAAATATACAGTCCTAACTACATTAAAAAGAGAAAAATAAATTCTCTGGGTTTCATGGGATGATTCCTTACCTTCCCCAAGTCACCTTTACTTGAAAAAGCCCTAGAAGTTCTCCTCTGCACAATTTTGTAATCTGGTTTTCAATATTTTTTGCTACTTGGTTATTATTCACCAAAGTACAGTGTCCTGGTGCAGGAAAGCATCTTCATAAATTACTAAGTGAAACTCACAGAGATTCTACTGGGAAACAAATTACTCTTGAGTTTGCCTTCCAAGAATTTATAGTCATTTCTTAGTAATTTCTGTCACTGACATCTGTGATAAGTTTTTTTGGAATTACAATACATTAACATTTCTACTTCTCAGAATAAATGAGCTGAACCAAGTAACATTTTCTTGAAGATGATAGTCTGGAATAGAAGTTGAAGCGACTTGCTTTAAAAGAAATGTTAAAGTTTGAGATTGGAGGGGGAGTTGGATGGAACATTCTGGTTGCCCTGGGTTGCTTAGGAGAGTGACCCCAGGGTGTTTAGATAAGGGTAGACTAGAAGATGATATCATTTGAGGATAATGGACTAAAAAATCATAGGTACTGCATAATGAAACAATAATCATACAAAATGTCAGTGCTGATTTCACTTGAACCTCAGCAGTGAAGTAAGGTTGATCACCCTTAATAATAAGAAAATCTGTCCCCGTTAGAACAAAATGTTAAAAAGGAATAACTCATACATATAGGCAAATGCCGTGCCCTGTTCTTAATTGGATGGACCAATTAAGAGGCTTTGCCTCTATTCTCTGCTTGGACTCACCTTCCTTTCACAAATATTACCTCCAAATAGGACATTCAGACACTTGCAGAAGTGGCATTTCTTCCTTTTTGACAAACAGAGTGGCCTGTGTCTCTCTAGACCTCTGAGCATCCTTGCAGATTCAGATGACTTAAAACATCCCCGTTGAAATGTCAGCCTCCTGTGTTGTGGAATCATTGTGCAGGTATGCATGGCATTCCCCAAAGAATGTTCAGGAAGAACAGAGCTTCCTCTGGGCTGATTTCTGTCTCTCCTGTGGCCCTGACTATGCTTCTTTGTCCTCAGTCACTGGACAGGGAGAATCATTCAGGATTTCTGTCTCCAGATAGTTTTAGTGCTGCTCCAACCAGTGAGGGCTGTAACCTGTACTTTCTGAAAACACCCAAAAACAAAAACAAAAACAAAACAGAACCATAGGTTCAATACAACCCTGTGGCTCCACTGCCATCAGCTCTTCCTCAGCTACCTTGTGTTGGCAGCAGGCTGTTTCAGAGGAGTGCTTCTTTTAGCCAATGTAATAAGGCAAAGGGAGTGCCCTGGACCACACAAATGCTGTCTGGTGGGCTTCTGCTCCTGGATAACAGAGAGAGAAACTCAGATCTTGTCATAGGGCCTAAATAAGTTTTGGATTATGCTATGCTTTGGATTTGATTTGAGTATGTCTGTCCTTCAGGTTTATATGTTGAAATTTAACCTGCATTGTATATTATGAGGGTAGAATCTTAATCTGACATTGGCAGTTAAAGGTGGGGCCTTTAGATTATGCTAAGTGAAGCTAGCCAATCCCTAAAAACCAAATGCCAAATGTCTTCTTTGATATGAGGAGAACAACTAAGAACAGAGCAGGGAGGAAGAGCAGGAGGAAAAGATTAACATTAAACAGGAATGAGAGGTGGGAGAGAGAAGGGAAATTGCATGGAAATCGAAGAAGACCCTCATTGTTATACAAAATTACATACAAGAGGAAGTGAGGGGAAAGGGGAAAAAAAACAAGGGAGAGAAATGAATTACAGTAGATGGGGTAGAGAGAGAAGATGGGAGGGGAGGGGAGGGGGGATAGTAGAGGATAGGAAAGGCAGCAGAACACACAGACACTAGTATGGCAATATGTAAAAACATGGATGTGTAACCGATGTGATTCTGCAATCTGTATACGGGGTAAAAATGGGAGTTCATAATCCACTTGAATCAAATGTATGAAATATGATATGTCAAGAGCTTTGTAATGTTTTGAACAACTAATAATAAAAAGGTGGGGGTCTTTGAAAATTGATTAGGATTAGATAAACTCATCAGGGTAGACCACCCCCCCACCCCATCATTGATTGATGTTTTCTTAAGACAGAGAGGCCAGGGCTGGGGATATAGCTGAGTTGGTAGAGTGCTTGCCTCACATGCTCAAGGCCCTGGGTTCAATCCCCAGCACCATGGGGGAAAAAAAAAAAGACAGTGAGACCAGAGTAAGCACATACTCACATGTACTCCCTTTTTTTAACTTTGTGATGCCCTTCAGGAATCTGCCAGCAAGATGGCCATCACCAGATGTGGACCCTTAGCCATGCACCTCAAGAACCATGAGCTAAAATAAACATTTGTTTTTTATAAAGTTGCCTGCCTCATGTATTTCATTTTAGTAATGCAGAATAGACTAACACAGATGATTTTAACTTTCATAATATTCCTGAAAAGATTCTTTGGAATGTCACTAGAACTCTACTATTAGTATCAAAGGAAACAGAAAAAGTGGAACACAACACAAGGACTGGTACGTTTTTTCAAATAATATGCATGTGTTTAAGAAAGAAAAGGAAAACCCCCTTGATCTCTGTGACTACCTCCTTCCCAAACCTAATTGGGGTATGCAATCAGGAATAAGCCTTTTTAATCTTTGCTCTATAAATTCACATACATAGAAAACTAGTGAATAGAGTTACCATTAAGGAAACAAAAGACCACTCAAACGATAACCAGCAAGGGCTATTTATCCAGAGCTTGCTATAGTAAGGAAGTCAGCCACCATTATTTATTTTTGGCAGTGACTTGAAGGTAGATTGTGGGAAAGCTGTACAGTGGGTAAAAAGGAGGCTTCAGCTGTGGCTGAGTGGCACAGTTAAGTGTGGATGGGCTGACAAGAAGCAGGGCATCCTTTGTGATTGACTGGAGGTTCATGTTGGCCCTAAGTTGCCAGTGGGGGCAAAACTTAAAGCAGCTGTCAGTTAAAAATCAAGTAATGGCTGTTTGGGGACAATTCCTATAGGAGGGTTGTTTGGCTTCTTGGGCCGGTTGCTGTGGGTTATGGGTCAGGGTTCTATTTTTATATATAGTCTAATCATTTAGGCTATACATTCAGTCTCTCGCCACAGGTAATTATTTATTTATAGGGACTCTGCATGACCTAAATAGGATCCTATTTTCTGTTATATATTGAAAACAGTAGTTTCTCACTGACTCCTATTATTCATGTTGGAGTTTAACATTTTTATATAGTCAAACTTTTTCTTTATGACTTCAGGAATTTGTAGCTTTCCTTAAAAAAGCTATCTCCTTCATAATACTATAAAATATGTTTCCTTAATTTCTTTTCAATGTTATAGTTAAAAATAAGATTTTTTAATCCAAATAAATTTTATTTTTGCAAATAGAATGAAAAGGAACTATAGTTTTGTTTTTTGTTCCAAGTGGTTAATCATATGGAATTATGTATACCTTCCCATTGACTCAAATGCCCATCTGTTTTGGGGGGTGGGTGGAGGGTGTACTGGGGATTGAATCCAGGGGTGCTTAACCACTGAGCCACATCCCTAGCCCATTTTATTTTTCATTTTGAGAAAAGGTCTTGCTAAGTTGCTCAGGGCCTTGCTAAGGTGCCAAAGCTGCCAAAAGGTCATCTTTAACAATTACTCAATTCTAATGTATATCTGTTTTTGCTTCTGGTCTCTGCTCTATTAATTTTTCTACTTGAACTACTAGAACATCTTGCAATTTTGAAAGCAATAGTCTCTTAATTCCAGTTTTTATTTCTTTTATTGAATCATTGAGAAAAGTTTTTCTTTTTCTTTTTTTTTGTACCAAGGATTGAACTCAGAGGCACTTGACCACTGAGCCACATCCCCAGCCCTATTTTGTATTTTATTTAGAGACAGGGTCTCACTGAGTTGCTTGGTGCCTCACTTTCTCCTTAGGCTGTCTTTGAAATCAAGATCCTCCTGTCTCAGCCTCCTGAGATGCTGGGATTACAGGAGTACACCACTGTGCCCAGCGAGTTTTTCTTTTAATTTCATTTTTTTTTACTTTTTATAAATTATTTTATGCAATTATTTCATTATAGTACCATAATGTGGTCTGATTTTTGCTTTTGGTTGTTGAAGTTTTTATTATTATTATTATTATTATTGTTATTATTATAATTCTAAAATACATTGCTGCATTCCCCCCCTTCCCTTTCCCCACTCCCTGACCCCTTCCCTTCATTGATCTTTCTGCCATTTACCAGAGTTATTTTTTTTAACTGATTTATTGTGGATGGGCCCAATGGTGAGATTCACTGTGGCGTGTTCATATATGTACACAGGAAAATTATGTCTTGGTGGATGTTATAGATAATATTCTGGATGAAGGCAAATCTGTAACTGGGGGGAAGTTGGAAATCAAAACAGAAGATTTACCTTTTCTTTTTTTTTCTGCCTCAACATAACTGGATTCAGAGTCTTCTCAGGAAAATGGTTCTAGTGATGCAGTCCTTTTTGCTCCTGGAGTCCTCTTCCTTGGATAGTTCTGAACCAATACAGTCAATACATGACTCTCTCCCCAGTGCTTCTTGTTCCTTGGAGTCCATTGCTCCTGTGCTTATCAAGTTTGAGACATTTAAGTCCATTCATTGGAAGACCATCAAGCTTACTGGGCTTTCTGCCATGGCGAGGGTCTTCCTCTGGTGCTCTGACGATGAGGTATTGACCATGGAGGACAGCCTCTCGCAGTCCTGAGCATCTTTTTGCTCTGCAGTGCTTATCTTCAGATGAGAGTGTTGGGGTTAGAAAAAAAGAGGAGACATGCAATTGCTATTAGATTACTCTTTGAGTTGAAATTAAGCATGTGGTGAAAATCAATGTTTTCCATCAGTCTGGACACGTATTTTATAGGTACCAAGCCTAGAAATCCCCTCTTAGCTTCACATGCAATGTTATCTGGGTGAAAGCAAGAGGCACAGCATGCTGAGGACCCTGGGAAGATTAGAAATGCCATAACCTCACATTATGGTCTTGTGAGACAGTCTAGTTTGTACAGATTTTGTTTTTAAAAAATGAAGTCAATCAATTAAAATATAATAAATACAATTAACTTAGTATAATGTGATCATGCTTCTGATATAAATTAATAAATTCTAAACACTCTTTGTTAGGCTGAGTGTCCTGGTTTTTTTTGTTGTTGTTGTTTTTGTTTGTTTGTTTAATTGGTAACTGTACATGGTGGAAAATACAAGAGCCTGAGGAATATTCCTTCAAAGAATCAACTATTGTCTTAGGAAGAAAATATCCTTCCATAAAGACTATCAGAAAATAATTAAATACATGTAGAATCAGCTGATAATTGAAACGACATTGTCTGTGCATTCAGAGAGCAGAGAAAAATTTGTTTAGAAACAGTGATTACTGCAGATA
Organism: Ictidomys tridecemlineatus; assembly: GCF_052094955.1. Classification (NCBI taxonomy): domain Eukaryota; kingdom Metazoa; phylum Chordata; class Mammalia; order Rodentia; family Sciuridae; genus Ictidomys; species Ictidomys tridecemlineatus. Next base: position 133,547,652 of record NC_135477.1, on the reverse strand, counting down.
TAGCTTTACCAGCAAGACCTCCCATGCCTGCAAACTAGAGCAGGTCAGGTGATTTAAGGTGCTTCAAAACAAGTAACACTCCTTCCCCCAGTTCTTGGATGCTCAGCCTCCTCCATCTACATGGAAGAGAAAGAAACTCTATGCTCCCTGGGTGACTGCCATCTGCCAAGGGACTTAATAAATACATGCCATTTTATTTTATCTTCAATACAAACCTGCAAGTAAGTGTCAGAGCTCCCATTTTACAGATGACAAAACTAAAACTTAGATCATTTCATGTCTGCAGTTACCAAGCTCAGAAACAGGTAGGGTTTTGTTCTAAGTTAGAGTTGTGGACTTTCAAGACCATTATCATGCCTTTGTGTAAGACTTCACCCATGCTAATAAGAGCATTCCTGGTCCTATCTATTCTGCCATAACCCCCTACCCTTTCCCATATTAATAGTTAGAAGGTAGACATTTTCTCTCTTCTGAAAAACATAGGTTGTCCTCCAGACCATTAGCCCTTATGACTCTTATTTAGGTCAGTGCATGATCATTAGAACCAGGAGGAGGAAAATAAAGGGTTCTCAAAATTCCTTTGCAAGGTTGCCCGTTTTCATAAACAAACAAACAAAAAATACAGAATATTCAGTAAATATTTAGGACATATTTGTGCTAAAAATGTTTCATTATTTTTCTAAAATTTAAATCAAGTAGAATATCTTGCATTTTATCTGGAAACCTTATCCTTTATTCCAAATTTTGTTCATATATAATTTCATATCCTTTCTAACAAGCTAGATTTTTCCTTGATAAATGGTTTATTTAATTTTCTTTCTAGAAATCCTGTGTGAAGAGAAAAGTGAGTGGGGGAACTGGCCAATAGGTGCTTGGCCAGAACTTTTGTTTGGGTAACTAAATAATCATTTCTTTTTTAAAATTTTTTTTATTAGTTGCTCAAAACATTACAATGATCTTGACATATCATACATTTGATTCAAATGAGGTATGTAATCTTAATCTTATTTTTCCACGTGTACAGATTGCAGGATCACATTGGTTATGCAGCCACATTTATACATAGGGCCATACTAGTGTCTATTGTATTGTGCTGCCCTTTCTATCCCCACTCCTCTCTCCTCCCCTCTTTCTACCCAATCTACTGTGACACGTTTCTCTCTCTCTCTCTCTCTCTCTCTTTTTTCTTCCCCCTCACACCATCTTATATGTAATTGCATAACAATGAGGGTCTCCTACCATATTCTGTGCAATTCCCCTTCTCAATCATTTCTTTTTGAATACAGGGTTAACTGCAATATTTGTCCCTGCTTCTAAAAACTTCTGGTAGATAAATCTTGAGACTCTGTTTCCCTGGAGTAGGGTCTTAGATAAGTATACAAGAAAGCAGGATGATACCTATACCATGCATTAAGCTTACAGCTTTTTTCTTTCTTTTGTGTTCTTCTCCTTTCCTTTATTTTTTAGTCCCCAGATCCATTTCAGGAGATGATTTTTGTTAATTTCCACACTAATATATTATGCTGCAGAGTCATGTTTGTAATCACAATTTGTAATGGCTGGTTGGTTAACATAAAGATGCAAAGTCAATCTGGAAAACTTGCCAAGAATCTGTAGCAAATTGGAGGTAAATATACTTGAGAATCTCCGACAAATTCATTGTCAAAACTGCAGGGATGGAGGAATAGGATTCTACCTGTGATTTTCAAACCCGAAGGAAAATAATTGAGCTTGGTGAATGTACAGCTTCAGAAAGACAATGTTCTTAGTTTTAAAAAATAAAAGCTTCATTGAAAAATACTTTTTGAATATGATGGAAGACCTAAATTGTGGAGAAACGTGAAACAAGACAGTAAAAGAAGAAAAGAGTCCAGTTTCAGTCAGTATCTACATATGATTCATTTTTCTTGCATATATCACTCCCTGGCAGAAAAGTTTTTATTATACTCATGATTTGCCTCTTCACACTGCTTTATGTATTTCCCTATCTGCTATCACCTAGAAAAGTGTAGGAATGAAAAACTGATGGAGATTCAGGGTGACCTGATCCAGCTCCTCTCAGAGAAAGAGTGAGAATTTAAGTTAGAGTTGAACAGAGAGAGGTGGAAATGGGAGCAAAGGATGATGAAATGAACACCAGCTTGTATTGTTTTCACAGCTAATTGCAAAAAAAAATTCCAATGAGATTCCATGACCTTCAAAATCAGCCATTCAACTATCTCATGACCTAAGTTTTTAAATTAATGCTTTATTTAAATCTCTTTGATTACATTGTGAATATAACAAGTGCATGATTGAAAAAAAAATTGTAAGGTATTTACTCCAAGGAGAGGTGCAGTGTTAGAGGGAAGATGGAGTTGTACTCCCCAGATGCTGCAGGACCTGGATAGGGTTTTTTTTTTTTGTTGTTGTTGTTTGGCTTTGTTTTTCAGTCTAAGTGGACTTTGAAATGTAATTCAGCATTTTTTGCATACCAAAGAACAAATGCAATTCTACAGCACATTATGATTATTATAGGTATTAACAAAGTCTAATGGGAATAGGGGGAAATGAATTAATATCATTCACTTAAAAAAATCCCAGACTCATAAAGCTCCCCATTAAATACTTCAGATTTAATGGCTTTTCCCTGTTTGCCTCATCTTTCCACTCTTCATTCCCTCCTCTCTTCTCAATCCCTTCCACTTTCTGGATTAATGTTGTTCTCACTCTGAGCTAGCATATTTCAATCCCAGAGGGGGGGAAAACAGGTTTATGACAGAGGACTCCACCTCCCATGGGAAGCATCCCTTCTAGTCAATTCTGCCTCTGATGACCATGACCTGGAAGACACCTTGAGGTGGGGGGACATGGGTTTCACTTCCTACAAATCAGGACTTTCCATGTAGTCACCAAAAAAAATTTTTTTTCTTTATAAAAACCAGACTCAGGATTGAGTCCAATGATTCTTGCATATTGGTATTCACACTTGTGGAATCTCTATGGACAATGAGTCATAACTAACCTGTGTGACCAAGAGAATATGGTGGAGTGACAGTGAGTGACATTCAAAAATAGGTCATGAGAAGCCTTTCAGATTCTACCTTGGTCCTTGGATTAATCAATTTAGGGAAAGCCATTGCCAGTGAGGATACTCTAGTAGCTCTGAAGAGGCCCATGCTGAGAGGAACTGAGGTCTCCTGCCTATTGCTGGTGCCCACACCACTGGTTATGTGGCTGAGCTATCTTGAAGCAGATCCTGCAGTCCCAGTTAAGCTTCAGATGACTGTTGTCTTGACTGACATTGGACAGCAACTCATTAGAAACCCAGAACCACAACCACTCAGCCATCACTACTGAACTCCCTGTTCACTGGACCTATGAGAAAAGGTGACTGTTATTGGTATAAGTCATTGAGTTTTGAGGTAATTTGTTATGCAACAATATATAACTAACATGTTCTTAACTGAGGTAGTGATTGTAATGCTTACTCAGTTTTGTGGTGTTAATAATACTTCAGGATCTGTAACATTGAATTGCTTCTCTACTTCTCATTTTCTATCATCTTTTGGTAATAAAATAACATTGAGGAGCTTAGATAACTATTACCTTACATTTATAATGGATTAGTATTTTCAATCCAGTATTAGGAACAATAAAATATCATAGTTAAGAGAGTGGACATTGGAACTATGAAACCTAGATTCTTTAATTTTTCAGCTATGTGATCTTGGGCACATTATTAATCGAAGATCCAGTTTTCCCTTTTGTAAAATATGCAGAGTAATCACTAGTATCTCACAGAGATTTGAAAGGATGACATATGATAATGGATGTCCTCTGTACATTGCATGGCTGGTAGTGAATGCTCAATAAATGTCAACTATTGCTGAGCTGCTTTCAGTATTAAAAGTCCATCTATTCTGATTACACTTAAAATGGAAATCTGACAGATAAAAGGCAGAAGTTCAAACCCAAATCTATCCAGCATGTTATCTGTTAATGATATTAATAGGATTAAAATGATGTTCTTTTAGCCAGACAAGCACTCAGACAACCAAATGACACTGTGGACTTGGGTGTCATGGGAAGCTAATCATCCCTAACAATGTTAATACTGGGGCAAAGCACCAGATGGAGGGAATTTAATCAAGGATGCATATTTCACATTTTATGTTACATTTTATGCACATTTAGCATGAGCACTTTGCATGGGAAAATATGGCAATTGTAGAATATTCATGAAGGTGGCTTTTTATATTTCTCAAGCTTTATTTCCTGGATTTATCCATCCTTTCAACATACACACACTACCTAAAAAATCATTTTTTGGGTTGTGTTATTGGTAACTATAAAGTTTAGTTGGCTGGATGTTTTTGATCAGGAACTTACTGGGTAGATGGAAATAGAAACTTGTAAAAAAATTAGTTGAAAAAGAAGACAAAAGGAAAGTGAAAAACACTTAACAGAAAATAATAAATAGAAGAGAAAAATCATAATAAATAAAAATATGGAGAATAGGGCAATCCATAAGGAAAATGAACATTTGTTTGCTGTGAAAAATGAGCACATAAATGCATCAAGGGCAAACCCTCATGAGACTTTCTAATGACTCCCACCAGTACTTAGATTTCATCCTGTTTCTCTCAGCTAATTTCTTTAAGGAAAAGAAAGCTATTGTTAATTAACAACACTAGAAGGAAGTGAATGTTTAGAGTGTTTAACTTGTGGGTATCTTAAACTTTTAATCATAACCCTGTATGCTTATTATTTCTCTCTCTCTCTCTCTCTCTCTCTCTCTCTCACACACACACACACACACACACACACACACACACACACACATACACACACACACTCACTGGGGCTTAAACCCAGGAGTGTTTATCATCGAGCTACACATCCCCAGACCTTTAGTTTTCTATCGAGTCAGGATTTTGCTACGTGCTTACTGTTTATAAACACAGTCTTAATTTCAGTTTCCTGGTTTCACTTCCTGCACATTGGAACTTGAAAACTTGAAAGGGGGTAGCACACTGAGCAGTAAGTTGATCATCAGGGTCCCCATGTATGTTGTTCCACCCATGAGACTCTGAATTTTCATCTGTGTGTAGAAATAACATGTGCCCTTCCATCACATCTTAGCAATGAGTCCATGACTGCATCTGGCCATGAGATCAAAATTACCCCCTCATACTTAATACTTTAAGGCAGCAAGTTTCAAATGGATTTCATGATACAGGGAAGAAGCCAGAAAGGGGCAGAGATGAGAGTTTAAACCCAGAAGAAGATTTTTTCTAACAATTACACAGAAATGCAGTTCCCATCAAAATATCATTGACGTTCTTCACAGCACTAGAAAAAAAAAAACTGTTGTAAAATTCCTTTGGAAGAATAAAAGCCTCAGAAAAGCCAAAGCAATCCTGAGTAAAAAGAATGATCCTGGAGAGATCACAATACCTGATCTCAAATTATACTACAGAGCTACAGTAGCAAAACAGCATGGTATTGCCATAAAACAGACATGACAACCAGTGGGACCGAAAACAGAGACACACCCACATACAGTCATCTGATACTTGACAAAGGTGCCGTGTACATATATGTCAAAATATATTTGTTAAAAAGTGGTGCTGGGGTAGGAAGCTGGATATCCATATGTAGAAGAATGAAACTAGTTTCCTATCTCTCACCCTGCACAAAAATCAAATCAAAGCAGTTCAAAGATTTAGGAATTAGACCAGAAACTTTGCAACTGCTAGAAGAAAACATGAGGTCAACCTCCACCATATTGATGTAGGCACTGACTTCCTTAATAAAACCCCCAAAGCTGAAAAAATAAAACCAAGATTTAATAAGTGGGATGGCATCAAATGAAAAACTTCTGCACAGCAAAGGACAAAGAGGGTGAAGAGAGAGTCTATAGAATGGAAGAAAACTTTGCCTTCTACCCCTCTGATAGGGATTAATATTCAGAATATGAAAAACTCAAAAAGCTTAACACCAAAAAAAAGCAAATAACCCAACCAATAAATTAGCTAAAGAACTGAGCAGACATTTATCAAAAGAAGAAAAACAAATATGAAAAAATGTTCAATATCCCTGGCAATCAGGAAAATGCAAATCAAAGCTACACTAAGATTTCATCTCATTGCATTTAGAATGGCAGCCATCCTGAATACAAAAGTAATAAATGCTGGTTAGAACGTGGGGAAAAGGCACACTCATACATTGTTGGTACAACTGCAAATTAGTACAACTACTCTGAAAAGCAATATGGAGATTCCTCAAAAGACTAGGAATAGAATTACCACATGACCCAATTATACTACTCCTTGGTATTTATACAAAAGAACTAAAACCAATATACTGTAGTGATACAGTCACATTAAAATGTTTATAGCAGCATAATTTACAATAGAGAATTATGGAACCAGCCCATGTTTTAGTCAACAGATGAAAGGATTAAGAAAATGTGGTATATGTACATAATGGAGTATTACTCAGCCATATAGAAGAATGAAATTATGGCATTTGCTGGTAATTGGATGGAAATGGAGAACATCATGCTACGTGAAATAAGCCAGACTCAGAAAATCAAGGGTCAAACGTTTTCTCTCATATGTGGAAGCTACAGCAATGTAAAGGGGAAAAAAGGTAGTGTGGATTTCATAAGAATATAGGGAAGATCAGTGGAGTACAAGAAGACTGAGGGAGAGGGAGGAGGGATTGGAAAGGGAAGGAAAGAAATGAATTTCACAAGATTATACTCTATACACATATAAATATCCCATAGTGAATTCCATCATTATATCTATAAAGCACCATTTTAAAAAAGAAATAGAAGAAAGACTAATAGAATTGAGGAAGGAGAACTGGGGGAGGGAGATGGAAGGGAAAGAGGAGGCACCAGGGACAGAAATGGAGCATGTATGAACCCAACTATTATGTATGACTATAATGTAGTAATAAAAGCCTTAAAAAAAGATTATGCTAACATACTAACAACAGATTCAGGATTTATGCTTGTTGAATACCGAGTGTTTGGATGTCCCAGTAAAATAACGTTGCTCATGTAGGAGATGATAAGATTCTCCTCAGGGGAATCTGAGCAGCCTAAGAGAAAAGACCCACACTCACTGGTACCCAACAAATGGCCCACCCCATGCCACACTATGAGAATTTCAAAGTTAACCAGCCTCATACACATGTTCAGAGCTTCTAACCAGGAAAAACTTTCAAGATACAAGAGAAAAACCAGAACAGACAAGAAAAACATCAACTCGTCAGAAAAAGAAATGATCATAGAAGAAGTCTTCAAAAGCCTAGTATGAATATTGTAGAGAGTTTAAGGAGATGCTGTATCCATGAACTGAGACCAAGAGGCTACAAAAAAAGACATTTAGAAAACAAAAATGATGAAAGTAGATCAAAAAGAATGAAAATAGGTCAGAGAAGAAACTTACAAAACAGTCCAGAAAATCTAATATACAATAATTGAAGTCAAAAAGAAAAAGAACAGAGAAAACAGAGGATAAGAAATCATCAAGAAAATAATTGAAGACATTTCCCCAAGAGTGAAGGTCATGAATTTCTAGATTGAAAGGGCCCACAGAATGCCTAAACAATGAATAAAAATAGACTGGTGGATGGCACCTCATGGTGAAATTTCAAAACCGGGCACAAAGGGAAGGTTCTCAAAGCTTCCAGATGGAAGAACAAGTCACATACAAAGAATTAAAAATCAAATTAACTCTGTGAGCTAGAGGTATGGAGAGTTCTAAAAGTTAGAAAAAGTATTATTTCCTATGTAAAATTCAATACAGAGCTAAACTGTCAATCAAGGGGAGGATAGAAGGCAGGTCTCAGTAAACACACAGGATGTTCTTTCTTAGAACACCACTGGAAGACATGATCCACCAAACTGAGGGACCAAATCAAGGAAGACAAACACATAGGACCCAGGAAAGAAGCAGTCCAACACAAAGGAGAGGCAAAGAATCTCTGGGACAGACTACCCAAAGACAGCTCTGCATGGATCAGATAGGAAAAATAGTCCACAGTGTGTGCTGGAAAATTTGTGGCCAAGGAGAGGGCATGGTCCTTTCTCTGTTGCCAGCCTTCCTCCAGGGTGAAGAAGAGGCTTTGTGAAATCCCTGAAACCATTGCATTGTTGATGAGATTAACTTGACGGTGTATGACTCAGAATGAATAAGGAGACATTTTAAAAGGGAGATATTTTTTAAAATGAGGCTATATGAAAGAGTGGTATCTGCCTTTTAATCAAAATCTTGGTAAGATCCTCTGGTTCACATAGGCAAGAATGAAGGAAAGACCACAATTCTTCCTGAGTAAGAGTAAACCTCTTGCATATACAATCATTCAGACTCCATTTGATATTTCTATAACTGGGGATTGGATGTCCTCCTGGCAATGTATTAGCTACCACTTTTCTTTAAGAAGTCACAATGATTATGCATCATGGAAGTGGGGAGTGCATCAGAGGCAATATATATATATATATTAATATATATTATATATAAATATATATAATATATGTTAATATATATTATATATAAATATATATAATATACATTATATATAAATATAATGTATATAAATATATAATATATAAATATATATAATATAAATAAATATATATGTGTGTATAAATATATACACACATACATACATGTATGTATATAAAATATGTTTTTGTATATATGCACCATACAAAATACGTGTTGATATTATGTATATTAATATATACTATTTATATTACACGTATTATATAATATATATTAAGCATTTTACATACATAATGTAATTTTATATCTCAACTATGGTCAGTTGTTTAGAATATGTATTTAGAATAATACCAGTGTTGAGGATTGTCTCTGAGAATGTCATTGCTGGGATATATTATTTTTTCTGCCTCAGCACATCAGAAGGACATCTGGTGGTCTCAACAGGGATAGTGATAGTAGAATGTGGCCCCACCCCATCCAGCAGGGGCATATTTTCTTCTCAGTTAATTTTGATACACAGTCTCCCTTAAGACAATTTGAACACCATGGTCAAGGGTAGACTTTACAATTTATTAAATTTTTCCCTTCTTAGTTTTTGTATTGGGATTTGACAGATAAAATAATGATAACTAATGGAAATTACTGAAATGAAAATAATTTCCTTTACTTCTGTTTACACAAGTTACTAATGAAGTTCAAAGTCATTTTTTGTTTGTTTAGGGGAAAATTATTTTATGTTTTATTTTCACATGACTAGGAAAGATCAGAAGTATTTATTCTATCTGAATTAATTGCCTTTGTAGAGAACTTGCATTTCCTCTATGACAAAGTAATTCCTGTTTTATCTTTATGTCCCAAATCCTAATATCAGATTTGAAAGATCTATTTCTTAGCTGATATCTTTTGTGGCTTATCCTTAAGAAAATATTATTTGTTACGGGCAATTCTGTAGTCTATTTGGTTTGTCTAGAAAATGTTTTTTCCTAATCCTTATATTTGCTTGGAAATAAACAATTTGGACAAGACTATTCTAATGTTATCAGACAGAAACTTTTATGAGCATTTAAAATAAAATATATATCTAACTTTGATTTTAAAGGCATAAGAGTTGTTAATCCAATCTGCTTTATATTCATACAGCAAAATTCCTACTTTATATGCATCTCAGTAATTTTAGTATCATTTTGTATTCCTCTTGTCTGAATATTAACTTTGAAATCATATGTTGTGAATGAAATTAAAAGTAACACAGTTGGTTATGCAATTAATACTCATAAGCCTGAGGTGTGATAAATAAAATCAATTTTCTGTAGTGTTCAGTTCTGAAGTCAGAATATAATGGTTTCTGTTTTCTAGAAGGAGAAGAGGAAGGAGAAGGAGAAGGAGAAGAGGAGGAGGAGGAAAAGGAGGAGGAGGAGGCAGAAACCTCAGGTAGAAACTGTCAGCAGTAGCACACACCTGAACACCTGTGGTCCCAACCACCCAGGAGGCTCAGGCAGGAGGACTGAGACCAGGAGTTCGAGACCAGCATGGGCAGCATAACTAGACCCCCATCTCAAGACAAAATAAGACCCCCCCCCAAAAAAAACACACACACAAGAACTCAAGTATGCAAGGTTGGTAAGGAAATTTCAAGTTTCTGTTTGCCCTTTTGTCAAAAAATTCTAGGTTAGCCATGGAGGGAAAGGAAATACAATTGATGGGATATCTCCATCAGTTGTAAGATAAGACAGTTTGAATCATATATGTGTAATATACAATTCACTTATATATCAGTATAAATTAGTTATATAATTCCACATATTATATATCTATATATTAATTTATATATTGTATTATATATTTATACATTATTAGTATTTATAATATTAATTTAATTAATTTATTATATTTATATTATTTGAACTTGTGGCATATCTCTAAATATGTTTGGAAATTTTCTGTTATCCACACATTACACACACACACATACACACACACACACACACACAACTATTAATACTGTCCATTCTAACATTTTAACCCTTATCAAAGGCATTCAGGTGAACTATATTCTTGGAGTAAAGTCATCTGAAAGAAAACTCGGTGAGACTCCTGTGAATAATATTTTCACATTCCCATCACTAGGCTGTGAAGTCCACATTGAAGTGTTCCAGTATTCCCACTTCCCATTCACACCTGAACACATGCCCCCACTCACCCCAGAGGTGCTTCTGATGGCCTCTGTAATGTGGCATCTCTCTGGGCCCTTCCTCTGTGCCTTTCAACACCCGCTCTCCTCAGGCTTGGCATCTGTGGGAATCCACAGCCCATCTCAGCTCATTGTGTATTAATTTGTACAAACATGAGCATATTATTGTGGTTTTCTGTATTTGAGTGTGAGTGTCAGTGGAGACAGAGGGACAAAAGGACAACAAGGTGCTGAGTGACTCTAGCACCTTGCAAGCATGCAGTCAGCTGCAGTGGAAGTGCCCCCAGGCGCTGTTACCTGAGTGTCTAAGCTACGCCTGGCATGCCCAGTGTGGACTGGCAACCCGTCCACCCTCACCCCAGCACCTCAGCCCCTGAGGCTTCCTTCTCACATTTTACATAAGCAGAAGAAAGAGGACGCTATGAACACTACCTTGCCCTTCTGGGATTTTCAAAGATCAAAACCAGGGCGAGAAGTAGCCTGCAAGCAAGCATGCCTGTGGGGAAAGAGAATTCCCCTGCCCATCTGTGGAATCCAAACCCTTTGGAAACAACACAGCTTTTTGCCAAATGGCAGTTTGTCTTCTTGTTGTGCATAAATCACTGATACTCTACATGAGAGGGACTTTTTCTATCCCCACCTAAAAAGACGATAGATTTAGTTGTTACTACCACAAGAATATATGTGCTGCAATAGAGAATTGTGTACCCAGTTACTCCAGGCCTGTTAGCATATGAGAGTAATAGTACAAACTGCTTCACAAGGCTCTGTAAGAACCTAGGTCCTTGTACCCTGAGCAAACACGAGCCAAGCCTGAATAAGAAATGCCTATATCCTGATGTTATCCAGGATCCAGGGTCCTTGGAGGTGGCATAACCAGGTATCAGCTTTGGTTTCTGGCCCACTGCCCGCATCGGCTGGTGAGGGAATTAGGAGTGAAGGTGGCATGTTAAATCTTGAGCCCTTTTTCTTTTTGATATCCATGAACCTGTTTGTTGGTCCCCCAATGCATCCATGGACAGTAAACAAGCCCAAAGGGGGAAAATTCCTGAGAATTAGGCACAAAACAATTCTATTTGCTGGCAGATCTCAACATTGCACATTGCCATGCAGAAGACTCAAATTTTCTTCTTTGCTCTGAAAATCATTTTGCCTCCTTATCTACAGAGAGAGAGAGAGAGAGGGGAAGGGAGTCGGGGGGAGGGAGAGGGAGAGAGAGAGAAATGCTTATATGACCTTCCAGTTTTATTACCTGTACCTATAAAGTAACTACTAAAATAATTGCTTTCTAAATGAATTTGAAAATAAATGAGACATTGTAAGCAATAAACAAAGAATTCCGACAGAAACTCTTTCTCTAATCAGAAAAGTAAGTGAATATAATTTAAGATGTGAGGAGCCATCCCCTTTAAATATTATAGATATATTTATAAAATATGGTTATGATATCACTTTTTCTAAAGGCATTTCTAAATCCTTCTTTAAATCTGAAATCTACATAGATATATGTTTGTGCCATGTAGGGAAGAGATGAATTCTTATCATTTGCATCCAGGGAACTCTAAATACATTTATGAGTTAGGGTTGATTTAAATGTCTATTTTTACTGCTAATCATTTGTTTATTTAATAAAAATATTCTGCCTTCATTAAAATTTTGAATGCTCATAGGAATTTAATAGCAGTGACCTGAGTTCAGTTAATACTCTGAAATATTAATACCTGTAATAAAAGCAAATAGCTTTACTAACCTAAAAATTATTTACTTTATAACCACAGGAATATTCATTTGACACTGATTTATGAATTTGCTAACTGCTTCTCCCTCATATGGTCATTGTCCAGTGCTCTTTAAGCTGTAGCATGTATTCAAGAAACATTTCCTTATGCCTTTATTAACAACCACATGCAGAAACATATTCATTCACTAAGCGTGGGTGAAATATGAGCTACTTGAAATACAAATGATTTTTTTTTCTTTTTCATTGCAACTAATGACCTAATTAAGTTTGAGCTGTTAGCATAAGAAAATTATTAAAAATTAGGTTTTGATATTAGGAGTATAAGTGGGTTGAAATTCACAAATTAACTTATTATGAACCTAATTAAGCATGTGGCTTATGTAATGAAATTCAGACATAGAATTATTTAAATTAAATCCATATGGATTAGAGATTTTCCGTTATTTAGAACCATTATGTTAAGGTCTTTTATAATCATAACTTTAAAATTTTGCCATCTCTACTGTTTTTCATGAACATCTTTCACGTATAATCTGCACGTACAGTGATTGCTCCCTAGGTTATATATTAAATACTCCACTTCTCTCCATTGTTTAGGTCAGCTTTGGTGGAGGTAGTGGGATGCTTTGATGGTTATATTTGAGAGCTCTGATGGAGTTCTGTGGTTGGAAAATATCTCCTTCTCTGCCCTGAAATTTCAACTGATTATAGATGCATTCCTGACATTCCAATTCTCTTTAACATAATCCTGGTTTAAGTACAGTATTCCAGAGAAAGTGGTATGTTGTCATTAATGCCCATTTTAACATCAGTGTATTTACCTCAACTCTTTCCTAAACAAGTTAAGAGAAGAATCCTGGGGAATAGTTATAAATCAGTATGTTTTGATGCAGGGAGATATAGAAGGTTCTTTTGGAAGTTAGCACATGAATCGACAATACAAAGGGTCAGCTCTGAGGACAATGTCTAGGGACAACTCTGGACACAAAACAAGTTAAATTCAATCCCTACAATACACTAAATATAGATAGACATATTAAGCACTGAACAGTTACAGTTCTGTTGAATTAGCATTTCACAATAGATTATGATAGGGTTCACCTGTACCTACTCTAGCAGGTATCTACTTACTCTCTTAAGAAAACTAAGAATCATCAGATCACATTTTTAGAATAGGCAGAACCCCCACCTCCACCCCATCTCTTAAGAAACAGCAGGGAAGGCTTTAGGAAAGGTGTGCTCCTAAAGGGACTGTTTGTTTGCAGAGAGGAAATAGAAAGGGAGAGCTCCCTTTGCAAGTTGGTAGAACATGAGCTTATGTTGTGCCAAACAAAAAGCTGGAGGAACAAAGCCCATTGCTCTTGAATGACAATCAAACATATTAAATTTATTTCCCCGTCTCTTTGTAGACTAGAGAAATGTTCCAGAACCAAACGTTTTCATTGACTCTTTATGAGTTATCTCACCTCTTACCTTTCCTATAGCACATGTCTCCCATGCTCTTGTTAATCACCAGTGCAGAGGGGCAAAGAAGCCCTACACAATTTTTATGAATCTAAATTTTCAAAGTTCTTTTCTCAGCTATTGTCCTGTAGACTGGCAAAATCATCAAATGGATCTAGAAGATGAACTGCTTCTCAGGATGTAAATTAGACCCAAGATAATATCTGATGTGGAAGGCCCATAAATATTGGTACAGAAGATTGGTTGTGTGGGGAGGGTATTTTTGGTTAACTGCCTTCAGAAATGACCTAAGCATTGTTCTGATAAATGCTGAACAATGGATTATACCCAAAGATTATCCCAATTTGGTGATTCTCAGATTTTTAACCACTGGAAGGAAAATAATATTTGAAGTTGCTCAAGTTCTGAAAATTTTGAGACTTGTGGATATATGTTCATTTGTATTAGTGGTTTCTTGCAGCTGCAGTGTGATTCTATAAAAGCATACCAATGTGAAAGTGAACTGATGGAGTTTTTGTCTTGTTTTTAGCTCTTCCAGAGATCTCACTGTTCCTTTGGAAAGAATATATCCACAATAATCATTACACTAACAGAAAGGAAACTTTCTGTACTGGCACTGGGCCAGTGTCTCCCCTGGGCACCACAGGTCATCAACAGAATTCAGTGTGGGTGAAGTTGTCGTAGCACTGTGCAAGTAGGAAGTAATCTCTTCATCTCAGAGTGTATCCTAGGTCCATAAAGATGTAGTTTTATTTGAATTACTCTGAAAATGCACTTCAACGCTAAGGCTAGCATCAAAATGCATAAAAAGCACACCATCCCTTTCTTTCTATTTGGATTCGTTTTCTCTCTTTTTGCCATGTGGAATGATAACAGGACAAAGCAGTTGGTTCCATTAACAATCATGGCTCATATCCCATCTTTTCAGTTCTGATGCTAATCACAGCAAAGCCCCAGCAGCCTCTTGAAGCACTGCTGAGCAATCTGTGTTCAACTGTGACCCGAATTTTAAAAGTAAAAAATAAAGGCAATGTTTCCAAATAGCTTATCAAGAAATGTCTTCCCAGATAGTGTAGTCCAATTTCAGCCACTCTTGACATTTCAGTTATTTACTTCCCTATTCTTTCTTCCTTTCTCCTCCCTTGTATTGGTTTGCAAATTCCTATGATCCTGCAATCCTGTGGATCCCAAGCATTCATATAAATCACTGATATTAGAAGCATCTAATGATCATTCATTTCTATGAGGACAATGTGCTTGCTATCCTCAAAGAACTAACACATGAATTAAAAACTAGAATAAAGTAACTATGGCCTTTGAGTCCCATTCAGCCCACCTGTTTTGATATAGACTGTGAGCTATGGATGATTTTGTGTTATTAAATGGTTGGAGAAAAATATAAAAAAGAAGAAAACTGTATTTCATAAAACATGAAAATCCTATGCAACTCAAATTTCAGTACCCCAAAATAAAGTTTTATCAGAACACAGACATCCTCATTGTTTATGCATGATTTATGGCTGCCTTCATGCTATAACAGAGATGAGTAGTAAATGCCAAGGACATCTGCCTGCAAAGCCCTTAACAGGAAAAGTTTGCTGATCCCTACATTAGAACAGTAGGTTTAAAATGTGGAGACAGTGTTGCCCTGATTAACTGCTGGGGCAGTTACATTTTTCTACAACCAATTATTAGTGCTCAATAATTGGAAGACATCTCATATTTGTGGAGTTCTTTTCCATTAGTGGCATTTAAGCATCACAACTGAGGCAAGCTAAGGTGACTCTGCAATTACAGTGAGTCAGAGGAAATGGCTTTTCCCACAGTGAAGGAGGCTTAAGAAGAAAACGGAGTCCACTGGAGAGAGAAAGTTGTTTTACATCTAAATTCTTCTCCTAAGTTTCAAAAAAATGTATCTGCACTGCTAATAGAATAGAATTTTCCATTGTCCCCAGCCGGGGCTTGGCAGGCCTATGGCCGAAGAGTCTAGGCCCAGGATTCCTTCCCATGAAAGGGTAGTGGAAGGTCCACATGGTCTCCTCTTCTATGCCTGCTTAGCCTTTTGGGGTTCAGTCCAGTTTTATCTTTCAGGTTGAGAAGACTTTCAACAGTTAAACCCATTCATGTTTATATTTATAAGGCCCAGATCATTATTTAGTGACGGGACACCATTTAAGATGGGTATTTTCCATGATCCACTCCTCAGTAAAGTTCCTGAGTATCCTATCTACTGGTTAATGTCTCAACAGGAGGATCCAAAAAAAAAAAAAAAAAAAAGGGGGGTGGGAGGGGGGAAACAAAAGAAGAAAGAATTCACGTTCCATAATGATGATTCTGATTGCTCTTTCTCTCCTTACACAGTATGCCTTTTAAGAGCCATACTCATCTGTTAAAGAGTTCCCTGGAACTGAAAAAATAGTAACAATATACACGCACATATAGCACATGGGGAGAGCTAACACACTTAGCATCATTTAGCATCTGAGAACACCAAGGCTCAGAAAGATTAGTGGGTTAGTCTAGTTTATAAAGAGTTTAGGAACTGGCAGAATTGGAATGTGGGCCATTTAGTGGAAATTACATCATAGCTACTCTTGTTGTAGAATATAAGGAAAATTACATGCCTGTGTCTAGCTGCTTTAAAAAAACAAACAAACAAACACAAAAAAACTTGGTTTAAATATATTAACTTGGTTGTACCACATCCCTGTAAGGAAATTGCTGGTACCCACTGTGTGACCTGTATTACTCAACAAGAGGCTCCCGGAATTTCTTGACACCCTGCATCTGACAACTGCAACACTTGAGCTAATGTTTTCTGGCAAGTCCCATATTGACTTCAAAAGCTGAGTGATAACTTTTTTTTTTGAAGTAAGATAAAGGCAGAGAGCTCTCAGAAGAGTGAAGACAAAGTTTTCCCAGGTGGGTCCTCCAGCGGACTCAGTGCAGACTTGCGTGGTGTTAGGAGAAATACCAGCAAAGGAAACGAGACCCAGATGAGATTCCAGCTGCGTCCTGCAATGTCTACAATTCAATCGGACAGTGTCACGTACAGGTTCAAATATTTATGGAGGGCCTTCCACATGCCACAGTCTATTTTAGACTTTTGGGTTTGTATCAGGGGTTACATATAATTAGAGAGACAGAATGTAAGTTATGTAAAAAGTTACTCATTGAACAAAATTGTTCCCCTTGTAAAGAATCTAAATTTGGGTGATTCTGCTGAGTCACGGATGGCAATAGTTTAATACTGACGTCTCCATTGTTGGGAAATGGTAGCTTCTGGCTCAGGAATTAAAACAAGGAACTTTCTATCAAGAAACAGTCTAGAGAGTAAACATGTCCCTAGAGTCCAGCTGCCTCTGTTTAAATTCTTCTTTCACCACTTTCATCTGTGTAATATTGAACAAGTTATGTAACCAGGCTTTGCCTCAATCTCTATAGCTACAAAATTATGAAAACAATATCTATTATATTTGTGAGGACTAAATAAATCATTACGTGTAAAACACCTTAAAGGTGTTTGTCACATAAGTGAAAAATTCAACAAAAATAATTAACATATACATACAGGATCCAAGATAGAGCTATTTCTTTAGGGTTCCAATTCTAATTTGAGCGTAGGAAGTAGGTTTTTAAATTATATTTGCATTAGGACTTGCTAGATTTACACAGAAATGAAATATTATAATTTACTTTATCATAGGAAGATGTGCTATGGTCACTGGTGCAATCAGGAGGAAAAAAAAGTAATGATTATATAATAGCTTTTACTTGTATAATCACACACTTGGGTACTTCTACATACCAGGAACTATTCTAAGCCCTTTTATATAAATTTAACTCATTTAATCCTTATAACAACCCTAGGGGATCAGTAAGAACTATTATTAACCTCATTTAATATATGCAAGAATGCAGACTCATAGAAGTTAGAGAGATAAGAAAACAATGCCATCATTTGAATTGCTTTATGTCTTACGTAGATGGTGATTGATAACACCTGGCCTCCCATTAGATCCCCTTATTTTATGTTTATAATCTATTCATTTAATTTTTAAGCAAAGTTCCTTCTATGAATTATTCATATTATGATTTTGCTGACTGTGTATTCCATGAGGGTCATTTTGGGACAAGGCCACATTGGTGGAGGAATGGTGGATAAGTGGTTCCTGGAGGTCATTAAGATGGATCACTGCACTAGCCGGCACAAATGACAATTGCTGACAATAGAAACACTTTTGAAATTATGATCAAAAGTATGAAAAATACAAAATGCTCAAGGTGCTTGAACACAAGATACTAGTCGTTTTATGGTGAAGCTTTAAGGGCAAAAACTCACCTAACAAAGTTCCAGAAGAAAGTTTCCTCTGGAGGCATCCATGGAAGCAGAATGATTTATAATTATGCCCTGAAATGACTCTTTATTTAGGTCTTCACAGTATAGACTTCTGCTTGAAACTCATTGAATTTATTTTCATTTTATAACCAGCAACCTTTGAAAGGAAAATAACCAGTGCTATTACCAGTCACTATGGTTGAATTGAACCAATTACTCAAATCATGTTGGATTTGAATTAGTTTTCTCTGTGTTTATGAAAACATGCTTTGTAGAATTACATTTTCTTTCCTATCACCTTACAGTAAGAAGAAAGTGCAAGTACTTTAGAATGACAGTGTAATTCCCTATGATTGGTTTACAGGCAACCTTGAGCTATTTTGATATTCCAGTGGGTTGTGGAAAACACTTCTGGATAGTTGATATTTTCAACTTAAAAAATAAGATTATGTGTGGAACTTGTTACTGTGTTTCATCCACATTGGACCTGATTCTTCTGTCCCCAGACAGTGCTGAGCACACATGCTGGCTCTGAGAAGTACCTACACAAGAAAAAAAATGCTTCATAGATTGATTCCCACCACACCGTAGAGCCTTTGCCCCTCTGATTTCAACAGCTGACTCTGTGGGTGAAAATTTGAGAAAAATAATAATGTAGAGTTACTCCCATTTCCTTCTCTCTTTGAGAGAAGCAGACTGTACTGCAAAATATCTTCCTAAAGAACGTCCAAGGAAACTAAAACTTCGGTCTTCTAATTTTCTTTCTAAAGTGATGCTGGAGCCATCCTAGCTTGACAAGGTGGAGAGTTCTTGAAGGGTTTGGATTCCCTCCAATTATGCTGAAGGACATGGTAAGTGCTTTGGAAAGCTTATCCCAGCATGGGAGGAGAGGTGGGGAGGGAGCTTTCTTGTGGGCATTTGATAGGTATAGAATCATAGAATTTTAGGTCTCTTGGGGGCCTTGTCATTTTAACAGCTGGGGAAAGTGAGACGTCAAAGTTGACTGGCTTAGGACAGCTTTGTCCTAAGTGTATGAATCCTTGCACCACTTTGCTTCCCATAGATCATGGCCAAGAAGGCCCAGGAGTGCTCACGTAATTCTCAATCGTCTTAGCAATGGGTTTCAGTGCTCTGAATGCGTTATGCCAAAATTTGTATAAGATTTCTTCCAAACTGTGGCTTGCATGCATTCTAATCTTAATGTAGCCAGACACTCAGAAATCTTCTCCCTGAAATAAAGGAAACTCATATCCTTCCAGTAGCGCGACATTGATTGCCTTCTTTATTGATGTCTCCCACAGTGCGACATCACTGAGATGGAGTGTGGAGCTCTCTTTTCGTTCCGTACTAATTAGAGTTCAGTTTTGAGAAATCATTTTATGGTGGAAAACATGAAAATGGAAGATATTGATGGAAATGCATCTTTCTTTCAAGTTGTACTGATTTTTATAGATTATAGGTCAGACAACCTATTCCCCCAGCCAACCCCTGACCCAATGCTATGCTCCATCCAAAAGCACCTAGACACCTCTAATGCAGCACTTTAACCCAAGATGAATTTAAGGGTCTAAATGTAAGGAGTGGGAGCAAGGGAACAAGGAGATTCAACTACCTGCTTGGGCAAGTAATCTTGCCATATGGTTCACTTCAGGACCCATATTAACCTCAGAACCCTTAAATCCATGCAGGAACTAGAACAGGCTAGTCCTGTTAAAGAGCACTGACTTTAGATGTGAGGTTTTGTTTGCTTCTTTTTCTTTTGGTTTTTGGAACAGAGAGATTTTCCTCTGTGCCCTCAGGAAAGCATTAGGCTTATGTTCTGAAAGGAGAATGAAGCAGCAGAAACAATAAACAACATTCTCACCTTGTGGAGTCTCCAGTAGTTTAAATTAACACACTTATTAGAGACATTGCTGCCCTTTTAAAATGCCAATTCTACATGTATCCAGTAAGAAGGGTTGACGAAGGTCACGGAGGTTACGAGAAAGATTTCAGGTGTACTAGCCTATCAGATAAAAGCAGTGAAACAATAAAAAATGGCATGAGAGAAGAAGGAAGACAAATGAAAATAATCTCTGATTAACAAACAAGCTATTCTTGAGTCATTGCACATTAAGACAGAATTTTGAAAAAGAGGCTCATAAAAAATTCTAAGGAGCTCAGACCAGAGGAGGCGGGTGGTTGCCTCACTGTGGAGGTCCAGCTCATTCCCTGCCACCCACTTTTCATCTCACCCAGGTCACACTTTCTTTCTGCCCATCTTCTGGAACAAGACATTTTTGCAGAACAAAGAAGCAAACTTCAGATTTGAGGCAGTCTACAGCCTTTTACCGTTTATACCCATCTTCTTTGCCTACTAAGGATATGAATACCATTGTTCTTTCAGAGACCCTTATCAAACTTTATTTTGATAACCTGTCATTTTTATTTATCTTTGGCCTGCAGAGAAGTGAGAAAAGATGTTTTAAATGTGATCTTTGTGTTCCTGAGCAAATCATTTACCCTCTCCAAACCTTGGCTACATGGCCATAAAATTGGAATAACAGTATTATGTTTCCTGGGATGTTGTGGCTCCTGTAAGGTACTGAGTTGATAATTGATCCATTAGGGCTAGAGCCAAGGTGTGGGAGTACATCTGGGAATGTCCAACTGTGCTATTGCCCAGTATGAAAGATGTAGGTTCTAAGGTTGCACAAGAAGGGAAATGTGCTAATAGTTGCATTGTGCTGAACCAAAATGGGCGAATGCTATGATCCAAAAGAGAACCCAGTCAGACAGAGACTAGAGAAAACAAGTAAACCCAGGCATCAGAAGCCAAGGTCAGGCTAGAAACAGGGAAGCAGGGAGGCTTATGCAAATGTCCAACCAGGAATCCATGGAAATGGAGCAAGGAGGAAGTACTAGTGCAGGAGGAAGCTCCAGGATGCTGAGATAGGGGAAAGAAAGGCTGTCTTGTGAGCCTCATCTACAGATACTCACTGTGTGGAAGGTAAAATTCAGGTTAAGTGCAGTGCCAGAGAGTGTCATTGGCCAGGAGTCTTCCATGTTCCTTCCTAGGAAAGAATCATATTTCTCCCTATTAAACTCAGGTGGAATCACTAGATTTGTTTTGTCTGATGCAATCTGAACCTCTTGATAAAGTCCTTAAGAGCCAATACATGCTTTGCATATTCTGGTTTCCCTCTACCCACATCTGATACTCTTGCCTTTCCACCTGGGTCTTGGAATCAGGAAGATGATGACATAGAAGCAGAGTCCCCAAAGGACCCTTAATGAATACGTAGCAAGAAATAAACTTTTGTTATTTTCAAGTCACTGAAAAAAAATTTAAATCCCAGAATTATCTAGCCTCTCTTGTCTGAAATAAATGAAGATTACTAGTTGGAGGCTAGTAATGAATGGTTATGCCTTGTTAGACTTATTTTACTATGACAGGCAAGTATGGCAATGATATTACAAGAGAAAACAACTGGGGGAAAATCCAATTACAATGGTTATTTAGGACAATTTGTAACAGAGAGTGAAGTCTCTGGGTAAATTTGTTACTTCTCCAAGAATCATAACCAGTCAAGTGAAAAATAAATTAATAGGAGACCCAGGCATTTTTATTTTCATGCACCTTCTAACCTTCCAGAAGTCAGCACTCTCTCTCTCTCTCTCTCTCTCTCTCTCTCACACACACACACACGCACGCACGCACGCACGCACGCACGCACACACACACACACACACACACACATTACTTTTACTGGGTATAAACATGTAAAAGGTTCCAATTCTTACCATTGTAAAAATTCAAAGTCTGAGAAGAAGAAAGGTACAAAGTTGAGTTTTGTTATTGTGATATGGGATTATTATTATTGTTATTAATGCTCTTGTTATTGTTTTTGTGCTGTTGTTATTGTTTTTGTGGGGAAAAGAGCAGTTGTTTAATGGAGTTGCAAAAATATATTTCATTCCTCTTTGTCATATTTAGTGTCCCTAGCCAGGTAGTTTTTGAATGGGTAAGATTTGAAGCGAGAAATATAATTCATTATTTTGAATAAACAGATGGCTTTGGGAGGATTGTGGTTTTGGAGTGATGGACTGCGTATGGGGAAGGTTTTTTAGAACAGATGCAAGAAATCGTAATCTGATAGATAAACAAGTCGTGGATTCCGTCTCTAGGGGAAAACCAAAACAGAGCCCCAAAACCAGGAGAGCTCATCTCAGGACACAGAGGCTAATTCTCAAAGGCAGGGCCAGGGAAGAGGTGACTGTTTAATGATAAATGGGCCAGACTGCCTCCTGATTTGGCCTAGGAGCATGAGCATGTACAGGCAGCGATGGGGAGATTTTTCTTCATTCCTTTTCCATTTGCAAACACAGCTTTTCTTGTCTTACACATTAGTAATCCATAGTTCACTAAATATCATCTCAGCATTTGACCCAAGCCCCTAACCACATTCATGATATACAACACCAATCGCAGGGCTATGAGCAACACTAAATGTTCATTTTTCTCAATTGACCCAACATCTACTTTTAAATTAAGAAAAATGTTGAGAACAAAAGCAAGGACCCTTCCTGAAAGTAGTGCTGAAGGGCGTTCTCATGAGAAGGAAAGAAAACAGAGGTGAGACTTTGATAATATCTGCTCTCTCCCAGGTTATTTTAAAAGCACTATTCTTCAGCATTTCAAATGAAGTGTTGCCTTTTTTCACGGCACTTTGAAATGTTTCCTGACTTGTATTCAGTCCTTATTAATTTATTGTCCAGTGTTTTTACCTTTGTGTTAGAAAAATACTCTGAAAATTTTGAAGTATATGCTATTACATTTGTCTGTGTATAATTGCTGCAAAAATGCAGTTGATATTATGCGGGTTTGGGGGATGGGGGTGAAGCAAGGTGGTAGAGTGCTTGCCTAGCTTGTGTGAGCGCTAATCCCCTAGCACCACCAAAAAAGAGAAGGAAGGAAGGAAGGAAGGAAGGAAGGAAGGAAGGAAGGAAGGAAGGAAGAAGTGAGGGAGGGAGGGAGGAAGGAAGGAAAGAAGGATAGGAGGGAGGATGGGTGGGCATCACCTTGAAATACAAAGATTTTTAGATTAAATGTGATCTTGAGTATTTCAGCCAAACAGTCATCCTGAAAGGATTTTATTTTTCCGAATTTAAAAACAAGAGCATCCAGCTTTTTTTTTTTTTTTTTAAAAATCAGCAATGGAAAAAATCTCATCAAATATATAATTAATGTGATATTATTCTAGTACTAATGATATATAATCTACTACATAGCTTTATTTGAACATTTCTGAAATTCAAAGGCTTATAAATATATGCACACATAAATAAATGAACAAATAAATAATTAAGTTGCAGTTAGATATATAAATGGAAAAATAAGAAATACAAATAAAACAACGGATGTCTGATTGATATAAAAACCAGGGCCATAGCTTAGATTTTTACTGCACTGCATGTGATTACAGTAAATCACATTTTAAGTGCATATGAGATGTTTGAGGAAGATGGAGAAGAACTGGCTTTACTTATTGGCAAAAAGGACTAAAACCTAGTGGGGACACTCTAGATATTCCAGGAAGACCCTTGTCCTTAAAGAATCATCCATTCCTTTGACACTAGTGCCTAAGATGCCTGGGTTTAAGGCGAGGCTTTTATATATTGTTTTCTTTAATAACTCAAGGAGAAGGAATTTGAATAGTTGCTCCTTTTAGTTCTTTGGTTTTATTTTCTTCTTAATACATATTGATGCTATCCTTACTTATTTGACCAATGCTGGCATTCTCTGAGATGTTCCTGCTATTGTAACTGACCATTTAGCTCCATCTTTCCACTCTATTTCCCCAAGAGCTGCATCAGGATTCCTGCCCACTGGCAGTTGCATCATGGTTTGGGGGATGGAGGAAGCCCTCCACCTCTCTCTAATCTGGCCTCACTTCACATTCCTGGCCTTGGTCTTCCCTGCATGGCAGTTACTCCATTCCAACTGTAGTGGAGAGACCTGTATCTAGGCTCCACCTTCTCATTTAGTCTTCCTCCATTCATTTCTCCTCTCCTATAAAGAGACCTAGCTTCTCTCTTCCTCTTGCTCCATTCTGTTGTCTTCCTCACTTTGAGCTTTTATTCTGGTCATTGTTTTAATGGAAGGTAAAAGGGGAGAGAGAAGGGAGAAGATGTTATGTACTTTGAACTGGCATTCCAGGTAGAGGATCCCAGGGCAGGACATAAGGATTTTTCCTAATGATGGATTTTTCCAAGAAGTTTTTTTGTTTGTTTTTTAAGTTATAGAAGGACACAGTAGCTTTAACTTATTTATTCTTATGTGGTTCAATCCTTGAACCCAGTGCCTCACACATGCTAGGCAAGCACTCTACCACTGAGCTACATCCCCAGCCCTCAAAGAAGTTTTTATACAAAATGCTAAGCTTAAGGCTCTTTTCCACAGTTAAAATGGTTCCTAGGGCCAAATAATCTAGGGAAAAAATTCAAATATATAATTTTTCAGTGTAGTCTTCATATGTCCTACATATTTAATTATAATTAATCTTATCCAAGATACAAATTGTTGGCCCTACTGAATTAAATTATCTGAGCCTAGGCTTCCCCAAATATGCATGCTTGAAAAACTCACAAGGTAGTTTCATATTACATAAAACAGAAATATAGATGATGTATAATATTTATAGTTACTATATATAAATATATAACAGACTATTTACTTGCAAAATTATAAATAGTAGGCCTCCACCAGTTTGGGACACAGAATTGAAAGAGAAAGATGTCGCCTCACTATCTGCCTATTTTAATAAGATGTTATATAACTGAAATTCCTGATTGTTCCCATTTGTTTATAGAAATATCTGTAAAGTTAAATACTTTTCAATTAGCAACTAAGTACATAACCTAGATGATGTATCAGGGAGGCAGCTGAGGTTTGCATTCAATGACCATATATCAGAACTTCTGTATATTACCACTTCCTTGGTTTCCTCATATCAGAAACTGAGATTGGTTTTTCATGATTTTTTTAAACAAGCATTTTAAACTGTTTCATTTGATATTTTTCTCCTCTGGGTGTTTTCAAATTGATTTTTCAGTGGAAAGATGTTCCATTCCAGAATTTTGTCAGGTATTAAAGTCAAGCTAACAGGTCAGTTATTCCCAAGTATGTTCTATTTCATTTTCTCAATCATCTTAATGTCCTGGGCTGCTCCGAGCTCACACTGTCCACACAGTCTAGTTTCTTTCCTAAAAATGCAGCTGTTGAACAGAAGGAAAGAACAGTTCCAAAATGATGGCATAAAAATTTAGAGGGATGGTTTGTATAAAACTCTAATTGGCACTTTATATGACATTTTAAAGGCATTAAGTATTTCAAAGCCATTAAGAAAATTGTTATTATTATAAAAGTCACTTTAAAAGAATAAAATTACCCACCAGGCTGCTAACTCCAAAATATTTCCTTTGAGCAGTGAATAATTCATAGTGATGGTCTTATGCTTTCATACTATAATTAAAATTAATAACTAAAATTCTGCAAATATTGTCTTTCAATAGAACCACTGCGATATATTTTGTGCAATTGTTCCTTCTTAGGGCTGGAGATCAGCTTTTTTATGAGAATGATGTATTTTCTTTCTGTATGCTTTTTTATTTTGATTACATAGGAAAAAATGAACAAACTTAATTTGGTAGGGCAATCTATAATCTTCACAAATATTAAATTCCATCAGTGTTTTCTTTTTCTCAAGTGCATTTCCACTGAGTTGCAACATTGTTCCTCCTCTTTTCTATTCTAGATTCATCAGCTTCTAATTGAGTATTCAGTTAACACAGATGTAAGATGTGCAGAATTGTGTTCAAGAAAAGATCAAATCAGGAGGCTGCCAATTGTACTTTAACCTGTTTGCTTTTAATAATGCTTAAATATAGATCCCAATTTGTAAGCTTGGTTTAAATATTATTAAATTTTCTCCAGTGTTTCTTTGTACTTCAAATGTTTATTGACCTGTGAAGATAGATATGGATGAATAAACTTACCCTTCAACCTGGATAAATCAATGGGATATTAGAAATTGAATATTCTTGATATTTTAAAAAAGGTTTGTATTACATGGTGTGTTGATTTTCTTTCTTTCTTTCTTTTTTAACCAAGGAGATAGAAAAGTAAAAACAACACACCTAAACTGGCTTCTATTTCTTTTGTAGTGGTGAGGTCACGAACATGTGCCCTAGCCTGCCTGTTTTCCCACACTCATTTCATATTTGCTAGTAGTCGATGAACAATCCTTGGCTTGAGCCTTGGAAGGCAAAAGGAAGTCTATGAAGACAGAGAGCAACAACAAGAGGAACCTGATGGGTTGAAGTACCAGTTCCTGCCACTCACATCAATTCTTGTGTTCTTCAAGGGAGTGGTCAGCATTGTCCAGTGCTGCCAAAGAGCAAGAAAAAATAAGCACTAATGGTTTTCTTTTGCTTGAGCAAGTGGAAGCCACTAGGAATTTTGAGAAATCCCGGGTGCTGTAGTTGCTGGGCAAGTGTGAAGGGGAAGTTTAGGAAAATGGAATATGCTGGAGGAGGCTAGTCTGTCAAGCTCAGCCACCATCTCCAGGAGTTGTGCTCCTCAGGGCCCTGACCAGAGAGCTTCCCAGTGTTGTCCAGTGAAAAACCTGAACAAACTTAAGCAGGGAGTGACCACCCATTGTGTCTATTCTTTGCAATACCTAACATGAGAGATATGACATTGAATGTGAATTTAATGAACATTTTTTTTTGAATAAGCAAAAGCAAGAACCGATACAGAAGAAGGAAGAAAAGGTTTTTACAGTCTAGTAATCAAACTATTTTGAAGATTATGCCAAGGATTTATTTAATTTTATTTTAAGAACCAGGCAGTCAGAAAGAGACATCATCATCATCATCATCATCATCATCATCATATCAATGACAACACTTTTTTTTTGGCATAAAGCCTGATAGCTTAGGTAGCCTTTTGTCCATATTCATTGTCTAAGTCTTTGTAGAAAAGGGCTTCAAAGGACATCCAGGAAAGAATTATAAAATAAGAAACATTAAAGGTGGGTTGGGGATATAGCTCAGTGGTAGAGCACTTGCCTAGCATATGCGAGACTCTGGGTTTGATCCCTGGTGCTGCAAGGAAAGTACTTCAAATGTGTGACTTAAATCAGAATGTAGGAATTTCCTAAAGTAGATTTCTAACTAACATTGACTCATGATGTTGTATGGTTAAAGAAAAAGACTAAATTAACATGAAGTAGTAACCTAAAGTCAGGATGTATAAGCAGAAGTGTAGCATATTTATATGTCATGAAATCAGCCTATTTCATTGCACTTTCATGTGAGTCTATAGCAGTCTGAGCTCCAGAATGAAGCTATACCAAAAAGCAAAAAAAAAAAATAAATAAATAAATAAATAAATAAAAAATGGGGGAAGAACTTACAGAAGAGCTATAAAGATTATTAAAGACCAAAGATGCAGGGCTTCCTATGAAATGTTCAGATGGAATTTCATAAATCCTTATTCATTGTTTCAGAATTCATGATGATTCATATAATGTAGCTGCATAAGGGGAAAGATGGGCTGAGCCCAATAATTTAGATTGTAATTATCTTCTAAAAGAAATATCCAAACTTGACTCCAAGGACACAATACCAGATCTTCATCAACTGTTCTTTGGTTTATTTGGTTCAGCTTCTTTGCTGGGAAAGAGCATTCCAGCAAAATTTTATGGTGGTTTAAGACTAATTTTTGCAGCAAGAACAAAAAGAAAAGCGCCAACCCACTTAGTCTAAGTAAGCATTGGAGGAGTGAGTTTAAACAGAGGTTGTCACAGGGGGTTATGGAATCTGTGTCTCTGGAGAGTTTTAAAAATAGGCTGAGCACTCATCCCTCTCACTAACATTAGAGATGGTCTCAGCCAGTGTCATAGCTAGAGGACAGCCCCAGGCCCTCTCGGGTTCCCTTCCACCTCTATGAGTCCACAAGCTAAAACAATATCTGGGGAGGCCTCTCTGGCAGAGTGAGCCACAGTCACGCAGGCACATTTCTGAATACATTACTTCCTGACCACATGGAATGATAAGTATATAAGTGAGGGTGGGGTCCGAATCTTTCCTTTACCGCACTCCACAGCAATTGCCAAGACAGGCTGCTCCCGCCACCAGCACCATCTCTCGGCTCTAAGCACAAGGGAAACCAGTCAGTATTGAACCATGGTGCTCTGTTGGATTTCATTTGTCACATCATGTTATGGTGTGTGTGTTTTGTGTGTTTGTGTGTGCGAGTGCGCGTGCTCATGCATGTACGTGTGCATGCAGGCGCATGTGAAACTAGAGTAAGTAAAACTAATCAGAAAGGAAATTCAGTTAAAAAAATCAGAAAAACATATAGGGAGAGAGCCTTCATGTTTTCTTGAGGGTAGACTCTGACGTCAAGCAGTTGATGCTAATGTTAGATCCTAACACTTAGCATTTGATTTTAAAAAGAGCCTCCTTGGGTCTGAAGCCTATTCGGAATTGTTGCCTGTTGTTCTTAGATAGGGTTTCCTCTTAGAAGACCAGCTCTGTTCCTCTCCTGGTGCTGCTTGGTAATGGCCACTTTCTCATAGAGACCGAGGTGGCAGCATAGCTAACAGGCACGGAGGTAGCTTTAAATATCACCGCACCCCATCATTTGGTGGGTGGGTGTGTTGTTGCTAACTGTGCTTCCACTTCAACAAAGAAAGTGGTGAGTTGCCAAAAAACAAAGATGTTCCATCTTAAGAATTATACGGAACTCCTTCCAGAGAGGCATTATTTTTTTTAAGCATTTTATCCTAAAATACTTTCCAAATTTATTTAGACATTATATCCAAGGAAAGTAATTTCAGTATCATGCCATGCAGCTTGAGTCTGTGAATGAGAACAAGTCTCTGTCAACAGAAATCTATCTTTATTATTCACCAAGTGGACCTTGGTGGCCTGTGTGGGGTGGGGGACCTGCCAAGGCCATAATTAACCTAGCTAACCAAAGACACATCAGACCTGGCAAACTGCAGCCTAACAAATTTGCAAACAGGTGGTGAAAATATGATTTGGTTCTTTTTTAAATTGTTCTTTCCTATTTGCTTCCCATAAAATGCTGCTTTTTTGAAAGGTCACTTTAGTTTTCATTAGGAAAAGGAGCCTCCATCTCCCAAATCCTCAGTTGATGCCCTTCCTTAGAAGTCTTTCCATTAATTGAGTTGGCCTGAAGGTCATAAACCACAATCAATATGGAGGCTGGTTGCTGCAAGGTGCTAATTGACATCCCCAAAGAGGAATAGTGTCAACAATCAATAGAGAAGACAGAGCACTGGTAGATTTATGGCTTTGATTTTGAAAAGGTATGGGAATGCCCAGTGATGTTTTCCCCCGTACTCCTTTTGAATGTTAATGCTTTCTTGAAGATGATTTCAGACACACTGCTAGGATACTGCCTCTACTCACTGAAGCAGAATCCTCTGAAGAGTTGCTGAGGCAGAACTGAAATCATGGCTTGCCTCAAAGAAGCAGCTGTATTGGCCGCTAATGATGCCTCACACAGAAAGACGATGCTCCTTTAACTCGGGGTTTTAATGGGAAGTTTCTAAGCCTGAAACAACAGCTTCGGATCTGGGGTGTGCCATCAGCTGCTCGCAGCTACCACTGTCTTCTGCTTTAACACGGCTTGTTCGGGAAGAATGGAAACTAAAGAGGCTTCTAACTACCTGTAACTGTTCCACCAGGAAATGGATCAAGTGTTTATTCAGCCAGATCCAGGTACTTGACCATAACTGCGTCTTTGATGAGCTAATTAGATGCTTTTCTCTAACTTTACAATTTATGCATGAGCAATAATCGCATAGCTGCCTTTTGGGTCCAAGTTTTGAATTTAAATCTAGCTGTTAAAGTCTAATTAAACAGTTGCTAGGGGAAGTTAACACAAAGGGGTAAAATGTAATAATGACTTTGTTTTTAAAGCATGCTTAACTTTATTATGGTACTGATACTGGATAAAGAAGTAGAAAAACAGGCTTTTTTTTTTTTTCTTTTCTAAGCTGCAGTAAATTATTCTTGAAAGCTGTTTGCCCATTACAGATCTTCTCTCTCCCTTGTTTACTTAAAACATCCAACCTTCCAAAAGGCAATAAGGGTGTTTTGATTTGTTTGAAAAAGAATCACAACTCAACAACTCTTAATGAGAGCCTGACTGTCCCTGGGTTATGAGCAGTGGGTAGCTCTAGCCTTTTGAGGTATCTGCAAGCAATCTTTTTCACTACGAAACACACAAGGACAGAAACAGAAAACAGGTAGAAATGAAGGGTTCATTATTTGAAGTTAAAAGTCCCAGTTTGCTAAGAGTATCTTTAGAAAGCATGCATTACTGCCTGGCCATCCTTATGGTATTTCTCTAATGTTCTCAGCTGGACTGCAGTGTTGCCCTGCAGTTCCTTTAAAACTCTCCAAGCAGGTGTTAGGAAAACGAGGGAGATAGAGAAGAAGCACAGCTGAGGTTGGGACTCAGGTTGAAGAGGAAGATCCCCTATTGACCCAGAGGTGATAAGCAGCAGTGATTTAGGAAGGAGAGGGTCTACTCCCAGACCTCTGCAGGCTGACTTTGCAGGGATGAGCAGAGAACAGCCCTCCTAGTGCAGCATTAGGTGCTGGCAACAGCTCCCAAACTGCCTGTTGACATTTGTAACTGAACACACATCATGTTTTAAAATTATTATTTGTGGGCTTTCTAGTGGCCTTAGGTCTACTATTGAGCATGTTAAATAACATTCACCCTTAGCCATTCTGTGAATTTGGAAGCATCAGGGTAATTGTATTGGAGTTTTATTTGGATAAAAAGAATGTAGACATTGCCTTAGATTTATATGATTCAAAAATAAGGGAGGGGGAGGAGAGGGTGCAGGAATATTTACAATGTATGAAGCTCCGAAAAAGGGCCAGAAAATCTTTACCTGAAGTTCTTGACTGGTCACCAGGGCCATGTATTTTTTTTTAATTTTTATGAAACATTTTGTATCTTTATCTGTGTAACCTGAAATGCAAGTTCTTGATCACTGAGCTAATATACAGGATTTCCCAAGGATCATATGGGAATAATTTTTGCTTATGTAGTGATTTGATTACTTAGATGGTGAAGTGGGCTTCTGTGGAGGGCTCACGATTGTTGGGGGTGATGTATGGGGTCGCCTGAGGTTCACACACCTGGGTGGATGAGTGGGTTGAGAGTGAGGTGTACCTAGAGAGTCAGTAGTTCTACAAACAGGAATGCAGCTGAGGCTTCCTTTAGCTCAAAAAGTATCCAGTGGTTCTATTTACAATCCCTGTAATGGGTGGGATTCTAAAAATAAAATTCCATACAGAAATGCATTACTATATGAAAACAGTCAGTTTCAAAACTGTTCTAGAAAAATGTAGCACTTTGTGGAAGTTTCTCTCTTCTGGTCACTGCAAATTTAGTTCTGACTAGCTAGCCAATGCCCTTCCTGTTAGTCTACAGATTAATCTCATTAGTCTGCCAGGTAAATGTAAATAAGGTGCACAGAATGTCTTTGTAGGACAAAGTGTCCTGTCAATGTAAACTGGACAAGCCCAGGAGTGTTCTTGCTCAATGGATGGGCTGTTTTTTATGCCTACTTTTAAAAACATGTCAAGTCACGGAATTAAGTTTTTGGCCTAGAAGTTTTAAAAATTAGGTATAGCAATTATGTGATTTAGGAGTACTTAAAACACAGGCAACATTGCTTAACTGCACTCTTCTTGCCATTAACAGCAGAAGGATGACAACTTTTAACTCATTCCAACATGTAAGAGAAATACTTGGTCCCTCTTGCATCCTTTGTAGGAAATGGGGGTGTCACTCTTTTTATTACTGGTTTTTATGATTTGGGGCAGTTTATAAATCTCCATTCCTTTCTGTGCTTGGTTGCATAATAGAGATTAGAAATAAATCTCATTTTGCATAAAAATGATAGAGAAAACACTCATATATTAGCACTTGGTTATTAAATACCCACTATGTGCTCAACAGGGTTGCACATGTACTGCAGCTGTGGTCACTGTAACACATTCCATGAGGGTGAGCCCTTGAGTCAATGACCACAAAAGTAAGGAGAGAACAAGGTGCCAAATGCACTAACTGATTCTGTTTCTGTCTCTTTAAAAATAAGAAAAGAGGCAAGTCATTGCTTTAGGATGTACTTTCTTCATAAAAAGCACTTTTCCCTTCTGTGAAATTATGTAATGAGATGTTAATGAAATAAAATGTCCAAGGTATCCGAGCCAGAGCAGGGTATGTGTTGACATGAATAGCTTCCACACACAACTTTAGGATTTAGTGGATTTTAAATGGCTGCCCCTCCCAATCACAAAACAGACAGGGTACAAATGGACTGACCTCTTCAATAGAAGGGTAACTGCCTATCTCTGGCTGATCTTTATTTTTAGGATCCCACCCATCTGTATTGTAGCCAAGGAAAATTTAAAGAGCCAAATAACTTATAGCTTTTCAAATCATGAGAGCTGTGACTATTAAAGTGCCACTGTGATCCAATCTAGCTATGATTCTTTGAAACAAGATCTATTTCTCATACTGGGTCTGACATCCCAGTTCGACTGAATGACTTTTGCTCCCCCCCACTCATTGTATCAGTTAGCTGGCACCTTGAATTTTGAGTTCAGTTCTCTGGACTGTAAGGGGCAGAGATTTGATTCAGCCTATCTTCAAAGAAGCAGTGACCCCAGAATGGCAAGCAGTTCTTCAAGGAGCTTGTTATTTAGTAAGAGGAAGGTGTTGTTTAGTAAGAGGAAGTGACAACTCATCTAGACTTGTCACTGATCAATGCTGCCCGAGTGCAGGAAATCTCTGGAGGCGGAGCAGGGAGCACCCCATCCTCTGTGAGGGGGATACATAAGATCCCAGGAAGGAGCGGATATTTGGTGACAACTCAGAAGGAGGGGGAGGACCCCCCAGAAGTGGGAAGAGGAGGAGGCAGTGAGCACTATGAGGTGGAAGCCAGTAGGTGTTGGAAGACCAGCAGGTGAGATGGAGCCAGGGAATGGGCAAGATGAAGCCCTTCCCCTTAGGTGCCCCAGAGTCAATTACATATATTCGCATCAATACTTTGGTCATTTTACTGGACACCATATGTGATTTGACATTTGTTCCTTTTTAAACGTATGAAAATAGATTAACATCTTAGGAAACTCCATAAGAGTGTGTCTACTCTGTGGTCCTGGCTACATCAGGGCATCAGGTGCCTGGGGGTTACTGGGCTATGGACACTGGGGCACATGGGTCTTCTGGAGGAGGGGTGGTCAGATCTGGGCTTTGGACGATGGACCAGGATGCAGTATGTAGAAAGTACAGGCAAAGGAAGAGGAACACACTGAAATTACTGAAATTAAAGCAAGTGGCTAAGAGAGAGAATGGCTACGGCAAAGATGAACTGCTTACACGGGGATTCCTAAGTAATTCAGGGTGTTTCACACTTTGTCTGCATTGTGGGGTCCACAGAGCTTGACTTGTGAAAAAAAAAAGATGTATTTTATGATTTTTTTTTTAAAATGACATCTTTTAATTTAGTTTTTCTTGGTCCAGTATTAAAATTAGACTTTATTTCCTGAGCACACACAAATGGACCCAGCCAAGGGAAGACACAGATGCACTGCGTGATGGGCAAAGCCAGTCAAGATTAAAATACTGCCGTGAGTAACTGTGGTCCTTCTTCATACTTGAAAATAACTGCCATTTGTTATTAGCAGGTCTTATGATGGTCATGTCAAAATCTTTTGAAATGATTTATTTTCACTGTTCATATGAAAGAAAGATTTCATTATTTAGCTAAAAACAATCATGAACATTCTCTAAGAATCATTTTTATCAAAGAGAAACATTTTACTTTGAGACACATTTTTAAATTTTTGTGTCTTTGAATGTTTTCATATTGTGATATCCAAGTGATTAAATTTATTTCTTTTCCTCAATCTTAATCTGATGCTTCCTTTAACTTGGACATGTTGTTGAGCTTTCTAAATTTGTAAATTATTCACTAGCTGATTATAGGTTTAAAATCAAGCCGGCTCTTCCAGGGATTTCAAATAGTCCTAAGCACAATTGTGAAGAAGTGGCATTTGTTTCTGGATCTCTTTATCCTTTTACCCGTCTTTAACCAGCTGCTGGTCATTTCTCTCTTTCTACCTGTCATCTTTCATCCTCCCCCAGGTCTCTCCTGTTGGGCCACCTGCTCATGGCACCCATGTCTCCCCCATCCTTCTCCTTTCTAGCAGCCCCTCATTCCCAACAAGATCTTCCTTTTATCTACTATATTTCCTTTCTCCAATCTCCTACTTACCACATTTCACAGTCCTCACTGACAAATCCCTGCTATTATGTTAATGTGTCACTTTCCTTGGTAAAACACTGCAATTTAATAGAAGCCTTTGATTATTTAACCAAAAGAAGTTATTTTAGTGAGAACTTGAGCACCGGGGTATACCTGAAGGAGGAGAGGTTTACAATTCACAGTGTGCTATAGAGTTTTCAAAATGCTCAATTTGGTTTATCTGGAAGGGGCTAGGGATGAAAGAATCTATTTATTAGCAGGCTTCTGAAAATGTGGTCAGATTGCAAGGAAGGCTTAGCTATACTTTCACCTCTTGAAATTAATTGATTAATTAATTAAAATGTGGTGCTGGGATTGAATCAGGGTGTTGCACACACTAGGTAAGTGTTTTATCATGGAACCATATCCTCCCACCATCTCTTGCCTTTTAATAAGCAAAAGGTGGTAAGACTGCATATTAAAACTGATTTTTAAATCATCCTGATAGTTGGCATTCCTGTGAAGAAAGTGATTTCCAGATTGTTCTAGAGGAAACCGGAAGAGGGTGATGTGGCAGATGATCCAAATCAGAACAACTAGGCGATTTGCTGGGGCCTCTGGATTGCTTGCCAATCACTGTAGCCCCCAAACAAGTGGTGTGTAGACTCTAGGTCCTGAGCTATGGGCTAAGCCCAGAAAGTATGAGAGTTGATCTAGGAGAAAAGGGTTTGACATTTTGTCCTGTATGCAGGAGGAGGCTGGGAAAGACTGCTCCTGGATGTCAGGGTGGCTCTAATCACAGAGACCAGGGTGTGGGAAGGAGGGACTGAACAAGGTATTACAACGCGAATCAGCTAGCTCATGGCTGGGGTCATTCTCACGGGCCCTAGAACTCTGTCCAGCTCTTCCCTATTTTCACTGGATTCCACAGATCCCCAAATCCTGATATTATAAATTTATATAGTTAATGGTCTTTGCTTTTCCTGCATTTCCTTTTTGGATTATGTAGTTTATTTTTCTCCCTTAAAATCTGTCTGGAAATGCATACCCATCTAAGCTCTGTTCAGAAGAGACAAAGGAAAGGACTCTGACTTCCTCTGAAATGAAGAAAAAAATGGACATAGAATGGGATTCTTGTAAACCAACAAGGAGAGCAGGGTCAAAATGAGGTGAACCTTCATGGGACACAAACAGGCAAGAAGGGACATGTAAGGGATGGCTGAGGCTTGAGCTCCTTCCTTATCAGATGGCTTTCCCTTGTGCCAGTCTTTGGAGAATCTTATAATTGGAATGATTAAGTCCAGCATGAGTATTTTTGGTGGCTGCAGCTGGCCCTGGTCTGATATGCTGAGGAAGCTGCATTGGAGGGTCTGGCCACCTTTCCTGCTCCTTTCTTTTCTAGCCCAGTGGGAATCAATACCCAAAGATCGGAGAGTGCTTAAAAACAAGAAAATCAGAACCAAACCCCATTTATAACATCCTCCACATTCTTTTTTTTAAAAAAGATTTATTTTTTTAAACCTTTATTTATTTTTATATAATGCTGAGGATTGAACCTAGTGCCTCAGACATGTTAGGCAAGCGCTGTACCACTGAGTCACAACCCCAGCCCCATCCTCCACATCCTTAAGAAGCTTAAGAGTATCACTAGTTGGAACCTCCTTTCTCCCAGATGGGGGTTGATATCCTCTTGGTAAACTGCTTTTTATAGTGTGATTCTATAGACTTTGAAGAGTCAACTTACATGCATACTGTAATTGTGATTACTATTGGTGTATACAGAGAGCAGTGATTCTAAGTTGATGGTAGAAATGTTTTCATTCTTTAGGTAATAATTTCTTTCTTTATTTGGTTGCTTACTTTCTTTGAGCATAATTTTTTTGGACCCATGTTAGTTTCTATAGTTAACTCTGTTATGTAATTTTTCTCACAAATTCATAATAATTATGTCCATGTGACTTTCTATATGATAATGTCTAAGATGAATGCTTTTTTTCTTACAGAATTTAAGTTTATTTAGTTCAGTACCTTTTAATGACTTTCATTTATTGTTTTATTTGCCTTTAAAAACAAATAGGAAGTCAGGCACATACTTGTAATTCCAGAGACTAGGGAGGCTGAGGCAGGAAGATTGCAAGTTTGAGGTCAGCTTTGGCAACTTAGGAAGGCTCTACGCAATATAGCAAGACCCCATTTCAACAGAAAAAGTAAAAAAAAAAAAAAAAAAAAAGCTGGGGATGTGGCTCAGTGGTAGTGTCCCAGGTCCAATCCCCAGTAACACAAAACAAACAAACAAAAACAAAACAAAAAATACAAAACCTAGTAATATCCAAGTGCCTCAATTTTTCTCTCCAGTTTTTCCTTCTCTCTCTTTCTACCAGATGGACTTAAATGCAGGAAGCCACTGCCAAGAAAACTGTCCTTTTAATAACATTCAGTCGATTAAATCCTTTTCTCCAGCTCAGTTCTCTAGGTGCTTCCCAGGGTCAAGTATTGAACTTGGTCTTCGTTTTTGAAGAAGAAAGTAAAAGCAGCAGTAACTTGATGGTTTGGGAGTCTGAGATGCCTCCTCCCTTGGCTCAGGCAGCAGAAAGCAAAGGAGAAGCATTGTGGATTCCTTAGGGCTGCCTTAGTGCAGGGGAGACTTTGTTATCTTTCTTCTTCTTCTTTGTACACCTTTCAAAGGGTTTCTGTGGTCATTCATTTATATCATAGCACCATGAGATATGAGGCATTTCTAAATGTTTACAGCTTAGTGACCTCTCCAAAGTCCCAAACTCATGTAGCCGTGGAATGGAAGCCTGAGCCCAGAACTTAGAACACAAAGCTTCCTGAGAGAGTTTCCATATGAAGCACTTCTTTGTGCCTCTGTTTCCTGATACTTGGAAATGATACCCGAAAACAGAAGTCTCTGCTTTCAGGGAGGCTGTAGTAGAATGGCTAATATATGTTGAGTTTAGCCACAGTCCTAGCACATAGGTGGTGCTCACTTAGTAGAACTGTTATAAGAATGATTTGAGAGTCATATAACTGGGGGGAGCTAGGGGAGTCTTGGCAGGGTGGCGGGCTTGGGTGTCAAGTTGACAGAAGACCCGGAGGTCAATATTAATTTGCCCATTTCTCATCTTTGATATTATATTTGTCTTCCATGCCCATCCGTCCTGACCCTAGGTGGCCATTCTGAGGACAATCTGGTAATTTCATGTAAGAGAAAAATATTCTTCCCCATAATTATACATAATTAAGCATATCTGGTGAAAAAGAAAGCTGGTTTACAGATTTCTACTCTCTGAAAAACATGACTGTGGATATATAAAATGAGGTTGCTATTTGATAGTTATTCCCTCTCCTTCCTTTTCCTTCTTCCTGAAGACACCTCAGCCTCGCCAGGGTGCAGCCACCATGATCTCAGCAGACTGATGATGGAAGAGAAGGGAACCAGGAGATCCTGTGCTTGGCCTTCTGTGGACAATGGATGGAGGGCAGCCCATCCCCTCGCCCCTAGTGCCCCTTGGGAACGTGTCATCAGAATCTAGCATGTCTCTGGAGCAGAAAACAACATTTGTTTTTGTGATTTTATTGTTTATTTTCTTGGGCATCCTCATCGTCAGGTGCTTCCGGATTCTTCTGGACCCATATAGGAGCATGCCAACCTCTACCTGGGCTGATGGACTTGAAGGCCTGGAGAAAGGGCAGTTTGACCATGCCCTTGCTTAGCAGGGGCAGAGCAAGGTCTTCTCCTGAGAAGAAGAAGAAGAGGTGAAGTGCTTCATATCTGGGCAAAGATCCCCTTTAGTCAATGTTCTGAACAAATTTTAATGATATCTTGTCCTAGGACGACCACTCATTATTTCATAAGCATGCCGTTGAATTAATCTTATTTGAAGATATTGGAAATGAAAGTTTGTATTGATAACCAAAAATAGGAATGTTTAAATATCTGTGTTTTATTCAATGAATGTATATTGTTGAATGTAATTGTGAAACCCAGGGCACCAATACTGACATAGACTGCTATGATGAAGCCCCACTGAGCTGAACAGAGAAAGAGGGAAACTAGAGAAGTTCTATTAAGAACCTGGTGACAGGGCCAGGAAGAGACTGCCTTGCTGTAATCATGCCTCTCAGTTTGTCTTATTTCATGGGCATCTGGGTCCTGTGCAGAGGGAGGAAGACACTGCTGAGAGGACCCCAGTTGGGTATTTGTTTCCTTCTAGAGTACAGCCCTGGGAAGCCACGGGATGCTCAAGCCAAGAGATGGTTCTGTCCTTGCAAAATATGAGTGAGAATGATAGCACTTTATTTTTCAAATAAAACTGAATTCAGAAGCTATAGAGTTTCAAACAATATTTACCAAAGTACGTTCTCTATTCATATTAATAACATGTGAAGCTATACATAAGACGAATTTCCTTTCTTTACACTGATGATTGAAATAATAGGTTGCAAGTGCTGCTTCAAGTTTTTTTCCCCTTAATTAAAAGCTAATTATTTAGAGAAAAACATTTTTGCAGCTGTAAGAGGAATGTGCATTTATGATTGCATATAGCCACCAAATAAAATTTTTTAAGAAGCAGCATCGTCTCCTTGCACTTCACCAAGACTAACACATGGGTGGTGAGCCGTGCTGAATGCTGAGGACTTCACATTTTTCTGAGAAGGGAGAAAGAATGAAGAGCATGAAACATCCTGTAATTCATCCCTCCCCCATTTCATGAATGGCTCCCATAATTCATTCCGTGTGGATAAAACCTCTTCTAAATATTGCAACAAAAAGGGAGATGTGAACACCTCTCATTCTAATTTTTATTGGTAGAAAATTTTGTACCTGAACTAAACCCATTAGGCTGCATTCATAATCCACCTTCTAATTTTCTCCTCAGCTAATTATCACATTTTTTTATTTAAAAAAAAACTTTAATAAGCTAACTATTGCCCCAAAAAGCCACCCTTGCCAGGTGCCATGGTACACACCTATAATCCTAGTGGCTTGAATGGCTGAGGCAGGAGGATCTCGAGTTCAAAGCCAGCCTCAGCAACTTAGCAAGGCCCTAAGCCCTTGGCCCTGTCTCTAGATAAAATATTTTTAAAAAGTCACCTCCCAAAACTCCTTTCCTGTTTTCTTTTTTTTTTTTTTTTAGTGTCCTGCTGCTCATGTTCCCCCTGCACTCATATTACTCCTTGATTCTTTTCTTTTTTTGTTTTTAATAAAAGTTTTATTTGAATTATAATTTACATACCATAAATTCTTGCCTTTAAAAGTATTAATTTAGTTATTTTTTTTAGTATATTCACAGATTTGTGTGACCACTCTATCGAGTTCCAGAACCCTATACTTACTAATAGTCACTTTCCACCTCTCTCCCCTAACCCCTGACAATTGTTAACCTACTTTCTGTCTCATGGATTTACCCATTCTAGATATGAGTGGAATCAGACAACCTTGTCTTTTGTATCTGGCTTCATAGCATGCTTTCAAAATATATCCATGTTGTAACATTGCTTTGTATGGCCAAATATTTTTGCTTTTTTTTTTTTGTACAGACCACATTTTGTTTATCCATTGGTTGTCATGGTCGTCCATTGGCTGTTATGAATCATGCTACTGAGAACATTTGTGTGTAGGTTTTGTGTGGAAATGTGTTTTCAATTCTAAAAGTAGACTGGGGGGACATCTTATGGTAACTGTTTAACATTTTGTGGATCTGTGGAGACTATTTTGCAAAACAGAGTACCATTTTACATTTCCATTAGCAATGTATGAGAATTTGGATTCTTAACTTTTTCCAACTATTCAAATTACTTCCTTAGCTGTATGATTTGTAACTGAACACACCACCTGAAGAACAATTCAGATTAAAAAGAGGGAACCCGAGATTATTGATGCCTCCAAATATCTGAAGCAAAAGGCCAGTGATTTGTGCTCACCTTGTGATCCTTTAAGCCACCTGTTTTTCTGTCTTACTAATACATGGTTTAAGTTTTCTTTTTCCTTTAAATATCCCATGTGTATCCTTATAATTTTTTCTAATTTTCTCGAGAATCTATCTAATAATTTAGGGAGACTTTGCTGTAAGCCTGGTGTTGCTAGCACTGAAGAGAGAGGAAAAGTTCAGGGTCAGTTCTTGCTCCGGATACCTTCCTACCTTGTTGGAGAGAGAATAAATGAAAGAAGACATATGATTAAATCATTGTTCAAATGATGAATAAGGACCTCTGACTACCTTATTCATCAGAATCATCTGGGGAGCTTCATATGCATACTAATTTTTATTATAAACTTTGTACATGTTTACAGTCACATCATATCAAACAAAATGGAAATATATAAACAACAGTGGTCAAAATCCTAACACTTTGGGTCACCCTAACTCTTCAGTTACTTCTGAGGAGCTTGGTGAAAATGGACTTTACCCCAGCCTTCCATGCCCAGGGTTTAATTCTGCAGAGTTGGGCTAGTGAACAAATACTCCAGGAGGTGGGCATGGTCACTATAGTGAAGCAAAGATTTGAGAAGACATGGCTCAGTGTGATAGTGCATGTCTAAGTGCTTGGTATAATTTATGAAATAAATTAGCTCTTAACCTAAGAAGATGGAGGTATTTTAGATACATGCAAAGGAAGGGAGAAAGGAGAATGAGGAAGAGGCAGTGTGGGTGTGGCTCTGGGCTGGGAGGGCAGCCTTCCTGGAGTATGTAGTTGGAGAGGTAGCTGGCACTCATATAAGAAGGACCAAGTTAGGGCTGGACATCAGAGGGTCTTAGGCCAAAGTGTAAGAGTCATCACTGCAGATTCATGAGCAGGAAAATGACAAGCAGACTGGTGTGTCGCTCCAGTTTCTGCACCCTTCTTCCGGACAACACCAGGTTCCACTTCTATAATGGGCTCGGACTGAAATAGCCATCTGCCCTCTATGAGGCCTTTGAGCCCAGGCCTTGCCAGTAAGTGCTAGGGGGGCCTCCCAAAGCCCAGTCTTCTTTCTTTCTTCCCTTTATTGCCCACTCTATTTTTGTTTTTCCTTCTCAGATTACTGCTCCATGTCCAGCCTCCCATTTCTAGGTCTCCCCCCTCCTCCCCTGTGAAGA
This sequence comes from Ictidomys tridecemlineatus, assembly GCF_052094955.1. Taxonomy (NCBI): domain Eukaryota; kingdom Metazoa; phylum Chordata; class Mammalia; order Rodentia; family Sciuridae; genus Ictidomys; species Ictidomys tridecemlineatus. The sequence goes on along the minus strand of NC_135477.1, from coordinate 133,505,973 downwards.
CCAAGAATACCATAACAAGTGATAAAAAGCTTTAGGCTGTTCAGAGTAAATTGATCCCCCCTGTGGGAAGTGCCAACTCTCTGTTATAATTACTCTCAGCTCCTTGGGGTGAACATCGTATTCTCAAAAGGTCACGTAAGCCCTCTTTTTCCTGGCTTTTTGGCTACAGGAGTTACAGTGCAGCATTTTGCCTACCTTACAAGATATTTATAATGAGGGCAGCTGGCATTTATCGTGTATATCTGCAACTCAGGATGAAAAAAACTTTCCCAAGGTCACTCTCTAGAATAGACCTGCCTTTTGATTCAGAAAAATATGGCAACCTCCTTATTTGTCTGAACTCTGAATCACAACCCCCATGGCTTATGCCCTTCAGGAGACCCCCAAGTTTTAGATCAACATCTTTCCCTCCAAGAGATCACTTAACATATCTTAAACACTGAATAAAGCAAGTTTAACTTGGAGTGAGAAGGAGATTAACTTGACTCCTGCTGTTACATTAATAAACATTCTAAGATGGAGAATTCTTTTGCTATTTTTAAGGGTTAAGACTGAGGCAAAATAAACAACAATTTCAGGAGACAGAAGTTAGGTACCTCAGATGTTTATGTATACAGAAAAAAATGTGTATTCAAATTTCTTTTTTATTGGTTTCATTGTGCACTGTGATATTCTAACATGAGGATTTTATATTTAAGAATATTGATAAATTTGGTGTGATTAAAAAGTTTACTTGTCCACCATAAGGCATTATATAAAATCCTATAGTTTACAGATGTCAATTTTTATAGTTAACATGTTAGAATATATTTAAACTTAATTATTTATAATAAATATTCCCAAACCAAAAGCATTGAATGAAATCTGAGATTTAGTATATTTGAGATGTGTGTCATTTAAAAACAAATTACTCAAGATGTGTGTCTTGTTTGTTGATTTATCACAAAATTGTAGGGTTGAGTCAAGATCTCTAGAAAAACTGCCCAAATCATTATCTGTGCATGCACAATCCAGGATCAAACTGGCCCATGTCAAAGATTATTTATGCTTGTTTGGGGATGGAAAAGAAGAGCTCTCTAAGCTTTGTTTCTGAAAAGGATAAATGAATTGTTTGCAAACAGATATCTTCTCGGAAGATGGAGTCCTCTCTGTCTGGAGCTTGCTCTAGATAAATGAGCAAGGCCCAACACTTCAGTCAGCTTGGGGCCCTTTCCAAGGCTTCTTCTTATAGAATAGGATGCCCTTCTGGATTTAGTATAGAGTAGAAATTTTGGGTCCAGTTTCCTGCTCTAAGCGAATACTTATGTCTTGTCCTAAAGTGCCACATGATTCTCTCAGATCCCTCCACACCATAGCCTTTCCCAGTAACCTGATTATTGCTTCTACACTTTGCTTTAGAGTAAAGGGATGCCCAATAAGCCATCTTTCAAGAGATTCCCACCCTTATTCTCTTTTAAGCCCTATTATCAGCTCTAAGCTCCAAAAGCTTATGCAAGTTTGAAGAAATTCACTTTTCTTGGGTTCTTTGGAGTTCAAAAAGATGGAAAGAAACTACTGTCATGTATGTTAGCTGTCTCACTTTACACATAAAGAAACTGAGAAACAGGTCATATGGCATGACCACAGTCACTGCTCTGCTCACTGGTTGTAGCTGAATCATCTTCCCTATGTGCAGTGTAGGTGAATTCCAACAGAATGACCAGTTAATGAAGCTATGAGTGAAAATATTCATTTGCTAATTTAATAAGAGTTACATTAATCTTAGTCTCTTTTGGTGGTGGTGGTGGCCCATGCAAGGACATATACTATTTCTAAAAAGCCCTCGTGGATGATGTACTTTGTTTTGGAATATTCAGAAGCTTCAGTTTAAGTGTGGAGGAAGCCAGAAGTATTTCCAGTTAGATTGCAGAGGATTCTTTAGCAAAGATTCTCAAAATACAGGATAATTGATTTAGGATAAGGCTTCAAAGTTTCTGTATTTCCAAACAGAATTTTGAACTGTCTTTCTTAGCTTTCAGCATAAGAAGGGAGATTATAATTTGTTTATAAAGGCTGGATACCATCCTGTCCGTAGTTCATCAAAGAGGTGCCTGGATCCTCTTGGGACACAGACAGAGCTAAAGAAGACACATAGTATGATGAAGTATCTCAAGTCTGAAAGTGCACTTTATCCTTTTCTATCCCTACCTTTGTTCCTAAATACAGCAGTCCCCTCTTGGTTGTGGTTTTGCTTTCTGCAATTTCAGTTACCTGCGATCAACTGCAGTCTGAAAATATTATGTGGAAAATTCCAGAAAAACCACACTCACATAATTTTATTACAGTAAATTGTTATAATTATTCTATTTTATGAATAGTTACTATTGTTAACTTCTTCCTCTGCCTAATTTATAAACTAAATTTCATCACTTTTATGTATAGGAAAAAAATCTCACCACAATTTCATATCATATATGTATAGGGAAAAGAACAGTGTATGTAGGATTCAGTACTATCTATGTTTGTAGGTCTCTCTGGGGTCTCACCATATATTCTGTAGATAAAGAGGGGACTACTATACTTTGTTTCTTCCTTTGCCTCTATTTTCTGATCATTGTTGTGCTGGTAGAAGGCTAATCTACTATTAAATTCATACTCTTCTTGTATATGAGTATTTTCCTTAATGGTCAATAACATAAGGCTGCCTGGTTTCCATCCCATTTTGAGCTTATGTGTCTATATAATATATATTATATATGTGATCTATAATATATATACACACATTTTACACACACACACACACACACACACACACAATAATTCCTTGTCTGGGTCAGAAATTTGTCTTTCTGCAGTTCTTACCAGTTGGTTCTCATGTTGTCATCTGGACTGACAAAGATTTCTATGCTCTTGAACCTGACAACTCTCAAGATGTAGTTATTATTGGATTATCTATGGATCCCTCCCATTTCTGTATGTCTTTTTAGCAAAAGCAGTGACAACATTTTGTTCTTTTGAAAGAGGTATGTTTAGCAGTAATATCTACCTTCTCCTAGGAAAATGGTTCAGCAGATTTGCTTACAGCATATTATAACAGACTAGGATCTCCTAAGCCTAAAGTTCCTCTCCTGTTAAGCAACCCACAGGGTGTACAAGTGTCATCTTGCCCTTTTTGAGTTGTCCTGTGAGAATTAGGGCTTAAGAAACTGCTGAATCTGTGGTTTCTATGAGTAACAAACCATCTTTTGTCTCTGACCCAGCATCCATGTGTCTTATGTCAGCATCCATGAAACTGCAGCAGACTGACATGTGAGCTTGCAATTCTTGACAGTTACCATGCCTCCCTCCAGACTAATGCTTCCAGTTCCTTCAACCATCCTTTACATTGTCATATGTTTTGAGCTATCTCTTATTCTTATCAAAAATTCTGGTTACTCATCAGAATGACTGTGACCTTGGTATCTAGAAAGGAAAATAAAAGTCTATATGTATTCTGACTAACATGAATGGAAAATTGTCACTTCTTTTGTTCTAAAAACCACACGTTGTAAGTCTGCCCAAGATGAAGTGATCTTTCTGGCATTCACATTACAGTTGACTCACATAAAACTTCATGGTCAGTCTAAGCCCTCAAGCATTTTTACTCATGCCAGAGTTATGTCAAATATTCCCATCTTATTCCTGTGCAGTTTTTCTTTTGCACCAACTCCAAGAATTTAAAATTCCCCTTCTATAATTTCATTATATTCCACTCACTCCTTTATTCCAGGCTCTTTATAACTTGATTTCCCTATTATCATATTCATTGTGCTCCCATCTTTATGTCATCTCTAAGTTGACTCAGCAAGCCATCTATATATTTATTCATGTTAATGATTAAATTTTGAACATATCAGAGAGAGAGAGAGAGAGAGAGAGAGAGAGAGAGAGAGAGAGAGAGAGAGAAAGGTTTTGGCTTTGGCACAGAGATCTCAATGCATTTAAGGAGTCAGTTGGCTGCAGTAATTACAGGCAGATTCTCCCCAGGGAAACTCCATGGAGATGCTCCATGGAGATGCTCACAGAAGGGAGATCTATGAAGCCTGAGGACTCTTTTAAGTCATGCAGTAAAGCATCAGAAGACAAAGAAAGAACCAAAGTGATATTTGTGTAGCTTCCAGAGCTCATCTAAAACATTATGGATTCAAGTTGGCAAGTGGGAGACAACACAGATGGCAACGAGGGACTCTGCCCACATTAGCTTGGCTTAACCCCCATCTCTTTGCCCCATACTGTAATCTGCTTATACACAGAAATAATCACACAGTAGCTGCCCGAGGAAGAACGCCAGTGGCAGAGATTATCAGTCATATTTTAATCAGTATGAGATAGCTTGGCAGTGACAGAGCACATGCCTGGGACTCCTGGACGACCTGGGTTCCTTATGGTTTATTACCGGTTCCACCTGGAGCTTGTAAAAGGCAGATTTTTTTTAAAAAATCGCTTATTTCTCTGAGTCTCACTCTTATCATTTGTAAATTGAGAAGTTTGAACTAACCTCCAAATCTCCTTTTACTTTCTAACAAAACGTTTATAGCTAGAAATTTAGGAACCATTTACTGAATACCAATATGAAAGAATCTTGAAGAAATTAGATAAGGTGCCCAAGTTCACATGACCCACATGAGGCAAAGTGAGAATTTGAAATCAATTTGCCATAAATGCTTCCCTGCCTTTAGACTAGTACCAGGAATCAAACCAATAGAGAACATTATAGGAATAAAGTAGAAATAAAGTAGGGTTGTTTTTTATACCAAATTGAATTAACATTTTGTTTAAGTTTTTGTCTGTTACTTTTGTCATTTTTTAAGACACTACCTGGAAAGGAGGTTTTATATGCTAAAAAGTGGCCTTTGAAAGGGATGTGAGGTTGGTTTGATACTCTTTTATTTGCTTTGGATGAATACTCAGCCTGTTTGCATTTGGCCTCCAATCCTCACTGTTTCTTTGACCTTGGGAAAATGATTTAAATTTTTAGTCATTTCCTCACCTCCAAAATGGGCACAACATGAATAGCATCTTCCCTATACAGTGTTTTATAAGAACTAAATGAGAAGGTGAGACTAGCGCCTAACAAGCTTTCAATAAATATTGGCTCAATAAATATTACAATTACCTTCTACCTTCAGTGAATACCTAACTTAACTCTAAGTGATTTAAATACATTCACAAACCACAAAACTGTCATTGAACATTAGACTCATAGATAAGGGTAAATTTTATAAAACTGTACTTTTGTGCTTATTCTTTTTATTTTTCCAAGTTCACAATACAATAAGGAAAATGTCCAGTTAAAGGCAGATGACTTTGAGCTCTGTATTTAACATAAAAGCTTTATCTTTGGAATTAGCACAGACCTCTAGGCATTGAGAGACAGTGTTTCTCTGTTTCATTCCCAGAAGTACTCTTTCATCATACTTTTTTTTTTTCATTATATGAGCCAACTTTCAAATATTTGGGAGCAGAAAGGATTTGCTCTCAGGTTTCTCATCATTGCTTTACTGATGACCTTGGTAAAGTCAATTAAATTCCTGTATATTCTCCACAAAATGAAAATAACAAATGGGACTTCTCAGCACATAAATTGATGATCTTTTAAGTGCTCAAAATCCTGCAAAAATGTTAAATAAAAAATATGAATATTTGAACATAATGTATTTGTTTGTGTTCCCAGAAAAGTTAATCACAGAGTTTCTTGATAAAGCAAGCCACATTGCACATGTCACAAATGGTACTGCATATTCCCTGAGTAACATATTCAGAACTGAAACCCTGCAGAATGTATTGTGGATATTCTCCAGCAGTACAATTCCTGCCCCTTTGCCAGTCTTGCTCCCCCTCTAAGATAAGTCCAGGCTGTTGCAGTTATTTTTAGTTTTAAATCAGCTTTAAATAGGGAAAAACATTAATCTTGTGATTACCCTCCTCAAAGAGTTCCAAGCCTGAGCTTTCCTGGAGGTCATGCTGTTCTGAGTGATCTGTAACTGAAGTTTCAAAGAATCCCCAGCCAGTGAGTCCAGGAGTGAAACTGTGTGTTTATTTAAATCCCTCACCAAGGAGGGCAAAATATGAGAATGATATGTCCTCTCACTTTTGCAAAGGAATCTTTGGCAATAAATCCTGTTGACTCTTTGGAATTGGATAGCTCTGTTCAGTATTCTGGACAGATTTCCAGTATATCAGGTTATTGGTTACAGCTTTTGGTGAAGTGTTGATACAGGAAACACCTCTGGGGAAGTGTCCACAACTGGCCCACCCTCTAGGATATCAGTGGAAGGTCTAGTGGAGTAGCCCTAGCATCAACTGCTCTCCTCCTCCAGATACCCGCCTGTGTTAGCCAGGTTTTGTTGCTTTGACAAATACCTGAAATAATCAACTTACAAGGAGAAAAGACTTACTTTGGCTCCTGGTTTCAGAGGTCAGTAGGCCGTTTTTACTTTGGGTCTGTGGCAGCACAGTACAGCATGGCAGGAGCACATAGCAGAGGAGGCCTGTTTACATTATGGTGGCCAGAAAGCAAAGAGAGGCAGGGATGAGCCAGACCTGACATCCCCTTCCAAGTCATGCTCCCAATGACCTAACTTCCTCTAACTAGACACCCCACCTCTTAAAGTTTTGACCACCACCCAATAGCACCACTGGTTGGAAGCCATGACTTTATCATGGTCTTTTGGGGACATTCAAGGTCCATACCATGACATGTTCTCAAAGTACAATTTCCTGTTTGGCCCAGAGAAATGCCTGCTTGTTTTCTTGGGTAATTCTACATTACTGAGTCATTCCATACTTTTGTTTAACTTTCTGGGTAAATTTAAGTTTAAAGAAGAGAAATTTTCTAAGTGGTGCAAGAGCACATTTTTGCTAATTAATTAATTCATTAACACACATTACTGGGTGCCTAAATGGGTACCAGGAACCATAGTAGGCCTTGTTAGGTTTACACAGATAAAAAGCAGAGTACTTCAAAGAGTACTCATTCTGACTGGTGGTAGAAAAGATTCAGCTTCCCACTATTGACTACTAAGCTTTTGAAGAAGCTAACGTGTTGATGAAACTGGGTCCAAGATGCTTTTAAGTTTGATTTGTATTTCAATTTACCTTCCAGAAACAAAATTGTTCTCCATTCATGTTTCAGTGAAGACAATTTAGTGACATTTCATAGAATTCAGTAAGACATAATACATGAGTAAATGTTATTGAAATGTATACATGGTTTGAATAGGTCTTCATATCCCAGAACTACACAAAGTTTCATTTCTTGAAATGTCTTTAAGATGGATGTCAGGTAAATGCTTGGATTTAGGCCAAGTTAGGAGCAATAATTTCTAGGGAAACAAATCAAAGGAGTTAAATGATGAATGGTTTATCCTGGTAATTCAGAGCCCTTCCTCTCCCAAGAACCAGTCTGTAAATGGGGAGGCATAATATTCAGATCAACTGATGTATGAACAGTCTCCACAATGATTGAAACTTATGGTTAAGCCGAGGATAGGAAATATTTGTGATCATCTTTAATCACCTTATATTTTCTGGTCAACACACTAGACTTACATATTATAAATATTAAATAAATTTTTGTTGCACAGCATAGAAGTAGATTGAATTATGTCAAACGTATAGCTACCTACTTATCTGGATGACCACTAAACACTGGCTGTGGTAAACATTCTTGGTCTGACTTACAATATCAAAAGCATGGAAGTACTATTACTGCCCTTTGCTCTCTTTCTACTCACCCCTTCTCATTTTAAAAATCATTAGCAGACCCTCAGCTAGGAAATGTGTGTGTGTGTGTGTGTGTGTGTGTGTGTGTGTGTGTGTGTGTTTAGGGATTTTCCTTAGGACTACTTTTTATTTGGCTAAGTTTTACTTTTCCTCTGAGTACTATATAAACAACTTATTTAAAAATAGAAATATATTGATGGTTTTTTCCTTTTAAAATTAATCCCATATATGAGATACATGAAATTCCTGCTTTTAAAAATCCACTCCCTTCTCTGCCCTCCAGTTTAAAATGGAATTTAGTATAATAAACATTTACTTAATAAAATACCAGAATAGAAGAATTAGGGTGATGGATCATTTTAAATTTAAACATCCACTAACAAAAACTAGCCAACTCTTTTTCAATTTAACTTGACTGGCTCTCTGTCTGCACTCAGCTAACTGGTACTCCTCATGTTTAAAGAGGTACATGGATTTCTAAACTTAATTTAAAAATACCTGATAGCTTGGTCTCTACTATAATTTAACAATTTCTTCTCATTAAAGAAAAAAATTAAAGAAGATTGGTGAAATTATTTTTTTAAGTTAAAAAAAAACCACCCTGAAATGCATGTGTGAGCTTTTTATTCAAGGAGAGTAGAAGGCACAGGATCGTGGCTGATATTTTTAAATGTTTTCATGAGTCTATTTTTCTCATATTGATTTAATGATCCAGGCTCCAAATCATTATATCTTTTTCTTCTATTTAATCATTTATTTGACACACATTCATAGAGATTTTTCTATGTGGAAGTAATTTTAGTGGACATATGCTATATCAGGGAGCTTCTTTATTTTCAACTCATTTAAATCTAAGAAGAATCACAAACACCTGGCAGGTTACAGATTGAGCATTGCAAGCAAACAGACTAAGTGATGGGTTGCTGCTGGCTGAACATCATGGAGAAGGTTCCACTTATCTCAAATCTTAATGAACAAGTAGGAATTTCAATATGCAAATTCAAAAAACAGAAGGAAAAAAATATTTGATGGAAAAAGCATAGAACCAGAAAAATGGCAGATCTGGGTTCTGTCTCTAACAGAGATTCACTTCATGAGCTCCAAGACCTCAAGATCTTCATTTACAAAATAGGATAGACAATCTCCAACATCCCTTCCAGCTCTAGGATTCTATAATTAAATGGCACATCAAACAAGGAGACGGCCTGGGAGAAAACATGGAACTATTCTGAATGATTACAGAATGAGCAGTAGCCAATCCTAAAAAACCAAAAGCCCATTATTCTCTCTGATATGTGGATGCTGACACACGATAAGGAAGCAGGGAGGGAAGAACAGGAATTCACTGGATTAGACAAAGGAGAATGAAGGGAAGGGAGAGAGGACGGGAACAGGAAAGGCAGTGGAATGAATCAGACATAACTTTCCCATGTTCATATCTGAATACACGACCAGGGAATCTCCCCATCATGTACAACCACAAGAATGAAATCCTAATTAGGATAAGTTATACTCCATGTATGTATAACATATCAAAGTATACTCTACTGTCACATATATCTAAAAAGAACAAGTAAAAATACTGAAAAATTTAGAAAAGAGTAGCTGGTATGTAGGGTTTATGTTGAAAAAGTAATAGTAGTGTTTTATCTTGAATATCAAACTGAGGAGGCTATTTTGAAACACCTAATACTAAAACATTATTCAGTTGTAGTTTGGAAGAATAGAACCTTTATGTCTGCTCCACCTATCATTTGACATTCAGAATATGGTATGAAATGGCCAGATATAGGCATGAAGTTTTGTTTCCTTGTATTTCCATTTGCTCCAATGAATTGTTTCAGAAAAGTCTGATGACGTCTTGCTCTTCTCAGAGAGACACCGCTCTCTATGGTAAGTAAAATGTAGGTATCTTTAAGACACAATGTTACCAATCTTGGCATCTTAATGAAGGAGTTCAGCCCCTTCAGTAGCATCAGGAACCTCACCTTCTACCCTGTTTGGTTTTTACATTGCTTGTTTTTGTCAACAGTTTGGTAGCTTTGGAAATTCATGAAAGAAGGTATTTAATTTCAATTATAAAATTTTTGTAAAGGACATCTTTCTCTGAACCAGACTTGATCAAATCAATCATTGGGAGATGCAATGTGACACCCTCAGTGTACACACATACAAACACACAAACACACAAACAGAAAATGTAAGATTCTTCCAGCTAAACAGAGCTTCGTCTTGCTTTGCATTTTCTTGCCTACTGAATTAACAGAGACAACATGTGAAGTAGCAAAGAGCTTGGGACTGTAACAATTTGGATATTATTGGAGGGACAGAGACAAGTAATCTTTTTTTTTTTTTTTTTTGAGTAGTGAGTGTTTGACTTGAAGTTCTCATTAGTAGGATTGTTTTGGAGGCAGAGTGCAACATGGATGAGGGATATTGGAGTAGGAAGAATGTATAGGCAGGGAAATCTCATAGGATGCATTGTAAGACGCTTCAACTAGCTGATGACTGTAAGACTGTAATGGAAGAGAATTTAGAAATGTTGAGAAGATGAGAATGATATAGTAGAACAAGGCTGTTCAATAAGAATATAAAATGATACATACATGTAATATAAATTTTCTTGTGGTCACATGAAAACAAGACAAAAAAGAAATAGGAGAAAATAACAATATATTTTATTTAACTCAATATATCCAAAACATCATCATTTCTATATGTAATCAATTGTTTTGTTTGGATCTGGAATGTCCCCTAAAGGTTCATGTGTTGAAGGCTTGTCCCTGCTGGTGGTGCCACTGGAAGGTGGTAAGACCTTTAGGAAGTGGAGCCTAGCTGCAAGAGGGGTCACTGAGTCCTACCTTTGAAGGATATATTTATCCCTGGACCATTTTCTCTCTCCCGCTCTCTCTCTCTCTCCTCTCTCTTCTTCTTCTTTTCTCTCTCTCTCTCTCTCTCTCTCTCTCTCTCTCTCTCTCTCTCTCTCATTCGCTCTCGCTCTTGCTCTCATACACCATGAGGTGAGCAGCTTTGTTCTATAATCCTCTTGCCCCATGATGTAAGTCTTATCACAGGCCCAGAAACAATGGATCCAGCCAATCAAGAAGTAAAACAACTAAAACCATGAGCCAAAATAAATCTTTCCTTAAGTTTTTTGTCTCAGGCATTTTGTCACAGTGACAAAAAAAAAAAAAAGCTGACTAATGCATTAATGTAAAAGGCATTCATGAGCTATTATATATGCTTGTTTATTTTAGTGTTCAAAACTTGATTGCACCGTGCACATACAGGTCTCCATCTAGACTACCCACATTTCAAGTGCTCACTAGCTGCATGTGATTAGTGGTTACCATAATGCTCAACCCAACTTTAGAATGAAATAAATCATACATGCATTGGAGCCTGGAGGGAGGGAGGGAAGAGACTGAAGGATTGGGTCTAGAGGAAAAAGCAAAATGAGTCCTTTACTAAAATTGGAAATGTCAGAGGATGCGTGTAATGGGGGAAAAGAGTGGGGGTAGAAGATGAGTAAGCAATTACTCTATCATTTTGACTAAAGGTACCAGTAAAACATCTGTTGGGAAATACATATAAAGGTATGATTAAAATTCAGCATGGAAGACAGAACTCAGAATGAAGATACATTTCTGGGAACTCATTCTAAGGGGTTAAAATTCAGTGGTGGTATTGAGTGTGGTTGCAAGTGCAAGGAGAGGAGAAAGCCTTGAGCAACCTCACACTGAAGGGCACAAGGAAGAAAGCAATCTGGTAAACCAGGAAGGGTCACAGTCAGAGGCTGGGAGCAGAACCAGATCTGGAAATGCTTGAAAGAGGGACATTGAGTGGGAGTCTACCCAAGACCAGAAGGCACAAAAGACTGAAGGGAAATGAAAGCACAAGAAGAAATGGCTGTTTCAGATTTGAGTTTTATTCTATCATTAACTGATAAATAATATTTTGAATCTTCATTTTCTAATTCTAAAAATAAAAGAAAAACATATATTATTTCTTAGTTTCCTATGTGTCAGACACTTTGTGAAGTCCTTCAAATACATTTTTTTTTTAGAAAAACGTTGTGAAATATATTTTAGGAGTTTACTGAGATTTATTATTAGACTATGATGGAGCTAATGAACTGATTTATAACTTATCTTAAACACCTCACATCTTATTAAGACTCTTAAGAGGTGGACAGATACATACAGAACACGAAAAATAGATTATGTGGTACCTCCAACATGAGCTATTTTTCTGCTCTGATCCTCAATTCAGCACCCAAATTTAAAAAAAAAAACTGGAATGTAAGAGTCTTTATATTCTCCCTGGTGAAATGTCCATGACTGTTTCCCATCCAGATGTTTAGAGGGAACATGGCATAGACAGACATACTCAGGTACGCTTTTATTTTTTTCTTGTGCAAAATGACTTGTTGCTCTTAAAAATGAGCCAATAGGTGACCTGTTTTCTAACCAATTAGATTAGTTGCAAGGGGGAAAGAGAGATGACAAGAGAGGGGTAGAGAAATTAAATACTATATAATATTTTCCTTGAGACCTTCAGAAAATTTTATTGTTCCTATTTCATAAATGAGGAAATTGAGGTCCAGAGTAGTTAAATGACTTCACAAAATAGCAGAATTCAAATTCAAAGGGAGGCCTGCCTGATTCCTAAGATTCTGAATAAATAAATGAATCCATTACCTTATACTTCTGCAAGTGTTTCATTAGAAGGTGGGATTTCCACCAATGATCTGGAGTTTAAAGAATGTTATTTTGATTACATTCACTGTCTGTCTTTATTATTGCTTGCTTTATTTCTACAAAGAAAATTAATTTAGTTATTGCACTGACATATGAGAACACACATGCAGAGATCTCAAAAGAAAAGCATTCTAAGTCACACAATTTTTTGGAATAATTGGATAATTAGTGGATAATAATTATAATAATAATTGGATAATAATTGGATAATTCATTTATCTCAGATTTCAAATTATATATATGTATATATACATATATATATTTCAAACAAGAATCATCAAGACTAACCTGTGCTAAGAGCCTAAAATGTAATATCTTATATGTATATATATATACACACACAATATGTGTATATACATATCACACTTCATAAATTCAGCAGCTTATGAATATATTTCACATAATTATATATAATATTATAATTACTATATTATATGCATACAGATATATATATACATCTCTCCAAGATAAACATCATTTCTTCCAGTCTAACATTATATTTTCTTAGGCTGTTGCTAATATTAACTCCAGAACACCCAGTTATTATTAGTGGGAATTGCTCTTAAAATCAACTTTGCCTTATCAATCTGATCTATACTGTCTTGGGTCATGGATCTAAAAAATGTCAAGGATTGGGGAAAGATATTACATTTTAGGCTTTTGGCACAGGCTAGTCTTGATAATTCTTGCCTTGTGTTTGGAATAAAGCCCCTGTATATTAATTCAGACCTTGCCTCCCCACTCATCGCCAATTGATTATTTAGAAACTTGGCTTAAAACAACTTTGGTTTTTCCAAACTAATTTTTGTGCAAATCACCAATTTAGAAATCTAAACTATGACTTTCATTTAGCCATAGCAAAATAGTCATTATACGTAGTGTTATTTCTATGTACTAGGCATTGGATATGCTTTTCATGAACTAATTCACTTAATTATCACAGTAATCTGGGAGATGCTATAATTATACCTATTTTATAAATAATAAATCTAGGAAGAGAGTTTTATATTACTTACTCAAGATTACATGACTAGGATTTTGGAGAGCTGGAATTCAAAGACAGTGTGGCGTTAGTAATATAGCTTAGTAAGCTATATTATATTTCAAAGAGAGGACATGAGTGTCTGGAAAGCTTGGAAGTATTCTAAAAAAAATTTAGGCCCTGATTTTCAGAAGCAATTATAATTTCTTACTCAAATTGACAACCTAAGTGGAAACTTTGTCATTTCAATCTATCATTACTCGTTTATTTAGTATCCATAATACAGCGTAGCAACAGAAGATGTGGTCACGCATAATGATAATTTAAGAATCCTTACCCTTGAGTCATTTAGTCAGCCAGAAAAAAGTGACACAGAACAGTCAGGGAGTACTGAAAGCGTGTAGTTAAATGCTAAGTCTTGTGGTGTGTTAAATTGTATAGTAGAGGGGCATAAGGAAAAAGGAGAATGCAAAGAACCGCCCAGTAATGAATATATATAGCAACTTATGAATGAAGACTCAGAAAAGATCTTAAATGTCAGGGAGAAATTGGACGAGGAGTGGGAGAGGAAATGCCTGGCAAGATGAGCCAGAGGAAGGTGATTCAATGCTCAGAGAGGGGAACAGGAGCGGTATGATCATTTCTGTTCTTTTTTAATTAATTTTTTAAATACATGACAGCAGAATGTATTACAATTCTTATTACACATATAGAGCACAATTTTTCATATCTTTGTATAAAGTATGTTCACACCAATTCATGTTTTTATACCTGTACTTGTTTTGTTGCATTATAATTCTTATTACACATATATACCACAAGTTTTCATATCTCTGTATATAAAGTAGGTTGACACTCAATTTGTGTCTTCATACATGTACTTTGGCTAATGATGTTTATCACATTCCACCATCCTTGCTTATCCCCTGCCTCTTCCCTTTCCCTCCCTCCCCTCTTCCCTATCTAGAATTCATCATTTCTGTTCTTTACTCCCTGCCACCTGCCTCTCTCTCCCTCCTCCATCTCCCTTTGTACACACACATTCATACATATGTGCATACACACACACACACGTTTGTGGCTATATCCAAGTGTTCACGGAGATTTATACACAGCTTTGCATCAAAATAATGTTTGTCTTGCACCAATATTGATATGCTTCTGATAAACTCAGAAATTAAATGGGTAGCTGGAGTTGATAATTTATAACTTTTAAATGGCTAACCTTGAGAAAGAAATGACATATTGACTGTCCTTTGACTATATCCAGTAAAACCATCATCCTTTTGGAAATCAAGACCAGGTCAATGCTTAAACCAGGAAGATTTTTTTTTATTATAAAGAAAAAGAATTCTGTTTATAACAAGATTGATTGTTTTTTGATTGACATCATACTTTATTCCTACTTGTACACATTTTTGGTTTATCATTGCTGTAGGCAATAGAAAGGAAATTGCTCTGTAATATTATTCCTCTGTATTTGACAAAAAATTCAACAACAACAAAAAAATATTTCTCCAGTACAGTGAGTTAGATGATAGGGATGAAAATTCCCAGTTTTATGTGTTTAAGGTACAGTTGTGAATCTTAAACTACTACCAAAAACCTAGCCTTCTAAGATCAGGATAAAGAATTCTTTTATAAAATTCTCACTGTCCTTTACAAATTTGATTATTTGAAATAAAGGTACCAAAATTCCTCTCATTTTCTTTTTTCATATTTCAAGTCATAATAAATTGGATCTGATTTGTGACAGGATTTCTACAACTGATAAAGTGGTATTACTTGAATGTAATACTTATTTAAATCAAAACTACCAGAATCTGCAGACCGAGATTAAAAGCTATCTCTTTTCATGACAATCAATATAATATTTTTGTTGCATTACTTTATCTTTAACTATCCTCCAGGAGCAATTTGTGAATAAATAGTCATATCTGTATTTTGCAGATACACTCAAACTGGACCAATTATATTTTTGGCACCATCATATGTGAGAATTAACTAATACAGCAAACCAGATAGGAAAATTTATTCTTTCCTCCTTTCCTTTACAAAACTCATGACAAACTTATAGATATTTTAACAGGCATCAGTAGTAATATTGTTCCTGATTTCATGAATAGAAAGTGTGTATTAATTTGTTTCCTGATATTATGATTAAGTACCTGAGGCTAGATGCTATCTAAAGTAAAAAGGTTTATTTAGCCCACAATTTTGGAGATTCAAAGGCATGGTGTCAATACCAGCTCTACTCTGGTGAAGACCTCATGTTGGATGGCATCATAATAGCAGGAGTGTGGGTGAAAAGGAGAGATCACAGGGCAATACAAGAAGTCAGAAAAAGGCTGAGGTCCTATAGAACTACATTAATCCCTTTTGAGGGTTACCCCCCTCAAGGACCTAAAGACTTCACACCAGTTCCCATCTCTTAAAAATCCCACAACCGAGAAATATACCCCGCTCATGGATAGGCAGAACTAACATCATCAAAATGGTGATATTACCAAAAGTTTTCTATAAGTTCAAGGCAATACCAATCAAAATCCCAACAGCATTTCTTGTAGAAATAGATAAAAGAATCATGAAATTCATATGGAATAATAAAAGACCCAGAATAGCAAAAACAATGCTAAGCAGGAAGTGTGAATCAGGTGGTATAGCGATACCAGACTTCAAACTATACTACAGAGCAATAGTAACAAAAACAGCATGGTACTGGTACCAAAACAGGCGGGTGGACCAATGGTACAGAATAGAGGACACAGTAACCAATCCACAAAACTACAACTACCTTATATTTGATAAAGGGGCTAAAAGCATGCAATGGAGGAAGGATAGCATCTTCAACAAATGGTGCTGGGAAAACTGGAAATCCATTTGCATCAAAATGAATCTGAATCCCTATCTCTCGCCATGCACAAAAGTTAACTCAAAATGGATCAAGGAGCTTGATATTAAATCAGAGACACGGCATCTGATAGAAGAAAAAGTTGGCTACGATCTACATACTGTGGGATCAGGCCCCAAATTCCTCAATAGGACACCCATAGCGCAAGAGTTAACAACTAGAATCAACAAATGGGACTTACTCAAACTAAAAAGTTTTTCTCAGCAAAAGAAACAATAAGAGAGATAAATAGGGAGCCTACATCCTGGGAACAAATCTTTAATCCACACACTTCAGATAGAGCCCTAATAACCAGAATATACAAAGAACTCAAAAAATTAGACAATAAGATAACAAATAACCCAATCAATAAATGGGCCAAGGACCTGAATAGACACTTCTCAGAGGAGGACATACGATCAATCAATAAGTACATGAAGAAATGCTCACCATCGCTAGCAGTCAGAGAAATGCAAATCAAAACTACCCTAAGATACCATCTCACTCCAGTAAGATTGGCAGCCATTAGGAAGTCAAACAACAGTAAGTGCTGGAGAGGATGCGGGGGAAAAGGGCACTCTTGTTCATTGCTGGTGGGACTGCAAATTGGTACAGCCAATTTGGAAAGCAGTATGGAGATTTCTTGGAAAGCTGGGAATGGAACCACCATTTGACCCAGCTATTCCCCTTCTCGGTCTATTCCCTAAAGACTTAAAAAGAGCATGCTACAGGGACACTGCTGCATCGATGTTCATAGCAGCACAATTCACGATAGCAAGATTGTGGAACCAACCTAGATGCCCTTCAATAGATGAATGGATAAAAAAAATGTGGCATTTATACACAATGGAGTATTACTCTGCATTAAGAAACGACAAAATCATAGAATTTGGAGGGAAATGGATGGCATTAGAGCAGATTATGCTAAGTGAAGCTAGTCAATCGTTAAAAAACAAATACCAAATGACCCCTTTGATATAAGGGGAGTAAACAAGGACAGGGTAGGGAGGAAGAGCTTGAGAAGAAGATTTACATTAAACAGGGATGAGAGGTGGGAGGGAAAGGGAGTGAGAATGATATATAAGAGGAAAGGAGGGGTAAGACAAGATAATACAAATGGAAGAAATGATTTACAGTAGAAGGGGTAGAGAGAGAAAAGGGGAGGGGAGGGGAGGGGAGGGGGGATAGTAGAGAATAGGACTGACAGCAGAATACATCAGACACTAGAAAAGCAATATGTCAATCAATGGAAGGGTAACTGATGTGATACAGCAATCTGTATATGGGGTAAAGTTGGGAGTTCATAACCCACTTGAATCAAACTGTGAAAGATGATGTATTAAGAACTGTGTAATGTTTTGAACGACCAACAATAAAAAAAAAAAATCCCACAACCTCTTAAGATTGCCATACTAGAGACCAAGCTTTCAACTCATGATCATTAGGGACACATACATAAGCCACATGCAAATCAAAGCAAATGTCCCTGTATATGTATCTATGCATCTGGGAATGTGATCACACATACTCTAGATTCCTAGGGTCATTTGGTATTAATCATTTAGTCCTTTAGTATTTAAGCAAAAAGTTTCTTGACTCCTCAGATATTTTTTGGAAACTTAGCATGTTTACTGATGGCTCCCCTGATTCCTGTTGGACTTGGTTGGTGGGGACGATGTCACTGCATTCTTCCTGATCACTTCTGGCTTCTAACTCTTTCTCCATCAGATTCTCAACTTCTCCTCAGCCTTTCACTTCCTATCTGTCAGGCCATTTTTCTGCACCATTTCACTCTACTTCACACATCCAAACTCCTTACTACCACCGCAGTTTCCTGAAGGACTTGGGGGCTTGCAGGGATTTTTGCAAAATATTGTGTCATCTAACCTTCAGTGATAGACAGGCTTGCTCCTGAAGGTCACTTGAGCCTTCCCATGCAGTTGTCATCATTGGTTACACATCTGACTTTGGACTCAACCTATTGCTATGTTGCTGGATTCCCCTAAGTTCCTTCAACTGTGTCCCCTCTCTTCAATTTGCTAATCTCTGTCTCAAAATTCCTGTCGTGTGTGTGTGTGTGTGTGTGTGTGTGTGTGTGTGTGTGTAATGTTTTATCTATCTTTAGAAGAAGAATATTACCTGAATGGCTACACTTGGCTACCCTGAAGTTCTTATCTCTACCAGTAAAACACAATATAGATGTGATTTCTGTGGTCAACTCATAATTTTAAAATGTTTTTATAAAGGGTGATATTATAGAAGAAATGATACATCTGGGGTTTGCTTCTGAATAATCTGGAGAAGAGGAGTAGATATAGGCAGAAAGGAAACAGTACTGACTATGAATATTGAAGTTGGGCAATGAGTATGTGGGGTCTATTGTTTTCCAGTGTTATTTTGCATAGACTCATAATACTCTATAATAACAAGATAAGCTTTTCTGCTTGATATATATAATGCAGAATTAGTTAATGTATAATAACACACATTATTACATGATTAATAATTAAAATAATAATGTAGATATATTTGTAACAAACCAATTTAAAAGATGAGTAGACTAAAGCTTGGAGGGTAAAAAAGCATATATTTGATGAAAAGATAAACTTAAGGGCATATTGGAGGTACTTTAAGAAGCAGAGATGCAGTAGTAACACATGTGTTAGTTATTTTTTAGTGTACAACAAATTATATCAAAATTTAATGGCTAAAAGCATCAAACATTCATTCTCCTAAAGCCAAAAAATCTGGGTACAGTTTCAGGTGGGTTTCTCTGGATCAAGAGTTTTCATAAGCCTGCAAAGAAGTTGTTTCCTGGGGTTTAATTCATCTCAAGATTGGACCAGATGAGTATCCACTTCCAAACACAATCAAATAGCTCTTGGCAGGTCTCAGACCCTCATTTGCTGTTGGCCAGAGATCCTCACTTCTCTTCCCGCCACAGGGTAGCTCCACAACTTGGGAAAGGTTTCTGTTGGAGGGTGATTGAGAGAACAGATTCAAGATAGAAGCAACATCTTTCTCTAATTTCATCTCTGATGAAGACCATTGCTTCTTCTATATTCAATGTGTTAGCATTTTATCTGTGAGTCCAGCCTACAAAGGAAAGGATTATATAAACTGACTCCCAGGAGGAAGGAATCATTGGGGCCAAATTAGAGGATGCCTACTACAGACTGCACTCTGGGCCCCCATAATTCACATCCTTATCACATTCAAAATGTACTTACTGCTTCCCAAGCTCCCCAAAGTCTCATCCTGTTACAGCATCAGCTCAAAGTCCAGAATCTCATCATTTACATCAGGTACCACTGAGGCTTCTCAGGTATAGTTCAGATCTTTGAATGTAGTTTCTCCCAACGTGTGAAATTCAAGACCCAAGTTACCTGCTTTTCACACATCAACATATAATCGTGGAACAGACATAGCATAAGCAGTGCAAACATTTCTGCTTAGAAAATGGGGAAGCAAAATGGGGGTGGGGGGGACATAAAGATGTCTTTGGTTCAGATCATTTCTGAAATCTAGCTGAGTATATATTGGAAATTCCTTGATTAGGTCTCAAGGCCTTGTGATAGTTCTCCATGGCTTTTGGCTCTGCCTTCTGGCCTGGTATTAGTTTTTTAGGTTGCTATAACAATATACCACAGAATGGATGGCTTACAAAATAGAATTTTTTTTTTCTTATAATTCTGAAGGCCAGAAGCCCAAAATCAAGGCATCAGCAGGGAGGCCTCTTTAGCTTGCAGATGGCTTTTCTCTCCATGCTCACATGGCCGAGCCTCCACATGTGCACAGAGCAGGGGAGCTGAGAGGGAGAGATATCTAGTGTCTCTTCCTATCTTTAAAGGTGGAAGTCCTATCCAATAAGGGCTCATTTAATTTTTTTTTTATTGTTGGTCGTTCAAAACATTAAACAGTTCTTAATACATCATATTTCACAGTTTGATTCAAGCGGGTTATGAACTTTTTTCTCAGCAAAAGAAACAATAAGAGAGATAAACAAGGAGCCTACATCCTGGGAACAAATCTTTAATCCACACACTTCAGATAGAGCCCTAATAACCAGAATATACAAAGAACTCAAAAAATTAGACAATAAGATAACAAATAACCCAATCAATAAATGGGCCAAGGACCTGAACAGACACTTCTCAGAGGAGGACATAAAATCAATCAACAAGTACATGAAAAAATGCTCACCATCGCTAGCAGTCAGAGAAATGCAAATCAAAACTACCCTAAGATACCATCTCACTCCAGTAAGATTGGCAGCCATTAGGAAGTCAAACAACAATAAGTGCTGGAGAGGATGCGGGAAAAGGGCACTCTTGTTCATTGCTGGTGGGACTGCAAATTGGTGCAGCCAATTTGGAAAGCAGTATGGAGATTTCTTGGAAAGCTGGGAATGGAACCACCATTTGACCCAGCTATTCCCCTTCTCAGTCTATAATAAGAGCATGCTACAGGGACACTGCTACATCGATGTTCATAGCAGCACAATTCACGATAGCAAGATGGTGGAATCAGCCTAGATGCCCTTCAATAAATGAATGGATAAAAAAAATGTGGCATTTATACACAATGGAGTATTACTCTGCATTAAAAAATGACAAATCATTTAAACTTATGACCTCATTTAACCTTAATTAACTCTTTACAGGTCTTATCTCTAAATATAATTAGATTAAAGGTTAGGATCCCAGGTCTGGGGCTGTAGCTCAGTGGCATAGTCGCAGGCCTAGCATGCGTGAGGGACTGGGTTTAATCCTCAGCACCACATTTAAAAATAAACAAATAAAATAAAGGCATTCTGTCCATTTACAACTACCTTAAAAAAAAAGTTGGGATTTCAACATATGAATTCAGAGGGACACATTCAGTCCATAATGAGGCTCTTGGTTCTTCCTGCTGAAATATCTTCCCCTTTCAAGAAAGATATCACATCTTTGCAGGTGATAGTTTTGTCAGCCTATTTTCTGACATTTGGGGGATCCAGCTTCCTCTCTGTGCTTTTGTACTTTCTGTCCTTTAGAACCCAGGGTGGCATTGGCATACCTTTAATCTCAAAGGGCTTTTTGAATGACTGAATAGTTCTTGTTATGGGGAGGCCGCTGAGAAAACACACTAAGCCCGAATTTGAAAGGAATCAAAGAATTTTATTTTGCCAATTTTACCTGGCCAGGGACTGCTTTGGTCAGAGACCAAGTGGCTCTCTCTCTGAAAGAACAACAGCGCCGAGTTGTTTGTGACCAAAATATTTAAAGAAAAAAATAGGGAAGAAGATCATACCCTGGGGACTTCCCTATGGAATTTTGCAAATTGCAAGCAAACAGAATGCAGGGGCTGAAAATGCAGTTAGCAGAGCAAAAACAGAAAATCACATCCTCATTTATGGGGGTCTGTGTCTTCATTTGTATAGGTTTACATTCTCATTTGAATGGGTCTACACAAAAACAATTTAAAAATAACATCTTGAGAACTGCCTACGTAACAAGTTTCTAACGGGAACCAAGAAGATGGAGTCCCAAAGCTATACTTACTTATGCTTGTCTATAATTATTTTTTACACTTAACTACTGTTCTGGTAACCTATATTCATCTCTATATTTATCTGTAACTATATTAGACCTATGAGTTTACATGTATCACCTTACCTTATCTATATCTCATTGTTAGCAACTTAAATCCTATGTCTTACAGTGATTATATTGTCATATTATTACTTTTTATCTTATAACTATGGCAGACTGGAGTAACTTAACATTACTAATTCGGTAATACTTATAATTCTATTATTTTACTAATTAGTATTTCATTAACCTTGAGGACACAACACCTTTATTTTATTTTTATGTGGTGCTGAGGATCAAACCCAGCGCTGCGCGCATGCCAGGCAAGCATGTTACCGCTTGAGCCACATCCCCAGCCCTCTAAGGTTTTAGGAAAGGATTTTGCCATCACAACTTCAGCTTCATCTCTAGGCCACGTTTTCCTGGCAGTGCTTGGAATTCAGTTTTTGCTTGGAAGCCATTTCCTGGCATTGTTTGCTGTTTTGAACCATCAAGTTCTAGGGGTTTTTTGTTTGTTTGTTTTGCTTAACCATCTTTCCATCAGTTATTTATCTCTCTCCCTTTGCATTTTATCTCAGCAGCAAGAAGAAACCAGTGGCACTTTCAACACTGCTTAAAAATTTCCTGGTAGATCACCCAGTTCACTGTGCACATTTTCTACTTTCCAAGCTACTGGGTATATGCTAAGTTTCCTGCCCCTGCAAAATAAAGACCTCTCTCTGCAGTTTCCATAACATATTCTTTATTTTCTCTGGACCCCTTGCCAGTGGCATCTTCAAAGTCCAGATTTATCCTAATAGTTTGTTTATAGAAATTTAGGGATTTTCTAACATGCCCTCAAAATCCTTCCATCTTCCACCCACAACCTTGTTCCAAAGACATTCCTACATTTGTAGGTATTTATTAGAGAGCAGCATCCACTTCTGTGTATAAACATTCTGAATCAGACAGAAAAATAGCGGGGTATACATATGTACACACATAAAATTAATTGTAGAAAATAGTTAGCCAATCTTTGTATGTAAGGCCACTAATGTATATAAGGCTATTATGTCTAATAATTTAATCAGTACCTTCATTTAATATGTATAAGATTGGGGCAGAGGAGGGGACAAAAAATGCTGGAAACCACCAGCATAAATGAAAACTGTATGAATTCTTGTTACCTCTGACCTTGGTGGCAGGAGTGCCATGGATGTTACCCAGAGGCCAGGCACACATGGATGTAACCCAGGAGCTGGCAAAGCTGAAAGTGGAACCAGAAGGTAGGGCATGTGCAATAGCCTTACAGAGACCCACTAACTAGTTTCCACAATTGCACGGTGGGTGCCAGCCCCACCACCACCTCACACCTATCTGCAGAACCTACAGATTACCAATAATGTGCTAGCTACAAAATGACATGTTTCTCAGGTCCACCCCAACCAGCAGTATCACTGTAGGAGTTGTGGTTCAGGAAATGTAACACTGGGACTCGGAGTTCATCCTGAATAAGTTGAAACATAACAAAGCCACCTCAACGAGAATGAAATTTTAAAAAAATTAAGATAAATAAAGATCTTAACAGAAGAAAACTTCTGTTAAAGAAGCAAACAGTAGAATCCTGGGAATTTAACCACAGACTAAGAAGTAAATATAGGTCTTATCTGAACGAGATGGAAAATTGACATCGGGACACTATCCACCTCCTTTAGAAGGAACTGAGTGAGCAAAGGATAGCAAGGGGTTAGGCACACAAGGATTCCACCTTGTTACAGAACATGGCACAAAATATCTGCATCAGATCTTGTTTTGGATGACTGAATAGAGGGGAGAAGTCCAAATTATTACTTTTAAGTTGGAATAAGCAAGCAGGACCTGGAAACTTGGGTTGTAAATTCTGTAGTTAGAATGCTCCCTGGGAAGGGTTTGGGCATTAAAAAACTTGCTTGGGCAAAATGCTGTAAATGGAATTGATATGGCATAATTTTTAGGATATATTGTTAAGTGAGAAAAATAAAAGTGCAAAAGAATGTCTATCATGTCTTTGATATAACAAAGAAAAGGACATAGGAAAATACATATAGCTATAGATTTGTGCAAAAGAGATACAGGAAGGATAACCTGGGGACCAATGAGATTGGCTTTCTACCAAGGGGTAGCAGGGAGGAGCAGCAATGACATTTATTTGAACATACCCTTTCTTTTTCCCTTTGTAAATGTAGGTCCAACTTTTAAAACAATGGCAATATTTCATATGCCAACAAAATAAATAAACAATGAAAATCCAGCAGAATGTATGCAAGGGGACTCAAAATGGAATATAAATGATAACTAAGGAACTTAACTATATTACAAATGAATAACTGGTGGAAATAAGGACCAACCTATGTAACTGAAAAAATAGTGCTTTGACTAAGTGCTGTAAGGCAAGTCTAAAGGCAAAATGAACTCTGCACAAACATCACATGAGAGTTAATAAATTTGCTTTGTAAAGAAATATGCAATCACAATTCCAAATCTACCTTCAATTGTATTCTATGTTTAAGCAAATAAGTAAATATATTTTGAATAATGTGAAGCAGGCTTCTTGGGGAAAAGAGTTACAAATGAAGAAAGTAGGAAGGATGGAATGAACACCAAACACCGCAGTACTGGAGTCAGAGATGCAGGTGTAATGCATGAGACAAGTGTATACAGAGAGAGACGTGTTTGTATGTACGTATATGCATATATACATTTATTTTTTAACTTTATTTGCTGAGAGTACAGATGCAATAGCACTTTAATAGCAATGAACACACATGGAACCTGCATTTTGCTTTCTAAATACAATTTTTCAATGAAAGAAACCAAGAGGGCTGGGATTTTGGCTCAGTGGTAGAGCACTCGCCTAGCACAGGCGGGACCCGGCTCAGCACCACATAAAAAAATAAAGGCATTATGTTGTGTCCATCTACACCTAAAAAATAAATGTTAATAAAGAAAGAAACCAAGAGTCTTTGGAGAAGTAGCTGATTTCTGGGGTGGGGAAAAGAAAGTACAAGAGGAAACTGAAGAACATCTCATAGGGCCAAAAAATGAGGACGTGTTCAAAAAACTGATGGTAACATGTTATAAGGACTCAGAAGCCAGATTGAAAACATTTCTGCTGCCCAAATATGGAATAGTTTGAACAACAATATGAAAAACAATGAATTATAACCTACAGAATATCCTAAATATTCATGAGTCTACTTTATAAATAAGTAAATGAATAAATAATAGCTGTAACTTAACAATAAATTCCAATTAATAAATAGAGAAGGAATGAGGGGAATAAAATAATAATCAACATTTGGGAACAACACAGTAATACTTGATTTGGGCAGGAATCATCAGTGGATATTTAAAAGAGTGAAGGACACTTTGGTAAGAAATAGGATATTTGTATAGTCCCAAATATCTCCCCGCAAAATGCCTTTTAATTACAAAGGGACACCAGAAGCCCTATGGTGGAGAAGATGCTGTCTTACACATGTTTAAGGTTGGCATCACCTGTAACACCACATATTGGCACCATGTACCTCCTATATTCTGTGCTGACAAGGGCGTAGTATCTTATCTATAACAAAAAAAAAATGTATAGCTGAATTTAATCATGTGGAAACATCAGAAAAACTCAATGTGAGAGACATTCTACAAAACAACTAGCCAATACTCTTCAAAAGAGTCAAGGTTATAAAAGATAAAGTCTGAGGAACCATCTCAGGTTGTAGGAGACAAGGGAGACATGGTGACTGAATGCAGTGTGGGGTTGTGGGTTGTATTCTGGACAAGAAACTGAGCACTGGGGAAAACTGACAAAATTGGACCAAGATATGTAGTTTATTTAGTAGTATAGTAATTTGGGGAAGCTTAGTGAAAGGAATAGACATAGTACAGTAGTATTTTTATTACTTTTTTGTATGCATGATATTCCAAAAAATTTTTAAATATTAAGGCTTTAAATGATTCATCAAATAACATTTATAATAAGAATATGTAATTTTAAGAATGCAGGTCAGTAAGTAGACTAGAAAAGAGGAATTGTCTGAAGAACAAGCTAATGGGTGGAACATATCATAGCCAGTCCCAACCATTTCAACTTTCAGGCCTCTAAATTATACTACCTGTGGTCATGAAAACTTGTGCTATTGTTGAGCATTACATAGCTATGTTGAATTTGCTCATTTTATATAGATATAGATTTATAAATAGAAACAGAGAAATAAACATCAAAATCTCTTTCCCATCCTATCAATTGGATACCAATTCAATATATATAAAATCGGGTAGAAATCAGTCATTTGTAGACCACTTATTTTCATAGTTATTAAATACTAGGCTGATAAGTATATAATATTACATGCCTAAATAAGAAGTGATGGTATATCAGAAGTCTTTGTATGTTTGAACTTTGGAAAACTTATGTGTTGATACTATAGTCTTATATGAAATGAAATACAGTAAAACAAAGAATGGGCAGAACTGTTACAAGGACCACAAATCCAGGCTCAGGCCAGGGCTGTGGGTAAAGAAAGGAGTCTTGGTGCAAAGTGTAAATGGGGGACAAGAGGGAAAGATGGAACTCTTCAAATTAAATTTTTAAAGAAATGTCTAAATAGAGGTGTAGTTTAGGTTTGTGTTGATATCCAAGGATACAATTTTGTTCCAATCTAGTGATTCTACAAAAATCAAGGAATGTCTATGGTCCAGATTCAAAATTAGAATAATATGATTTAGAGCAATGTAGTCCCATTCAGTTTGGTAAGGATCTTTAGCCAATGGGTGAACACGTTCATGATTGGTGAATAATTAATGAAAAGGGTAGGCAGAGGTAGTGGAATACAGAATAATAGTCCATTTCACGTTATAACAAAAATATCTTTTAAAAGAAAAGCAGCATATTTAGCTTACAGTCTGGGGGGCTACAAGTCTAAGATCAGATGGCCCCTTCTATTCAGCTTCTGGTGAAGACCCTCTTGACTGAGTCACAACGTGGTGGAGAAATCTAAAAGGGAAATAATTGTGTGAAGACGAGACCAACTGAAAGGGTGACTTGCTTTTGAACAATTCACTAGAAGAAAACTAA
This sequence comes from Ictidomys tridecemlineatus, assembly GCF_052094955.1. Taxonomy (NCBI): domain Eukaryota; kingdom Metazoa; phylum Chordata; class Mammalia; order Rodentia; family Sciuridae; genus Ictidomys; species Ictidomys tridecemlineatus. The sequence goes on along the minus strand of NC_135477.1, from coordinate 133,478,933 downwards.
CTCATTCTTCAAGACCAGCATTTAATTCCTTCCAAGGGCAGTTCCTTCCGTGACCTAATTACCTTGCAGTAGGCTCCTCCTCTTTAAGGTCCCACTACTTCAACCACCCCACTGAGGACCAAACCTCCAGCATGAACTCTAGGGCACAAACCACATACAAACCATGGCAAATAGTCGATCAACAAGAGAGTCTTTGTCATCGGATAGATTGTGGCTCTGCTCCTTACCTACTATGGAATGTTAATGATTAATTCTGATCTTTGTTTTCAGCATAGCAAAGCCTCCCTCGTAGGGTTTTTATGATGATGAAATGAGAAAATGTAGGTCAAGATCATGATTTAATAAGTGGCAGGCTTTGTTTGCATCATGATCATGGCGGTGATGTTTGGGACATATCTAGGTGGAATGGTGTGTTGTGCAGAGTTACTCCCCAAATCTGCTATAAAAAAGAATTTTTTAAATGTTGAAAAAACGGTTGTGACAGTTTGTCAATATTCCAAGGATTAAAGGAAAAGCTGTATAGCTTGATAGGCCTTGGAAGTTTCAGGATTCCATTCAGACACTGCAGATTCTTGGATGAATCCAGAAAAATTAATTCTGGTCTTTGTACCTATGAGGAGAAATGTAAGTAATATGTTTATTTTTATAGTTCAATAAATGAAGATAATTTTGCTACAGCAGAGTTTATCAATAGCAGCACTATTGGCATTTGGGGTCCCATCATTCCAAACCATGGTCCCCCTTAAGGTGAGTGGGTGGAGAAAATCACATGGGAGGATTAATTCACTGGTGATTGGGGGAACCAGAAGATAAATGTTTCTGGCTCATATTTCAAGGACATGGACTAAATTTCAAAAACATAACATTATTTTCTATAATCAGAACACATTTCTTGGCTTTGATCCTCCATTTGTTCATGTACATAAACATAATCATAATTTATTCTAGGTAAACTTGGTAAAAATATGGTAATTTCTCAGACAATCCTAGTTTATATTCCAAACACATTCTGGATAAAACTTCTTTTGGCTTTTATTCCTTTCCTTTTTCCTGAGTTTAGTCCAAATTGGAGGAACGGGATAAACAGATAAGGAAATTTACTCAGAAGCCATTTGCCTCTCGGTTTTGATGTGATTTGATCTCATCTGATGGTCTTTGAGCTTTAGCTAATCTAGCTTTTTTTTTTTTCCAGGCACATCTTACATTTTACCACCTGCTAAAATGCATAATCTCATAGATGTTAGAATCAATCTCCATCCAGGGTTTATTCATTTATTAGCTTGGATGTTGTCATACCCTCTGGTTGTCACCCTGGTATTACTTTTTCTTTATTAGCTCTTCTATACCACCCTGAAATTTAGGATTGAATGATTCTGAGAAACTCTCACTATGTCCCTATCTACCTTTTCTTTGCCATCTCTGCTCTATTAACCCACAACTTTCTTCTCTGGAAAAACATTGGCTCAGTTGCCAACTCCTCCAGTTCAGACTGGACCAGTGAGTTACTCGTCCACAATACCCTACTGTCTATTATTATGATGGTGTCATGGACTTCTCTATGCAGATGCTCACTTACTGAATTGTCCAGGATGCAAGCAGCAAAAAGGGGTTTTTTTTATCAGAAAACAAAATTGAAATAAGAATTCCATTGGATCCTTCCCCATCTTCAGGTGTGAGATGAGTATGGGGAGTGTCAGGGTTAGCACACAAAGAAAAAAAAAAAGAGTCTGTATGTATTAATTTTCTTCCAAATCTGCTCCCTTTTCCTTCAAGCTCAGAGGGTTTTTCTGGTTCAGGGTCAGGGGTAGACAGTGGATGTGCTTCACCAGATTGCTTGTCCTCTTGGATCTTTCTGATTGGTACATTATAGAATGTACCAATGGTTTTCAACGTAGAAGCCAAGAATTTTGAGTCATTGTTCTCCAACCCCATCAGAGAACTGGTGCTTGGTGAATTGCAGTCCCATACCTTGTGATGCACCAGGGAATGGACACAGGAATAAGGAAAGAGCAAATTGATACCTTAAATTATCCCCCTGACAAGTCAAGTCTAACATGACTTTCACTCATACTCTACTAATGGTAGCTTGTGGGTGCACTAAAAAGAATTTTAGGGCACTATGTACTGCTTTCATGAACCACCCCAAGTTCTCAACAGGGCAGAATTCTAACTTCATTCCTGCCATATGCATCTCCCTTTGCTGCCTCACTGGGCTGCCCATGTCTGTTCTTTTTCTTTATTCTTTTGGATATTTTCCACAGAACACAAAGTCACTTTCCATCTTCTCAAGACATCCTCCCAAAGCATATTTGTTCCCAAATATTTCTGTTTTGAGTTATTTAGTAAATGCTTCATGATTGTTGTGTTGTATTTTCCCCTATAAGAAATTTGTCATTTGAATGTATTCATGACATGCACACTCTTTATGTCCTGTCAAGTGTCTAGCATAATGCTGGAACATAACAAATATTGAATATTGGCTCACTGGTTTTCTACATTAGTGTAAAGAGAATATAAAAGTCCCAGCACTGTTGTAAATTATTTTCTAACTTGCAAGAACAGTTTAATTTTACTATGCTAGAGACATAAAGGATTCTGAGACACAAAAAATGAATAAACTTGATTTTCCAAATTTTTACTGTATGATTTACAGTGAAATGATGATCATAGATTTGACAGATTATCAAAAGTGCCAAGTAAACAGTCTGTTTTGCTTCTGTATATTTGCCATTACTGCTTTCCAACATGTTTTGCTGTTTTCAGAATCAGTTGTCCTCACCATTTAAAGTTCTTTTTACAGAGATGACTGTATTGGACACAGAGATTATAGGAACATAATTGTATATTTAAATAATATACCAACCATAATAGCCAATTTCCCAGAATGTCTTTCTTGAAGACAAATCTACTCCAGCACTTAAAGAGAGATATAAATTTCTTTATTCTTTTGGATCTTTTCCACAGAGCACAATTATTTTTATCCAACCAACAAGCCCTTGATTTTTGTCAGTATTCTATCCATCTATTAATTTATTCAACAATTATTAACCACTTCCTACTTTCTAGATATTGAGGTTACAATGGCTCCCATCATCAAAAAACCTGCATATTTTAATTTCTAATTCTACTGAATGATACAGTTTTCTGTGTAAGTATGTACCTTAATTAAAGTAAGAATTTTTTTCAGGTGTCTTGTAGAACTCCATTTTTATAAACTTTCGAAATAATTTTTATGAATATGTTTAAAAGTTAAAGGGGGTGCTGGGGTGTTGCTCAAATGATAACACTCTTGGTATGCGTAAGGTGCTGGGTTCGATCCTCAGCACCACATAAAAAAATAAAATAAAGATGTCCACCAAAAACTAAAAAATAAATATTAAAAATATTCTCTCTCTCTCTCTCTCTCTCTCTCTTCTCTCTCTCTCTCTCTCTCTCTCTCTCTCTCTCTCTCTCTCTCTCTAAATTTTTTTTTAAAAGTTAAAAGGGGAATACAGAATTTTCTGAATAAAGAGAGATTCTTGATTTGGATTTTAAGTATGTATTTGCCTTTTCACTTCTAGCAGAGAAGGTATTTGTGATTTGTGCCAGAAGTCACTTGATGTTTTATGCTTTCTGAAGGTAACTGCTCCATAGAAGACTCCACAAGAGGAGAGACAATGCTCAAAACCCCCCTGGCTTGCTGGTGCCTGAGTCAAGAACTGCATTTTAATATTAGCACTTGAAAGATAAACACTCGAAGCCTCCAACGGAGGTGATCCTCACTGAGTATCATATGACTGCAAGTGGGAGGACAGAGAAACTACTCAGCTGTTGACAAGTAGAGGCAAGTAAATATTTATGCCAGAAATGTACACACTTGCCATAATAACATCACCCCTACTCAGCCAACCCAGTAGATAAACAGATATTTTAGATTCCTCCCAGGAATAAGCCAATTGCAGGATATTCTTTACTTCAAAAAGAGGGTCTCTGTACAGATAAAAAATCTTCCTTGGATAGTTAACAGAGCCCCACCCAATGTTCTTTGCGGTCAGAGACTGTCATTTGACTAGGCTAAGATATTACCAGCAACTCTGTTCTTGTCAGCTCTGCTAATGTCAGGTACAGAGTGTTGCTTTGCTGAACTGGGATAATATTACTGAGTGTTAGGAATAACTTGATATTCTACCATCATTCTGACAAATGAAATATAGTCCTAGAGGAAAGAATGGGCCTTTTGTGGTTCCATCTTCCAGGCAGTTCCCAAAGCCATGGTGTACAGAAACCCAAATACCTCTATTCCCTTTGCTAGAAGTGGCACATAAATTGCCAATTTTTACTTCCAAAGTTCAAATGCGATCCAACAATTAAAATGCATCCCTGTTTAGAAAGTGGGAGAGCCTCGTAGCTCAGCATTTTTTCACTTCAAAGCTGAACGATGTATTTTCAAAAGCATCCTCATTAAAGGAGATTTTTGTAAGGTTGCTTTGATTCTGTCTTTGCCTTTGATTCTTTGAATACTAGGTTGGGTTTTGGTCAGGAGAGCTTAATTTGTTTGGTAAAGCCCATATAATCATTTTTTAAGTGTAGATAAAAACTGCCAGTTAATTAAATCACATTCAGGAATTGAAACTACTTCAATTATTTTTGAGAACTGATATAACAAATGCTTCTTTAAAAATCACATTAGATGTGTTCTTAGTCAATGAATGCTAAACCATCTGAAACATAACTAAATGAATGAGGACTATATAACACCACCAGGAGGCTGAAAAATAGAAAGATTTTCTTAAATTTATAATTATTCACTAGGTGGTTTAGTGAAAAGTGTAAAATATCAAGCAACAGAAGCCTTGGTATGTCCAAGAATCCTAAGCATTTTTCTTTTTTGCAACCCCACAAGAACAAAGAAGGAATTCCTAATTCACATGGGATTCACTCTACATTCGTCATATCTCACTCCTGTCAGAATGGAACCACTGGTGATTTTTTTCCAATCAGGTCTTCCATTTTGCAAGGTATCTTAGAATAGAAGAAAATCACAGTGCTAGCTAAGGAAAAGGAGAAACCTTTGAATAATCATTTCCCATTGTAAGTTGCCACAAAATTCTCTGCTTCCATGAAAAAAAAAAAAAAAACACAACTTATCAGTGAGGTGAATAGACAGCCTACATTTTGAGAACAAGTTTTTACCATACACACATCAGATAGAACACTAATCTCTAGGATATATAAAGAACTCAAAAATCTTAACACCAAAAAAACAAAACATATAACCCAATCAATAAATAGGCCAAATGAACAGACACTTCCCAGAAGAAGATATACGATCAATCAACAAATATATGAAAAGATGTTCAATATCTCTAGCAATTAGAGAAATGCACATTAAAACTACTCTAAGATTTTATCTCACTCCTGTAAGAATGGCAGCTATTAAGAATATAAGTAACAATAAGTGTTGGCAAGGATGTGGGGGAAAAGGCACACTTTTACATTGCTGGTAGGACTGCAAATTGGTGCAGCCAATATGGAAAGCAATATGGAGAATCCTTGGAAAACTGGGAATGGAACCACCATCTGACCCAGCTATCCCAATCCTCTGTCTGTACCTAAGGACTTAAAAACTGTATACTACAGCCACATCAATGTTTATAGCAGCACAATTCACAATAGCTAAACTGTGGAACCAACCTATATGCCCTTCAGTAGATAAATGGATAAAGAAAGTATGGTATGTATACACAATGAAATATCACTGAGTAATGAAAGAGAATAACATCATGGCATTTGCAGGTAAATGTCCTTGGGTATAGACAGAGGATTGGGATAGCTGGGTCAGATGGTGGTTCCATTCCCAGTTTTCCATGGATTCTCCATATTGCGTCCATAAGGAGTTGGGAATATAATGCTAAGTGAAGTTAGACAATTCCCCCAAGCCAAATGCCAAATGTTTTATCTGATTTAAGGATGCTGATTCATAATGTGGTTGGGGTGGGGCATGTGCATGGGAGGATTAGATGAACTCTAGGTAGGGCAAAGTAGAGGGAGGGGAAGGGAAGGGGCTTGTGGTAGGAAAGATGGTGGAATGAGATGGACATCATTACCCTAAGTACATGTATAAAGATACAAATGATGTGACTCTGTGTACCACTGGAAATATGAAAAATTGTGCTTTATATGTGTAATATGAATTGTAATGCATTCTGCTGTCATATATAAGAAATTAAAATTTAAAAAAATATATTTAAAAAAAACACTACTTAACATACCATAAGTGGGAGAGAAGTCACCAAGAGTGATAGAAGATCACCTCAGGAACGAAGATGAGGAAAAGACTTTTAAGAACTCTACTAATTGGTCTCTGAAGACCAAAAGGATAATAACTTATAACATATAGTTTAGACCTACCGTTCTGACCCTATTTGTCTTTTAGCACGTCAATGGAGTTCAATAATCAATTGGTTTAAATGTTGCCAAGAGACCTAAAGTCCCAGACACGGTTGTCATAGTGACACTGGGGACTGGCAGATATCACAGGTGGGTCTTTGTTATGTCTAGGACTGACTCAACAGCAGAGGAAAACCATAGAGGAATCAAGCTAAGAAGATAATTGCAGGTTGAGCCTGCCTGGAGAGACACTGGAAGGACTATTAGACTTCCATGTTGTCTTAAAGCAAGTTTCTGGATCTCCTCTATCATCAATTCCCTTCCTGAAACTTTCAGAGCAGCCCACAGTCAAGGACAAGACGCTGGGTAACAACAAGATTTAATTAGGGACCCAGGAGGTGGCAAAGATTTAGTGTTATGCAATCAAATTAAATATTCTTCTGCAGCTTTTTGTTTTCTTAACAACTTAGCAAAGTTACTCAGAAATAAATCTAATGGAGAATAAACCCAAGCGATTAAATCAACAGTGGCAAACTCTGTGACCTTTTCAGAGGGCACCTGGTTTTCCATTTTTTGACTGATCCATTTCAAGATGAACTAACTTCAAAAATCAAATGGGAAATTATTTCATCCAGTATGGAAAATTCAGGTTTTGTCAGAGAGAATCAAATCATGCCATTATGTCGAAGGATTTAGTGAATACTGTTTCAATGAATCCATCGCCTCTAAACATCTTCTGTGGAAAGTTGGGAAAGCACTGGGTTCTCATTCCGGCTTCACTCATTCACTTACTTCACAAGTATTTACTGGAAATTTCTATGTGTTAGGGTCTGTGCTAGGCACTACTGACACAGTGTTGATAAGAACAGGACAGACTTTGTCTTCCAAAGTTTATTAATCTGGTGAGGAGAAGACCTAAGTTCCTAAACAATTCTTATACCATAAGTTCTTCTAGGGAACATGGTCCTATAAGAGGAGGTACTCAACCTCTCACCTATGGTCAGTTTCTTTAAAGAACCAGATTTAAGCAGCAATCTGAAGAATGCACAGGAAAGTTTACAGTGTGAATAGGAGGGGAACATGCTAGGTGGAGGTAACAGTATACGTGAAAGTCATGAGGCAGCAGAGAGCAGTACTTTGGAGACATTTAAAAAATAAAAAAGTCACTGGGCTTGTGAACAGCAGCACTGTAAAGACAATAAGTAAACCCAGGGTCCAGATCTAAGTTTCTAAATATCATTTTTCACTAAAAAGAAACAGGACTTCCTAGACAAAAGGCAAAATCCACCAGGAGATTTTGTTTTATCAGAAAGTGAGATGGTGCTGAAGGAACACATGAACTTGGAACTTGCTTTGGAACACCAAAGCAAATCCATCTTGGAGGCTCTCCTTTTGGCAGAATTTCTGAAAATTTGAGTATCAAAAGAAATTCTAATAACAGATTATGAAGCAGTGAATAAAACAGGAAACCATGTGTCTATAGTGGTATAGTTTCTATACATGAACAAATTCAAAGCTTGGTGACAAACAGGATTTTCCATGTAGACTCAAATTATCTTCCTTCAATATAGTTATTAATTAAAAAGTAAAAAAGAATACTTTGCCATGGAGAACTCTGACCAATATGGCCTGAAGTGATTGCCATTAACATCATTAGCACTGGTGCAAATTGAAATAGTATGCTAATTTATAGCAATCAGTAAGAAAAACACAATGATCTTACTATTCCTACCAAAGTACACACAACTGTCATGAAGAAGCATCCAAATGAAGGCACATTGTCCAGAATGATTAGGCTATAATATTCGAGTTTTGAGGTCATAATAGTCAAGGAGAGAAGGAGAAATGGTTTCAGCAAAGGAGACTAAACAGACATTAAGACTAAGTACAACACAGGACTACAAACTGGATCGTTGATGAGAAAAGAAATCATTTTGGAGACTTTATAGAAAATGAATGAGGTCTGAGAAGAACTGACGTTAAGTTCCTGAATTTTATAGCTGTATTATACATATGCAGGGAAATGCCCTTGTTTATGAGAAATTCACTGAAGTATTTTTGGGTAATCCTCTTAGTATGTCAGTGATGTATGCACTCAAGCGACTCAGAGGGCAATAAAGTTCTTTGTGCTATGCTCTCATGTTTTCAGCAAGTTTCAGATTATTTCAAAATAAAAACAAATCAACTCATTTTAAAAAGAAAAAAAAAAGGCCATTATGGATAGAAACCTTGGATCTCAATTTTCACCTCTGGATAATAAGTAGGATGATTGTAATCCAAGCTTCTCAGCTCTAGTTATATTGCAGTGTGATAATTCCCCTTAGGAGTAATATACAAATGAAAAAAGGATATGTGTTACTTTTCTATTGCTGCAGAACCAATTATAAAACTTGTTAGTTTGAAATAGCAACAGTTTATCATCAATATGCCAGAAAGAAGTTCAAGGTGGCATGACTATGTTTTCTGCTGAGGGCTGAAACCATGGTGTAGACTCACTGCATTCTTTTCTGGTGTTCAAGGTCCTCTTCCAAGCTTATTCCTATTTACAGGCAGAATTCAGTTCCTTGTGGTTGTGGGACTGAAGCTCAACTTTATTGCTGGCTATCATCTAGGGACTGCTCTCAACTTCTAGAGAATCCCTCAGGTCCTTGCCCAATGCACCTCCAGTTTAGGCATGGAGAACCATCTTGGGTTTTGAATCTCTCTGCTAACATCTGCAGAAAACTCCCTGCTTTTAGAGGGTTCATAGGATTCAGTTAGACCACCCATAAAATGTCCCTTTCTTAAGGTCAAGTTATCAGTAGCCTTACCTTTATCTGTACTCCCACTTACCATAAAACATTACATAATCATAGAAGTCAAACCCAGGAGCAAACATTATACGGGTCCTCTAAGAATTCTGCATACCAGGAGGCAGAGTAGAGAAATGAATCCAACTTCTCTGTTAGACATTACAGAGGAAAGGTAAAAAGGAAAGGTAAAACCTTTGCTTCTCTGAGTCATGAATTGGGGGTTGGAGAATTCTGGACTACACTCTTTGAGGCATCTCCAGCAGTGATTTGTCTTTATGAGGCCATAGGAGAAGACACAGTGTGTTTCTGACTTACTGTTGCATTTCCAGCACTTAGCTCAGTGCCTGGCACTTTGTGGATGAGGCTCAAATACGAAGGCATGAAAAAAAAATAATGTGCAAACGATTATATATGACAACCAAAGATTTATCTTCTTACTTAAATAACCAAAATCTTCAGTGCTCGTTCCTCTGTGAGTTATTTTTCCAGAATAAGCCAGGCTAAGGAGAAACCTGACAGTTAATTTCCAGTTCCCTTTTGATTGATGATATTTGTGTGTTTAGAGAATCTGGAGGGTTTGTTTTGTTTTTCAAAGTAAGTATAATTTGCCAATTTGGAACTTTTCCATTTATCGATAGAAGCAACTAATACATTTAGCGTGAGAGGATTTTATAATGTTATATTATTTCAATTAACAGATATGATGAGCGCTTAAAACATTCCAATATGAGTGTAGGAGGAAATCATTTTAAAGATTATTTTGGAAATAGTTTTATTGCTTTTTAATATTGTAAAATGGGAATATGCTCAAGGTAAAACATTGAAAATGCAGAAGAATGTAAAGAATAAAGATCATCCAATGACCCCACAACTCAAAGGTACTCACTATTAATATTTAGAAAGGTAACATTTTAGGTATTTCCCTCACAGCCTTGAACAACACACAGTATACACATGCAGTCCTATATAAATAATACCATATAGGCTTTATAGTTTTCCTTTTTTATTTAAAAAATAACAGACACATTTTATGATAATTAAACATCATTAAATAAGTAATCATTTTAAGAGCTATAAGATATTACGTTTTATAGTTATAATAGTTTCTATTTAACCATTTTTCCTGATGAACTACTAAATAGTTTCTATTTTTATTTTTTTAGGAGCATACACATTGCTTCATTGAATGTCCAGGTACATAAATCTTTAACTTTTTATTAGTTATTTCTGTAAAATAAACACCTAAAAATACTACTTATGTCAAAGGATATACAAATCTCAGTATTGCCAGACTGCTCTCAAAGATGTTTAATTCCACAAGTAGATTATAAAGTACCTGTTTACTCTTGCCACCCAGGGGTGTTATCAATTAAATTTTTAATATTTTCCAATCTTACACATAAAAATAATATTTGTTTTAACTTACATTTCTTTTATACAGTAATATACTTCTTTAGTTATCTTTTGAATTTTAAGAATATTTTAAGGTAAGGTTATTAAAATGGTTCTTAGACATTATTTTTTATTATTTCATTGCAAATAAAATTGGCCATTTAAATATTTATCACTTTCTAAATCCTTTTCAAATGCATTAGTCTGATAAGCAGCCTCTAAGACAGTACTCAAACTAGTTCCATGGTTTTCAAAGTCTGTAATCTCCCCCCTTTTCGTATGGCCAATAGAGTGTGGGAAAGGGGATGGGATGTTACTTCATTAATTGGTTTATAAAATCTCATGACTTTCTCCTATTCAGCAGATTCTCTATGCTTTCTCAGTTTGCATGCTTTGATGAAGCAAAATGTATGTTGAAGAGACTAACCTAGCAAGAAGTGAAGAGAGCCTGAGACCTACAATCCAACAAACCATGAGGAAATGATTCCTATCAACAATCACATGAGTCTGGTCTTCAGGTGAGACCCTGGGCCTGACTAACACCCTGATTAGAGCCATAGCCAGATCCACTGCTTTGTACATATGTCTCATAATGACTCCCTCGGTGGCACATTCCATGTCCAAAGTTACAATGTAAAGTTTCCAATTCATATAAATGTGAATTTAACATATTATATCTTACAGTATAGGAATCAAGTATGTATTTTGAAATTACATGTAACAAGTTATCGTGTATGGCAATTTGGAAATTTCAGTGGTGATCAAAATGGAAATTTGGTCCCATATTTGTTAACCTTTGATGAAGAAAGGTGATAGAAACTCTTGGTGATGAGCTGATAGTTTTTAGTTTGGCAGGTGATTTTTGGACAAGAATGAAATATGATATTTAGCATCCTCTGTGATAAAAGAGTTTTTCTTTACAATTGCTTGATATATCTGTGCCTTGTTTTTGTTAAACAATTTATTAGCTACCCACTCAATATTTTACACTCCAATGAACAGTAGGATTATTAAGTACTCTCCTTTTTTCTGATTTAATAATAAAAATTGGAAATGTTTTAAAAATTTGCATGTCTTCATTTACATGGATTTGAGAATTTGCTTGCTGTTTGTTCTTATTCATCTTGATTCTGTTAAAAATAAAAGATAAATGTCTTACTCCTTGATTCTGCTGTGCATAATTCCCTGGGATACGTTTCTTGAAGAGGACTGGGTATTGCATAAGGGCATCCCATTCTTCTTGGAGATGATTTGAGGACAACTCTGTTTCTTCCCCAGGAATGACAATATTTGACTCAGGATTTCTGTGTTAATGTGTGTGGAAGTAAGGATTTAAGCCAATTATTAACATAAGGACTTCATCAATGAATGTCTGATTCAGTCCTCTGTTTATGAATTCCAGGATCTAGAAATTATGATTCAGGGAGGAAAGAGGAAGCCCACATTCCCTGCCCCTCCTTCACTACTGGACTCTCCCCCCCACACATTAAATATCTCCTCAAGAGAAAAGTGAAGTATATATACAAAATGGAATATTATTGTATAAAGGAGAATGAAATTCTGCCATTTGCAGCAAAATGGATGGAAATGGAGCACATTACTTTAAGAGAAACAAGCCACATACAGAAACATATATACCCAGATGTTCTATTTCATGTGCAGAAGTTTTTTTTTAAGATAACCTAAATGCAGAATAGTGATTATTAGAGGTTGGGAAAGGAGGAAGGTGGATAAAGAGAGATTGGATTTAATCAGTGCATGCTGTGTGCATGTTTTGAAATATCGCCCCAGAACACCATTAATATGTACAATTAACACGTATTAATCAAAAAATGTCTCTTAAGTTTAAAAATTGATTCCTTGGGCTGGGGATGTGGCTCAAGTGGTAGCGCACTTGCCTGGCATGCGTGCGGCCCGGGTTCGATCCTCAGCACCACATACAAACAAAGATGTTGTGTCCGCCAAAAAATAAAAAATAAATAAAAATTCTCTCTCTCTCTCTCTCTCTCTCTCTCTTTAAAAAAATTTTTAAAAAATAAAAAATAAATAAAAATTGATTCCTTAGGAAGGGGAGGGTAACATTATTTTCTTCTACTCATTTAGATGAATATTATTCTGGAAATTAGAGGTAAAATTTAATAAAACCTTTTCAGGATTTTATTCATACCATGTTTTCACAAAATGATGAATTCAGTGGTGAACAAGGTAGATCCACGGATTTACCTACTAAGTCATTTTCTTCTCATATAAAGTAGGGTGACCATCCAGGAAGTTGAAAATGAGAACTGAAGATAGAAGTCATTTAGAGAAACGCCCAGGAGTTATATGGGTGGAGAAGAGGAAATGGATCACCTCATTCAAAACTGTACTCTGGACCACCACTGTGCCTAGAGGTCCCACAGATCTGTCTCTTGCTTTTACAATGTTTGGACCAAACAGACCCAGGGACTCCCTTTTCTTCCTGCTTTCAACAGTCTTCCCATCTGAGCTCCATTTGCAATCTCCTGAACTATCTTCTCACCCATTTCCCGCTTCCAGGACCAGCTAACCTTTTTTTTTTTTTTTTTTTTTTTTGTGGTGAGCTCTTAACGATAGCCAACCATGACTTCCCAGATTCATCACAATTATTCCACCGAGGTGAAGGCTGCCATCAACCACCTGGTCCGTTTGCATCTGTGCCATTCTTACACCTACCTTTCTCTGGGCTACTATTTTGACCATGATGATGTGGCTTTGGAGGATATAGGCCACTTCTTCTGAAAGTTGGCAGAGGTGAAGCACAAAGCCTTGGAGCTTCCTCTGAGGGTACAAAACCAGAAGAGCAGCTGTGCCTTCTTCCAGGACATGCAGAAACCTTCTCAAGATGAGTGGGGTGACACCCTGGACACCATGGAAACTGCATTGGCTCTGAAGAACGAAGGCATTTTGGATTTTCATATCTTGGGTTCTACCTGCACAGACCCACATCTCTGACTTTCTCGAGAACCACTTTCTTGTTGAGGAGGTAAAGCTCATCAAGAAGATGAAGGACCACTTGATTAACCTCCACCATCTGGCAGGCCCCAGGCTGGCCTAGGCAAGTGAGTATCTCTTTGAAAGACTCACCCTCAAGCATGACTAGGAGGCCCTGGAGCACAGTGGTCTTTGATGAGGCTCCTTTGTATCTCCTGGCATCAGGGCTTTGGCCTGAGCCTCTCCCTCCAACCCCGAGGCTACAGACTCTCCACTGTGGATACCCTCTCAAGCCTTGAACCAAATGAAAATAAAGCTTTTTTTTCCAGCAGCAAACAAACAAAATCTGCACTCTGGTCAAGCCTGTTTGAGTGATGACTATGGATGCTGTTCTAAACAAGAGTAGTTGTTTCTTCTTGTGCCCAAGTTGTGATTCCTATTACACACTTTTGCCATCATATTTGGACTAGTTAAGAGAAGTCCAAAAACTCTATGCCAAGAACATGTCCAGCCTGGAAAATGCAAATAGATTTAAAGATATGATGCCTCTCAGAAAGGAGATGAGAGAATTGGTCTACTTTTAGACTAACTCAGAGCTTAATCTACTTCTAAGAGTATCAAGGAAAAAACTGTCTCCAGTGCAAACTAACAGAATCCTCATCCTAGTAAGCTGTGGAGCCTATTAGATGGCTCCGGTCTTTATTCAGAGACCATGTAGGTAGAGCACACACTCTAATCACATGGGTAAAATGGTTAACCTGAGAGAACTGCCTTCCACGATTTTTCCTGAAAAGTGATTGATACCTAAGGACAGATAACTGTGGGTTTCACCTCTACCTCCTCCATTTGGGGGTCTTGCAGAATAAACAGATACACTGTGCAGTATGATGAGGACAGAGGCATCATTTGGAATCAGAACACCTGGATTCTACCCAGAACTGCCACCTATATGAGAAAGGCATTAAATCTCTTTAAATCTCAGTTTCCTCATTAGTAACAATCTCACCAGGTTGTTTTGAAATCCACTGAGAGAGTGTGTGAAATGTGTTGTTCCACACATCACACTTGTGATTTTTATTGCTTCATGTGTGTGTAAATCCCAGAACATTCTAAGAGAAGCAGCATGGCATACTTGTCCAAACACAGATGCTGTGACAGAAATGTAACTCTGCCACTGATAAGCCGCATGAAGGCTTTGAATCTTCATTCCATTTCTTTAGCGTACATCCAAGGTGTACCTGTACAGTGAGCTCCTGGAGAGTGTTTTTCAATTGACAAGAAAAAAAATTTAGAGATTCTGAGGATTGTTATGTAAATTTTAAAAATCAAAAGAAATAAAATTAAATGATATATTTTAAAAATACATTTTATTTAATTGTACCCTCTACACATACACATTTAGCCAGTATTGATAAATAAATGACAATTCTTTTTTAATAACGTGAGTTTTAAGAGAAACCAAGCCTTAATTGTTACTGTCAAATTCAGTTGCTATGACTTTTATATCCAGTAGAAAGTGAATGCAAAATAAACAAATAAATAAAAGTGAAGTTTGAGGTGATACAACTAATAGATGTTCTATTTATTTCATAGAAGCAGCGTCATAGCTGCTTCTCCAGTTTCTAGAAGAATATATTGTGATCATCAGGCTTCTGGTAAGACATTCAGTGGAAGAACCTGAGTACTCCACATTATGATCTGTAATAGCCAAGACGTCATTTTGAATGAGGGTGTGATATAGGAAATAGAGTCGTAAGGAGATAGATTTTAATTTTAAAAGTTCATGGATTTGAACCTCAGTGCCTCTAATTACTAGCTTTGTGATCTTGGAGGAAATTATTTAATTTCTGTAAGTTTTTCATAGAAGGAGGCTATCATCACAACAATTGTCACCAGAGCTGTAAGAGTTAAATGAAATAAATAGAACACTAAGTCCTGAGCCACATAGAGCTCAATAAATGATAGCTCTGCTCATACTGCTGGCTTCCATGCACTCTTAAATTATGCATAAAAATGCAGATGAAGTACTATATGATATTCCTAAGGTTCTGAGTCCTTTCATCCTCACATTCAATATACTCACAGATATTTCTTATTTCACAGCATCCTTTTTCTTACACATTTTTTTTTTGTAAAACAGGTGTTTTCCTGACAAAATGATGACTTTTACATAATGACTTTTAATGAAGTATCTTATATAGAATTGTGTGTTTAATGCCATCTGAAATGTATTCATATGCTACAATTTTTGCTAGTAAAATTATTTTTAACCAAGGCTTATTAACTATGCTGAACCTAGCAGTTTTGTTTCCAGTGACTAAATATATTATTAATGGTACTGAAATACCATTAATATTAGTGTCAAAGTGGTAATATCAAATAAATTACTCAGTCTGATTAATTTTCTCATGTACTTTTCCTGAACCAAAGAACAAGCATACATGAGGATTTTTTTTTTCTGGAACACTTCTTTTTAACCTCTATATTTTCAATAAGCTTCTTCTAAAAATTTCTATAAATTATTTTATCAGCATATCAAGACCTAATAAAAATATAAGGACATTTGAATCTTAAAATGAAGGAGTAAGGTGTTATGTTAACCATTAAACACTGAGTTTCACTTTGTACTCAATATTGTATTAAAGTTAATGTATTGTAGTAGATGTATTTAAAAATTAACAAATGGTTAATACACTAAAGACTTCCTTGCCTGCAAAAGCTGATATTTCTGCTAATAAAAAATAAATCATGAAACCTTCAAAAATATGCTTAAAACTCAATTTCAAAAGATTTGAAAAGTCTTGGGAAGTGTAGTTCAGTTTAGACAACTTTGAAATTTAATTTCTAAAGTGTAAACTAAACAGGAAAATAACTTGCTTCAAGGAGAAGCTGCCAGATTATGCTTAGTGAAGCTAGTCAATCCCTAAAAAGCAAATACCAAATGTCTTCTTTGATATAATGAGAGCAACTATGAACAGAGCAAGGAAGAAGAGCAGGAAGAAAAGACTAACATTTAACAGAGTCATGAGATGGGAGGGAAAAGGAGAGAAAAGGGAAATTGCATGGAAATGAAGGGAGACCCTCATTGCTATACAAAATTACATATAAGAGGTTGTGAGGGGAATGGGAAAATAAACAAGGAGAGTAATGAATTACAGTAGATGGGGTAGAGAGAGAAGAAGGGAGGGGGGGAGGGGAGGGGGGATAGTAGGGGATAGGAAAGGTAGCAGAATACAACAATTACTAATTGGGCATTATGTAAAATTGTGGATGTATAACCGATGTGATTCTGCAATCTGCATTTGGGGTAAAATTGGGAGTTCATAACCCACTTCAATCTAATGTATGAAATATTATATGTCAAGAGCTTTGTAATGTGGTGAACAACCAATAAAAAAAAAATAGAATATAGAAAAAAAAAGGAGAAGCTGCCAACCTAGAAGAAACCAAGCCACTGTCTTACTTCCAATTTTTTTTTTAATCTCTTTTGAGTCTCCAAAATTCAACTAATGGAACCTGATTGTTTGCATTTTTTTCTTGATCTATGGGATTTTAATAATCCATTATCCATGACACCTCAATGTGAGATTTATGTCTGCTATTGCTTTCAATGTCACTAGGTAAATCAAGAGGCAAAAGAAAGCTGTTCACAGAGTGGTAAGGAGAAACAACCTTCGCTGGCAGTTTTGTTTGGTTGCTGATCTGGTGCATCTGCCACGTGTAAAGGGACAGCAGGATCATTCAGGAAATTCAATATACCCACAGAAAGAAGCGAAACATGACAGCTTATTTTAAGAGCCATTCCATCATGAGGATGTGTTTGTTCTTGGAATAGTCTCAGAAAGCCTGCCTTTTAGTGAACTCTCTTGATTAAAGGGACAGCTGATGTTTGCTCAATAGAGAATGCTTTGCTCTTGATAAAATTGTCCCTTACTATTGTCAATATTTTTCTTATTACAAGGAGTATATTTTATTGCTAAATATTTGTCTATTGTCTATCCAGCAGTGCAGATTGAAAAATGGTTCCTGGAAGGCTGGGTACAGTCATCCTACAAATTGCAAATTGTAATTCCTTATAATAATTCATACGACACTTTTATCATATAGACAATAGCTTCTGAAGGAGACTGGGCAATATTACCACTATATCTGTAAAGTTTAAAATTTGTAATCTTTATACTAATAGTATAGTTCACCAAAAATGATTTAGCAACTAAAATTTAAAAGTGAAATTCTAATGCTATTGTGTTTTTACCAAAACATCTAGAAAACAAATCATGGTATATTAATTGTGATTAAAAATTAATAACGATATTTGTTAGAGTATTTTATCATGCATTTTCTCTTTCATTCTCTTGACATGTTTTTCCTCCTTTGCCTATAATTTCTTCTCAATCTTGAGATTGCTGTTCACCTGACTTCTTTTGCTAATGTGAATCAGGATGACCAAACTATTTCTTTGTATATGATAAATGCCAAGTATGATACATAGAAAATAAGTGGGTAGTTCTGTCTTACCGCTTTCTGGGACTTAATGCTAACGCAGTTGCTTTTGGATTCAGCAAGCATCTCACAAACCTTCTCATGCAAAAATGAAAAAATCATCAACACCTTCTAAGGACAAGCAATGATTCACAGGTTGAGATGTGTCAGGTAGGTAGTAAGCATTACTTCTCCATGTGATATAGGTTGGATATTCTTCATTAACACTAAGAACTCTGATGAAGCTGCCTTTTTGGAGTTAATTTGTTTTGAAATTTTTTGGTCTTTTAACCTGTTTCATATTAAATTCTCCAAAATCAAATTTCCTTTCTTTCCATTAAATTGCAATTACTAATTCATTTCCTTCTCCAAATTAAAACTACAAAGACAACATTTCTCAACAGTTTTAAAGTTGTTTAAGATGGTATTATTTTTAAATACTTTCCATATGTTTATGAAGCAAACCCTGCCAGGTGCTGAAATGAGCAGGTTCGTAGAGGAATTGTTTCTTCACATTGCATGGTGTTATGGTTTGGATATGAGATGTCTGCCTAATGCTCCTCTATTTAATGCAGGAATACTCAGAGATGATATGATTAGATTTTGTATGAGAGCTATGACCTGATCAGTCCTTCCTAGTTTGAATGGACTGAGTGGTAACTGAATGCAGGTAAGTCAGGTTAGAAGAGGTGGATCACTGGGGGCATGTCCCAGAAGGTCTCAGCTGCCATAAGCTCAGCAGCTTTCCTCCACCATGCCCTTCAGCCATGATATTCTGTCGCACTCTGGACCTAGAGTGATGGAGTTGGCCAACCATGGACAGAACCTCTGAAATCATGAGCCAAAATAAATTTTTCCTTCTCTAAGTTGTTCCTGTTTGGTCACATCAATGAAAAACTAACACATATAGGGTTAAGTTCACAGTTAACTTTTGATGATTTATACTTCTAGAATAGTGAAACAGTCCTACTATCAAGTTCTTCAGGTGGTGCTGATTGTCTTTCTATTGTCATTTCCTTTTAACTCACTGCACATTGAGTCCTGAAGTGTTGTAATCTTGGAGGAGGATAATAATGGGAATGTGATCTCTCCAGGTCAAAGACATGACTTGTGGTTCATGTTCAGACTCTGGTGTTCAGAGTTGAGAACTCTTTCCCTGCTACTGAGTGGCCTGCTGTTAGCACTTATGTAAGAGAAATAAAACGTGTACCTTTATCACATTCTTGATCTCTCTTGTTTTTTTCTCAACTACAAATCTTCAAGCATCTCTCTTTGTTCAATGTGCTTCAGAAAGGGTTATAGAAACCTTTCTTGTGCAAGCACCACACACATGCACACACATATCTAATGCTTAGTAGAGTTTCTAGCACACAGTAAGAATTAATGAAATGTGAATAAAAGGATGAAGATATAAATAAAGGAATAACCAATGAAAGGAACTACATTGATATATGAAGGAAGACTTCAGTGACTTTTGGAGCTGGATCAAGATGCTTTGTCTTGTTGTTTCTATCAAAGTGAGATGAAGATTCAGCATTTTTGGAGAGAGAGAAATTAACAAGGATGTCCTTTCAGAGTGAAATAAATAAATATGTCAATAGACATAAACATTTCAAAATAATTCCTAAACTATAACCTCAGGGTGGTTAGCAGTTTTATGAATAAGATAAATGATCACAAAGTCCTACAACATAATTATCATATTCTAAAAACAAGTTATGTATTAACCTTTCATGAATTATTGTTTATCAACTTCATAGTTTTGTCTAAGATTGTTCTTAATTTAAATTGTGCTTATATGTAATATCTTGCACTGTGAGAGGAATATAGATAATCATAAATGTTCCCAAACAAATGTGTGATTTATTCTCAAGAAGTGAAAACTATATGTTAATCAATCATAAATATGTACTCACCAATACAGTACTCATAAAGAAAAACAATCAATGTAAGCAAAAGAATGAATGAAGATTTTGCTATGAATTGAAAGTTGTTACCTGGTTGAAGATCAACAATAATATTTAATACTTAAGTGTGTTTTTTTAGACTCCTATTGATTGAAATCAATCACAAACCAGAGAGAGAGAGAGAGAGAGAGAGAGAGAGAGAGAGAGAGAGAGAAAGGGAACTGGTTGGCAGCATATGGAATCATGAGAAAGCTAAGTTAGGGTTAAGAATGTGCCCAAACCAGAACTACTCTGGAGACTAAGAAGCAGGAAAAGTTGAGTGGGAAAGCAGCTGTTCAAGGGAAGTGATGAGATGGAGGCTGGTGGCAATCTGAATAAAGGTCTATGGATAATAATATCTATATTCCGGTGGAGTCTATGAACATTTGATTGGAGGAGATTGAAGAAAAAATGGGGAAAAAAAAGAAGCCACTCTTTTGAAAAAATTTCTGTTAGGGGATCCCAGGAAGACACACGGTCAAGGGAGGTTTGTCTGTCTTTTGGATGGCATGCTTTTATAATAATGGGACTGAGTCACTGGCTGCAAGTGTCCCACGGCTAGATCCTTCCCATCCTTCATGCTCCAGCACTGTCACCTACTGGCCCTAGTCTCATTATGTTGTTTTATTTCCGTACAGTGCTTGTTCCTGTATCTAATGACCCTCTGTATTTGTTTGTCTTCCAACTGAAGTATGGGACTCATGAGAGCAGCAGCTTTGTCTTGCTTGTCTCTGTGACTCTAACATCCAGAAAAGTGCCCATCACATTGCAGGACCTCAGTATTTGTGGGATAAATAAATAAACACAGGGATGCCTAGAACTTCAGCTGTTTCCATGGATTAAGATTCAATGTCCCAAGATCCAGTTTGCTGAACAACCAAGTTCTGATGCCATTTAGTCCTTTATCTGGACAGGCTCCGTTCCCCCTTAGGTTATGTGATAGGGTTAGGTACCTAAATTTACTGTCCCTCCAAAGCTACATAGAAGGGAGAGAAGACTTCCAAACAGGGAAATCAAATACTGCTAGGGATCCCCACTGACAAATGTTCATTGCAAGAAAGGACAGTAAGGATGGAGAAGAAATGTTCATTTCTTACCATAAACAAGCCATAAATGAAGAGTTTACATTCCTTCTCGTTTAGTTTCATCCCAACAAAGACTTTAGGACCAAGGGTTGATAAGTCTCTCTGCTCACATAGATAAACATCCCATTATGAT
Source organism: Ictidomys tridecemlineatus (assembly GCF_052094955.1). Classification (NCBI taxonomy): domain Eukaryota; kingdom Metazoa; phylum Chordata; class Mammalia; order Rodentia; family Sciuridae; genus Ictidomys; species Ictidomys tridecemlineatus. Next base: position 133,457,782 of record NC_135477.1, on the reverse strand, counting down.
TTGGATGAAAGGTGTCCCCCAAAAGCTCACATATGAGACAATGCAAGAAGGTTCAGAGGAGAAATGATTCAGTTGTGAGAATCTTAACCCAATCAGTGAATTAATAGGGATTAACTGAGGGTTAATTGAAGTGGCAGGGTGTGGCTGGAGGAGGTAGGAATTGGGTGTGTGGCTTTGTGGTATATATTTGTATCTGGCAAGTGTTTCTATTTCTGTTTTCTGATCGCCATGTGAGCTGCTTTCCCCTGTCACACTCTTCTGCCATGATATCCTGCCTCATCTCAAGCCCCAAGGGAATAGAGCTGGCCTTCTATGGACTAAAACCTCTGAAACTCTGAGCCCTCAAATAAACTTTTCCTCCCCTAAAACTCTTCTGGTCAGATCCTTTAGTCACAGCAGTGAAAAAGCTGACTAAATCACATCCCTCTCCATTAAAACAGGCTGGAAGCCTGGAGATAATTAGACCCACTGTGTCCAGCAGTTAGCAACACAGGGAAGAAACAAAAAGATAATGACAAGGGGCCAGAACATTCCTAAGGGATGCAGAAGGGCAGCATTTGCAATCAATTGGAAGATGTTTTGGTGATTGTGCTTCATGGACCCCCCTGTGCTTGTCTGTGCCACGTTGGTTACTCTGGATTCCCTATCATCTTTCCCCTTTCCTCCTGTCTTCCCCTCACACAAACATACTTCCCCAGACTCTCAGACATGGGAACGGTTGCCTTGCATTCATCACAATGGGAGTGTAGTGAACAGCTGTAGGCCAGCAACCCTGTCCTCCATGGGACCCTACCTCCAAAGAGGTGGCTCTGTTTGCTTTATTTTTTTATTTTTCAATGCTTAGAATCTGCTAAGTTAGAAGAGCCTTTTGTAAATCCAAGGCCTGCTTTATTTATTTATTTTTCCAACAGGACCATTATGGCTTCTAGAATGATAACCTTGGTAGAACAGCTCCATGGGGGTTGGGACAGTAGTGGTGCACTACTACCATGACCAGCACAAACTGGTATTTCACTTTGTGTTTGGGAGAATAAAATAACAAATAAACAAAATAGAAGGTGAGTGGACAGATGAATCAAGCAGAGACTCCAGAAACCTCCACTGCAGCTCTTTCTCTCCTTCCTCATGTTCAATGGCTTCAGATGGTGACACCACTTCGTGGAAAATTTATTCTGTTCTGTTTTGCTCTTTTCTCATTGCTACGTTGTTTTTCTCCTATTATTCTTTATGATCCTATTAATACTGACTTATCTGAGTTTGAAAAGATGTCCTTATCTTTAATGTCTAATAAACATTAGCAGTAGAGCATACAAAACATGTATACTCCTTAAACCCACGAGCCCCTCCTTGTTACATGTACATATGTTATTCCTTTTATTATTATTATTATTAATGGTGGATTGAACCCAGGGGCACTTAACCACTGAGTCACATACCCAGTCCTTTTTATTTATTTTTTTATTTTGAGACAGGGTCTCACTAAATTGCTTGGGGTCTCACTAAGTTGCTGAAGCTGGCCTTGAACCTGTGATCCTCCTGCCTCAGTCTCCTGAGTTGCTGGAATTACAGAATAGCACACGACTGTACATATGTGATTTCTGATCCTAAGAAAACCTACATATTTGACAGGCTACCAAGTAAGATTTTTATTTGTTTATAAGAGCCACCATAAACTTACAGTGTTTTTCCAGTTTCAAATAATATCAATGATGGCAGTTCCAGTGATTGACATATATCCCTTGAAGTTTTGTTATAAATCCTTTTTTTTCCTTTAGAGTATTTTAAGAATAGTTTTCTTAAATTTCAGCTTAACTTTTAAAAATAAGATTATTTGAATGATTTTCATTTATAAATATATTTCTTTAATATCATAAAAGAGCAATACCATTCATTTCATTAGTTAGCCTGTTTGTTCTAGGGTCCTGTAGACCAATATATTTTCAACAAACCTGATAATTTCTTAACCATCTCCAGAAAACCTTCCCATGTAGTATTTCTTCGTGAAGAAGTGAGAATGGAAAAGTCAGTTCATTTTTTCAAGGACTTTTAAAAGTCTGTTTGTACCAGCTATATCTCTTTTCCTCTCTTTTTCATCAGTGAGATGTATGATAAGATTAATAATCATTATAAATAATCAGTGCCTACAGTGCCTTTCACCAGCCTCTGATGACCTTCTTTTCATAAAATATTTTAGAGCAACATTACTCTAAAATGCAGGAAAGTATAACCCACTCTGGATTTTTAATAAAATGGGTTAAAGAAACAGAACCAAATTTTAAATCTGGATGTAAGGAACAGTTCAAGTAATTCTTTTAAAAATAAGAAGACTAGGGGCTGGGGTTGTGGCTCAGGGGTACATGCTTGCCTCGTACATGTGAGGCCCTGGGTTCAAGTCTCAGCATTACATAAAAATAAGCAAATAAAATAAATATATTTTTAAAAATAAAAAGACTAAAATATAGAGAGATGATTTTCTTATCCACTATAGGCTGCTATCTAGATGAAAGGTCAGTAGCTCAATCTTTTTTTTTCCCCACACCTACCCAGTTAAGTGTCGACTTTATCATTCAGAACACCAACTGCTAAATGTTCTTAATTTTACTCATGTAAAATTTACTCATGTTGTTTTACCAAGAGGCTACATGACTTGCAGTTATATTGAAGGAGCAAATGCTAATTACACTCTTTAATGGAGACATTTCAGTTATTAATTCCTACTGCTGTGGTAGTTCTTTGATCTATATGCTCCAATCCTAGGGAAAAAAATTCTATGATTAGACATTGCTGTCATTCCCACCCAATTTATTTTGATATAGGCTGTGTGAGTCAGTTGGGTGAACTCAGGACACAGGAGTGGTTCTGATCTGTAGACGGCGAAAGCTCCTATGGGTACTTCCTGCCAGAGGCAGGAAGCGGAGTGGACACAGGCTTACTCGGGGCCACCAAGGCCTCCAGGGAGAGGTAAAACAACTATCTAGGAGAAAGTGACCTAAAACCGGGAAGAAGGTGCAGTGGCTACAGATGAATGATGACCATGAGCAGAATACCACCTGACCAGCACAATGGATCACCTCTGTAAATCCTGTTAGAAAAGAAGCTTGAACAGGAGGATGGCTGGGTGGGGTCTTCTGTCTGGAGTCTAAGCATCCCCGGGGAAAGTCTTCACAATAAGAGGCCAGTAGGGAACCCAGTGCTTGCTTGCACGCCAACCCATTTCTGGGTGTGCACTCCTTTCAGACAGTGGTGTGACCGTTTCCTTAGCACTGGTTCTGGATGTAAACATGTCCTGGTTTGAGCACAAAACCCACTGTCTCTATTCTACTTTGAGTGGGCTTTCCAGAAATGATGACTGTGTGATGATTCTTCATCTGTCCTCATGCCTGGATCTGATTTGTGAGATGTTTCAAGGCCTTACTGTGGCTTTGTAACTGATTTTTTGCTTTGGAAAATTAACTGTCCTTACCATGGCCATTGTGGTTGCCTAGCAACAAGGGACAGCAGAGCAGTGGCAGGGATTCCAAAACTCTAAGGGATGGGGATAGTTGATATCTGTCCCATGGATAGGGTATCCCAGTGGGCCTGGCTTGAGATGGGAGAATGTTACAGCAAGACAACTGTAGCCCCAGGCTCTGAATCCCTTGAGACATACAGGTGAGTTCTCTGCTCCTCCTGCCTCAAAAAAATTCATTTGACTATGTGGATACAGCAACCTCACTTCAAACATAATCTTCCTTTAAAGTCTGTGGGAGAATATCAAACAGATTTTATTCCTTTCCTGGAGAGTGACTGGTATTATTATTATTATTATTATTATTATTATTATTTTCCCCCTGGGTATTGCTGTCTTTCCAGATCATGGGGCAGGATCTGACACACCATAGGTTTCAATAAATATTTGTTAAATAAATAAAATGTCCCCTCATGTGCACCTCTCAAAATTATACTCACCCACCCGAGCCCTTTTACCCGTGTGGGACAGGCAAAGATGCTGAGCCAATCTTCTTTCCAAACTACTGATATGAAATGTCTCTGACACACTGTCCCTACAGGACCATACACATACCCAAAATGCTGATCATTCTTTCTCTCCCAGTTCCCCAAATAAAACACAAACCAACCCTGGCTCAAATATGAAAGTATGCTTCACCCCTATAAGTGATTTTCAGTCAATCACTAGAAAACTTGCATGTTGGCTCTATACCTGTTTCCCCTTCCAATGTGGAAATAACTTCTATTTAGAATTTTCCTTCAAACCTTCGATGAGAGACAACCATGCTTACTCTGTAGAAGGAGATGTCTCCTGGAGGGTAGTATCCTGGGTGGGGTGTTTACATGTAACCACGCTTCTGCTTGCTCCGTTTTAAAACGTATTTTATTTATGTCAATGTGTGGGAGCCTCACTTTTAACCTTGGGTCTGTGGTTCATGCATGATGTGAGAAATTCATAACTTTCCAACGATTTTATGAAAACTTGTTGGTTACTATATGTAAAAGAGTCCATGACCCTCAAAAGATGTTTCTGGGAGGGAGAAGGTGCTTTTGTTTGTTAAAGCAAATGAAATTTAGAAACACTCATTTTCTTCTTATTTCCCTCAAACACGTAAGCGAATATGCAGACAGTTGGAAAGGCAAATGTAACTTTACCAAACATCGGGGGCTTGGGGAGCCCTGACACTTTAAAATGACTAGCCCAGTGTGTGGTCACCACAGTAGCCAAGTGAAATCAGGACAGTACTCTCACTGTAAATTACCGTTAGTGTCTTTGTTCTCCTGGCACATGGAGCTTGTGCTCTGGGCAGGCAGAGGCTGGGCTTTTGAGGCCGAAGACAGGGGAACACCAAGCTACCCTCTTGATCCTTAGGTGGGTTCAATTTAGCTCCTTCCTTTCTGAGTAGGAACAGACTGATCTCGTGTAACTTTGCCTGACCTTCTCCTTCTGCTTCCTCTTCTCTTCTCATGCCCTTGACACAGACCTTCTCCACAGTTTACATAAACTGAATGGGAACTTGCTCCTAAATTGTCTAAGTAAGGGAGGGTTAGGCCCAGATGCAATTAACCTAGGGAACAAAAAAGCATTTTCCCAGGACATCTGCTGTTAAGAACTGGGTGCTCAGTAGCAGTATTTCCCAACCCATCTTAATAAAATCATCTGTTCACATCGACTCATTAGCGACTACTACTCCAATTTGACACAGAAAGCATGGAGTTAAAAGGTCAGAAATCAGATAACAGTATTTCACTAAAAGGAAAGAAATTTTTATGATCTTTTAAAGCACTGAGAAAGAAAGAAAATAACAACAACAACAAATATGTCATATTGTTAGTACCTGTCAATAGAGGTTTAATGAATTTTTTCCAGTTTTCTCCATGAACCTGCAAGTAAGAAACAAGATGCAATAAAAGCAAGCTTCATAAATATATTGGCTAATTCTAATTTGTGTTATCTCAGGGCTAATAGGCTTTCTGAAGCTTTTCTTAATTATTGTTCAACATGATTTCTCTGTGTATGCTGAGTTACTATGGTTACTCTGAGGCCGGGACTCATGACCTTTAAATATTGCTGTCAGGAGGCCAAAGCTCCCTAGTTTTTAAATCAGTAGTTTTGTTTCAGGCATTATTAATAGAGGGTAGTTTCAAATAGCACTTTCTAAGTGCACTTATGGCCTCGGTGAAATGCACCTAAGAGTGTTATACTCACAATGTTTTGTTTTGTTTGGCTTCATTTAGTGACTGAATATTCATGTCTTGCTTGGAATGTCATTGGATGAGTAAAAAATAAACAAAGCATAGTCCTCATTCTGTGTAAGAGAGTCACTGAGAAATGCAAAAACATGGTAGACAAATTATTATTATGTATATCACAAAACATTAAAAAGGGCAAGAAGAGAAGATGTCCAAAAAAAAAAAAAAATTGTGCAGTACAGAGGCAAGTAGCACTTCTGACCAGCAGGGTCAAAGAAGCTTCAGGAAGAGGAAGCATTGAGTTATGATGTGAAAAAAATGGGAATATTTCAACAAGTAGAGAAGAGGGCATGCACATTCTATTTAGAGGAAATGACTTCAGAAAAGGACAAACATGTACTCTGGAACCATGAGTTAGCACAGCTTTGTGGAAATGTCAGTTTTGTGAGGTGCACTGATAGAAGACAAAATTAGTTCAAAGGTAAGGGGGCCTGGTTTATCAAGGTCTTTCAAAGCTGTTTGTTTATATTCAAAGCAATTGTGATGACCCAAAAATTGTTTTCCATTTTGTGATAGAGAGGTACTGTCAAAGCTGATTTTGATACGATGTAAGAAAAGCTATTATGTCTCTCAGAACCAAGTGTTTCCTTTCACTAAGTGAGAAATTAATTAATTTTGCTCAGTAGTCGTTGATTTTCTTGTGAACATTGTCAGTGGCTCTAAATGTTTTAAAAAGTGGGTAAAGCGAGACACATGCACAGAAATATGGAAATAGAGCAATATGTTGATTTGAGAAACTGTGGTATAGAAATACCTAGGAATGTTAAAGGCTTATTGGTTGGTAACAACAACAGAGTGTAACTTATTAAAATCTATGAGCTTTCTTAAATGATTCAACAAATATTTATTGGCCATCCCATCCTTCTTCAAGATGCTGAGGATAGAGTGACAAAAATCAGAGGAAAAAATAGACTGTGTTCAGGGAGGTTTACCTTTTCAGTTGGGAGGAGACCTAATAAGTACAATAAATAAGCAACCTCTGTCATATGTTAGAAAGCAGTAAGAGGCAGAGAAAAATCAAGTAAGATGATGAGGTAAAGGGTTTGATTTTAAATATGATGCATATGGTAGGTCCCGCAAAGGTGATTTCTGAGCAGAGAAAGGAAGGAAGTAGGAATAATTGAACTGGATAGATGTGAAGAAAGTATTCCTAGGACCTCAGGATTCTCTGGAAGCCAAGTGAAAACAGTATTTCAAAGAGGACAGATGAATCCTCTCAAAAGCTGTTAAGTAAATTGAATTGTGACAAAAGTCCATTGGATATGGTAGAGCAGAAGAGCTCTTTGGTGAATTTGCTAAGTGCAGTTTCTGTGGAGTGGTACAAGTGAGCATCTGATTGGGTGGCTTTAGCAAAAACCCAGAAGGAAAGGATTTGGAACTAGTGAAAATGTGGTTTTTGTCAGAAAGGGATCAGAGTAATCAAGAGAAACTAAAGGAGCAAGAGAATTCAAGTTTCAATACATATTATGTTTGTATGCAAATGATTCAGGAGGATGAGATGGGAAAGAAAGGAGAGGGAGAGAGAAGGAGAGAGATAGAGGCAGAGACAGAGAGAAAAAGAACTCCCTAAATCTGCTGTTTGATAGAAGGATAAGGTTTTCTCCCTCCACTTTTTTTTTTTTTTAAGTTGAAATAAGAGATTCTGCAGGTTTTCAGAACAGATTGTTCTGTTCAGACTGCTTATTCTCAAGAGAGCCTTTAAAGGCTATTTTATCTTCTGCAAGTAAAGTTTACATTCCATTATTTTTATTTCCTCTTGAAATGTCCAGAAATTGACATTTGGAGGAAACATTTAAAAATTTTATCTCACATGTTAGAGTTTAAAGATCTATTCGGTGTGAGGTATGTGTGTGTGTGTGTGTGTGTGCCTGAAATATAATTTTGTAATTCTAAATTCTTTATTTCAGCATGATATCTGGAAGTTCATTGTCAGAGACACAATCAAAAAAATTAACGGTAAGAAATAATTTTTGTATGATTATGTTTTCTTAAATAAAAAGGCCGAATGGCTAATGAAAGTGTAATTTGATTACTAGTGAGGTTTTGTGGCTATAGTTCACATTTTACTAGTAAAACATTTTTTTTTAACATAAAACATGGCATGTTCTTTTCCAAGTAGAAGACAAGTAAAAAGGGGAAGAGTAGCAGCTCAAGGATGCCCTTGGGGCCCTAGGAAAGTTAGGTGGATATGCTGTGGCCTTTCTTCTCATTTTAACATGAAATAAATGCCACACTGCTCTCTGTGGCCCTGTGATATTGTAGGCATCCTGGGATATTTTGAAGTATTTGTTTATATATTAGGTCATCCTGGAATGCAGGCATAATACAGATCCTGCACATCATTCTTTGGTTTAGCTAGACTGGGGTTTAAATCACAGATTCTTCCAGAAATATCCGGTTTCTTTGTCTTTAGAGCCAGCTGACAGCAAGCCCAGCTTTGACCCTTGAGGCCTTTCTTCTTCCTCCATGACTCTGTGATTCCCTGGGAAAGCTGGATCCTTCCTACCTAAGCATAACCGTGTCCTTCCCCTGACTTTATTGACATTGAGGGGATTGTTAAGAAGTGTCCAGGCTGGGTGACATGTACACAGAGGTTCATTCTACTGTTATATGTTTGGGAATTTCCTTTAAAAAAAAAAAAAAACGGTTATCTATATTTTCCTTGGGCTTTCTTGATTCAATTGAGAATCCTCAAAACTCCACCCAGGGACATTTCTGGAACAATCCTTTCAGTTCTAGGGTAGAGGGGATGCAGTTAAAAAAAAAAAGTCACAGGACTAGGATTCAAAAGACTTGGAGTCATACTCAAAAGACCCAAAGTTACTACCTGCAAGCCTGAAACAATGGCCAAATTCTTTAAACTTTCTGAGCCTCATTTTTTATCTATAGAATAAGGATAATGCAACTTAAATAACCTACCTCAAATAAGATATTTAGAAGGTGAAATTGGTCAAGTACCTAGACATATATAAAACTATAAGCTATTTAGAATTGATAGTATTATACCCCATTTGATTCAAATGTATGATATGTCAGGATCATTGTATTGTCATGTGTAACTAAAAAAAAAGAAAAGAAAGAATTGACAGCATTCATATGGGCTCCTCTCTGAGCCAGGGGACTTGGCTCTTTTAATTTCTGTTTCTTTGGGATTTGGTGGTTCTTATCTATTACTCCCTCTATTATGCCCCAGCATCACCATCTCAAAGCAATCAATTTTCCCATGCACACCCAGAACCTCATATTTGCACAGTTATTATAGTTCATAAAAGATGAACATCTCTCTTCTTCAGTGTTATTTCAATTGTTGTGGCCCCAGACAAACTGGACGTGGCTCCCAAATCCATAATAATTTTCAGAAAGGGAGCTTTCAGAAACCAAATTAGATTGGTAAATGGTTTCAATTAAAATTTTGTATTCTAATTCTAGTGATAATTTAATCTTATATTGCTTTTTTTGCTAGAAAAAGAAAATCTAACAATGAATTTTTTATTTTATTTAGTACAGCTATTTATGATTTTGTTGCCCAAAGAAAGAGTGACCCTCACCCATATCATATGAACACTATCGTGCTGTTTATAAGTGAGCATCCTAGAGGTAGCCTTCTCAGGGCCAGCATGAAAAGGTCAAGGTGCCAATTACCACATTCAGGATTTCTGCCTAGGGCTCCCAGTTAGCTTCCTGGAGTTCAGAACCCACCCCTTTCCAATTTACAATTGGCGTGATTGAGAGCCCTGGGGCTGGTTCTGCTTTACTTTCAATCTTTTTACATTTCTAAAAGAATAGATTGAGCTGGAGAGAATGAGGATTAGAGACCTCAAGGCCAGAGCACATCCTCAGTGACTGCAGCCTCCTTCCACCACACAGGCCCTTTAAAGTCTGGAACTTGTAGAAATAGAGCTCAAAGGAACAGATTCTGCTGGGTACCATGAGGCACCCAACTACAGGAAGGTCGTGAGTGCCTCTTTTAAATAATTATTTGAGTTTTGATAGTGAAGATTGAGATGAAGGACAAAATCCTTTTGTTTATATGGTGACTTCTTGACCACCATGTAGATTTAAACACATTCTATCTCTGAGTCACCACTAAACTGCTAGGATGGATCTTTATTTTCTCACTGCCAAGTGATTTGTGATCTGCCCCTGGATCCTTATAGCTGCATGGGAGGGTGGGGTCCAGAGACATCACTATCAATGGAGACTTTTCTTCTTTATTATTACTATTATCAATTTAGAAATTAAGAAGTTGAAACTGAAGGAGGCTCAAGGAGCTTTCAGATGTTGAGATCAAAGAGTATATATGTTCACTCCACACGTAGGAACCTTATAGGGTAACCCAGTGAGTAAACACTTCTCAAGTGCCATGCGGTTCCCATGTATTTCAACCTTATTCCTTTGGGCTATGTAAACTGTTACCTTTGCTCCATTGTAACATCTTCTGACAGAAAACAGCTAGTGCATATAAATCATCTCATTTGAAACTGTTTAGGAAATAAAAATTCTATTGCAAGGAAGCTTGGCCTGAACAGGATCAGGATTGTTCTTCCTGAACTGCACCTGAGAATTCTGGCACATAGAAATGAGCCATGTAAAGCACGTGATGACATTGGTTATGTCTAGTGGCACGTCCCACAACAAGGAATGTGGGTATGAATCTGTCAGCTAGAATATGTATGAAGTAGGTCTCTTGTTGTGCAAAAAAAAAAAAAAAAAAAAAAAAGGGAGGCCTATAATAAAACCTCATAAACCATTTAGCTTTCAAGTTGTTGTCTGGTAATAACTTCATTAAAGAATCATTATTTTAAGTGCTAAAGATACAAAAGCACTTTTTGGTTTAAAATTTGCAAGGTCATATTCATAGCATACTATATAGAAATGCAGCCTTACAAAATGGCTTTTAAAGTAGCTAAAAAGACTTTATAAAAAGATTGTATAAATCAGGAAGGTAAACTATGCCTTGTGTGAAATCATAAATTCTGCTCTTTCTTTAGCACTCAGCATAACACACTATTTATTAGTTTTGCAGGAAACACTTATTTGGTCATATTTCTGATGTCTCTAAATTTTAATATTTTAAGATGTCTTTTAGAAGATTCTTCTCTTTAATGAGAAAAGTTTTACATCCTTTCTGAATCAAGGCTATCAATATCATTGTGCTTTAAATGAATATTTCAAGTACTTTAAGTAAATTCCTATTCTTTCTTAAAATGAGAGTGACACATGTATATTTAAATGTAAAGATTTGTTGCTGTTGTAGAAAATAGATTTTTTATTTTACCATTTTAATAAATAAGAAACAGTAACTCCAGGAGTTGGAAATAAATTAATGTTTTAGTCAGGTTTCTTGCTGCTGTGACAAAAATACCTGACAAGAACAATTTTAAGGAGGAAAAGTTTATTTGAGGTTCACACTTTTAGAGACATTCCATAGAAGCTCCATTCTTCAGGGCTCCAAATGAGGCAGAACATCATGGTGGAAATGCATGGTGGACGGATGCAGCTCCCAGATGATCAGGAAGGAGGGAAGGAGAGAGAGAGAGAGAGAGAGAGAGAGAGAGAGAGAGAGAGAGAGAGAGAGAGAGAGAGAGAGAGAGAGAGCACTTCCACTCATCAGAAATAAAATATATACCCCAAAGGCATGTCCCCAAGGACATATTTCTTCTAGCCACACCCTCCCTGCCTTCAGTTACAACTCAGCTAATCCCCATTAAGGGATTAATTTACTAATGGGTTAAGGCTGGCATAACTCAATCGTTTCGCCTCCAAGCCTTCTTGCATTATCTCACATATGAGCTTTTGGGGGACACCTCACATCCAAACCATAACAAGAAGCAAATAAGCAAACAAAGAATGGATGAATAAGGAAGGAAGGGAAGGATGGAAGAATGGAGAACTTTAGGACATTCCATTTTGCCTGCCTCTTCCTATTCTTCATCTACCTTTACTGAGTCATAATCCACAAATTTAAAATATATGAATTAAGTCTGGACATGCATTTACTCACATGAAGCTGTCATCACAATGAGGATAGTGAACTTATTCATCAGTCCTAATTCCTCAGACCAATCAGGAATCTTGCCCACCTACCCTCACTCAAGCTTTTCCTTGAAATACATGGAGTCATACAGTTTTTTCTGGCTTCTCGTACTCAACAGTTATTTTGAGGTTCACTCATGTTGTGATACGTGTCAGCCGTTTGTTTTTACTGTGGAGGGGTATTTCACTGTATTAGATGGACCAATTTGTTTTTCCCTTTGCCTGATGATTGACATTTAGGTCACTTCCAGTTCTGGACTCCTGTGGACATTTGTGAAGTCTTCGTATGGGCATATGCTTTCTTTTGTTTTGGGTAAATACATAGGGGTGGAATGGTTGAGTTCTTTGATAAATGTTCTTTTAACTTTAACAAAAAGAATTTTAAACTATTTTTCCAAATGGTTATACCAGCGCTGGGGTTGTAGCTCAATGGTAGAGTGCCTGCCTAGCATGTGTGAGGCACTGGGTTTGATTCTCAGCACCTCATATAAATAAATAAATAATAGAGGTCCATCATCAACTAAAAATTTTTTTTTAAAAATCATTATATCATTTTTACTTTCTCACCAGCAATAAATGAAAGTTCCATTTATGCATATTCCTTCCAACCCAGCCTTTTTAATTTTAGCCTTTCTGATAGGTACAATTGTATCCCATTGTAGCCTTAATTTACATTTCCTTAAATAACAATGTAGAACATCTTCTCCTGTGCTTATTTACCATCTTTCTACCTTATTTGGAAAAATAGCTATTTGAATATTTTGCCCACTTGTAAGTTGTGTTGTTTATGTCTTAGTATTTGGTATTGTTTTTTTTTTTTTAATGTATGAACTATAAAGGGGAAGTACCTACAAATAAATCTAACCAAAGAGGAAAGAAAGCTCGACAGTGAATGGTAGAGCACTTACCTAGCATTGTGAGGCACTGGGTTCTATTCTCAGCATTACATAAATAAATAAAATTAAAATAAAGGTCCATTGACATCTACAAAAAATTTTTTAAATTTTTTTTAAAGGGCTGGGGCTGTGGCTTATTGGTAGCAAACTTGCCTAGCATGTGTGAGGCACTGGGTTAGATTCTCAGCACCATATATAAACAAATAAATGAATAAAGATCCGTCAATAGCTAATAAAAATTTTTAAAAAACTTTTTTTTAAAAAAAGAGAAAGCTATAGAACACTGAAGAAAGAAAATAAAAAGGATTCTAGAAGATGGAAAAACCTCCATGTTCATGTATAGGCAGAATAATATTAAGTGACTATACTACAAAAAGCAATCTACAAATTCAATGCATTATCCATAAGAATAGTAATGACATTCTTCTCAGAACTTAAAAAAAGTATTAAAATTTATATGGAAGAATAAAAGACCCAGAATTGTCAAAGCAATTCTAAGCAAAAAGAGTGATACTAGAGGCATCATAATTCCCAATTCTAATTACACTATACAGCTATAATAAAACAAACAAACAAAAAAACCCCAGCATAGTACTGGCATTAAAATAGATATATAAACCAATGAAATAGAATAGAAAGCCCATAGACATGAACCTACACAGATATAGTCATCTAATTCTTGACAGAGGGGCTGAAAACATACATTGGAGAAAAGGCAACCTTTTAAATAAATGGTGCTGGGAAAACTGAATATTCATATTTTGAAGAATAAAACTAAATTGCTATCTCTCACCCTTCACACACAAAGTCAACTCAAAATGAATCAAAGACCTAGGAATTATACCAGAAGCACTGTAACTGCTAGAAGAAACACAGGGTCAACACTCAATCATATTGCTGCTGGCACAAATTTCCTTAACAGGACCATTAAAGCTCAAGAAATAAAACAAAAAATCAATAAGTGGGAGGGTTTTAAATTAAAGAGCTTCTGCACAGCAAAAGGAAATGTGTAAGAGTCTGAAGAGAGAACCTACAGAATAGGAGAAAATCTTTACCAGATGCTCTTCCAAAAGAGAACTAAAATTTGGAATATGCAAAGAACTCAACACCAGAAAAATAAATACTCCAGGCAATAAATAGGCAAATGAACTAAACAGACACTTCTTAAAAGAAGAAATACAAATGGGTAACAAATGTAGGAAAAAAAAATTCCACATCTTTAGCAATCAGGAAATGTACCTCACTCTAACTAGAATAGCATTCATCAAGAATACAAATAATAAATGCTGTCAAGGATGTGGGGGGAAAGAAACAATTATACACTGTTGGTGGGATTATAAATAGTATAACTAACAGGGAGAGTAGTATGGAGGTTCTTCAAAAGACTAGGAATGGACCACCACATCACCTCAGTCATAGCATGCCTCAGTATTAAAGTTGACATATTATAGTGACACATGTGTAGCTATAGTTATAACTGCACAATCACAATGGCCAAATTGTGGAGCCAGCCTAGGTTTCCATCAACAGATGAATGAAAAAAATTATATAGTTTTATTCAGTAATAAAGAAGAACAAAATTATGTTGTTTGCAGGAAAATGCCTGGAATTTTCAATTATGTTAATTGAAAAAAGCCAGATTCAGAAAGTCAAGGGTTGTATTTTTCTCTCCTAAGAGGAAACAAGAGAAAAATCAGAAAATAGAAGATAGACCAATTGAATAGAGGAAAGGGAACAGGGGGAGTGAGGAATGGAGGGAATGGGAGACACTAGAGAATGAAATTGATCAAGTTACATTGTGTGCATGTGTGAATATGCCACATTGAATTTCATTATTATGTATAATTATAATGCACCAATAAAAATTAATTAACGTAATTGTGTTTTGGATATAAGTAACTTTTCAGATACATTTTATGTGTTTTTTCCAAACTGAGGTTTTAATTTTGATGAAATCTAATGTATCCTTTATACTTTCATGGCTTATACTTTTAGTATCTTATTTAAGAAGTCTTTGCCTGAGTCACAAATATTTCCTCCCAACATTTTCATATTTAGGTCAAAGATCCATTTTGAGTTATGTTGACTCACAGCTAAGACTCTTTCTAGGAATTCCTTCAGTTGAAGGAAATCCATTGCCCACAAATTATCTACCCCCTTCATGAGATTAGTTTGCCCTGGTTGATGGGTTGGTGCAGGGCCATAACACCTGACCCCAGGCTGTAATTGGAGATCATTCTGTAGCACTAGCCCAGAGCCTGAGGAGCTGAGGCCCTTTGAATTTCTGTTCATTTTTCCTCTATAGGTACCATCTCCAATAAGCCCTCTGCAGCCAAATCTCTCCTTCCAAGACTGAGACCCTAACCTAATGCAATCACAAAATCAGAATGGGACATAATCTAATGAATGAGGATTAACGAACGGAAATTCATAAGAAAAGCTAAACAGCCATTGTGTTGGTACTAAGATCATTTTGACTGCCTTACAGAGAAATATTTCTTTGTGTTTTAGTGAATATCTGTCAAATTTAGGGAAGTAAAATATTCCACTTAACAAGTAAGTCCAGATTTTCAATCTAAAATTTTTATTTTTCCCATAGAAAAAAACCTGAATAATATGTAAATTGAGTCTTTACTTCTAGGAACACCTACAAAAGAGGAATAATGTGTTCCCCCTGATCTCGGAATGGAACATCAGTTGGAATTTCTATCCATTGCTCAACTTCCTATGTAGCTACTTTTATGTTGAGATTTTTCAATACACGAGTGGCTGATCCATATCATACCTCCTGCCTTCATTCCTACCCCAGCCCCTATTTGGCCATCTCAATCTTACCCATTTTAAATCATATAGCCTAAAATCAATGTAGAACAAACTGCTGCTACAGAGATTGAAGGTGAAGCAGTTTATGGAAAAGTAACAGTGGAGCTATCATTGTGATTGGTAATAAATATTTTCTCCCTTTGGCTAATATCAAGAATGATAAAAACTTCAATTGATTTCAAATTAGTATGATTATTTTTAAATTTCAGAAGTTATCAGTTACATATCAGTTAATATTTTATTTATTTGAATAATTTATTTCTCCATCACAAAACCCACCTAAGGTAGAGAGGCTCTAAGCAACCTTCTGGATGGATGCTTCCCTGGGCATGTACTTCTACAATTGGGGGACTAGTTGTGTCCAGCAAGTGCTACTCCTCAAAATCACACTTTATTGACCAAAGAAATCACATGGCCCAAAATAACTTTAAGGGGTGGGAAAATGAGATTATATCATGTGCCTGGAAGAAATTTCAGAAGTATTTTGAAAGACAGAAACATATAGCAATATAAAGCTAGATTTCAAAGAAAGAATTAAACCTAAGAAATGCCACAGAGAGATGAAAAATAAAGGAAACTATAAGCTCCAGAAATTCCCATTTTCATAATAAGTCCTTGTGTTAGTCAGTTTTTCCATTACTGTGACCAAAATACCTGACAAGAACAACTTAGAAGAGGAAAAATTTATTTTGGGCTCATGTTTTCAAAGGTTTCAGTCCAATGTAAGCCAACTCCATTGCTTTGGGTCTAACATGACACAGAACATCATGGCAGAAGGGTGTGGTGGAGGAAAGCTCAGTTCATGGCAGTTAGGAGGAAGGGAGAGGGACAAGATATAGTCCAGGCCACACCCCCATTGACAAAGCTCTTCCAACCATATCCTGCCTGCCTAGTTAATCACCTAATAGTCCATTCAAAATATTAATCCATCCAATAGATCAATCCATTGATGAGGTGACAGCCCTTGTAATCTAATCACTTCATCTCTGAATATTCCTGCATTACTTAACAAATGTGCTTTTGGGGGACACCTCAGATCCAAACCATAACATCCCTATTTAACTTGAGAATACAGCCCATAAAATAAGACTGAACAGTTTAAAATGGTGTTGGTCAAAGAACTGAGGCGTGGAAAATGACACTTCACAGGCAATGAAACAAGATGACCCATTTCATTTTAAAGTCTATGATAGACTCAACTGAACGTATAAGAAACAAAAGGTCCTGCCTTCATGCAAATGTGTACTTTTAATTTTTAAAAAAATGTCAACAGGCAAGAAATTTAGAAAACATGTGGCACTGGACCAGATTGTTTACAGATAGAATGTTTCTCAGAATTCCCCCAAGAGGCATCAGTGGCTCAAAGGACCTTTATGAACTGAAACATTTGAGTGTCTGCAGAATTGTTTTGTTAGGTGCCTGTGACATTTTTTTTCTACTTGGTTCCTTCAAAAGGCAAAGAGTTCCAAATACCTGGCATTATTTGGGGAAAGCATGCTAATTTGTGCTGTGAAAGTGCTGACATGTTCTATTTTCTGCGAGGGTAGGAATGTTGAGAAGGCTGTGGGTATAGAAAGGAGGAAATTGTGAGATATAAAAAGGAGACAGAAGTTATGTATCCTTAGAGATTGAGGGTTATTCTTCATTAATATTTTGGATAAAAATCAAGTTTCATGTGCAGTTTGCTCATCTTCCGAAACCTGAATGTTTAGATTAGAAGAGCGAAATTGGGCAAGGGGCAAGTGTGTTTGGGGAACCATCCAGTCAATCCGCCTGATTTTAAGAGCACATTTCTGTTTCTATGATCTGAAGAAAATTCCAAACCATTGAATTTCCTTGAGAGAGTATATCCTTCTAAGATTTAGGACTGTTTTCCAGTTCAGCCTTTTTCCAAGTGTAAGAGCCCCTTTGTAAGCACTCTCTGGAAGCATAGTGAAAGTCTGGGAGAGTCTGGGTGTGGGCCTCATAAGAACTCACAGACTCTCAGGGGTAAGGCACAGCCTCTGGCTGCCCTTGGTCTCAGAAGGCCAATTGGATCGCTTAATTTATTTTGATAGTTTTGTTAAACTAAAACTAGCTGCTGGGAATGATAGCCTCAGGTTGTCTTGCCAATAACTAAACTATTTATCTTAGATCAGGTATCAAAGTCAATTGGTTATTTTGAAATATATCTGATAATGTCAATTAATGTATGTGTTTTTTGTACTTATACAGGTTCATAGAAATTAAGGGTTTCTCCAAGATTTGATTAATTTGTTTCTTCAAAAAGTTGAATTTTTTTCTCAAACAAAGTTATGCATGATGCACAAAGATGACATGATAACTTAGTCTCTGAAAATTCTTTTTTTTTAATTGTAGATGGACACACTATCTTTATTTATTTATTTTTATGCGGTGCTGAGGATCGAACCCAGTGCCTCACGCATGCAAGGCAAGCTCTCTACCACTGAGCTACAACCCCAACCCAAAATTCTGTATCTTATGAGAAAACTTATCACTCTATTTCAACCCATTTAAGGAACAGTCAGAAATGTTCAAAATAAGTAAAAGATAAATATTTGACATCTATTACAATAAATATCCTAATACATTAAGTTCTTACATATATAATGAGATAAAGACTAGCAATAAATTGGATAAAGGGCACAAACCACAACCTACATAAGAAGATATACAAATAGCCAATAGTTCAAATTTGCAAGTGTCAATTAAAATGTCCAAATGCAATAGAAGACAATTTAAAAAAAAAAAAAAACCTATGTATCATGTTTACCTATAAGTTCAACAGAGAGTAAAAGTATTAAGAATGTCTTTACTAGCAAAGGTGTAAGAAAAACAGGATTCTCATCTAGTGTTGTTGGTGGGCATATTTAATTTAGAGATATAATCTTTAATATGTACTAAGTATATTCTCTTTAAAATTAACCATCTTTTCCAGTTTACCTTAAGAAAATAATGAGACATTCACAAAGATACACACACATATATGTATATACCTTTTCAAAGCTATTACAACATATACTATAGGGTTGTCCAACAGTAGAGAAAATTGCACAGGCATGTAGAAGAATTTACTGTGACCATAAAAATTATGGTGATTTTTTAAATTAAAAATTATAAGAAAGTATGTCTATTATTCAAATATACATTATGCTTATAATATTACTAATTGAAAATGATCACAATTAACTCATATACTATGAATCCACATTTTATATGTTATGCATCTTGTAGGTACATGTACAAGTCTAGAAAGTAATATACTCCAAAAGTAGTAATTTGTAGTTGGCAGGATTTTAGATTATTTTCATTTCCATATTTATATTTTAATTTCCTGAAATTCTGTGATATAAAAATGCAGAATATCTATGACACAGAGATGATGCTCAACACATGTTTTTTATTTGTTTCTCTCATCTTTAGATTATCAAAGTCTACTTTCTTAATATCTACTCCCTTTCTCAACTTTCATTATATTGTGAGCTCACAAAAGGCGGGGAATTCAATTCTATGGTTCTTATGCATTTCTTAATAAATAGTTAGACACCATTGTGTTTTTTAGTTTGGGAAGTAAATTTATTGAATTATACACTTAATGCAAAGGATAATTAAATTGTAGGATTTTAAAAACTTAAACATGGCTAGAAAATATTGTTTGAAAAGATCTAAGTCCTGCTTTGTTTTTTCAAATGCCAAAGGAATATGCTATAAATTCTAGAACAACCTGCTTTTCTTAGGGGTTATTACTACTTGGAATCTTCCTTACAATAGAAGTATCTATGTCCCTGGAGAATATATTTTGAATCCTATTACTATTTCCTCTTCTACATAGAGCAGCAGCAGGAGTTCTTGCCTCAAGTATGTTCTTATATTCTTTTCAGATAATCATGTTATTGAAACCTAGAAAAGTCTTCCATGATAATCTTCTTTGTGACAATCCATCATGTAATTCTGAAATTAAAATGGTCATAACTAGTTGGTGATTCAAAAAAATTAAAAAGATAGTCTAGCACTCACAGGGTAACTTTTGAACATCTCTCTCTCTCTCTCTCTCTCTCTCTCTCTCTCTCTCTCTCTCTCTCTCTCTCTCTCTCTCCCCCCCCATATGACAAGTTTTTATTTGTATCAAATTACACAGTACCATAAGTAAGCATAAGGTCATATCTATCTCTATCTCTATCTCTTCTTTTTCTATACTAGGGATCAAGTTCAGAACCTCATGTATACTAGACAAGCATTCTAACACTGAGTTATATCTGCAGCCTTAATTCTTAATCCTTACTAAGCTGGGAAAATAGTCATCATTGTTTCCAGTATAAATCAAATAAACCCTTCTGTATTTTTTTTCACTTTTTCAGATAATTTACAGAGGAATAAAGGCATAGCAAAACCAAAAAACCCTCATTATATACTTTAATAAAATTTAAACACAGCAAATTTCTTTGAATTAAGTGAAAAATTTGACACACAACCTTATAAAAGATGGAAGAATATAGTTACACATCCTCTTAGCAGAGCAGAAGGTCTAAATTCTTATCACAAAATACTGCATGATATAGTATGTCCCAGATGAGAATGAGAATAGCCTGTTGTCTTTTTTGTCCTTAGAGACAAGTTATTCACTCATTGATTCATGAGTTTGAGGACATTTATCTAAGTCTATAGGAAATTGTGATCTGAAGAATCAGTCTCTTTCACTTACATGATTAATTCACTGTCAGCATTAGGATATAAAATAGTGCTGTTCAATAGAAATATGCTGTAACTCATGTAAATAACTTTAAATTTTGTAATCACCTTGAAATGTTTTAAATAAAAGGGTGAAATTAAATTTTAATGACATATTTTATTTAGTTCAGTATAACCTGAACACTGTCATCAATATAAAAGTGTGCCAATGAGATATCTTACATTCTCATTTATTGTACTAAGTTATCAAAATCTGGTATGTACTTTATACTTACAACACATCCCAATTCAAACTAAGCACATATCAAGTATTCAAAAGCAACTCAGTTGTATTGTATAACTGGTCTGGGGTACCTATTCCTGCTTTTTTCGTTCATCTTCTGATGAAGAATTGTGAATTATCTTTCTCTTTCAGTTTTCTTCTCTTTGGGCATTATGCATGAAAAAGCAAAAGCTAAGAATTCTCAACTGTGCTCAATGAAAACTAAAAGCAGACTTTAAAAATGGTTTCTCCTCTTGAAAGAAGCTGTAATACTTTGACAACAATAAAAAATTCAATCATGGCTAATAATATCATTATTGTATTTCATTTATAGGCTTTCCCACTATTTTTTGGTTTTATTTTAAATCTTTATTAAAGCCATGCTTGATTAATGATATAAAATAATTTCTATAATGACCAAATAAGACCACTAAGATTCCACAGTGTATCTTAGATTTATAAAAGGCAACAATCGACCTGCATGATAATTTCAAGATAGAATTAATTTTATTATATTTTTTGAAAATAAATACACACAATCTTTGTTATTTGTAAGAGTGCCAAGAAAGGACAAAAGTTATAAAATATCAATTTTTACAAATAGAATTGCTTTAAAAAGAATGGAAGCTATAATTGGATTCCATGAACTAAGATAGTATATGAAGGGTTAAAACACAATAACACTAGGTGGGGGAAATTTTCAAAGACACATATTTTAAAATCTTAATTTCCTTTCCCATATGGTTCCATCTCACATGGTAAGTTTTACCAAGTTTTCTCTGAAAAAAAAATTCTTGAAAACCTTTTCCTTTTGGTTCTGTTTCACTGCTCTCTTGTTTGTCTTCAGTCTCCCCTCTTATCTCAGTAGCCCAATGAACATGTCTAGGAGATGGAAGGGAAGAAATGAAGCAGATCAAGTAAAAATCTTCATTATCTGGCAGAGGTGGATATAGGCTGTGCCCTCCCTGATTGCATTTTTAAATTTTTGCTGGTAAATTATGCATACTGGTTTTTTTTGCAATGAGGAATATTGCAATAAAGAATAACCAGGCTAGGTATAGTTGCACAATGTCAAGATCAAAAGAGTTTCTGACCCTTGTAATCAGCTTCCACGACCTCTCTAGATTGAGAACTCTCAGAAGTTACATCACAGAGATGTAAAGCTTTAAAAGATTATTATTTTACTTAGTACTACAGATAAGGCATTATCTTAAACATTTTTCCTGCATTATTACATTTAAAAGCATCACAGCAGTCCCTTAAGTTATTTCCTCCATTTTTAAGGATGAGGAAATGGAGGCTCAGCATAATTAAATTACTTGCTTAAAGTCACACAAACAATAAGTAATAATTACTTCAAGGACTCTCGCATCAGTTGGATTCATGATTAAGATCAAGGAAATCCATTCTAGTTAATATGAAGGGCAAATAAATGCTGAAAGGATGTGAGGTATATTTCAGGGATTCCTTAGGACAGCCAGGGAATCTGGTTGGAGACTGTAATTCCCTGCAAATTCCATTGAAGAGCCTATGACTGATGCTACTGAGCAGACCCCACCTCACTTGCCATTTTCCCTGAGCATGAGATATACTTGCAAATCTTACATTATTGCACCTTTGGATGCCGCAGTCTGGCTGGGCACAATTCAGGAGCCACTTGTCAAAAGAAACGAACTTTATTTTTAGAACCACACAGCCACACGGCTGTGGCTCTCAACATTTGGACACAGGATGACCCTGTCCACCTGGATAGATTACATTCCATTTGACATCTTTTTCATATCCTTCTAATCCCTCCTGGAGTCTCATGCTGATATGTCTAACTGGTGAAGCCTAAGTCACCTGCCTACACTTTAGCTGCAAAAGATATTTGAGAGGGATTTCCTGGTTTCTAATTTGGGGGTTAACATTCATGAAATGGGAAATTCTCCAAATAAGGAAAGATACTGGGTAGTCAAAACAGCAAAATCATGGCATTTTCAGGTAAATGGATGGCATTGGAAAAGATAATGCTAAGTGATGTTTAGCCAATCCCCAAAAAAACAAATGATGAATGTTTTCTCTGATATAAGGAGGCTGACTCATAGTGGGGTAGGGAGGGGGGAGCATGGAAGGATTAGATGAATTCTAGATATGGAAGAGGGGTGGGAGGGTAAGGGAAGGGGCAGGGGATTAGCAAGAATGGTGGAATGTGATAGACATCATTATCCAAAGTAGATGTATGAAGACACGAATTGGTGTCAACATACTTTATATACAACCAGAGATATGAAAAATTGTGCTGTATACATGTAATAAGAATTGTAATGCATTCTGCTGTCATTTATTTTTTAAAAATCAATTTAAAAAAACCAGCATGACAAACAGCTGCCCCAGAGCTCAAGATGGATTAGGTGTAATGATTTCATTTCACAGATGAAAAACTGAGGTTCTCTGAGTAGCTTCTGTTGGATGTGCTATACCTTCTTCTCTTGATATTCTGGCCATGCCTCTTAAAAACATTTGCTGGGAAAACCTTTAAAAGAAGTGGAAATTTACAGCAAAAGTGAGTTCTCCCATCTGTCCTCTGCTTGCCTTATCATTCTGGAATGTACTATGGAAATTATGGCTGAACTTTTATCTGATATAAAAGGATCTCCTTTAGATCTTGGTAAAAAGGAGAGTCTGGACAAAAGCCAGGTAGCGGGGGCGAGTTCTCATGGTACATCAAGTCCAACTAAGAATTTTCTTGCTAAGTTTTGGGAACATCATTGGAAAATGGACATTCTTACCACTGCAATTAAATATCTTGGATTTTTTTAAGATTATCAATTTAGAATCTAAAGATTACTGGCAAAAAAAATTGCCATCATTCGAATATTGTCATTAATAAAACATTCACTGTTGATTATTCATGGTGTAGCAATAATTTATTTAACAAAACTAACCGAAAAACCACAGTCATTTTGGACAATAAAATTCCATCACCTTATTCATGAGCTAACTTGAAAATCCTCCTTCCTGTGTATTTCCTAAAACATTGGGATTCATAGTGAGAATGAAAACATTGCTGGTCAGTATGCCCAAGTACTCAAAATTTAAATGTGTAAAATCTGAGAGAAAATAAGTAATCCTGTCACAAAAAAATCTTGACTACTCAAAGCATTATCTTTACAAATGGGAAAAGCATTTGCAGTATTTTATGTCTTGCTTAACTGGAATTTTTATTTAAAAACAAATGATACTTTTGGGGTATAAGCAGATAAAATTCCTTTCTTTCAGCAAGATTACCTTGTGGCTTTTTCCTGTCTTTATTTAACAGTTTTTATTATGTTCAATCTTTTTTTCTTCTTTGTTATTACAAAAGTCCCTTTCAGTAGGTTTTAAAAAAAAAGTTAAATTTGTTTTAATATAGACTAATTTTCTCACTTCAGAATGTATCTGATTTATATATTTGTGTTATAATAAGTTTTTACTTTGTATATCTTGAATTTATATGAATATATATAAATTTTACCATTTCAATTATTTTTAAGTTATTTTGTTTCACAGCATTAAGTATGCCCTCATGGTTGTATGCTGAATTCTTGCAGAATTGAGACTCTATACTCATCAAATAAATCTCCATTTCTCCTTCTCCTTTATTTTAAAAAGAAATAAAAATGTTTTCAAATGGCAAGATTCCCTTGATTTGTCTTTTTTCCTTTTTTTTTCTTATGAAAAAAACATGTTCTCATTAGAAAAATCTTCATTTCTTGAACAAGATGGGTTAATACAATTTGCTGTGAAGTTTTAGTCCCCCGATGAGGCCCTGGAAAGGGCCTGCACTTGCTCTATTGTTCACAGAGAGAAAGCAGTTTTCGTCTTTTGGGTTCTGGATATTTTCTAAAGAAGAAAATATTATTCATTTTTTTCATCTGCATTATTTATAAAAGAGGCAGTAAGAGCATATCAATGGTCTTATTCGTCAAGATTTCATATTTTGTTTTAGAATAAAAAATTAGAAGCGACTGAAATATAATATTCCTTCTAAACAAGGAATTCTTTATTTGGACTACATAGACAGGACCAAAAAGAGTGCTTCACATCCTGAAAGCATATGTAACTCTGTGCACATATGTGCCTAGTGTGTGTATCTGTGGGTAAGAGAATTCACAGATTTCATCAAGTACTGAAAGGAGTTTGTGATGCTCATAAATCACAAGAGTAAGGCTATTTTAGGTCACAAAACAAATCCTATAACATATGTAACATAATGTGAACTCAATTTCAGGTCTCTTTGTAGTCAGAACCTCTTAACTTTAACGAAACTATGGAAGATACCTATGGTTTAGAAGGTCCCTTCAGATTCTGTTTGTACAAAGTTTCTGAGGACCTATAAAGTGATGTGATTTGAGAGAACTGGAATAGTTGAAAGCAAGTTAGCACAGTCTCTTGCTACTTGCTAACATCCACCAGAATCCTCATCAAAGAAAAAAGAACAAGGCCCCAAAGCACAAAGCAATATATTATGAGTCAGCATAAAAGTGTTCAATTAACCACTAAAATTTGACATTCTTCTGATTTTTACATAAAACCAAATCCCAGGATTTTTGTTTTTGATAGAACTTCTAAGCTGACAATTCTGGTGAGAGTATTAATCGTGCCTGTTTTCTCACCATTTATTTCCCCATCTGTTTAGCATAGCACTTGACCAATAGTGAGCTCTCGATAAATATTTTTTGAACTTAAGTGAATTAAATTGATTTAAACTGAATTAAAATAAGAACTGGCATATTAAGAGTTTGGGGAATAATTACTTAAAGGCATTTCTGAAGCGATCGAATGTCACACAGTCAT
Source organism: Ictidomys tridecemlineatus (assembly GCF_052094955.1). NCBI lineage: Eukaryota > Metazoa > Chordata > Mammalia > Rodentia > Sciuridae > Ictidomys > Ictidomys tridecemlineatus. The sequence goes on along the minus strand of NC_135477.1, from coordinate 133,432,516 downwards.
GTCAACTTCTATGACAACAAAGTTTTTATAAATTAAAACCTGAGTCAATAATTCCTTTCCAAAACTTCTTTCATCTATGGGTGATGCAACAGAATGAAAAAAATAGTCAAGTTTTTTTGCAGGATTAAATAAAGGCTGCCCCTTAACAATGTACTTTTTTTCTCCCCTAGAAAAATAGTATCCTGGACTCTTGCTAAGGCAGACAACTTGATTGACAGTATAGGACCACCTTGGACTAGGTCCAGAGAAATTCAAGGGCCACAGTTCAGGAAATGACACCTGATAATCATGTTATAATTAACAGAGATCACTTAAATTGAGGTGGGGATTATTCTTTAGATTTTGTAAACCAGTAAAACTTTTCACTCCAAAATTATCAGGGTTAGGTCTCATAGGACTGCCAACTTTTCATTTCCCGTCTCTCAAAAACCAACAAAACACAGGGGTTTCCATATACTACCATCATCATTTATTAAAGAAAAATCCTCTTAACACCAAAAAAGAAAAAAGAAAAAAAAGTAGACCGATCATAATCTCAGAATAAAGAACTGTCTTCTAAATGAAATAGGTTTTGCTTCGTGAAGAATTCACAATATTGTCTTTCAAATCTTATTTTTGTCCTGACCATTGAAAATGTTATCACAAACCAACACTGCTCTCTGGGCTGGCATTTGGGAACCACCAGTAGGATTAACCCACGTTGGGCTGAGGTTTCCTTTTCCCCTATCTCCTACCCACTCTCCACCCTTCCTCCTCTCTGCTCTTCTCAGGAAAAGCTAGTGTCTCTGCACCTTTTATTCAGGTTCTTTTGCCCTTTGGCTTCTCACTGCGTTCAGCCCAAGGTTTAGCCCAGGCAGGAGAATGGTGGGTAAGAAGAGAGAAGGTGGGGCTATTTATCCCACTGCTTGGGCACAACTGGTAGTGGCTGTATTCCCCTCCTCCAGCTCTCCCTCTGGGTCCATCAGTGATGCTCCCGTTCCCCAGCTTCTTCAGGTCAAAGTAAGGCAAAGGGCACCTGCACTTCCAGAAGGTGCCTAACTATCTTTTGTTGATGCCTTTAACAATACCCACACCTTTGGGAATGGTCCCTCATTTAACTCTCCTCAGCTCTCAATTAGTATAGCCATCTGATTCACCACTAGAAAATATATTCTTTGTTGAGAGGTGAAAACGCTGAGACCCAGACAAATAAAGTAGCTGATCCAAAGTCACATGGTTACTTAGAATCAAGTCAGATCCAGAACATGGCCCTCCACACAACAAGCAGGGTGCTCCTTAGTGCTCACTGGCATCCTCCCATGGCTATCTTCTGCCCAGTCACATTGATGGACATTCTCTACAACCTCTAGTGATAGTTTGTTTTGTATTCAAACTTGAACACTTTATTGGGTAGCTTTTAAGGTAACCCCAAACACAGAGGAATGCTTTTTTTTTTAACCAGGAAAATTAAGTTTTTTAAGTTTTTGCCTACATAGAAAGAGACTAGGAAACTATTTAAAAAGCTAAGCATGAAAGCTTATGAGAGTGATGAAATTTCCCCCATGCAGTGAATTCTGATCATGAAAGATGAAAGGGGAAGGATGACATAAATCTGCCCAGCATAAGGGGCTGAGGCATGGGGGGCAGGTAGAGCAGATGATGATCAACTGGGGAAAGACTTGAATCTTCACGAGAAATATAAGCGGGTTGCAGAAGGGTAAGGAAGTCTAGGCACATGGGTTTCTGTCAAGCAGGGGGAATGAGAAGTGCACAGCAATAATGAGCAGATGAGATATCAAACAGGAAGCCCAAGCACTGAAAATTGTGTTGAAAGCACATTTTATATAGCAGGAAGTTACTGCACCTCTGAGGAGGGACTGCTTCTGAGACCCTGGCATATTAGGGGCCTCCGATTGTTTGAGACATTAGTTCTCTAAAACTGACCTCTTTTGAAATGTTCCTCTACAAAGGTGGACTTTGTTGTAATCATACTTTTATTTCACAGTCTTGTTCTTAAATAATTGCACACGCACATATTTACTACATTTGCTTTTCTCTTAATTACATACTTGACTGAATTTCCCAATGTTTTTTGGTCACTTGATGTCACACACTCCGTGTCCCTATGGATATTCTGTTTTACAATAAGCTAGAACGTTTAAATATCTAATTCTCTTTAAAGGAGTTGGCATAATGGAATTACTAACATCTATTGAACACTTCATCTGTTGAAGTATCTTCCCACTTTACTTGATTGATTAACATTCAATTGTTAGAACAACCCTATTATCTCCCAAGCTTGTGGCCATCTCCTCACCCTCTGCTGTGCTGCCTGGCCCCTGTCTCTGGCAAGCAGGATTTCCCTGGAGCTCTGATCCCTGTCAGTGTCCCAGGCTGGATACATGGAAAGTTTTGCACAATGAAGTCACTGTTTCAGCTTCTCAGCATGAAGGACGGTTCCTTCTGATGCAACCACCCTGCCTTGACTTTTGACCCTTCAATCAATCAACAATTATTTATTGGGCTCCTATAAAATGTTCTGCAAGGACCCATCTGGCCTCTGCACACAGGAGCTATTCTAGGTATGGAAAATGCAGTTAGATCATGGAGACCTTGAACTGGTTCACAAGGATAGGAGGAAGAAGAAGGAAGTCACCTGAGGACAAAGAAATAGAGGCTTAAAAGCAAGGAAGGGAATAATGAGAAGTACTAGGATAGGTTTGAGAAAATGTAAATTTTCCCCTAACTTCTCAAGTGGGAAATCTTTTTTAGTCAAAAGGAAGACCACTCTTATAATTTCATGTAAGATCTGTTCAGTTAGTAAGCTATAAACGCAAACACACATTCATTACAGTGTCTAGAGTCTTTAGTTTGTTAAATTTTTAATATTATTTAGAGTTAATTTCATCCTGTTAGTTACATGTATTTATATTATTGCATTGACACATAGAAAATTTTAAGACAAAAAATAGTAATTAAGTATTCCATTGTGTACATGTTACAAGTAGGTAACAACGGATCCCATCAATATGTACAACCATAATGCATCAATAAAAAAAAAGTGGGGAAAATAGGAATTAAAACTGGGAATTGTTAAGTTGCTGAATCCCCAAACTCTGATGTCTCCTGTATTTTCAGCATTTTGATGTCATGGAGGACTATTAATTAATATAATTCACTCATACATTGCTTTACCACTAAGAGAATGTTTATTTTTATCATTAAGACAAATTGCATCAACATATACCTGGAAGCAGCATTATATTAATGGTAGAATTCCTATCTGTCTATTCTTCTGCCACTTGTAGCATCCAAAATGGGACCTAACTTTTTTGGGGGTCTTTGAAACCACACATCTAACTCCATGTTTTACTTATTTCTAAAGTTCTTCTTGATTTAATTTTGATATCTTGGCTTATTGGGGTTTCCTCCTATTGAAAAGTACTTATCCTTATATAAGAACTTTCTCTTAAGAAAGTGGGGAAGCAGCACTGGATAGTCCTAAAAAGCAGGGAGGAGGGATAGCCTTAGAGCTGGCAGGGAGAGCTTGCATCTGGGGTGAAAGTGCAGAAGACAGGCTGTATTAAGAGTTTGCTCAGGTCTCTAACACATGACAATCTCCTAAATTTACCTATATAAGAAGTCCTATGTTAAAATTGTGGAACCAACCTTCAGTAGATGAATGAATAAAGAAACTGTATATATACATAATGGAATATTACTCAGCATTAAAAGAGAATGAAATCATGGGATTTGCAAGTAAATGGATGGAATTGGAGCATATTATGCTAAGTGAAGTAAGCCAATCCCCAAAAAACAAATGCTGAATATTTTCTCTGATATGAGGATGCTGATCCATAATGTGGAGGGCAGGGAGCATGGGAGGAATGGAGGAACTTTAGATAGGGCAAAAGGAATGAAGGGGAAGGGAGGGAACATAGAGGTAGGAAAGATGGTGGAATGAGATGGACATCATTACCCTAAGTACATGTATGAAGACACAAATGGTATGACTCTACTTTGTATACAACTGGAGACATGAAAAATTGTGCTCTATATGTGTAGTATAAATTTAAATGCATTCTGCTGTCATGTATAACAAATTGGAATAAAAAAAAGAGTCCTGGGCTGGGGATGTGGCTCAAGTGGTAGCGCGCTGGCCTGGCATGCGTGCGGCCTGGGTTCCATCCTCAGCACCACGTACAAATAAAGATGTTGTGTCCGCTGATAACTAAAAAGATAAATAAATATTAAAATTCTCTCTCTCTCTCTCTCTCTCTCTCTTTAAAAAAAAAGACTCCTATGTTATTTAACAACAGTCCATTATATTAAACCTGTTTCATTTGGCTTTGCATTTACAATGTTTTTGTCTTACTGGAAATGGTTGTCTTTCTTGGCTGGGGAAATTTTGGGTGTTTGGAGAAATAGGCCTAGAAGTTTCTCGCCGGATTTTGTTCGTACTGATTTTTAAAATTTCTTCTTGAGTTCAAACATCAGACAAATAGATTCTCCCTGGAAATAGCAGTCCAGATCAGGAATTCCCAATCTTTTGAAATGACTTAACCTTTTGACAATTTTCCCTTTCTGCATAAAATGTTTTATGGCATATATTTATCTCCAAGTAGAAATAAACCACACTTCATTTTAAGACTTGTTTCAGAGGAATTTTTAGACCCTGTCTTAAATTACTTGAATCATCCCGGAATAAAGAAGATCATTGGTTCACTTAATTCTTAGTGTCACCATTCCAGCCCAAAATGCTCATCCCATAAAGACAAACCTTTGGGGGTAATTATGCAGCTGTATATGACAGAGCTTGACTTAGGGGTCCATTGTTGGTCTCAGCAACTGTCTATGCCCCTCATCCCATGGAGTTCCATTTATTTCAGAGGGCAGTGTCAGAGACACAAGATTCAACATACAATGTGAACAACTATAGGAACTGTATGAATGCTTTATTTTTATAGCTGGTCCATGTACCACCAGATGGCTCTATTGTATCACCAGGAAATGCACACATGTGTAAAATCGGTCGTGTCATAAACCAAAGGGAAAAACAAAGCAACTGGGAGATCTTTAAAATAGGAGTACTGTTCATTCTTTATGGGGTTAATCAGAGGCAGCTGTGCCAGCAGGAGCATTCACCAGGAAGGAGAACACACCCAGGAGGCTATGGGAAGGTCATAATGCTAAGGCGTATGAGGTTTTCCTTTCTAAGTTTTCATATTGCTCTGTAAATATTAATTGTCACATTAGCCAGAGAGTACTTAGAAGTGCTCTCATATCAATGGAGGTTGTTACTACTTCCATACCAATTTTACATACTTTGCCTGCAGCTTAGTAAAAGTAACTTTGGAATAATTTTGAGAGGCAAGGTCTACATATATGCTGATTTGAGTTGTATTAATCATGCTCTGAGGAAGAATGATAAGACTCTAAAATGTGGTGTCTTTGCTTTAATAAATTGTGATAAGAAGGTGAAGATGAGAGGGAACAAGGGCTTCTCTGAGTTTCAATGATTCTTTACCTCTGAAAGGTAAAAATGAAACACACAGGTATTTTGGTGACATCTCCCATTAGGAATATGACAATTTGACCCCAATCTCTTGAAGTTAGAACAAAAGTTGTGGATTAGTTAAATTCCAACATGAGTCATCTTATTCTAACTTGCTAAAACTGTTTGTTAGTTTTAGCAAGTTAGAATAAAAATTATTATGTAATTTTTATTCTGCCTTTAGTCTGTAAATTGATGTACAAGACTATTGTTTTTATAAGGTTTTGCCGTTTTAGCACTTTGTTAAGGGGAAGATCTGTGTGAGTTTATTAAGCCTATCCTTAGTCCACAAAACAGTTCAAGGTGTGCTCAGGAACTACTCCTGTCAAAAGTAATACTCAATTATTGTTTTAAAGAGAGAGTCGCTGGACACTGGACAGATGGCGTTGACTTTGGCCCAACTTGAGACCTTGGAACTTTGCCTAAAGGAAGCAGAAGAAAAGACTAAAACCTTATCGGAACAGGTAATACCTGTTGGGGGAACTGGAAATATATGTTCCTCAGTGTGCAGTATAGCAGTGTAAATTTAACACATTTTAATTGCTGTCCCATTGACCCCCTCTCACGCACACACACAAGCACATGCACAGAGTTTCATTCAGTACTTATTTTGACCTTTTACTTTTCAGCCTTTAACACTTTTTCACACTTATATCTTATTTGATTTTTATTCACTACAGGCCATGAGTTGGTCAGGACTTCCTTAAGCATGTGGTTTTCTTGAATAAGCAAGGCCTATTTGCATTATAAACAGATAAGTCCCAAAATGAAATAAAACCTATGGAAGCCACACAGAATAATTTTCTTGAATTATGTAAAGAAAGCTTACTTGGAAGAGAGCTTTTCAAATATTGACTTTCCTCTAGAGTTTTTGAAATCCACAGACGCAATACAGGTCATAAGTGGAGCCTGGCCTGTGCAGGTGACGTGGACACTCTGTAGGTGGGTGCTTTCATGTGTGACAGGTCCTTGATTTCAGATTTGGTATCAAAAGAGCTCCCACCAGGGACCGGACTGTTTCCCAATAAGATTACACTTTGCAAGCAGTACAGTGCAACATGTACTGCTGTTGTGGATGGCTTTTCCCCACAGTAGGGTCTTGGCCTCTGGGAGCAAATCTCCCTGACACTGGGTCACTCCTGTGGGCATGGGGGCCAATGCTCATTCTCAGTTCCAGTCAGTGGAGGATCAAGGACAGAAGAGACCTTGAAACGTTAGAAATACATATTAATTTCTCATGAATTGATACATTTGGGTGAGACTATTTTAGAAATTTGAAAAAAAAATTTGTTTTTTTTTAAGAAACAAAGGTATTATTTGTACACTAAAATCTTACTGTATCAGAATTTCATAAAAATGTTTTTTCCAGAAATTTGGGGAAAGAGGCACTTATGAGAAAAAAATGTATAATTAATATGTAATATAGTCATTATGTGTCAATACACAAATTGTCTCCATTTTTTTCCAACTTACAAAAAAGTTATATCCCTTACTTTGGCTTTTGTTTAATATTTACTGTGCAAGTGGCTCACCAGGGGACTTGGGGTTTCCTCTAAAACAAATAAAAGCAAACCTCAAACTGTGGCAAAATTATGAATTATAAAGAAAATAATGATGAATATGAGGTACCATTTCAAAGCACTCCCCCTCAAAAAAAAAAAAAAAAACCTAAGAATTTCAGAGCCTGCAAATCAGGAAGAATTTTAGCTTACTAAAAGAGATTATTCCTGCCCTAAGATATATGTTGATTTTATATTTGATTTGTCATTTAAATAAGTAAAATTCAATTTACTTATAAAAGAACACTTGTACTTTGTTCATTAAAAATATTTTTATTAACTAAAAATAGCCCCTAATATTTAAGATTCTTCACTGGATGATCTCTTTATGTAACACCAAATAATTAGATATATTCATTTTTTCAGTGTTTAGCAGATTAAATAAATAAAACTGGATTTCACTCAGCTTCTTTGTTTCTACCATAAGTGAGGAGTTGATTAGGTGTTTGAGGAAGAAAGACAAAAGCCAGAGCTTCTCTATCCAAGTAGCTCACAGACAACAGAATGATTGGAGGAGATGGAGAGTAACATGAGCTGCTTTTATGACTCCAAGATGAACTGTGCAATAGCATTAAGTTGTAGGGTCCATGTATGTTAATGTCCTAAAGCATGGTTCTTGAAGTTGTCAGATTTGCATAGCCAAGTAAATTTAATTGAAATTTGGCAATGGTTTGAGAAAAAGGAGAGTATGATGTGTAACGGTACATTACAGCATTTTCAATATTACATTTTTAATTAAGTTGAACATTTTATTAGATTTGGCTATTTCAAAACAGGTCAATTAAATCAGACACTGTTCTCCAAAGATTTAATCCTGAGAATATTTTGCTCTCTCCAGTGTTTTAGACTTGTCTTATCCTTGAAAAGATAAAAACTAATAGCAGCCCCCATGTGCCCGATTTTAAAACTTATTTTTTTTTTAATTAGGTGAGAGAAGGATAGGGACAGGGACAGGGGTGCAACTGACCTTTCTCAAGGATGTTCTTCAGGATATTTCAGAATGGAACAGAATGGGCATCTGTCTCAATCAAACATTTGTCCACTGGGTGCCACTGTGTTCCTACTAGGCTGTGCGACTCAGTAATTGCACAAAGAGAGATTTTCTTTATCATTAAAGACAAAGATTGCCGTGTGTGTGTGTGTGTGTGTGTGTGTGTGTGTGTGTGTGTGTGTGTGTTTGAAGGAATAATTTCACCTACTTTATATGTTAAGGCTCTTTTAAATGTCACGTATTTAAGATTTGTTATAAGGATGTTGGGACTGCTAGCTGGCTTTCACTGTTAGTCATGAGACTGAGTGCTGGTCAGATGGGCTGGCTTGGTGGGCTGGAAGGGATTTTTGAAGAGCAGAATAAATAACAAGAACAAAGGTTTATATGGGAACAAAGGAGTGGTAGCTCGCAGTATTATCAGCCAGTGGATCTTGCCTTTGAGGAAAGAGTAAATTTCATTAATGGCCAATCTCTACCTCCTGGCTTTGCCTCTCAGAGAAGAATTAGAATTAACTCAGAATAGAAGGTAGAGACACCTGGGTGTTGTCCACATTAAGCATCAATCAGTCCTGGGCCTCAGTTTTCGAGGTCTCTCTTGGCTCATATTTTAGTGAGTTTTCACTGCTGTGACTAAAAGATCCGACCAGAACAAATTGTAGAGGATGAAAAGTTTATTTAAGTGTTCATGGTTTTAGAGGTCTCAATCCATAGACAGCAGGCTCCATTCATTCCTCAGGGCTCGAGGTAAGGACATCATGGTGAAAGAGTGGCGTGGCAGAAGGAAGCAGCTCATATGATAATCAGAAAACAGAGAGAGAGGTCTCCACTTACCAGATACAAATATATACCCCCAAAGCCAAGGCCTCAATATCCACATCTTCCATCCACACCCTGCCAGCCTTCAGTTACTGCTCAGTTAATTCCTATCAGGGGATTAATTCGCTGATTGGGTTTAGGCTCTCACAACCCAATCATTTCTTCTATGAACCTTCTTGCATTGTCTCACACTCGAGCTTTTGGGGGACACCTTACATCCAAAACATAATAGCTCACTATGAAAAAGAAAAAAAAATACAGAAATAATGAAAAATAAGGATATTGCACCATTTCCTCTGGTGCAATCACACACTGAACAACTTTGTTGGGCTTTACTCTAGTTAATTATTCTTTATTTCTCTGCAGTCATGTCATTATTGTCAAAATAAAAAAAATATGAGATCAGAACAATTTGGAATTAAGATTTTTAATCTGAGCTATTCAAAGCTAAACCCCCAAACAAAACTAGTGACAGGGTATTCCTATGTCTTCACTCAGTGGCTTATAAGACCAGTTAGGTGATATGCAAAGAAAATTATTCCCCCTTTCTCTTTTTCTGCCCAAGGTTCTCCCCTGTCTTAAATAACAACAGACGCAACAGAGAATGGAGTGAGGGGAGTGTCTAACTCACATCATACAGGAATGCATCCCTAGAAACGGAGCCCTATAAACACATTAGAAATGGTGGATAGTGAGGGGAGGAATTAACATTTATTAAGCATCTACAGTGTTCCAGGCACTGTGTTTCATTTGATCCACATAATAACCCTATGGAAGGTTCTATTAGGTCATATAGTTAGTATGGTGAACCTGATATAGGTACCCGAGTATTTTTAAAATTCAAAGCCCCAATTATTAAGAGTATGTGGTCATAGGCCATAGAGACACAAGAAGTTTCCTACACTGTAACACTGGACAGGAAGAATTTCCCTTGGTTTCCGGACTGGAATGTGGAGGCCTTGTTAGGTAGTTTGTGTACCCCCATACCCCCAGTTCCCCCCCACACACACATTCCCAGGTTTCCTGATACAGAGGATCTGGGGTAGAGATGAAGAATTTGTATTTCTAACAAGATCCCACTTAATTTAAGCACCAGAGCTAACGCTTTGGGCAGAGGATCCTTGTGACCTTTGTTTTGTGCTTCATAGCTCAAAGGAGTGATATAATAAGTGAGCATTAGGTTTGGGGTCATAAAACAGACAATTCAAATAAAATTGACCTAAAGAGGTAGGTGTTGAATTTCCACTCTTATAAAGTCAGTCTGGACACAGATTGTTAAAGGAATGAGCACTATCCAAAATAAACCAACAAAACTAACAGAATAGGAGTGGTGGTTTCTCAACCCTCAAAGGCCGGGGCTCTGCTTCTTTTGTGTTCACAAACAGGGCTTCCATCCATCCTGAAGGTCCCAGATGACTCTGCAGCTATAGGCTTCTTATTTACATTTCAGGCAGCATGGGGAAGAAGAGGTAAGGCAAGAAAGACCCAGAGGGGCAACTGCAGCCCTTTTCAAAGGGTTTTCTGGAAACCTTGATTCTTATATATTACTGAACCCTTTTATTTGTAAATAAGAATTCCTTATTCTTATATAAGAGAGGGTTGCCTTTCTTATCCCACCCTGTGACCATGCTATTGTACATAGTGCTTTGTCCTGGTAAACTTGATGTTTTGGATGTAGATATCCAGTTTTCTCATAATCACTTGCTGATGAAAGAATTCTTTCATGATCCTGACCCTGTTGACAGAATGAATGCATGAATGAATGAATGAATGAATAAATAAGTTTGTCATAGATGCATTGATTTATCCCTGAACTCTTAATTCCATTCCACTGGTCTTATTGTGATGTTGGCAGGTATTGTTGATTGGTAGCCTCAGTCATCAGGTTGGTGCCTAAGAAGAGGCTTGGACACTACATACAAAAGAGAAAAATATGGGGTGTATTTGTTTTAGCATCTCAAACTGAGGCAAATGAAAAGAGGTCTTCTTCATTTGGTTTCTCAGTTCTCCAATCCCTGAAACAATGACAATGCCCTGTAAAGATCCATTAGAAACTGGATGCCCTTTGAATATACAAAAGATGTAGGAAGTATGATGCACACACACACACACACACACACACACACACACACACATATAGTTCTTGTGTCTATATATATATGCACACACACACACACACACACTTGTGTCTTTTCTGACTGGCTCCTCCACATGCAGCTCCCCTACAGACTCATTCTGGCTTATTGCATGAACCCAGTTTGGGGGGCCAGTGGCTGTTCATAGTCAAGACCAAGCCACATTTAGCTAGGGGTTTTTGTTAGTTTTGTTGGTCTATTTTGGATAGTGCTCATTCCTTTAACAAGAATTCATTGAGGACAATGCTGAATCTTAAATTCTACTGAGAAGTTTAGTTATGGAGAATAACCATTGAGTTCGGCTTTTAGAAAATGGTAATTGGAGGTGTGTGTGTGTGTGTGTGTGTGTGTGTGTGGTGTGTGTGTGTGTGTGTGTGTGTGTGTGTGTGTTATTCCTATGGTTTTTCAAATTAAGCAAGGAAAGCCAAGGCCAAGCTATTGCCCCAAGTTAGCTCCAGGTTCTTGGGACAAGGTTTTGTCTTCAATATGAGGTTTTTAAAGAAGTTGAGGCTTTTCTCCTTAGAATTGCTTTGGCCCTAATGTAACAAGAGAATGCTATAAGCAAAGAAATAAAGCCCAAGTAGCAGCTGGTAGGATGGAAGAAAACAGATCACAGTAACGGAAAAGGGAGGTTTCTGACAGCTTGCTTTCTCCTGGGAGTTATAAATAAAATAAAGTTATAATGCCTGAGCCAGAAACAAACAAAAGGCTCCCCCATCCCCCCAAAAACAAACAAACAAAAAACTATATATTGTTTGATTCTGATAACCAAGAAATTATTAATCATTTCAAATAATGAGGATAAAGTCTCAATATTTTCCTTTGAGGACATTTTAGTGTTGGCTGTATTTTTTCTTTAATTTTAAGAATAGGAGAAATGTGTACTGAGTGGCAAAAAAAAAAATGATTAGATGCATTCTGAGATTGCCCCAAAAATGTTCTGGTTCCTCTTTATTGTTCAAACGCAACAGTGGCTCCCTTGATGTCAGTTTGTTTGAAGTAAGTAATGTGCCCTTGGTAGGAGTATTCATTTCTGCAGACGCTCCGAAATTATGCTTGATATGCCAATCTGAAATCATGAGGTTTTGTGAATAAGTTTTTGTTTTCTCATCTAGTTTGAACTCTACTTTAATGCCATAAAATCACAAGCATACTGTTTGACCTGGAATGGATCTCTTTGTCACCATGAAACTTAGTTATCAGGAACTTCATTAAAGAATTCTGTTAGAGTTCCAATTGATTTTAAAGCAGGAGTTCCCTCTTTAATTAAAAAACCAACAACTTCCTATCTTAGCAGATGTTAATTCCACCCCACCCCCATTACTGGGGTTGTTGGGCATAAATTGGAGAATGAAAGGGAAAAAATACAAGCTGCTGAAATGATGTGTTGATTCAGAGTTAGGCACAGTGACAAATCAGCTTCTGTTGTTACTGTTGTCACAGGCTGGATGTGTGGACTGCTGGAGTGTTACATAACTAAAGGCTTCCTTTTGCTTGTAAATGTCAAGATCAAACAGAGGTCAGTTTAAATAGCTGACCCGGTACTAATTAATGTGATTTTCCAATATAAGAAAAATCAAAAGGCCTTGTCCCCTAAGAGTCATGGCTCTGCTGATATAAGCAGTTGTCTTTGTATGCATTTTCTTCATAAGGTTTTCTCTGAGATGGTGAACTCACTTTGACTTTTCATAGTGTTTCAAAGTAAAATAGAAAGTTGCTATCTTTGCCCATTTTGAGTTGCTATAATAAAATACTTGAGGGTAAGTACTTCATAAAGAAAAGTGCTTTCTTGGGGCTGGGGTTGTGGCTCAGTGGTAAAGTGTTTGCCTGGCACGTGTGAGGCACTGGATTCGATCCTCAGCACCACATAAAAAAATAAACAATGAAGTATTGTGTCCATCTACATCTAAAAATATATTTTTTTAAAAAAGTAGTTTCTTTAGCTCACAGTTTGGGAGGTTCAAGAGCATGGTAACAGCATCTGCTTGACCATGGTGAGAGCCTCATGGTAGGTGGGACCACAAAGACAAGAGTGTACAGGAGAGTAACAAGTGGCATGTGCAGAACAGGTATTCTGGGAAGGTTCTCAACTCATTTATAGCAAGCCATTTCAAAGAGAACTACCCACTCCTACACAACCTGACCCACTCCTGCAATGCAATATTACTCCATTCGTGAGAGAGGGGTGAGGACAGTCCTAAGTACATTCTGTTAGGCTCCACCCCTCAAAGTTTTCCCACCTCAACACCGTGACACTGGGGATCAAACTTCCAGCACACAAACAAACAGCAGCAGTTAGGTATATGCTCGTATTCAATTATTCATTTATTCTTTCTGTAAATATTTATTGAACCTGTATTTTGAGCCAGGCATTCTGCTACTCCCCTGTATTTAACTCATGTAATTCTCCAGTTCTGGAAAACTGTGTTTGCCATTTTGCAAATGATGAAAGTTCCCCTGTGGGCTTGCAGCCCTCTTGTCTGCTCCTTTTCTGCACCCTGGCTTTAGAGCACACAATCTGCTGAGGATGACCAAGTCTTCCTTGTTAGTCCAGGTCTTCCTGCTGCCCCTGGACCTGATGATATAACTACCCCCTGAGCAGTCCCACCTTGGTTCTTCCAGTCAACTCAAGCTGTCCTCCGGAATTCAACTTGACAACTTCCTGCCCCAAACCTCTTTCTTCTCTCATATCCCCTAGACCAATAAGAGGTCATGAGCTACCTTATGGCTAAAATCAGAAATCTATGCTGCTTTGATTCTTTGCCCTTCCTCTGCCCACATCCAACCAGCTGCTGAGTACTACGATGAAGGATGCCTCCCGGAAAGTTCTCAAATTCGTTGATTCTTTTGTTGGTTTTCTTTTCTGTCTTCATCATCATCACCCTTATTCAGGCCTCCATTTCCAGCAGCTACTTCTCACTTGACCCTCATTAGGACTTCTCAGCAGTTAAGCCCGGGTGAAGATTTTATAGTACATACTCCATGTTTCTTCACAGCTTAAAAGTCTAACTTGGCCTCCATTTACTGTCAAAGTCAAACCTGTGCTCCTTAACAGATTTTATAATGCCATTTTTACTGACCACCTGTTTATATCTCTATTTCTGTGTCACACCACACCCTGTCTCACACATTTTCAGTCCTTGAATATGCTACTTTTATTAAAAAATAAACAAAGGCATTGTTCCTCGGAGTTGAATATTAAGTAGTATATTTTTCCCTCTGCTTCTGCCCAGAATCTCTGCTCTGCTCCTACCATCTCCTCTCACTCACGTTCTCATTATTAAAAAAAAAAAAGAAACCCAACAAGAAACTCCTCCTTTTCAGATCTTCAGTTAGATAACACTGTCCCCAAAATGCTTTTATTCCTCCTTCAATTAGGCTTAGATGTCCTTCCTAGGTGCCCTCAGTAACTTTCTCCCACTTCCCATTCTCCACCAATTAAAATTGTGTGCATCTCTTAGTATACCATGCACCTCATGGAGGAAACTCAGATACCAATACCCCTGAGGTCCCAAATCAAGTTAGAGTTCATCCACTTCTCTCTGATGTCAAAACCCATGTCCTTTTCATTGTCGCACTTGGAGTCGACCTGTTGGCAATGAGGAGCTATGGGAAGGTTTGAAGGAAACCAACTTATGCAGATGTGTGTGCAAGAGAGAAAACTCTGAGGATACTGAGAAGAACATGTTTGAGAGATCAAAGCCAGGCATTTAAATGTGTGGGCTCTTGCAAAAATTTGGTTCAGAAATGGGAAGGGCCTAAATCAATGTTAGAAGAAGAGATAAGAAATACTTAAGAGTTGGATTTGGTGATTAAGTGTAAGGGCTGAGGGGAAAGTAGAATTCGAGATTGATCCTAAGTTTCAGGGGACTACGTGATCTATGATCATCCCAACTATCTAATATTTGAGTCATTGGATTTTAAAGATGATTAATTTCCTAAGGGAGACTCCATGTAGGCTCAATCTACCACTTAGTTATGGAGTCTCCATGCAAGTTTTATCATTTGGATTTCTTTATTTAGGTCTTCTGAATCCTGTAGTCTGGGGCTGTTACTCAGATCCTGTTGTGAGAGTGCTGTATCATTAACATAGACCAAACATTTGTATCTTTCCACAATGTTAGAATTTATTGAATAACAATAAATTCATAGACTACATTACTTTCTTCAGTGGCCATTCACTGAATACTTTTGGGTCACCTGGTAGCCATAAGCCAGGCAATCATAGGTTCTTTTATTCCAATCTTAATTTCTAATATTTGTAACACTTATCACACTTTACACAAACATGTTTACATGTATATGCAGATTACGGAAAGGCTAGGAAAGGGTTAAGGCAGCCACAGGGGTTCAGGAGGCTGAACTGAGAGCAAAGGCAGAAGAAAGAGTCACTGTAGGTGATAAGATTAGGAAGCAGCCAAAAACCTCACTGAGGGGCAGAGCCCTTAAAGCTCAGGAGCTTATTCTAGGCCAGGGTCCTGATGGTGGCAGTTTCAGGGTGTCAGTTTGGAGTGTCAGCATGAAATGTCATCTTGGATTGACTTGCGTGGTTGTCATGGGCAGGAGAAACCGCACTCTGCTAAAGCCAAGAATAGAGATTTAGAGGTTCATCTCTGTGGCAATCTTCCTGGGCAAGGCTTCTGGTAAGTGACTTGGTGTTGGGGTCAGGGTGCTACCTTGTCCAGTCTCAGAGTGCTCCTCCTCTTGTGAGCCTCCAGGGAGGGAATTCCATCACTGGGTGGTTGATATGTTCAATGAGCTCCCGAGGCTGGTTTTTCCCACATGAGTTTGATACACCCATGCATCCATGTGATTCTGATTAATCTGATAAGTTCTTGGGTGGTTTTTCTTATGAGCACAATTAATGTATTAGTTTATTCCTTAAGGTTGCACCAGGCAGATGGTAGTTGTTTATTTGTACAAACAAGGTGTGGAATCATTCCACCTCAGCACTTAAATGAAATAGCTCATGGCAAACACCTGCTTTACAAAATGAAGTAACTCAGGTTTAGGCACAGCCTGAAAACTGCTTTTCATGGAGTAACTCTCCAGCACACAGTCTGCTCTCCACAGATCCTTAAACCCATTTTTCAAATAGGTTTTTCTTCTAGCCATTTTTCAGTCCTGGGAACTTCAGGGAGAAAGATTTGGATGACCCTGTGTTTTGTGAATAAGATCTTATTTATTAGCCCCAGAAACAGTTTAATGTTTAAATTTGGAGTTAGACAAATGCATTTCTCTCCAGGCTACTAAAGTGGATGCTTAGTGACAAACAAATGTTTGCAAAACAGATCTTGGGATCCCTGGAGGCTGTGAGCTTTAAAGTAAAAACTCTAAATAGTAACATCCACAAGTTATTGACATTTTTTCATTATTTGTTATTTTTAGATATACATGACAGTAGAGTGGTTACTGACACTTTGAAATCTCATTCTAATCTCTAGAAAAGACTGATGCTTTTCAGATTCTATATGACACTTGGAATACAGAAGCAGATATGAGAATCCAGCTCCCCTCTATTGAGCCAGAGGATGCATTTTGCAAAATGTAAATCAAGAGCACTTTTCTAATTTTTTTTGTTTTGTTTTAGAAGGGAGTGTTTTTTAATTAAAATGTGCTTTTATGTTAACATATATGAGTTTATTGTTTTTAAGTGGATTAAAGAAGTACTTTTTAAAATTCTAAGTTTTGATTTCTAATATAGTAAATGACACTAGATATAGCCAACATAAATGAAAACTCTTGAAGTCCTCAACAATTAAGAATATAAAGATGTCCTGAGAATGAAAAGTCTACAAGCTATTGATCCAGTGACTGTACATGTGATTTAAGGACAAAGCTCTTTGGAAACATGAACCATGACGGAAACCATCATCACATAAAATGAGCAGTAATTTAAAATGTTTGATTAATAAAACCAAATAACAAGTGCTAAACAGGACTCTTAAGGAACCCGTGAGGAACCCCCACAGTTGCTGGGATACCTGGACAGTTGGTCACTGTATCATTGAGCAGAAAATATCCCTCAGTGAGTGAGGGATAATTAATAAAATGACAATGTTCCTAATTCCTATCCACATGAAAGAGAATTGCCCACACTGAATTAGCAGATTCTCCTGTCATCCTGGCCTCCTCCCCCTAGTACCTGTTGCCAGAGGCTGTTTTGTCCTTCCTTGTCATTGAACTTTCCTCCCTACATCCTGTCTTTATCTTCTTAAGCCCATTTCACAACCCCAGCCCACTCACATATGCCCTGTGTTGACACTGCTTTTCCCCGATTCTGATGGTATTGTGTTTTTTTTTTTTAAGGAGGATTTTAATTTTTTTTATTTTTTTATTTCTTTATTATTAGTTGTTCAAAACATTACATAGTTCTTGAAATATCATATTTCATACATTTGATTCAAGTGGGTTATGAACTCCCATTTTTACCCCATATACAGATTGCAGAATCACATCGGTTACACATCCACGTTTTTTACATATTGGCATACTATTGTCTGTTGTATTCTGTTGCCTTTCCTATCCTCAACTATCCCCCCTCCCCTCCCATCTTCTCTCTCTTCCCCATCTACTGTAATTCATTTCTCTCCCTTGTTTTTTTCCCTTTCCCCTCACTTCCTCTTATATGTAATTTTGTATAACAATGAGGGTCTCCTTCCAGTTCCATGCAATTTGCTTTATAGTGATGCATAGTAGTTGGGTCCATCTTAACAAACTCAATCACTCATGGAAATCGATTTCAGTTCATGATCCCCTTTTCCTTCCCCCTCTACCCTCTCAGCCCCCTCACCTCTCCCCCATTCTCCTTCCTCTACTCTATTTGGCTTCCTTTCACTGGCCTATTAATTTTCATTTGATGGGTTCTTTATGTTATCCTCTCCTTCTCTCCTCCTTTCCTCTATTTTATTCTAGCTTCCTCCTATGAGAGAAAACATTTACCATTTGAGTTTCTCAGTTTGGCTTACTTCACTTAGCATGATATTCTAAATTCACAGCACATTGGGCAGAGTTACGCCTCTCTCAGAAATGCAAAAGGGAAGTGAAAACAGAGGCTGACCTCTGGCTGTACCTGCTATGGCTGCCAGTCTTGGTTTCAGTGGACCGGTTTCTATCTACTTAGTCAAGGATAAATACCTCTGGGGAGTGTTCCTTAACCTGGTGAACACTAGAGAGGCATTTGTTGAAAACACCTGATTACTCAGAGTGCAATATGCAGATGCACATGATAAAAACTCCAGAGAGAATTTGCAGTAATTTATAAACAAATCTTTATTTCTTCCTCTCTAAAAACTTGGTTAATAATAATAATAGCAACAACAACAAAAAAAAAAACTTACTTGTCTGACCAATGGAGAGTATGGATCTAGTCTGGATTTTGACTTCAGATCCTGGGACTTCTGTGGATTCCATGTTGTCCTTGTCCTACTTCACTAAGTTGGGATGTCTGCTTCTTGCTTCAATATCCCTTACTATCTGTGTTTGTGCTTTTGATATACATATATATACACACACATACACACAGACTCTAAAATTTCACCTCTTTGGCTACCCTTAAAAAGTTCGTCCAAATGGCTTCCCTTGGAAACACAATGAGCTGCATCATCCTGAGCTTTGGAGTGTGTGGGGTCCTCACCACCCACCTTTTCATATTTGATTCCTCCATGCTTATCTTGAATGTTCTGTGTTTTCTTTGGAACCCCACTGCCATGAACACACTCTAAAAGAACCAATACATGGAATTTTAATCCTGTTCTGATGGGAACAAATAAAATCCATTTGGAAAGGCTTGGGAGACTGAGGTAGGAGGATCAAGAGTTCAAAACCAGCCTCAGCCAAAGTGAGGTGCTAAGCCACTCAGTGAAAGTCTGTCGTCTCTAAACAAAATGCAAAAGAGGCTCGGGATGTGGCTCAGTGGTTGAGTGTCCCTGAGTGCAATCCCCTGAACCTACCCCCACCCCCCAAAAAAAAATCCATCTGAAAATAGTTGCCTTCCTCATTAGAAGTTTGCAGGGGACTCCGTGTTTTCTAATTTCAGGGGATTGTATTTCAAAAGTTTCCTAATACTTGATATCAAAAACCTAAACCCATCAAATAGGTTTAAAGGGCTTTGCAGAAAAAGGAAGATGAATGAGAGAAACTCATAGACAACTGAAAGCATTTCTCCCAGGCTGAAAAGTGAGGTGCCAACTCTGTGAATCTCACCAGCAAGGGAAGCCTGGTGCCCTGTCCCATGAACTTGCTCTCCAAGCCCAGAGAGACTGGCTACATTCTAGGAATGGGTCCTAGGCCCTAGCAGTGAAACCTGCAGGATCTATGCCTGGGGGAAAATGGGTTTCTGAGGGATGACCATGTAGGAACCAAGAGCCTCCCCCAGGGCCCTGAGGATATGCAAGTCTTCCAGATGGATGAATGACATGAGGATGGGGTATCCTCAAGAATGATTGCCTCGTGATGGGGGCTTTGAGTTGAAATAAATAGGATTTACCGAAAATGTTAAATGTGGTATTTCTTGCACACTCAAATTTCCATATTGAGAGCAATTCCCATTGTACATGGCAACAGTAGTTCTGCTTCTTTTTAATTACTTTACATCCAATATCAAGCTGACTTTAATTTTTCAAAACCTGACATGATCGCTTTTCGACTTTTATATCCCAGCATTGACCTTTCCCTCCAAGTCAGTGATTAATTGCTTCACCTTTTCCCACGTCTCAGTACTTTTATCTATTCATAAGGCTGAGGGAACTTTTTTTGGAGATTAAAGGAATCTTAGGAATCTCTATACTTTGACCTCTTATTTCATATTTCAGTTATTGATTGACCTTTGGGTAAATATTTCTATTTTCACTCAGAGCTTAGAGTTCCTTTATTATTCAGGGTTTGCCCCCCAAATAATTTGGAGGTGTTATGGGTTGACTTGTATCCTGGTAGAATTTTTATGCTGATGTTCTAACTTCCAGTAGCTGAGAACATGACTTTGGAAATAGGGTCATTTTATACATATTAGTTAAGATGAGGCCATACCAGATACCAGAGTAGAGTGGGCTCCTAATCCAAGATAACTGTTGTTTTATAAAGAGTGGGAATTTGGACACAGAGAGAACCCCATGTGAAGATGAAGGCAGAGACCAAGGGGTGCCTTAACAAGCCAAGGAATGCCAAAGACTAGCACAAACTACCGGAAGCTAGAGGAAAATCCCTGAATACACTTTCCTCACAACCCTCAGGAGGAACCAGAGCTGCTGACACCTTGACCTCACTTGTAGCCTCCAAACCTGTGTGACATGGATTCTTGTTGTTTACACCACCCAGTGTGTGGTAGTCTTTTATAGAAGCTGTAACAGCCTATTTCAGGGTAAGGATGCTTCTCAATTATGGGCCTTTGGAAGTCTATTTTAAGATGTACATGAACACAGAGTGGATGGAAATAAACTGTTAAAAGCAGAAATATTAATAAATGTCAAAGTCTGTTTTGTCTAGATGGAGGTAGGATGAGGAATTTGTTGTTTGTTTTAACTGTAAAATTGAAATGAAACCAAACAAGTTTTGTGAGCTAACTGCACCTTCAGACCTAGAGGTTCCTGTCCATTCTGCAGGTAACATAAGTAATTTTAAAAATGTTTGCCTCTGTTATTTATTGCCAGGGAGTTTTATAATTTGTAGTGCTAGTTCAAATCAGCTTGCAAAGCATTTAGCACAAGGGACGCCTTTCTTTTTTGAAGTAAGTTCTTCTTTTTTCTGTAGGATGAGCTCTGCATGGTTTGGCAAGACTATTTCTCTGTGTGAGTGTGTGTGTGTGTGTGTGTGTGTGTGTGTGTGTGTGTTTTAGTGACACTGGAAATTTATTCTACACACATATATATGCAGCAGTATTACTTGCTGCATATATATGTGTGTAGGTTGTAGAGCAGAAAATCTAAAAGGACAGATAATGAGAGGAGACAAGTGACTATGGAAAAACACATTACATAATTGGATGGTTTTCATAATTGTATTCTGAATGACCATGGAAAGAAAAGTCTTAAGTATCACTGTGGCTTAAACATTTGGATAGGTAGTGCCATTTGAGAAAAGGAAATCTGGGAAAGGAATAAGTTATGAGGAGTTAATTTGGAACACATTATGCATTCAAATGACAATATTAAGTAGGTTGTTAGATACAACAACATATGTAAATATCCTACACAGTTCTATACATATAAAAGACATAGGCTGTATATATATGTATATCCTATAGAGAGATATATAATATTTATATACCATACCATGTGTATATGTGTGTGTGTGCGTATGTGTATATATTTATATATATCCCATAAGGATAGGGATATCTATCTATCCTTTCTCTTTACACACACACATGCACATGCATAAGGATGTAATTTTTCTGAATATCCACAAGATATGTTGCAATTGGCTCATTTTTGTGTCTGCCTTATCTGGAGAATGCCTCCTGTCTGACTCTAATCTTGTGATAACTCTGTGGCCACTCATCACAGTATTCCTGGCCAGAAAGAGTGACCATAGAACAATTGGATTGGATGGTAGAGTGCAGAAGTTACAGAAGAAAAAGTTTTGTTGGAGGAAGAGGTGATGGAAGGGATTTAAAGCCTAGGGAAAGGACTGACCATTGATAATCGGAAGAATATCTTCTCCATTTGTTCAACAGGGATACTTTTCTCTTCAAGCAACAGAAAATCAATTAAATTTATGTAATAGGGTCAGCTGTCATCTCACAAAACAATAATCTTCGAGGAGGGAAGTTTCAGAGTTAGTTAATTCAGGGGTTCAACAATGTCACTATTTGGGATTGATGAAACGTGATCCATCCTTTGCTCTACCATTCTCAATATGTCAGCTGGGTCATATTTGTAAGATTTGCAACAATTTCAAGCATTTTATGCAGTGAAGATACCATCCTGATGAAAAGACATGTGCTCCCCCCTTTATGTCTTTTCAAAAATCTGGTAAAATCCTTCTTGAGCCTCAGGAGTCTCTACTTCACTGTATGCCCATTCCTAAAGCAATCTCTTATGCCTGGGAATGAGACGAACATGGCATGTCAGTTCGGTCATGATTCAAGCTCTAGGGCTGGACTAGGCCAGGCTCCTTTCAGCACATGGCTGTTAGCAAATGCAAGTTGGGTTTCTGTTAGTAATTCAATTAGCCGTTTAAAAAAATATATAGTCCAGTGACATGAATTCCCAATTTTGTGTAACTACCAAACACTCTCAAGTTTCAACATTTTTCACCAATCCCAAATACTTTATACCTATTAAGTAATCATTCCCATGTCCCTTTCCTTAAATTCTCAGATTAACCTCCAGTCTTCTCCCTTCTTCTGTAGATTTTCCTATTGTGGATATTTCATGCAAAAGAAATCATATAACATATGTCCTTTTATGTGACTTTTTTCACTTAATATATTTTTGAGGTTCACTTAAATTATAACAAGTATCAGTTATTCATTTCCTTTTTATGTTTGAATAATATTCTATCAAATATAATGCAATTTGTTTATCCATTCATCTGTCGATGGACATTCCCTTTTTGCCTTTTAGCTATTATGAATAACCCTGCTATTGATATTTGTATACAGGTTTCTCTGGGTATGTGATTTTATTTCTCTTTAGTATATGCCTAAGACTGGAATGCCTACATCATATGATAACTCCAAATTTAACTTTTTAATGAGCCACTAATTTTTTTTTCCACAATGACTGGACCATTGTACATTCCTATCAGCAGTATATAAGGGTTTCTATTTGTAGCCTCACCAACACTTTTTAATTTCTATTTTTAAAAATTATAGCCATCATAATATATATAAAGTGGAAGATCATTAAGGTTCGATTAGCATTTCTTTAATGACCAATGATGGTGGACATCTTTTTTGTATGCTTTTTTTTGGCCCTTGTGATGCTATTGTGAATGGATTTTTAATTTTTTTTTCCTTTTTGGATTCCTTATTGTTGTTCGCGTCCATCATCCCTTTTTTATCCCTGTATTTCTGGTTCTTTGACACCTCCAACCTTGCTGACCGTGAATATACTACCCCTTTTAGAGTTAGTCAATTTCCAGAGATAGCAAAAGACTTGCCTGGAAGAATGCCTTTTATATGCAAACTAAATTTAATGAGAATTACTTTGTGAACTAATACATGGTCTATCTTGGAGAATGTTTCAGGCATTCTTTAGCAGAATGTATATCCTGCAGTTCTGGGGTGGGGAGTCATTCTTTATATTATGTCTGTTAGGGCTAATTGGTTTATAGTGTGGTTCAAGTACATTTCCTTGTTAATTTTCTGTTCAGATGTTGTATTCATTATTAAACGGAAGTATTAAAGTATCCAACTACTCTTGTTGAACTATTTTTCCCTTAAATTTTGTCAATGGTTGCTTAATATATTTTAAGATCCTGTTGCTTAATTCCTTTATAATTTCTTATCTTCTTAATGTGATGATATTTTTATCCATATACAATATTCTTTGATAAAAAGTTTTCATACAACATTCATTTTTGCCTGATATCAGTATAGACACGAATTTCTCTTTGCTGATATTTGCCTATAGCATCTTTTTTCTTTTACTTTCTTTTTTAAAAAATTTTTATTGTTGGTTGTTCAAAATATTACATAGTTCTTGATATATCATATTTCACACTTTGATTCAAGTGGGTTATGAACTCCCATTTTTATCCCGTATACAGATTGCAGAATCACATTGGTTACACAACCATTGATTTACATATTGACATACTAGTGTCCGTTGTATTCTGCTGCCATTCCTATCCTCTACTATCCCCCCTCCCCTCCCCTCCCCTCCCCTCTTCTCTCTCTACCCCCTCTACTGTAATTCATTTCTCCCCCTTGTATTTTTTCCCCTTTCCCCTCACTTCCTCTTGTATGTAATTTTGTATACCCCTGAGGGTCTCCTTCCATTTCCATGCAATTTCCCTTCTCTCTCCCTTTCCCTCCCACCTCTCATCCCTATTTAATGTTAATCTTCTTCTCATGCTCTTCGTCCCTACTCTGTTCTTAGTTACTCTCCTTATATCAAAGAAGACATTTGGCATTTGTTTTTTAGGGATTGGCTAGCTTCACTTAGCATAATCTGCTCTAATGCCATCCATTTCCCTGCAAATTCTATGATTTTGTCATTTTTTAATGCAGAGTAATACTCCATTGTGTATAAATGCCACATTTTTTTTATCCATTCGTCTATTGAAGGGCATCTAGGTTGGTTCCACAGTCTTGCTATTGTGAATTGTGCTGCTATGAACATCGATGTAGCAGTGTCCCTGTAGTATGCTCTTTTTAGGTCTTTAGGGAATAGACTGAGAAGGAGAATAGCTGGGTCAAATGGTGGTTCCATTCCCAGCTTTCCAAGAAATCTCCATACTGCTTGACAAATTGGTCGCACAAATTTGCAGTCCCACCAGCAATGTACAAGTGTACCCTTTTCCCCACATCCTCGCTAGCACTTGTTGTTGTTTGACTTCATAATGGCTGCCAATCTTACTGGAGTGAGATGGTATCTTAGGGTGGTTTTGATTTGCATTTCTCTGACTGCTAGAGATGGTGAGCATTTTTTCATGTGCTTATTGATTGATTGTATGTCCTCCTCTGAGAAGTGTCTGTTCAGGTCCTTGGCCCATTTGTTGATTGGGTTATTTGTTATCTTATTGTCTAATTTTTTGAGTTCTTTGTATACTCTGGATATTAGGGCTCTATCTGAAGTGTGAGGAGTAAAGATTTGTTCCCAGGATGTAGGCTCCCTATTTACCTCTCTTATTGTTTCTTTTGCTGAGAAAAAACTTTTTAGTTTGAGTAAGTCCCATTTGTTGATTCTAGTTATTAACTCTTGTGCTATGGGTGTCCTATAGAGGCATTTGGAGCCCGACCCCACAGTATGTAGATCGTAGCCAACTTTTTCTTGTATCAGACGCCGTGTCTCTGATTTGATATCAAGCTCCTTGATCCATTTTGAGTTAACTTTTGTGCATGGCGAGAGAAAGGGATTCAGTTTCATTTTGTTGCATATGGATTTCCAGTTTTCCCAGCACCATTTGTTGAAGATGCTATCCTTCCTCCATTGCATGCTTTTAGCCCCTTTATCAAATATAAGATAGTTGTAGTTTTGTGGATTGGTTTCTGTGTCCTCTATTCTGTACCATTGGTCCACCTGTCTGTTTTGGTACCAGTACCATGCTGTTTTTGTTACTATTGCTCTGTAGTATAGTTTGAAGTTTGGTATTGCTATACCGCCTGATTCACACTTCCTGCTTAGCATTGTTTTTTTTCTATTCTGGGTCTTTTATTTTTCCATATGAATTTCATGATTGCTTTCTCTATTTCTACAAGAAATGCCATTGGGATTTTGATTGGCATTGCATTAAACCTATAGAGAACTTTTGGTAATATCACCATTTTGATGATGTTAGTTCTGCCTATCCACGAACAGGGTATATTTTTCCATCTTCTAAGATCTTCTTCTATTTCTCTCTTTAGGGTTCTGTAGTTTTCATTGTATAAGT
Organism: Ictidomys tridecemlineatus; assembly: GCF_052094955.1. NCBI lineage: Eukaryota > Metazoa > Chordata > Mammalia > Rodentia > Sciuridae > Ictidomys > Ictidomys tridecemlineatus. The sequence continues at coordinate 133,406,944 of NC_135477.1, read as the reverse complement.
CTTTCACCTCTTTTGTTAGGTTGATTCCCAAGTATTTTATTTTATTTTGTTGAGGATATTGTGAATGGAGTAGTTGTTCTTATTTCCATTTCAGAGGATTTGTCGCTGATATACAGGAATGCCTTTGATTTATGCATGTTGATTTTATATCCTGCCACTTTGCTGAATTCATTTATTAGCTCTAATAGTTTCTTTGTAGACCCTTTTGGGTCTGCTAGGTATAGAATCATGTCATCTGCAAATAGTGATAATTTGAGTTCTTCTTTTCCTATTTTTATGCCTTTAATTTCTTTTGTCTGTCTAATTGCTCTGGCCAGTGTTTTGAGAACTATGTTGAACAGAAGTGGTGAGAGAGGGCATCCCTGTCTTGTTCCAGATTTTAGAGGGAATGCCTTCAATTTTTCTCCATTCAGAATGATGCTAGCCTGAGGCTTAGCATAGATTGCTTTTACAATATTGAGGTATGTTCCTGTTATCCCTAGTTTTTCTAGAGTTTTGAACATAAAGGGATGCTGTCCTTTGGCGAATGCTTTTTCTGCATCTATCGAGATGATCATATGGTTCTTATTTTTAAGTCTATTGATGTGGTGAATAACTTTTATTGATTTCCATATATTGAACCAGCCTTGCATCCCAGGGATGAATCCTACTTGATCACGGTGCACAATTTTTTTGATATGCTTTTGTATCTGATTCACCAGAATTTTATTGAGGATTTTTGCATCTAGGTTCATTAGAGATATTGGTCTGTAGTTTTCTTTCTTTGAAGTGTCTTTGTCTGGTTTCGGAATCAGGGTGATGTTGGCCTCGTAGAGTGAATTTGGAAGTTCTCCCTCTTTTTCTATTTCCTGAAATAGCTTGAAAAGTATTGGTGTTAGTTCCTCTTTAAAGGTTTTGTAAAACTCTGCTGTATACCCATCCAGTCCTGGGCTTTTCTTAGTTGGTGGTCTTTTGATGGTTTCTTCTATTTCCTCAATTGATATTGGTCTGTTTAGGTTGTCTATATCCTCCTGACTCAATCTGGGCAGATCATATGACTTAAGAAATTTATCGATGCCTTCACTATCTTCTATTTTATTGGAGTATAAGGATTCAAAATAATTTCTGATTATCTTCTGTATTTCTAAAGTGTCTGTTGTGATGTTGCCTTTTTCATCCCGTATGCTAGTAATTTGAGTTCTCTCTCTTCTTCTCTTCGTTAGCATGGCTAAGGGTCTGTCGATTTTATTTATTTTTTCAAAGAACCAACTTTTAGTTTTGTCAATTTTTTCAATTGTTTCTTTTGTTTCAATTTCATTAATTTCAGCTCTGATTTTAATTATTTCTTGCCTTCTACTTCTTTTGCTGTTGTTTTGCTCTTCTTTTTCTAGGATTTTGAGATGAAGTATGAGATCATTTGTTTGTTGGTTTTTTCTTTTTTTAAGGAATGAACCCAAGCAATGAATTTTCCTCTTAGAACTGCTTTCAATGTGTCCCATAGATTCCGATATGTTGTGTCTGTGTTTTCATTTATCTCAAAGAATTTTTTAATTTCCTCCTTGATGTCTTCTATAACCCATTGATCATTCAGTAACCTATTGTTCATTCTCCAAGTGATGCATGATTTTTCCTTACTTCTTTTATTGTTGATTTTCATTTTCATTCCATTATGATCAGATAAGATGCATGGTATTATCTCTACTCCTTTATATTGTCTAAGAGTTGCCCTGTGACATAATATATGATCTATTTTTGAGAAGGATCCATGTGCTGCTGAGAAAAAAGTGTAACTTCTTGATGTTGGGTGGTATATTCTATATATGTCAATTAAGTCTAGGTTATTAATTGTGTTTCTTTTACTTTCAACATATTTATTTCTTTGAGTATCAAGTGAGTCTGTTGTACTCAGCATATAGTTTGATTTTTTTTATCCTTTAGCCTCTGTCTTTTAATTGATGGGTATAATCCATTTACATTTGAAGTATTACTAATAATGTTATCATGTATAAGGTCCTGAGTTTGATCCCCAGAACCACTAATAAATAAATAAATAAATAAATAAATAAATAAATAAAGTATTTACTAATAATGAAAGATGTGCTTCTGTGACTTTGCTATTTGTTATCTACATATCTTTTGCATTTGTTTATATTTTTCTGGTGTATCATTTTGATTTCCTCTTATTTTTATGCGACTTTTATAGTTATTTTCTCCTACCATGTTTATTAACCCACTTGATAGTGCCCATAGGTCTTTTAGGCTCTGTTCATTTCTCTTCATCATTTTTTCTTTCTGTTTCTCAGACCTGCTGATTCTGTTTGCCCTATTGCAATTTTTATGGACTGTTTATGCCAAATGTTGAATCCCTAATCTCCAATGTGATGGTAGTTGGAGGTATGGGTCTTTGTAAAATAATTAAGTTTAGATAAAGTCATGAGGGGGAGGCCCCAGGATAGGATTGTTACCCTTATAGGAAGAGAAGGAAATAAGAGGTCCTTTTCTCGACTATGTGAAGATATAACAAAAAGGTGACTATCTGCAAAAGAGGAAGAGGACCTTCATCATGAAACTAACTAGAACCTTGATCTCAAACTTTTTAGCTTTCAGAACTATGAGAAATCAATATTATAGACTGAGTTGTGTAAGCAACTCAGTCTATAATATCGGCTGTATAGTCCAAACTGATGAAGACCAAACCTGGTACCAAGAATTTGGGTGTTATCATAATAAATGTCTAAAAATGTAGAAGCAGCTTTGGAACTGGGTGATGGGTAGAGGCTAGAAGAGTTTTAGGGTACTTGAAAAGTAGACATTACATGAAGGGACTGCAAAGGGTGATCTGATGAAGGCTGAGAAAGAAAAGAGAAGAACTGGAAAGAAAGCCTTTGTCTTAAAGAAAATACATAATTGTGATAAGAATATTGGTAGAAACATGAAGGGTAAAGACTATTCTGATAAAGTCTAATATGGAAAAAAAGAACGTGTTATTGGAAACTGAAGGAAAGGCAATTCTCATTATTAGGTGGCAAAAATTTGGCTGAAATGTGTCTGTCTTCTGATGTTTTGTGGAAGGTAAAACTTGTTGGTAAAGAAATTGGATATTTAGCTGAAGAGATTTCTAAATAAAGCATTGAAGGAAAACCCTGGCTCCTTCTGATGGGTTATAGTAAAAATATTAGAAGAGAGAAATTAAAAAGTACTGTTTAAGCTAAGTGAACTTAAAGATTTAGAAACTTCTCAGTCTATCCATATTGCAGAGAACATAAACAATGTGTCTCAACCACTATCTGTTAAGGAGATTGGTAGGACTGTGAACCACAGACCTAATCAGCACCCTCACCAGGAACACTGCCAACTTGAACCAAATGGATGGAGATGGGATGGAATAAAGGAAGGTTCTCAGATTTCTTAGATTTTACAGGACAGATGATAAACCTATCCAGGTATAAATTTGTACTTATTCTTCAAGGGAAAAACAGTCCCAAAGGCAATTCAGAAATCATCAGGGCCACCACCCCAGTTTTAATTGGATAAACAGATTCTAACTGAAGCCATGGGGTGGGGGGACAGCCCTGCCTGACAAAATCATTGGGACAAGGCTCCCATGTAGTAGAGCACCCAAAGTACAGCCTCACCAGGCAGAGCTCTGGAGGTAGGTACTCCTACATAGCCAAATCATGGAGGTTTGAGGATCATTCTCAAGCCTTAAAGTCTAATGAAATTTTTCATTCTAAGTTCTGTGCTTACTTAGAACCTACCTTTCCTTTCCAATCTCTTCCTTTTGGAATGGGAATGTCTATCTTTTGCTTGTCCAACTAACAATAGTGGGAATCATATAACGTGTTTGATTTCACAGATTCTTAGCTGGAGAGGTGTTTTGCCTCAAGGTAAACTATACTTTGAGTTTCACTCATATATGATTCAGACAATTTTCATGTTAGCCATTATGCTATTCAATTCCAGAAAGTCTTCTTGACTCCTTTTGTAATCTGTCTTTATTGACATTTTCTTCTTACTTATTCATCATTCTGATTTCTTTGTCTTCTTTGCCAAGGTTTTTTTCACCTCTGAACATATTTAATTACAGTTAATTTAAAACAATAGTTAAATCTTTATCTAGTAAGTGTGTAATTCACTTTCTAGACTTCCTCAGACATGATTTCTGTGTTTTGTTTTGTATTGTTTTGTTTTTGGTGAATATGCCCTACTTTACTTTGAAGGCTTTTGATTCTTATTTGAGCTCTGGAACTCTGGTAGTCAGATTCTAACTCTCTTTCCTCAAGAATTATTGTTGCTGAATTATTGTGGTCCAATATTGCTGTATCTCATTTGTTTAATGACTTTTTATAACTACTTTTGCAATTCTACTTTCCTTGTTAGGTATGGTCACTGAAGTCTCAGTTTCATTATTTTTCTAGTGAAACACGAGCCTGACAGAGACTTCCCTGAATACTAGTCTCATTCTTTATCAAGAAACTTCTCTGGAAAGGGAATTGTTCTGCTAGAGTCTAAAATTCTAACATGTTTATTCTGATAAACATCTTGCCATCTCAATAATTATTTTTGCATTAGGATCAATTCTTAACACTCCCTGCTCTGTCATTTTCTGTGATGTCAAATTCATTTTATATTAACCATTACTTAAATATGGTTCTAAAATATGGCTATATCCTTTATTGACTAAATTAATATGGTATAATGAATATAGTTTTCCTTTCTTTAACTTCTGATATGGTATAATACTTTTAAATTATCATTTGTTGAATAGTGGCATTAATACTGAAAACTAAATTCTCTAAGTGGATTTATACAGCCTCAAAGGTATAATTTAGAAGATTTTACTTTGCTTCACAAAGAGAGAGTGAGAGAGAATTTTTAATATTTATTTTTTAGTTTTCGGCGGACACAACATCTTTGTTGGTATGTGGTGCTGAGGATCGAACCCGGGCTGCATGCATGCCAGGCAAGCGCGCTACCGCTTGAGCCACATCCCCAGCCCCACATAATTCTTAAGATGAATGTTGTTAATGCTTTTTTAATAATCTCCTTCCAAACTGTTAGGACTATGAGAGAGCAAACAGAGGTCTTATGTTAAAAAAGAGTCAGAGTTAGAACATTAGACTCCCAACATCATGGGAACCAATGTGTACCACCAAAAGTGACTAATTAGGATAAAGAATAGATGATGCATTTCTACTCTTTTTTTTTTTTTGAAATAGATACCTGATGCTAAGTTAAAATGAGCTTTCCTTCAATACAGACACACTGTAAACTAAGCATTTCCTACCAAAAAAAAAAAAAAAAAAAAGAAGAAGGAGAAGAAAACAAAAGAAAAAGAAAAAAGAAATGTTCAACATCCCCAGAGTTTAAAAATTCAGCTGTGACTGTGATACCTCCTGTTTCACTTTTCTTGCTAAGGATTGCTTTGGCCATTCTGGGTATCTTACTTTTCCATATTAATTTCATGATTGCTTTTTCTAGTTTTATGAAGAATGTCATTGGGATTTGAATAGGAATTGGATTAAGTCTGTATAACATGTTTGGTAGTAGGGCCATTTTGACAATATTAATTCTGCCTATCCTAGAACAAGGGAGATATTTCATCTTCTAAGATATTCTTTAATTTCTTTCTTTAGTGTTCTGTAGTTTTCATTATAGAGGTTTTTTACCTCTTTTGTTAGGTTGATTCTCAAGTTGTTTTGTTTGTTTTTGAGGCTATTACGATTGGGGTAGTTTTCCTAATTTCTCTTTCGGAGTATTCATCACTAATGTACAGCAATGCATTTGATTTATGGGTGTTGATTTAATATTCTGCTACTTTGCTGAATTCATTTATTAGTTCTAGAAGTTTTCTGGTGGAAATTTTTGGTTCCTCGAAGTATAGAATCATGTTATGGAGGCATCACAATACCAGATGTTAAATTATACTACAGAACAATAGTAACAAAAATGTCATGGTATTGACACCAAAACAGACATGTAGATGAATGGTACAGAATAGAGGACACAGAGACAAACCCACATAAATACAGTTACCTCATACTAGATAAAGGCACCAAAAACATACATTGGAAAAAAGATAGCCTATTCAACAAATGGTGCTGGGAAAACTGGAAATCCATATGCAGTAAAATGAAATTAAATCCCTTTCTTTCCTGCATAAAACTCAACCCAAAGTGGATCAAGGTCCAGAGACTCTGCATCTAAAAGAAGAAAAAGTAAGCCCAAATCTTCCTCATGCTAAATGAAATAAGCCAATCCCCAAAAGACAAAGGCCCAATGTTTTCTCTGATAAGTGGATGCTGATTCATAATGGGGGGAGGCAAGACAAGGGAAGAATGGAAGAACTTTGGATTGGGCAGAGGGGAGTGAGGGGAGGGGAGAAGGTATGGGAGTGGGAAAGATGGTGGAATGAGACAACATTATTACCTTATGTATGTTTATGATTGCATAAATGGTGTGTACCACATCCTGTAGAAGCAGAGAAATTAAAAGCTGTGTTCCATTTATGTAAAATGATGGAAATGCATCCCACTGCCATGTATAACCAATTAGAACAAATTTTAAAAATTCAACTGTCATATCTTCCAGCTATTAATTTGGATTTCCTCTTACTTTGATGCCTTGCATCCTATCCCATAATTGAATGTGAATTTAGGCAGAATTCCTAAATGTTTCCTGAATTGCGAATTAGATTTCGAAGGGCTCTAAAAGACCCATCAAGATACTATAGTGAATTCAAGATGGCAGCTAACATCTTATTTTTAACAGTAGAGCATAATCTTTTATGTAGTGCTTAAATTAAAAAAAATAAATCTCAGATGTATAATTTTATTTATAAAATTTATAAATTTTATAAATAAAATTATACATATTTTATTTATAAAATTTTATTTATAAAATTTTTATTTTAACTCATTTCTTTCTCTTTCTTCTTTTTGGACTATCCAGCCATTTTTTCTTTTGAATTGGTCATTTGCAAAGGGTCTGGGATATACTAATTGTCCTGTGCTAATAAACAGTTTTACAATTGTATAGTGGAATCCAACAGTAAATCACCAGTCCTTGCCACAACATGTCTACATGACGAAGGAACAATCAAATCCCTTTATCTTGCTTTTGTGAAGTGATGATACATATGAGAATTAAGAATCAGAGTTCAAAAAGTTAATAAATGGGAAAATCATAGCAAAGATTGCTCCTGGACAATTGATTGTGTTATTGTAATTTGTGACAGAATTCTCTATTCATTCTTCTTGGGAATTTACAATCTAGTTTGCATGTGTGTAACTAGAGTATTACCCTATAACAATATATCAAGGTAGCACAGTAAAGTCCAAAATGGGTACCAAGGGTATAGAGTCAGTGAATCATAGGGTTAAAACTAAAATATAGATCTCCTGACTCCTAGTCAAGTTGTCTTATAGTTAATTTGAATCTGAGTTTAACTTTTCTGAGTCAAAGGGACATTCAGTTAGAAACTGTTCTAAGAAGAAAGGAAAGAGATGAAGTTGGTGTCTATATAAAAAAGGAAGCAAGGCCAGACGTGGTGGTGCACGCCTATAATCCCAGATCAGGAGGCTGAGGCAGGAGGATCACGAGTTCAAAGCCAGTCTCAGCAACTTAGCGAGGCTCTAAGCAACTCAGTGAGATTCTGTTTCAAGAAATTAAAAAAATGGCTGGGGATATGGCTCAGTGGTAAGTGTCCCGGAGTTCAAACCCTGGTACCCACCCCCCCCACCACCACCACCAACAACAACAACAACAAAAATAGGAAGCAAGATGGCAGGACAGAGAGCTCTCAGACTTAGAAAAGAAAAGAAATTCCTTCAAGTGGATAAGTCAACATGCTGAAGTCCACTTAAATAAGGCCCAAAACATCACAGGCCTCATTTTGACAGATAGCCTCAGAGTTAGGATGTGAATATGATATGGAACCCAGCAATTGGAGGCAGACCAATGTAGATCCAAATCAAACCCATGACTAGCTACAGGGTCTTACGCTAATTAATTTACCCCTGAATCTTTAAAATCCACCTTCAATCTTTAAAATTGCAATAACAAAAATATAAACAAGTCTACATACAGAGTTTTGAGCAATGAAATAAGGTAACATTTGTAGATATCACCTAGCAGGATGCCTGATACGGCATAGCTACCAAATAGGTGAGTTGCAGTTGTTTTTCACGCACTTTCCTCACTTGTGGTCAAGCACATAGAATTTTGGAATCAGAGAATGAATCAGTAGAATCCTTACAGCAACAAGTAGTAGGAAACTTGGCTCATATATGCTAGTCACAAGGCAGGGTGTACTTGAAGGTCAGTGGATAAAGCACTTCAAGAATGCTCTCAGGAACCCAGGGTTTCTCCAGTTCACTCTTCCTGTCTGAGTGTGACTTCATCAAATGCCTGTTTTCCCCAGTGTTTATGGGATGGCTACAATAGCATTCACATCTGGTGGGTAAAAAAGAATGCTTCTCCAATTCATCAAAATTCCTCCTGTCCAGTGTGAGTGATCCAAATTAGGTCACTCTCCTTATAGAATAATTGTTGCCAGAGGAAAGCCAGACTCAGATTAGCTCAGGCCTGATTCTTGAGCCAATCACCAGCAAAGAGGACGAGAAAGGCTCACAGAGGGTCTGGTTCATAGTACATACTCAGCAAATGTTAATAGTCATTAATATTGTTCTTTATCCATACAGTTTCATATTGTATAATAGCTACTTTTAAAGTGTCTTGCCTTGTACCTAAATTTTTTTAAAGATATGAATATTTTCATTTTTTTAATCCTCAAATTCTTACTTATTATAAATGTCCAAATTAGTTCTTTAACAAATGAATGAATATATCTCAAGTGAATTAATAGACTTGAAAACAAGAGACAGTAGATTTAAAAGAAAGACAACATGGTAGAGACTGGATAGAGTACAAGTTAGATGGGACATGGGGGAAGAAAGGGGCCTGAATGAGAGAGAATATATTTGAGAAAAAGTATTTCTAGACAAGGAGGTGTTCTCTGAAGACTAGAGGTGGTAGCAAGTACGCAAACCAGATGCAGTTTGAGTTGAGGGCACCTAGTTTACTTATGGAGGCTGTGATGCAATTTGATAAATAATATTTAAATAAAACTCAGATGAATGCTTACTGTGATTTGAGGAGATAGAAGAATAATTAAAATAATCACTTAAGTACTCAATATGTTCCAGGCATTGTCCTGAATGTTTCTTCTTTAATAAACTCATTTAATTCTCAAAAACAACTCATGGGTTAAGAAATATTCTTGTCATCCCCAATGCATTTATACATAAGAAAATCAAGCCCAGAGAGTCTTAGCAACTTGCCCATATGCCATAGCTATTAGCAAAACTGAGATTTATATTCAAAGAATCTGACTCAAGAGTCTGTATGTTTAAACATTACACTACTCTGCATCTCTAATAAAATAGAAGGGTACTCAGAGAAGCCACACTACATGCCTGAACCACCATGCACCCCAGAGCCAACCATGCCAGTAACTATGAGGACCACAGCAGGTCTCCCAGATCACTGAGAGCCAAAAGGCACAATAGGAGTTTACAGCACATGAGTTTCTTCTGGACCTCAGATTGTCCTTTCATAATTCCCAGCACATAACAATGGTGGTAGAGAGTGCCAACTGAAGAAACACTTGTTAAATGAATGATTGTGTAGCTGGAGCCACAGATTACAATACGTATGATGTGCTCACCTATTTTCATGACAAACTGACTGTCATGAAAATAGGTGAAAATTTGGTAAACTGTCTTTTAAAAACTTGCTAGGCTTTCAAGATAAAAAATCCTGTTTGTAATGGCATTCAGAGGAGTGCGAAAGAGACACGGAGAGATCCTCTGTGTGCAGAGGATGTATGGTGGGTTGCAGTGATTACAAAATTGTGTGTCCCTTTCCAGGGACTTTCAGAAGAATTGCCAAAGATAGAGGAAAGCACAATCAGCCATTGGGGAAAAAAGGAAAGTCTAGTAAGGAGGATCTCCAAGGAAATTGAGGGAGGAAGGATCATCAAACTATCCTTTCTTCAGGAGGAATCTACAAACAGTAAAACAAAGACAAAGACATAAGTAGGAATTTTGGGGGTTTGGTTTGCATAGATCTGATTTTGATCAAACTTAAAGTTGAAATTCTAGCATTTCCCCTTAGCTCCAACCACCCTGCTGCCTCTATGGTGAATGTTCAGGAAAATGAGACCTCCCATGCCTTCTAGAAGGCTGTTCTCCTCCAAGAGTTAAGTTTCTAGAACCACATGTAAACCACAATACAGGTTTCAGATTCAGCTGAATAAGTACAACCTCAAGACACAATGGTGAGTGTTGAGATCCCTGCACTGGAAATTTCTGTGCTCATCCTAACAATGTGGTCTCATCTTTTACCTAGAAAGATCTTACTCATTAGAAATAAATTAAAACATTATTTTCCTTCATTCTCAAATCATTTGTAATCTATGAGGAATGTTCTAGAAGGTGTTTTCATATCTAATAGTTATCGATGAAAGGCAGTTCATTTATAAGTTTATCTCTAAAGGGAGTTTTTAAAATATCATTGTGCTTACATACTCTTATAAGAAAATATCTTCAGCTTGCAGTCTCTGAAGGAACAAAATCAAAACTGCTCGAACAAATTACTTGGCTGGAGGAAAAACTAAAGGCTCTGGACCATAAGGAAGCCATTTGGGGACAGCATGAGAAGATGCTTCTTTTGAAAGACCAGGTATGTTGTGGAGGAAAAATCATCTTTATTTCAAAAGTTAACTAATCTTGTACAATTCTGCAAAGCATTTCTGGCAGTTGACAGTTCATATTTAAAATCATGATGATAAATAACAACTTTTGTATTTGATAAAAGTAATTTTATTCCCTGGTGAATATTGGCATAAAATTAATTTAGTTAGCTCCATTTTAAAGTTTGTTTGGTTTGTATTCTTTGAAGATGTTAGCTGAATTATATTTATTTTGTAAATGGTATTAGCTGTATAATTATTTCTAAGGTTTTTTTGTGTTGTTGTTGTTTGATGTTGAACCTAAGCAAGAAATAGTTTCTGTGTACCAAAACAAGTGCCTCATAAAATTTGGCATATGTTTTTAATCAGTTATACTATAAGAAATGACTAATCTCTGGACCTTTATATGTTTATCATTATATCATTTGCATCTTGTTTAACCCAAAGGGTTTGTGTCTGCTTTAATGTAAAGGTGTATATGTGTGTGTTATAAGTATTGGCATTAACATTAGCACATTAAGCTAATATTTTTCCCAACCTTTTTCTAGTCCTTAACATTTTTGTGTGTTTTGACATCAGGCTCTTCTATAGAATGAACATAACAGGTGCAGGGGTGGGAGGGATGATCTAAAACACCTAGCTAAGATAATAGTGCCACCACTATTACTCACAAGACTTGAGGACTAGTGCATATTTATATCTGGAATACTTTGAATATTTATATTGGTTTCTAACCTTTTCTCCCTTTCAGTGCATTGAGAACCTGCAAGCTGAATTAAAAGCTTCCGAGGAGCAACTCATAGCCTATGTAAGTGTTTTTCTCCTTTTTCCATCCCTTTACTTATATTACTGTCATCCTGAAAATGACAGAAATTTGCCAGAAGCTATAAATAAGGTTTGCCCACTGCAAACCAATCATAAGACTAAAAATCAGTACTTACACTGCCTCTACAGAGCTGCCCTCCATAAATAAAGTTCTCATTTTTGTCGATGATAATAATGACAAACTGAGCTCTTGGATGTAGCCAGATGGTTTAATCAAGTCTATCCTGATGGCCTCTGAGGAATAAGAGAACTGGAAACTAATGGTAAAAAATGGATGTCCAGTCTAGGTTAGTGAGCAGATGGAAGGAGATATTATGGCAATTATTGACCCATTGAATATAAATAAGTCTAGAGCAATGTTTTTGAAGCTTTCATGTATGTAAAATTTACCCAGAAACATTCTTACAGCAAGTTGCCCACAGATTCTTCTGTTTCCTGGATACCCAGGGTGGGGCATGAGGATTTGCACATGTACATGATTCCAGATTCAAGGGACACTGATGATTCCAGTCTTTGGATTACACTTTGAGCAGCATGTCATCCATAATACTCCTTCTGTCCCAGACTTGTGAGTTTGAGGCAAATGACTCCATAAACCAATCAGAGTACAGAATTGTCCTTTTTCTCCTGCAAATGCTCTCCTGAGTGAGACCTCATGAATTTCTAGGGCAAATTTTATTTATACTTTAGCTTATATTTGCTAAGAGTGAACATCTCCTATGTTCTCATGCTCACAGGCCAGTCACCCAACCTAGTGTCTTAAGAATGTCTTCAAAGACTTGCTTGCCATCCTATTATTCATATCCTCCAACTATCTTGGCCACTGTGGGTAACCTTTAGATTAAAGACAATGGCCAGCCATGTTAAATGGGCAATCTTAAAACCACTAAGTTATTCGCACCTAACACCTAAGAGGCTGCAATCCAGAAAACATGCAGAAAAGACTGCAAATTAACAAATTCTGGTGGCCATCCTATAAGGTTTGAAATGAACTGACCTGGGTAAAATCTCAATAATTTTCCCATTTTTGTACTGGAGAAAAGAAAAGCTGATTTGCTGTGGCAGTTAGCAGAAATTTAACTCTAAATTCAGAATCATCTGTGGCCCAGTACTAAAAATGACTCATGCCTGCATCTGTGGCATGGTGACCTATTCTAACAGAAGTATGCCTCATTAGCCCCAAATTCTGTTGCAAATGCCTCTCCCTTGGCCCACCCCTGAGGGTGCCTGGTAATGATTATTGTCAGAGGAAATCCCCAGCTGACAGAATGTTACCTATAGCCATAGGCATGGAGGTTTGAGCTCAAAAATTTTAAAGGAGCAGATATATTCAGTAAGGTTCTGATATTATCTTCTAGCAGCCATGAAAAACAGGAAAAAAAATGTTGTCACTGGTGCCTTAGGGGAATTCCTGTGGTATCTTCCTCTAATCATCTGGTTTCTATGGATTCTCTTTCTCTGTCATGCAGCTGCTGTCTAAGGCTTGTCTGAACTGGGATTGCTTCCTTGCATGGTGTATTGAGATTTTGCATATATAACTGTCCAACTTCCAGGCTTCAATATAGCAGTGTATTCAATAAGGTTTTGCTTAAATTCATCAAGAAAAATTTAAATGAAAACCATATTAATAGTATCTATCAAAAGTAGACAGTATTTTCCTCTATGATGGAAATGTTTCCTATATTATCTATTTTAAAATCTCACTACAACTCAACAAGGTGAGCATTATTCTTCAGATTAAAAAAAAACAAACAAAAAACGGATCTTAAAAGTGTTAGATTAAGCCAGACACAGTGGTACACACCTGTAATCCCAGTGGCTCAAGAGGCTGAGGAAGGAGGATGGCAAGTTCAAAGCCAGCCTCAGCAATTTAGCAAGGCCCCAAACAATTTAGCAAGATTCTGAATCAAGATAAAATATAAAAAAAAAAAAGGACTGTGGATGTTGCTCAGTGGTTAAGTGCCTCTAGTTTCAGTCCCCAGTACCCAAAAAAGAAAACAAAGAAAGAAATATTAGATTGCTTGTCACACTATGGAACCCATGATTTTGTGATCACAACTCTTCAAGTAATATTCTCTATATGCCATTTTTGGTGTCAAACAGAGTTTCTAAAAGTTCTATCTCCAAACTTCTTTTCACTTTCTATTCACTCTTGATGATTCATCAGTTCATAATTCTTCAGCTCTTACTTCCTCGTAAACAAACAACCACCCCCACCCCCACCAAGTTCTTTCTACCTTAATCATCTCCTGATTACCACTTCCTAAGTGTTTTAATGAGCATTTCTTAGAACATTGTCCCTAGAGAAAACATTCCACAGGATATTAATTGGTATTCTAAAACAGGGGAGGGGGGCTGGAAACATAGTGAAGTCAAATGGGTTTATTTCCTACAGGATGTATCCATGTATAACCAATCCCCAAAGGTGTTTTTTTCGATCCTGAAAGATGTTTTACAATACACAAAACTTGGAGACCGCTAACAAAGTGTATTAAATTGAAGCACTGTGCTTCTTAAACATGACTGAAGTATCTTGCTGACACCCCAGTTCAGCATACACTAAGACAACTTTATGATTGTCTATTCCCAACTCCAGGATATGTCCCTTTGCTTCTATATCCCAGCCATGGAGATTACTATCACATTACTATTATCTATTCTATGTTTCACCTACAAAACAGCTGTGAAATCCCATCTCTCTGTGCCTCCATCCTACATGTAGTTGTTAACTACAGTTAGTTGTTAATCCTTCAGTATATTTCTGCAAGTCCTCTTACTTCTATGTCTTTTATTCCATTATACTGCTACTTTCCTGGTTCTTTCTGATCATCTTATTTTGACTGGCCCCAAATAATTAATGTATGTGAAGTCATAGCTTCTTATTGGTTGCCTCCCAGGAACAAGTGGCCCACTTGTTCTGACAGTACCAGGTCCTGTTTGCTAAGAAGATAAAGGATAAAAATCCATGTGTAAAGATTTGAAGTGAGGGTTTGGGGTGTAGCTCAGTGGCAGAGCACTTACTTGACATGCATGAGACCGTGAAGTTCATCCATAGCACCAAAGCGGGGGAAAATAATTGAAGTGGGTATAGAAAACCAGACAGAACCAAGGGGTGACATTCACAGGCAGAATGTGACCTACTGGAATGGCCAAAAAGCATTAAGAAACCAAAGTGTTTAGAATGGAACATTGTAGGCAGGGTCAGATTAAAAGGCCCTTGGAAATTCTGGAGGTGCCGAAGACTAGGAAATAATAAGAAGGATTAATAAGAGTCCACTGGCAGTATGTACCTGAACTCCCTTAAGTGTTTGAGTGTCGTGTTAAGGTTTGGAATTTCTGTTTGAATGCACTTTCTTAAATGTAACACCTGTAGGACTTGACCATTCTGGTTTCCCTGTCTCCACTCTGGATGAAGTATCCAAACACAGCCTCTACTTCTCATCTCCTCTTCTCCTTCCCTCCCCTTTCTCCACTCTAGTAAAAGAGAGTTTCTGTCCTTCTTTATACATACAGTATCATGTGATGCCCTGTGACATTGCTTGCAGTATTCTTTTGATCAGAATATCTTCCCCTCTCCTCCTTGACCAAATAACTCTTAACTCTCCTTGCAAGAACACCATGCTGGGTCAACTTGAGTCCCCGAATTACTTTCTATGGGTTCCTATACACTCAGGGATATAATAGCTATTAAAGAAATCTTTAGACAAATTAAATTGAACACAGAACAAGTCAAAATTTGGGCAACACTCAAAACCAGTAGAGGTCCAGAGGGCTCCAACCAGCGGCAACATGAGCAGCAAGGTTTTATAGGCTGAACATAGAAGCAACGTAGAAAAATCACCTGATTCATGGCAGCTAGACTTTTATGTTATTTGAGCTTGGAATGATGAGCAGTTGCCTTATCTGGGCATGGTGTGGTCATTTTCACACTTGTGATTGGCTGTAGACCAGCTATTTTCTGGAAAAAAAAAAATGGTTCTAAGGAAGAGAAAGGGGATTGGTGGTGACTGGTAAAAGAAGAGGGTCAGAGAAAGCAAGGGGGTGGGGGGATAGGATAAATAATATACATGTTATTTCCATGTTATGAATATGCCACCATGAAGCTCATCGTCCTGCGTAATTAAAATGTACTACTAAAAATAAATACACTCCCAAGTTGTTAGGTTTCATTTTGTTGACATACTAAGTCAGGTTGCAGTTTGTCGCAGAGAAGCCCAAAGGGTTTAATAAAGCTCAGTATCTCCATTTTGTTGACAATACCTGTTCATGCATCTAACCTCACTAGACTTGAAGGTCACTGAGGGCAGTACCAAGAATGTGTGTTTGTGTATCCACTGTACCAACCACAGTGCCGGGTTCATTGTAGCCACTCAATGGCAGTTGTGGCATTTATACATTCTCATCTGTCCTTTCATTCAACAAACAATCTATTCACCATCTTCTTTGCAACAGGAGTAGGTATGAATAAAGCTAAGTCCAGCACTTGGACAACTGAGTTGATGGAGTACAATAAAGGCTAAAAAAAGAGATCCATAGGATCTGCCCTAGAGGAAGAGTCAGCTATTCCCCAGGGGTCAGAGACGCTTGTCACCTGGGGAAGATGAGCACCAGGAGTTGAAACGTGAGTGGCCCCCTCTGAATTTGGAGGTATCCTTAGTGAATTTCACGTCAGCACCATCACTGGGTACCAACTGTCAGTAAAGGGCAGAGGGAGAGTATCAGGAGATGATGCTGTGTCCAAATAGCAATAGGACACTGAAATAACTGAATGGGTATACCTCCCCCAAAAAATTCTTAAAAAATTGCTCAGGCTAAATATAGCCTTAGTCTGATCCCTTTTCCCACCTCATCTCCAATATATATCTGTAGCCCCCAAGGGAGTCAAGCATCCTTGTCCCTGGGAGCTTTGAGTAATTCCTTTCCACTTGGAATGCCTGTCCCTGCCACTGAGTTTCCCATTCTTGATCAATATCATTCCTTCTAGAACCATCAACCTAGAAGTTATCTCTACTTCCTCAATATTTTCATGACATATCTCTGCACCTCTTTTCAGTTACTTGTTGCACTGTGCCCCACAACAGATAATATGGTGTGATTTGTCTCTTCTCCAAAACTGAGTTCCTGGAGAAGAGAGAGCAAGTTTACCTTTTGCCTCTCATAGTATCTATTCAATGTTCGTACAGATTTCGTTGAAATGAATTGTTAAGCTGGGAGCAGTGGCACACACCTATAATCCCAATGACTCAGGAGGCTGAAGCAGGAGGACTATAAATTCAAAGCCAGTCTCAGCAATTTAGCGAGGCCCTAAGCAATTTAACAAGACCCTGTCTCAAAATTTTAAAAGGGCTGGGGATTTGGCTCAGCGGTTAAGCGCTCCTGGTTTAATCTCTGTACCAAAAAAGAAAGAAAGAATTGTTAAAAAGGCCCAATTAAAAATAAAATTGCAGTGACATTTGTTAGAAGCATACTTCATATATCTAGAAAAGTTTGTGGAAAGAATTGTATTCCTTAAAGATGCCAGTTACATAAGGCATCACTTTAATCCTAGGCAATACTGACAAGGTATAACACCAAAAGGACACAAGATAATTTCTTGGAGTAGAAATACAAGGAAAAAAAGAGGAGAGAGAAAGTAAACACAGTTCTGGGAAACCCCTGCTGTAGGTGAAGTAAGAAAGTGTCTAGAGGAAACATGGTCTTAACATGAAAATGAATAGCCCAATGTCTAGTCTTGCTCTTATTCAGTTCAGTCATCTAGAACCCAATAGTTGAATCATGTTATTGTATAATTAACTTGATACCTATGAAATGGAGAAAAGATGCAAGCCTTAACATTTTAGTTTTCATTTGCTAATATTTTGAAGATTAAAATATCATCCCATTAACTTTACTGCACCTATTCACAGCTTATACTTTTTGAAATATTTGAGTAGCCCCTCCCAGTGCACACAGGAGTACCCAGACTGAACCACCCACGGGGCTAAGCTGCCCCAGGCATTTGACACTCCCTCCTACATGATTACTTATCTACTTAAGAGACTTACATAGGATAAAGCAAATATTTCGAGAAAATGTTTATAATCACTTGAAGATAATTGTGTTAAGGTAATTTGAGTAAAGACTAGGTTACCTTAAGGAGAAAATCATTTTAAAATTAATGCCTTCCAAATGGCTGAATCCATACCTTGCTTGTTTTTAGTAATAGTTCTTTGTGTCTCTACTTTGATTATCTGCATTAGTCCACAGGTCTATCTTCCCAATACTCATCCATCTCAACTAGACATCTCTGGGTATCTAGCTACCCACAAGACCTGACCAGGACCAAGAGTTCAGTAATATTCAATGGTATTATTTCAGAAATGAAAATCTGCATAATTGAGTAGTAGGTACTCAAGGGTTGTTATTCTTTATACTGTCCTGGATGTTTGAGGTATTTAAAAATGAGCTTAAATAAAGTTAAGTAAATCTGTATAAAGGATTCCTTCAAATGAATTGCATAGCATGCTTCATTCTGCAGGATAGATGGATGTGTCTTTCAAACCAGAAGGTCCTGAGCCACAGTTCCAGGGAATACTCTTAGACTTAAAAGCTCAAGGTGAGGAACACAGGACATGGGAGGGATCAGCACTGATCCCCATGAGAGTTTTCCCAAACAGTTGGTTTCAAAAATGTCCTCTGATACTTCTCTAAAGAAGCTATAAACTGTTATTTAACTTTCTAAATTAGGAATTTACAGGAGTAACAGAATAGAGGATGAGGAGATTCTCCCCATCCTAAAATTCCAGACCCTCTACTAATTGATCTTTTCCTGCATGGGCTATTTTATTGGGTTTTATTTTGTTTTGCTATCTAAGTATCCATTAACATACCTTAGCAATAATATCCAGATTTCCTTTTCAATTGTTTCTTTCTCATTGTGTGCAGCCATGGAGTATGTTAGGGTTTAGATATGAGGTGTCCCCAGGAAGCTCATGTTGAGACAATGCACAAACTGTCAGAGGTGGGAAGATTAGATTATGAGAAATGTAGTCTAATCGGTGAATTAACCCACTGATGTGGATTAATTGGGCTTAACTATAGACATGTTTGGTGTGGCTTGAGGAAAAGGTCACTAGGGGTGTGTCTTTGGGGTTTATATTTTGTCCCTGTTGGGAGCACTTTCTCTGTTTCCTGGTTTCTGTCCTGAGCAGCATTCCTTTGGCATGCCTTTCCCCCACCTCACTTCAGGCTCAGAGCTATAAGTTGGCCAACCATGGACTGAACCTCTGAAACCATGAGGCACCAAACATCTCCCCTTCCACATTGTTCTTGTCAGGTCTTTTGATCACAGTGATGAAAAGTTCACTAAAACAGGGATCTGTAATTCAAAGGACCCTGTCAGCTACTAGCTGGGGAGTGGGCATATGCCCTAAACCAATTAGACCCTTTCTGCAGGGAAACTGCAATTAATTTAGGTGATACAAGAGAGGAGTAACAGTTGGAGTTGATTCATTCTGCCCATGATGCCCAGGTGCCGTGGCAAAGGAGTTTACTCTACTAGACCAGAACTGTCCTGGATCCATTTCTGAATCAGGTTCCCATGGCTTTGGGGAGTCACCCAACAACCCTCCCCAAATTCCTCTTTCTTGAAGCTGGTCAGAACCAGATTCAATTCTTTATATCTGAGAAGCTATGATTCTTATATTCTTCAGGTGGTTTTCAAG
Source organism: Ictidomys tridecemlineatus (assembly GCF_052094955.1). NCBI lineage: Eukaryota > Metazoa > Chordata > Mammalia > Rodentia > Sciuridae > Ictidomys > Ictidomys tridecemlineatus. Next base: position 133,387,684 of record NC_135477.1, on the reverse strand, counting down.
GTATGGTCCCTGGGCCACAATCATTAGTGTCTCCTGGGACTTGTTTGAACTGCAGATTTTAGGCCTCCATTCCATATGCCCTGTATCAGAAACCCTGGGGGCAGGGATCTCACAATGTGTGATTTTAAAAGTCCTCCAGGTAGTTCTGATGTTGGGTAACACCTGAAAAGCCCTGCACTGTCCAGTAAAGCCCCTCCTGCTTTCAGCCCAGACCCTGCATTCTGACCAGAACATTGTCCCTAACCAGCATCCTACTGATGAGGCCTGCCTTTGGAACCTCTTGCCTTCTGCTCCTGGGAAACACCTCAGGACTGATTCTTAACACAGAGCGGAGGTCATAGCCATCTCAACACAAGGTACACGTTTGCTCAACTGATAAAGTAAAAACAAAATGATCTTCCTGCCCTTCCTCTCTAAATCCCACACTTCTGTGTGCTCTAGAAACATCACTTCATTCCTGAAGCTTGTCATGACTAAGTCTACTCTAACGTGACAGTAATTAACACCTTGGCGTCACCTAACAATACAGTTTCCTACATGCTCTCACCCACATTATGTCATTTACTTTTCACAACAATCTGTGAGGTAAGTATTTATCTCTTCTATCAGATGAGGAAGTGAGAGTTAAAGACACTAGGATCCCTCCTCACAGCAAAACACTTGACTAAAACACTAGCAAAAGTCTTCAATACACTTATCCTGACACTAGAGCCCCGATTTCTGGATTTGATTTCACTTACCATTCAGAACTTTTGACATACATATATGCTGGCTGTGACAGTAAATTAATTTCTATAATCTTTTGATCTTATACATGATCTGGAGAGTTTAAAAATTATAGAAAAATAACAGAGATTTTCAAATCCTCCTGGCGATTATTGCTGCCTAATTTTTCTGTGAGACTGAAAGGGTGTAGGGTCTGAGCTGTCACTTTATGTCAGCAGGTCACTCATGACCTAGAACTAATTATTTTCTGAACATGATCCATGAAACGGTTCCTGTCCCAATCAATAACTAATTGATAGCACCTTGATGAGGCAATATTCAAAATAAAACCATGGAGCCCCACCAGGATCATATTATCTCCCCTGCCTCCTCCAAAATCAAAGAAAGGGCAAAGCCACTGAGAGAAGGCTGAAGACCAGGGAAGAAAAGAAGAAGGTGAGTCATTTACATCACTCAAGCCTGGATTTTGCTAGGCACCAAAGAGGCTCAGTTTCCCTTTTCTGACCGGGTTTGAGTCTATTTTCTTCCCTAGTCTTCAACCTGTTCTCAGTAGTACATCCAACAACTCAGATTAAAGGCTCCCAGAGCAGTTTATTGTGCTTTGCCCTTTCTTTGTTTATTAATCAAAGACTCAAGATTGTTTTTCTGAGGGAAATTTTGTCATATCCTATCAAAACTTCCTTTGCTCATTTCTTTCCCTAATTAATACCTTTTGGGGGAGGGGCACTGGGGATTGAAACCCAGAGACACTTTACCATTGAGCTACGTCTTTGGCTCTTTCTATTTTTTTCTTGTTTGTTTGTTTGTTTGTTTGTTTTGAGACAAAGTCTCACAGAAGTTACTCAGGCTGGCCTTGAACTTGTGATCCTCCTGCCTCAGGCTCCTAGGTCCCTGGGATTACAGATGTGCACTGCTGTGCCCAGCTGATTAATCCCTTTCTTCGCCTTGCACAAAACTGTATTTTTGTGATTTAATTGTTCACTCCTTTGTATTTGCCACTCCTTAGATTTTGAGCTTCTTTGGGGGTACAGCTGGGGTCTAGTTCACTGTATCTCCCCAGTAGCAGATTTTTGGGGAAGTATTTATTGAACCAGTTAATGAATTGATCAGTCAGTAAACCATCAGGTGAATAGATTGATGAATGTAGGCCATCTTTCAATTCAAGAATATCAGTTCAGGCCCCACAGTTCCAAAGGACGATGTCAGTTCTAGCCCCAACCCAACTAGCCATTTGCGCCAGAGAGTTCTGTGCTTCACTTCACTCCAGCAGCTGACCAGGAGATAATATTTGGGCACATATTTAGCTTTTCAAAGCTTAGATAAGAGGAAGCATAGGATGGAGGACAATCCAATGTAGGCCGTTTTCTTTCAGACAGACAGCCTAAAATCCTTCCTGAATTAAGTGAGATCAGCAGAGAGCTACATTCTTAAACTCCATCAAGGTATCCTAAGATTGTTTTAATTGAATGACAGGGGACCATGCTAATGACTTAGTGCATTAGGATGTCTATGTCCTAAGAAGCTTGGTACTGTGTTTACCATCAGAATATTATTGAGGTCACTTATTATTTTATCAGATGGTACGTCTTTCTGTACCAGCAACATTGATGATCCCATTGTGCACTGGATTTGATTTTACTTTGTAGATACCATTTTTGGTTTCATAAATGGTATTTTGACTGCCAGAAAGGTTATGGCGAGTTTGCACCTTACTTCTAATACCTGATTGTGATATGTTGAGGCACAATTTGTGTGAATCAATCTTCCCACTTGCTCCATCTTACTTCTCTGCTCTTAAATTCTCCTTATCACATCTTTCAGGTTCTTATTTTAATGGATCCTCATATTTCCCTATTCAAGCTACACTAAAATCTTTTGTGAAATGTATAATACAAAATTAAATCAATATTTCATAAGGGAAGGAATCAGACTAAGTTCATATATGGCCTTGCATAGTTTTTCCAGAATTATTTTCATGGACTATACATTCAGTTATGTTAGTGTCTTATTGCTCTTTGGCCACATCATCATTTCCTAACACTCTTCCCCGCCCTCTATTGATAATTGGTTCCCAGTGATGGTACAGACTTGAGGACTTCAAATTCACTAAGGATGCCTTAGGGTTTAGAGGGGGCCATTCTTCCCCCCACACACATACACACACAACTCACATTTAAATACCTGGTGCTCATCTTCCCCAGGTGACAAACCTCTCTTGACCCCTTAGGGAGAAGCTAACTCTCCCTCTAGTGCAGATTCTATGGATCTCTTTTTTAGTCTTTATTGTACTCCAATAAAGTTGCCCAAATTCTGGACTTGGCTTTATTCACACCTATTTCTTTCACAAAGAAGATGTTCAATAGATGACTTACTGAATGAATGGACAAATAAATAGGAAAATGTGTAAATACCACAGCTGACATTTAATGCTAATTTTGAAAGTCAAGGAAACAGCAACAATTAAACATGTATCTCTCGTTTATATCAAATAATTCAGAAAATAACCTAAGTGATTGTTTATATATAGTTTTACCCTATTTTCAAAAGGGAAAAAGCAAAATCAAATAAAAATTTGTATTTCAGATGTATATAACCTCATACTTTATGAATATTAAATTTTAGCTGTTCTCTTGATGTAATTTATATTGTTATTAAATATTAACTATAATGTTTAATTTAACCATATTTAGTTATTTATATTCTAATTTCACAAAGGATTTGAGATGGCTTATAAGATATGCATGTACAAAATAGTTAATTTTTTATAAGTACATAAATAACACTAATTGAGAACATATATATTGAAATAAAATGGCAATATTGGGGAAGAATTAGGATATGCCTGTGTGAGTCATAACTTCCCATTTGATATAGTTGAAACAGAAATAGAGCTTTGGTCTTCCTAATAGCCAAAGTTGAAATAGGGAAAATGATTTGATGAATAACTCTTATTGTATTGGGGAGAAGAGGATGCTCTCTTACTTGCTAGTGAGTTAATTCTGATATGAAATTTTATCTTTTATTTCATATAGGGAACATTGAGAGACAAATTGGGAGGAGGAACCATCAACAATCTCAGAGCAGAAAATGTAGTAATGGATTTTTAGATGACTGTTTCTAGAGTTTCCAACAAAAGAAACCAAGGGCATAACATGTAAATAGTTAAAAACAAATTTACTCATTGCAATTATAGTCTAGCTGGTATTGCATATTTTTTGAAATCCCTAGCTATTGATGATAATCCAGCAGACAAGTATAACTGCAGATAAAAGCCAAGTAAATAATGTTGAAGAGGGAAGAAGGCCAGAATAAGTCATATTGGTCTGGACAGATCCTGACTCACAGAAAGAGAATAAAATTCCAGGTGGCCAGATTGTCCAGTTTTTTTTTTTTTTTTTTTTGGAAGATGAAAGTACAGATATCTGTACTTTATAAATGTTGGCAACTAATTAAATACAATGGAATTTTTGCTGAACAAATGAAACCTAACTAGAAGGTTTACCCTGGATTTTAAATTCAGGTCACTTACATCTGTTCTACAATTTGAAAGGTGTTCTTTAGAAAGTACAGGAATACATGGTAATTGTAGGTAAGTGGGGATTTGATTTGTTTTGTGGTGGTTGCTTCAGCCACTTTGACTTAGTTAGGTTAATGCTAGCTGTTGTAACAAAGTGATCCCAGAATTTCAGCAGCTGAACACAACAGAAATCTATCTCCTGTTCCTTCAAGAAATAGTCTATTGGGAGTGTTCTTGTCCATGGACAGACACTGTTAATCAGTATTATTCAGAGACGGAAATTGAAGGAGACTTGACATTTTCAACATGTAGAACAGAAGGTCACCTTAGGACCATTTCTATCCCAGTAGTCCAGAAAGGAAGAGATTACAAGGGGTGTGCTGGAAGTTTCTAATGAGCCATCCTGGGAAGTGGTACGCCTCACCTTTGTTCACATCCCAGTGGTTAAAACTCAGTCATGAGGCCATGTCCATTGCAGGGAATGCTGGAAAAGGGTCTAGTTGTGCACAGAAGAAGAGAGCATGGATTTTGATAAGTATCTGTCAGATTCTGCCACACCAGTGTTTATGTCATTTATCAGATGTTGGATTTATAGGTTTCGTAGTTTGACTCCAGAGTGAAGTAGATTAGAAATTATTTTATTTTTAAGTAAAACTTAAGATTTAAATTCATTTAGTAAATACCGTATGTTCAAAAACTGGGAAAGAGAATGCAATATACTTCTCTATCTTGTTCCATGATATTTAAGGGATAAAAATATCTCATTCTTTATTTTATTTTTAAGACAAAATCAAGTCAGATCAAAGACTCAATGTGACACTGCTAGCAGAAAATTTAGTCTTGGTTAATTTGGTAGGAAGGGTGGTTCTCTCTCATCCCTGGAAATTTTATTATCCAAACTTTGAGGGCTACTAGCTTCTAATCAATGTGTCTGTTACCATGTCCTCTGTTCCATGGCCATTCCGAGATCATGGGACTATTTAAAGACTTGTGGGCTCTTTTGTCCAGAGCCAAGATTTAGCAGAGGGCTTATCGAAGCTCCTGGTCTATACACAGCCAAGCAGTGTATTCAGTCTTCTAGACACATCTTCTGATATGGGTCTTATTACCCAAAGGACTTGGTAACATGTGGTTCCTGGTATCACAAGAACCCCCAAAACTTGATCTTCTCTGTTATGGATGAATGGACTTTCTTCCCTTAGGTTTTCCTACTTTCTTTTCCTCCTCATAGTACAGTTCCCATATCTTCCCTACTGAGGACATTTTCAGATTCTTTTATTAGCAAGACCAGGCTCACAACCAAAGGATTTCCAGATGCTCAACTCCTCTCTTTGCATAGGAGTTGGGGGTGGTATCAGTGTTAGGGTAGCTACAATTCCTTGTTCAGAAGATGTTTTCAGATTGGGCTTTTTAGAAACTTAAGGTTGAGTTCTCAAAAATCATTTGCTTTGAGGATAGAAAGGCTTAAACAGAAATGTACACCTAGAAAGTAGAGTAGAAATTTGTTTTGTGGTGCTTTTGTTTTTTTATTTGGGGTTGGTTTGGTTTGGTTTGGTTTAGTACTAGGAATTGAATCCAGAGTCACTTAGCCACTGAGTCACATCCCTAGCCCCTTTTTAAAATATTTTATTTTGTGTCAGGATCTTACTAAGTCCTGAGGGCCTTGTTAAATTGCTGAGATTGGTCTTGAACTTGCAATCCTCCTTCTGATATCTCCCGAGTTGCTGGGATTACAGTCATGAACCACTACACTCAGCTGTTTTGTGGTTTATTTCATTGCTAAATATGAAGAAAGACAGATATTAAGAAAAATGAAATCTGAGCTGTCAGCTTTAGCTGCTAGCACTAAAGTTCACTTGGACTATTCTTTCACATATTAGACACATATTAGATGATCTGTTGATGGTCAATAATCATTTTGTCATCATTACTAGGTTCCCTAGTATCCAAAATAGGAAATGTTAATCATGATAATTTGGTAGAGTCATTCACAAAGTTTGAGGTAAAGAAAAAAGAGAGGCACATAAATGCCTGTCCCCGCTTCTCAGCCTCTCCTCACACTGCCCATGTTCCATACACAATTTATCTTGCTCTAGTACATTGGATGAGTTAACTAAATATTTTCTAAATCCTTGAGCAACAACTGCATGTATAAAACATTTTCCCTTCAGAACACTCAAAACAGACTGTTGAGGTTTAAGCCCAGCTCTACCATTTACTAGCTCTGTGTCTTGGAGTAGGTTTCTTCATCTCTTAGAGGCTTAATTTCCTTGCACATTGCAAAGTGAGGATACTAAATACATCTTGTTCACAGAGTTGTGATGATTAAATGACTTAATATTTATGAAATTCTTTGATCAATATCACTGACACATGTGTAAAGTTTATACAAATGTTTGCTAAACAGTAAAGAATAAAATAAAACAACATCAAAACCCAGTAAACAAACTTTCATGGTTGTATCAGTGGCAAGCTTTCATAGGATTCTTTGTGAGAGAATGCTCTGAGTGCTCATTATTATGAATATCTGTGGAATGGAATAATCACAGAACCTACTTCAGTCGAGTCATTGTGAGGATTAAATGAGATGATGCAGGTAAGGCTTAAAGTAGTAGGACATAGCCAATATTGGTTAGTCATTAATATTGATAATTATTAATATTGCTGCTACCACTGCTATTGTGCCTTGTCCTAATCATTGTTTGCAAAATATGCTTTAGCATTTGGTAAATGCTAAAGATAATAGATAAATGCTAGATAGCAGTTTAAAAGCCTATTACCAGATTCCATTGTATGGAATTTAACTCTTAATTACTTCACTGTCTCCAGAACAAATTCATGTCCTTGTTGAGCCCAAAGAATTGATAACTCATGCTTTCTGCACATGAGGGTATCAGAAGAAGGCCATTCTTTGTCTGCCACAGTAGGCATAGAGGAGTGAGCCTGGGCATTCTGCTCATTTTTCCTTGAGTGAGAACATGGTGACTGTGTCAATGCTCTGGGGAATGAAAAGCTACTGCTGAGGAGTTTTGCAACTGGAGAGATCATCTTTGATGCCTCGAGGTGATTCTGACCACACTCTTGTCCTTTAGCTTTGCTTCCTAACCTTTTCCTTCTCAGGCCCCTGGAGAATGTCGTCTTACCTGTTTCTCTCCAATTCTTGCTGCACCCCATAAACAAATGTCCCAACTGGGAACTTTTATGACGTATTTCTCGTGCTTAATGCTAAACCATTGTGGCTGACTTTGCCAAAGTTCCTTTGACATGCGTTTCTGGAAGCTCATTTCTGGAGACATGTGTGTCCCTTTCACGTGGAAGCCAGTGCAGGGTGGTGGAGGCCCATGACACCAAGGGGTCATGAGACCTTTTGATGTTACTCTTCACCTGCCTAATTCCAGGGCCCAATCTAGGATTTAAATTGTCTCTGTTTTATTTTCAGTTCTTTTTTTGTTTTGTTCTTTCCATTTTCAAGTTCTCTGTCAGGAATTGCCTTAGATTGGAAGCATTTTTTTTTAATCAAATTAAATGAGAAAATTTAGAATTGTTGAGAATTTACTTTTTAAACAAGTACATTTTAATATTTATTTCCTAGAAATTATGGAAGATGTCGATCTTTCTTGCCAAATAGAAAAGGGAAGTTGCTTCTAATTTTAAATGTTAATTTAAGTAACTGCTTATGTGCAGATGTTTATCATTTTTAGTGTTTCAAATATAAATAATCCTATCTTTGGCCCAATCTTTTCCCTTTTAAGTGTCATTTGTCACGGGCTGATATAAACTTCACCAGGAGACCTTAGGGAGGCAAAAGGAGTTCTCTTGAGCCTTGATAAATGAAAAGAGCTTACCATAGCCTTGGAATCTGTAACAAAAATCAGCAACCGTATAAATAAATGATTTAGACAGGCTTGTTTAAACGAGTGTGATTTCTCAAAGAGGATAACCAGGTCAGAGAGTCAACAAATGGTTCATGTATGAGTCATCTTAAAAATAAAGTAAAACTAAAATAACTCCACACCTTTTAATGGTTTTTTTATTAAAAACATGGCAATAGTGTTGTAAGAGCTAAGGAGGACTTGAGCTTCTCATGGAAGAGGTATAAGTAAGTCCCAAAATTCCAGGAAGAGGCAAAGGAATGTAAAATCAAAAGAAAGGGCTATTAATTGTTCATTCTTCAACAATTTTTGCTGATCCTAACAAGCCAGTCTCTTACCCTTCGGGCTTAATGGGTGCGGGGAGCTTTGGTTTCGAATTGTTATTGTCTGTCCTCATGGAAGAACCGGTTAAGAGGAAGGATTAAGTGGAGGAGGCTTGCAGGATCAAACAGGGAGGCTGCTGCAGGCGTGGGGCGAATGCAGAGCACACAAGGGTGGGAGTGGGAGCAGGAACAATGGGAACAGTCATGGTGGAAGTTCAGAGGAGGGAATATGCAGAAATGAGAATAGGAGACATTTTTCTGCTTTGTGGAATTACTAATGAGCACACAGCTAGATGTTTACGTTAAGCATTAAAAACAAGTTATGTCCAGTTGGAGCTCATGGGAGTGTTTCCCCCTCAACACACACGGAATACACCCATCCCCAGAGAGAGGGCTCAGAAGGTAACCAACGTAATTAAAGAGCTCTACCACAGTAACCCTTGAAGGGATGCAGTGTTCCATTAAAGCCATTGTTGTGAATAAAAGTTTTAGTGGATGGACACCTAGAAGTATGTTGGATTTCAGTCCAAACAAGGAGCAGTTCCATGCTCATGCTGCGTAGACTTGAGTGCTCTGGGGTAGCTCAAAGTTCAGTTGCAAAGAGATTCAGTAAAGTTTTGGAGGATCATTCTATGACTTCTCGAAAACTGGTCAGTTCATTTTGCCTTTCAGTCATGAATTCTAGTACAAGAATTTAGACTTCAGAATTTGTACCTCCAAAATTATCCTTCGATGATCGATCTCATATCAGAGACCCTTAGGGATTCATGCCAATAAAATTATGATGCTCCTTGACTCCCGCTACTCTCCTGTGCATGGCTTATGCACCTGTGCTGGTTTAAACATTGTTAAGAGTAAATAATTGTTTTTAGAATCTTTCTTTAAGTATAACAATTTGTTTTTCCTAAGAATTCATGGATGGGTTTTTGTTTTACTTTTATTTTCAGGACTATATATTTGGGTGAAATTTCTAGCCTTAAAATATATTTCTCTGCACTGCTCATGAATAGATATTATGACAGCAGGAATTCTGTCTTTTAGCAATAACCATGTGTAACCTCTAAAATGCACAGTAGTAAAACTCCAGGTTTCATTTCTCAGTATAAATCTGTAGGTCCCAATGTGTATTCTCAGGTCAAATGGTATGTGTACATGCTGTGTGCTTTGGAAGCTATTGTATGAATCGATTTTAGCATGCTTTAGAGAGAATCACTTGATATTTATGCTATTTTCTGTGACTCGCACATATCAGAGTTAACCGAATATGATGTAGATAAAAGGTGAAATGAGAAACTCTTCCTCTTTCCTGCTGCATTTCATTTAGGAGCAAGTGGACAAAGGGATTCCAAGCCTGGTGTCTTGAGTCAGGGTCTGTGCTGTGACCTGTTGTGAGTGGGTAGGTTGGTGTGGGGCGTAATCAGATTTAACATGACATCTATTAATTCATATATTCTTACATGGATCAGAGAATAATTTCCTCTTAGGAGCTTCCAGATTACCTACTGTCTAAGGAGTTTCTTTTTTTAAATTTTTTATTTGTTCTAATTCATTATACATGACAGTAGAATGCATTCTGACACATCATACATAAATGGAGTACAATTTTTCATTCTTCTGGTTGTACATGATGTAGAAAAACGCCGATTGTGTAATCATATATGCACATAGGGTAATAATGTCCAGTTCATTCCACCCCCAGAGCCCCCCTCCCTTTACTTCCTTCTGCATAATCCAAAGTACCTCTATTCTTTCTTAGCCCCTCACCTTATTGTGAATTAACATCTGCATATCAGAGAAATTCAGCCTTTGATTTTTTGGAATTGGCTTACTTCATTTAGCATGATATTCTTAGGGAGGTTTTTTTTTTAAATAGGAAACTATAAGAAAGAATATGTCAAAAATCAATGATTGAATACATCCTTGATTAGATGTCATTAAATATACATCTTGTATATATACAAAGTACAAACATCACAGAACCATTCTTTTGTCTCTGAAACTTTCCATCCATCATTGATGCTGAGATAAAGCTATAAGATAGTGTGTTTTAAAGCTGCTATGGTATGTGCATATGTGTTTGAGAAAATTAGTAGAGTGGACGGAGCAGCTAAGAGATAGGACCATCAAAACTTAAAACCTAATGGACATGGCAAAGAAATTGTAATTCAGGTTAGTGTTCTGAAGAGAGTACCTTAGAAATCAGCACACTGTTGTGTGGATAAATATTTTTATTATCAGTGTTAAATATCACAAAGAGTTCAAGTTGCATTAGTGAAACTTTTTATACCTGAAGTGATAGAATTTGTCACATTGAGCCCTGAAAAGAGGAAATTTTCTGAAAGAAAAAAAAAAAGCAGGCAGAAATTTTCCAGGACTCTTAAACTAATTAGCAAATTTGAGACAAACTTATACCTAAAGATCAGCATCAGTGGGCTTCTAAGGTAGAGTTTTGTAGTATCGGTCCCATTTGTGTTTAATGGAAGTATATTCTTGCAACTTAAGCAGAACAGGCATTGATTAGAGGTCATAGGTAACTCTTAGACTCTCCAGGAGGGCAGAAGACCAGACCTGGAAATTGCAGTTGGGAAAGACTGTCAAATCACAGCACTGTGGAGCCTCCCACTGGGTCCTAATTCCAGCTGGTACCTCTGATTTGGGCCTTGAAATCTCCACTAGATCCTCTGCTTCCAAACAGGGTGTTTCTAGTGCGAGCAGAGTGTACCCAGCAACTATTCTGATCTGAATTCTGGCATGAGTGCTTCTGACTGGTGGGAGGTTTGGTGCAGGCTCAAGATGCCTGCACTGAGAACGTAAGGGGGGTGGCAAGTGAAATTTAGACTTCTACTTTGAGAAGGTGCAGTCTCATGAGGTGGGGGAAACTCCTAAGCTCAGGGAAAGTGTTCAAAGATGCTTGGCAGGCAAAAAGAATGATCATCACAGCTATCAAATCCAAATTCTGGTCCCTAGGGGTAGCCTAAACCAATAAGATACTGGTTCTGAGACAAAGAAAATCAAAGCAAATTCAACTGTAGTCTAGAAAAAATATCAGACCTCTTAATGATCTGCTTGTTCTAAGATATTTGTTTTTTCCTATGATATATCTAGATTTAACTTTGTCAAACAAAGGTGATAATGCAGCATTATTATGAAATGTTAACTTGGTAGTTACCTTTTTAAAAAAAAAAAAAAGAATCAGAATTGATTGGGTGCTATGGTAATCTTCTCTCTCACTCATTACCAAGAACAATGTCACACCTGTGGGCAATTGTTGGTTTGCCAGTACAGTGCCTAGGAGGACATAGTGACTCCCCAGGAAAGTGGTGCTCAACTTTAGTGAGCCTTAGAATCACCTAAAAAGGTTGTTTAAAACATATGTAAAAGAGTTAAACGTGACCTAGCAATTCTACTTCTAGATATATACCCCCAAAGAATTGATACACATCTACACAGAAACCTTTATAAACATGTTCATAGTAGCATTATTTACAATAGCCCAAACCCAGTAACAACTTAAATGTACATCAACTGAGAATGGATAAACAAAATTTAGGATATCCAATGATAGAATATTATTCAGCCATAAAAAGGAATCCTGGCTCTTAAATCAGTCATGGTGGTCACACCTATACTTTCAGCTACTTGAGATACTGAGACAGAGGCTGATACAGGGAATTTGAGATCAGCCTTGGCAACATAGTAAAATGGTCTCTTAAAAAAAAATCTGTTTCCTGGTGTGACATGGATGAACATTAGAATGATTTTGTTAAGGAGAAGAAATTCAAAATAAAAATCCACATATTATATGATTCCATTGTTATAAATGTTCAGATTATAGATAAATCCATAAAGATAGAAAGTAGATTACTTGTTGCCATTGGCCTACAGGGGTGTAACAGATAGGCAGTGCCAGCTAATGGGTAATGGTAAAGATGTTCTGGAATTACATAACAGTGATTATGTAATTGTGTACAATTGCTGAATTGTACACTTACTTTTAAAATGTGAAAATTATATCTTAATATTAAAGAGAAGAATGCAAATAGATTCCTAAATTTTCCCCTCAACAAGTCTAAATGCAAATCTGGGATGGGTTTGGAAACATGTATTTTTATTTGGATGCAGCTGGTCTGTGAACCACACTTTGAGAAACATTGCATCTGGTCCTATGGATAAATCTCCTAAGCAGAAGTATTCATCCACCAAAATTCTTCAAAGTTCATCATCCTGTCTTAGAAAATAACCATAAAAATAGTGTTAAATACTAGCAAGAAGAGTCTTCAGAATATGATATATGAAAAAATGTACAATGGCTTCCTCCCAAATTGTTGCTGTAAAATCAATGGACTTAATGATTTTTTAATCAATATAATATTTAAACTTTTTTTAAGACCTAAACTGCTTGCAGTCTGGAATAAACAAATTACCACTTCTTAATGTTATTTCATAAGAATCTAAAATACTCTAATTTGAATTGTATCCATTCATTAATTTAGCAACATCTTGGCATCAGATTTGTGCATTGAGAGGATATACTCAAGACCCAGCCTCTAACTCTGATACTTTGCCATCTAAGGCAATGATTCTTGACCTTGGCTACACTGAAATCAACTGGAAAATCTTTGAGAAATACTGAATCCTAACCTCCAGAGATCTTTATTTTATTTTTACTTCTAAACTTCAGAAGTTTGGAGCTATTGTTATAAGGAAGAGATGAGCCATACAGAAGTGCTATAGCACTCTCTGCCAAGTGGTATCAGGGTAGCTGTAATTACCATGGAAATGTGAAGGAAGCGTCACTAGCCCATGCTGGAGATGGAGGCTGCCCAGGGAAGCCTTTGTGGATGCAGCTCACTATTAAATCATAGGAAGGAATTGTCCAACTGAGGTGGGGGGTAAGTGGGAGTGATCCCGGCAGGTAAAGCAGCCTGCACAGGATCTGAACACTAGCAAGAGGAAAGAACTGCAAAACAAAAGCCCAGCACACATGGTACTGAATTTCCTCTGAAACTAGCTTGAATGGACAATGCTGGGACTCTGATGTCATGGCATCTTCTTGCTTTCTTGAGGGGAGACAGTAACCTAATGCCCTTTATTATGGACTCAGCAGTCCTGGTTTCCACATGAGCTTATCAGCTGTTGAAATGAATCCTAGTTCATTATTTGTTTGTAAACTGTTTCAAACTTTTCTTCTTGTATCAGTCTGAGTCCCCGGTCCCTGGTAAAGATCCTCTGTTGTCCTTAAGCTAAGTAACCCTTGAAAGCGGGGACAGCATGAACTAGGCAAGTGCTAGGAAGCAACCTAATGATGACTCTCTTCTATCCTTAGAAGAACTCTGGGGAATGGAGAGTCACCACCTAATTATGTCAACAGACCCTGCTTTAGGTTCCGAGCCCTGTACTCTTACTATCTTTACAGTCTGCTTGACACACAAATACAGGTGGTTCTCAGCTAGGGTAAACAGTCCCCGTGCTATTTCCACAGAAATATTTGAGGTTGTAGGGAGATTGCCAGTGGAGTCAGTGATATGATAACAAATGTTCTCTTTTATTGAATCTGAATTGGCACTTCAATAATATGAATTTAAATAACAGAAATGTACATCTTGGCCAGCATTTAATACCACATTTAATACCACAATGAAAGTTAGCATGGGGGCCAGACCTTCTAATGGTGTCTTTTATCATATGTTAAGAGATTATTCACTTAACTTGCAATATATTTTTTACTGTCATTTGTGGTTTCCCTTTCTAAGGTTTTAGTTGCCTGAGATCAAGTATGGTCTGAAAATATTGAATGGAAAATTCCAGAAACTTATACATCTTAAATTGCGTGCTGCTCTAAGCAGTGTGAAAAACTCTCATACCATCTCACTCCATCCTGCCTGGAATGTGAATCATCCCTCATTCAGCACATTCACACTGTTTATGCCCCTGCTTGTGGTGGCTCTATAGCCATCTCAGTTATCAGATGGACTGTCACAGTGCCATAGTGCTTGCACTCAAGTACCCTTTCGTGGTAGGCAGATGCTATATCGTACACTTGTGTCACTGAGCTCACCTTATCACATCACACAGGACTTGTATCATCTCACATCTTCACAAGAAGGGTAAGTACAATACGGGAGAATATTTTGAGAGAGAGGGGAAGAGAGATTATTCACTTAACTTGCAATATATTTTTTAAATTATTCTATTTCATTATTAGTTATTGTTAATTTCTTACTATGTTCAATTTATCAATTAAACTTTATCATAATATGTATATATTGGAAAAAAACATGGAATGCATAGGGTTTGGTACTCATTTCAGTCTTCCCCTGAGGGTCTTAGAACATATCCACTGTGGACAAGAGGGACTGCTGAACATTGTATGTATTGCATCATAGCTTCCAAGATCATTCACAATAAAGTGTATGCTTTCCTTGTTTCTCCATCACAATTCCTATAAAATAATTCATAGGCAGATTCAATGGCTGTTTCAAGGTTGGAGTGCCATTGCTGTCATACTTGGAATAGGCAGAAAGACATTTAGGTTATTGCTCTCTGGACTACTGAATAGTCCATTGTCTATAAGGTGCTTGTGTCTGGGCAGACCACCTTGGCCTCAATTTTTGGTGTAACTTTATCCTTCTTTGTTTTCACAAAGTGCGGTATTTTAAGGCACACACACACGCATGCATCCCTCTAACATTTTAAACTTAGCACTTCTTCTTCTATCCTTACTGAGGCGTGTTATTTTTAAATGTTCTGATTTAGAATCAATAATGCTGTGAATTCCGTATGTAGAACTGAAGACAATTTCTCTCAAAACTTTTCATGTACACCTACAACATTTCATTCATGCTACATTTCAAAATAAGTCATTCTTTAAAAGCATTTTGCTCTGTCTTTGCTCTTCAACACCAAAATGTAACCAAGGAATATCTGGTAAAATGGTTCATAATATAAAGGTATATGAATTTTAAAATATCTTTCTCCTGTTTCCTATTTTTTCACCCCTTATGGCAACAGCATGAAATTTCTAATCTATAATGGAGAACACACACACACATACATGCATACTTGTTTTTTTTTTCTTTTAGGTTGAGACTTTAAAATTCATTTTACAAAAATATGATCTCCTATATACATCACTTTTTAAATATATGTATCATCCACCTCCTCTTATCAATAATTTATAGACATATAAATTATATATATATATGTATATGTATTATATATGTATATATATAATGTATTATTTTTAATGATATACCCCTAAACTAGTAAATTTTATACCAAGAATTGCTCCAGTTTAAATATATTTTTAAGGTAAAAATGTCTCAATTTTTAGACCTCACTTTCCATTTTCCCATCCCCATCTGGCTAACATTTTTTCAAACATCCTGTTTTGCCTCCCTATCCCCATAATATACACACACTGAGTATGTACACACATGTATACACACACACACACACACACACACACACACACACATACCAGAAGCTTAAGTAGTCAATTAATGTTGAGTGATATCTAAAGGTCAGTGATGTTCTAGTAAATACTTGAAAACAAGCTCATAGGGAAGGGAGAGCCCTTATTGTGTTTGCCCATTTTCATGGTTTAAGTACCCCCTCCCACCATACTCCTTTTGAAGCTACCGGTGTAGATCATTTGGCTTCCAATTTTCCTGACATTTTAACAAGTGGCTTTATAATTCTGTATGAGCTAGCACTAGGCTACCACTGACTGAGTCTATGTTTCCAACAGTAGAAGCTGCTATGACCTCTATGGGGTATCCTGGGTTTGTTGGAGAAACTCACCTAAGGGACTGCCTCTTTTTCAGGAAATCAAAAAAGTCATCTCAGCCCACTGCCTTGATCCAAATTTGCAAGAGATTGGAGAACTCATCTTTCTAAGAATGATGTGAGTTCCTTCTAAGTACCCTAATGATCTTTGATATGGATCCCAATCTGGGATTGAGAAACCAAGCTTTCATGGGCTTTATAAGATGATCTCCATTTTACCAATGTTGAGACTAAACTTTTTCAGGCTTCCTGCAGAAAGTCGTAAAACCCAGCTCAGATATCCTTGGCATCCGTAACACAGTTATAAAAGAAAAAAGGTCCTTGGGAAATTAAGTCCCACTTCAGGTAGTCCTTAGGCCCACTGATGTTTGAAGACCCCTTTTCTAGTGGATGATTTATTTCTTCCATGGCAACTTGACCATAGCCACCACAAAACCCCTGAGATTCAAGATGGTACCCAGAGATTATGGACCAGAAGAGCTAACACAAAACTCAGTGAATTAGAATTGCTTCATTCAATTTAATTATGATGAGAATTACAAATATCTTACAAGCTCAACTGGCTACGTTGGTTTCCAAAAGTTAAAGCAAGGAACAGTGAAGGAAAGATTGAAAGAAATTAGAATCTAGAGACAAGTCAATAGCTATTGAACTCTGAGATTTTCCTAGGCTACTTTTAAATCATTTGTCCTGTTTTCCCCTGAGCATCAGGAAATTGTGACTTCAGGGACAACATTCTAGACATGGAAGATCCATACCTTAGAAATAGGAACTGCCCTTCTTCTCAGAGCAAAGGGGCTTTTGCATCCTCTTCAGTACGCTAACTAGTGTGACATTCCCATTAGGGTCCAAAATGCTTGTGGGTCTCAGGAAGGTGAGAAAGACTAGAAAGTGAAACTTTTCTTATTCATTCATTTCTTAAATATTCATTGTATCTTCCTGACATTTATGGGATGAAAACATATGGTAGGATATAACAGTAAATAAAATAGAAAAAAATTTCACCCTTGTGGAACTTACATTCTGGTTGAGTAGAAAAGTCAATAAAATATCAAACGGTGAAAAGGGCTTAAAATAAAAACAGGGTATGAGAGGGACTAAGGATATTAGGGGAGGGTAGAAAGCTATCAGCAGAAATGATCAGGAACCTTCTCAGAAGGACATTCCATCCTGGGCTCCAAGAAGGACAGAGGTCACATGATTGGTTTCAGAGTACGGATCTCTGCATATGGAGTTCTAAAGCAGAGCAGATATAATAATGGTGCTCAAGCATAAGGTTGTGTTGCTGCATGGTCAGGAGCAGTGGTCACCCGTAAGGCACAGCATGTCACACCTAGTTTCAGGGTTAGGCTGTATCTGCACTGCCTGTTGGATCCCTTCCCATGGTGCCACACCTTGGTGCAAGATGTTCAAAGGGAGAAGAAAATAGTGCCCCCTCAAGGCTCCTCAAGAAATTTCCCAAGTCTAGTAAGTATCTTAGCACTCTGTACAAACTCTGCTTATCAGGTCACCATTGCAAGAGGGCAATCCAGGCCAACCTGGCTCTCTCCTAAAGGTATCTCCCACAATGTCTTATTGATTTTTCTTGTCTGAGCACTTACTGACAGCAATGTAGTGACAGTAATCCCATTGTACAGGTGTCTTTCCCACACCCTGTATGGGTAGAGCCCATCTTTTCAAGTCTGTGGGCACAGCTGATATTGACAGAGCCTGGGGCTGTTTGCAGTCAAGACTCTTTCCTCGGCCATCTGCCTAGTCTTTGGTCAGAAAGAGTCCCTTGGCTTTAGATTGCTGAGTTTCAGGTTGATCCATTTGCCCTTGAGAGAGTCCAGAATTCTCCATTATGTCACATTTTTAATCATCACAATTTGTTTTGTCCTTGCATATACTTCTCCTCTCTTCACTGGTTTTACCAATTCAATTCCCCACACTGAAGTTTATTTTACTAGTGAACTACCCTTTCTCCAGCATATGTGCTAAACGCTGATAAACTGTACTAGACCAATATATTCCAGTGCTAATCAATAGCCATCTACTCTCAAGCCTTGTTGGGGTCTCTGCCTCACTTCAAGAAACCATCAGAACTTGTAGTACTGTTCTAATTGGAAAGAGCAATCCCCAAAGCTCCATTCCCTCTTTGACCTCTAGGGTCACCTTGAAAGTCTCCATGTGTTCCAGAGAGGTCACACTACTTTCCCCAGTGCCTCTTTACAATCATGTTTCAGAAGTTTTATTAAAATTGGTGAAAGGTGTTCTGTTCTAACTGTGCCTGCACACAAAAGAGTCATTATCAGTTTCTTTTTTGGCCAACGGACCAATTTTTTCTCTGCTAGTAGAAATAATGCTCAGTCCTCGTGCCACCCGAATGACAGGTCTACCAGGTTGCTATTGGCAGCAAGACTCCTAATCAGGAAGCACACCCAGGGGAAAAAAATGAGAATAAACTAAGGGAAGACCAAAAAAGACTTTCATTCCCACCCCTTGCCCTTTGGGAAATGGTTGTTAACCTACAAGAACCTATCTTCAAGGACATGACCAAAGTTCAAAGATGTGATTCACTTCAGAAAAAAATTAGCAGCTGTGCTTTCCCTTGAAACATTAACATAATATCAACAACCTCCTTCCTAGCCACTAGAAAGAAAAGAGAAATGATAGAGGGAATAATATAACCTTTAGTTTTGATTGAGAAAGGTACCGGAATTGCTCAATGTCCCATGAAATCCATTTGAATGGATCCTATTGAAGTGTGCCAGCTGGAGGAAATATTATTTATAAAAGCAACAAGCAACATTCAGTGAGGAAACAGAACCTCTGAAATAGCGTGGAAAATTTTTATTTCAGAACACACATTCTTAATACTCTCCTCACAGGGGTTCTTATAAATTAAACACGTTTTGTTTGAATATTTCCAAAACTGCCCAGATCTTTTACTTAATGGAGTTCCTTCTAAGCACTTCACTCATGGAATTCCACAGACCCAAGAACAAAGATTCAGCTGCACAGATTTTGGATATTGTATAATTTAGACACTGCATCGTAAAACAGATGACTTCAAAGCTTATGGGAGCTCTGAAACCACTCTGTGATTCAGGGCCACCATGTAGTTACAACTACATCCCCCCATCCCTATCCCCACCCCAGGTCAGATCACTCTCTCTCTCTCTCTCTCTCTCTCTCTCTCTCTCTCTCTCAGAAAAGAGAATTATTCAGAGAGTTACAGAGCTCCTTATGAAGGAGGCCATTTTTCACCATCTATAGGTAAATGAAATTGTATTGTGCTGAATCTTTGAACCCAAACAAACTTTTCTCTAGAGAAACTCTGAAGTCCTCCTTAAAAGTGAATGTATGTGAAAAAGTACATTATTGATTACAAATGAAGAAAGATCATGTACTCTTGGGTCAGCCGGAACACCTGTGGGATTGACTATTCCTCAGGAAACCCAAGAGTCACATCCAAAGGGCAGCTGCAGCCTCTTGATCCCTTAATGAAGGGAACAATAGACATTCCTGACAGAGCACAGGAATGTTATCCTTCAAGTCATCCTTCAAGTATTGGAAAATTGCTGAGAGGTTCCATTTTCTTCCTGAACTTTGAACCAGAAGGTCTCTAAGGCTCCTCTTGACCTTGAGAGTCACTGTTTTACCTGGTGATATTATTACAGATGTTTTTGCTCAGTTTTTTCCTGTACATTTTGTGTCAATAGTTGTACTCTTGATGTTCCAGAAACAATACCACTAACATGACTTATTAGCTTCTGGACTATGACCTTGAACTGTTAATCTGTTGCTATTTTGGGTGATTTTTTTTATATTAATTGTAAACTTGGAATGGATTTCAATGGATAAAAATATAAGCAAATATTATTGAAGCCTTTATGAGTGATTATCTATTCTTAGTCAATTCTCTGCAAGAATCTTCAAGGAAAGACTTAATGAAGGTACCTTTATTTTAGTTTTCTAAGGCTACTAAATTCAAAGAGGTTGAAGCTCTGCTGTGGTATTGCCATCAAGGTATCCAGACAATCTTTAAGATCAGCTCATGGGCTTGAACAACTACCAAAATGTCTTCTCCCATATTGAAAACATTTAAACTCAATTGTTCTTCTCCTGGCTGAGGTTAGACTCAAAGTAACCTTGAATTCTATTTTGTAGTGACCTTAGAAATAAGTCTCTTTGACCAATAGAGTAGAGGAAGTAGACAGAGGGAGAGAGGAGGAGAAGGCATGGGAATTACTAGGGAATGAAACCTACTAAATTATGTGATATCTATGAACCAGTATACTGCAATGAATCGTACTTGTATATATAATTATAATCACTAATTAAAATAATAACAATAATAATTATGGAAGGGAGGTGATTAGAGTAAAGCAATTGAATGAGGGGATTGGGAGGGGTGGAAAGGGGAGATACTAGGAAGTGAGATTGATCAAATTATATTATGTGCATGTATGGATATGACATAATGAATCTCATTTTATGTAGAATTACAATTTGCCTATAAAAAATAAGTAAAAGAAATAAGTCCCTTATATTGGGGAACAAAACAAAGACTGTCTCAAGTTTCTCTACCTCCAATGTCCTGACAATGCCCTGGTGATAATTTTAATTAAATACTTTTTTTTTTAAGAGAGAGTGAGAGAGAGAGAGAGAGAGAGAGAGAGAGAGAGAGAGAGAGAGAGAGAGAGAGAGAGAGAGAATTTTTAATATTCATTTTTTAGTTCTCGGTGGACACAACATCTTTGTTGGTATGTGGTGCTGAGGATCGAACCCAGGTCGCATGCATGCCAGGCAAGCACGCTACCGCTTGAGCCACATCCCCAGCACCTAATTAAATACTTTTTTTAAAAAGAGCCATGTTTCAAAAGTATGTGCTTTTCTACAGATCATTTGAAATAAAATATTAAAACATGCATACTCATTTTTTAAATATGACAAATCAAGACAATATGGAAATGCTGAATAAATTATGATTGATATTATGGATTAATTAAAGTTAGGTTTCTCTAGAGCCTGGGTTCCAAGATGTGGGCCAGCAGAACTGAGTAAGCTCTACAAAATAGGAAAGTCCATAAAGGAATGACCTTTTTCAGACAAGCCTACTTGTCCTTCATTTCTTCTAGTAAGAATAGAAGGTCTACAGGTTTCTCTGCTAGCACCAAATACCCATTTGACCTCTTGAGAGGGTAGATCCTAGCAGCAGCCTTCAAAGAGCAGTTTATAGTGTGTCTTATAGCATCTGATTTTGGGTGCCATCACATGTCATCCACTATATCCTCTGGAAATAAAGCTCTGAAAGAAAAAGAATTGATTTCAGTTGAGAAGACCAGCTTATTTCTATCATCCTTATGGTGAATAATTAGACTAAAGTCTTGGCGATGTCTGACATTTTAAAGACCTTTTGATTTAGTTTGGCATGTTTACAGTGTACAGTGTCTTTAAATACAGAACCTTGCTGTTCTTAAATATTTAATCAGTGTTAAAAAAAAACTTAGGCGCGGTCTGCAGGACTCCTTGTGCCTCTGATTGCCATTAACGGTCTCCCTACCCAGACAACAGCTGCTCAGCGTGCAAGGGCTGCCCTGGAATACTGCACTAAGGTATAAATGTCAAAACAATAAAGGAACTCTCTCCTCTAATGTGACTTGCTGTCAGGTAGTAACTTCCTACTCATTTGGAGTAGTCCCAACAGTTCCTGGACAGAAAAGTGAGAGACGTATACCTGGACTTTCCCTATGTAAAATCCTTGACCAACTTTGGTAATTTCCCATACACTTATTTGCTAAGAATTTACAGGCATGGCTCATCAATTCATTTTTTTAATTTATGATTTTTGTTTTCAAGTTAAGTAAAGCATGCTCCACTTTCTATACATGTAATCTGGAGTAAAAACTAGACTTCTCTTGGAAAGTTAAGGAAAGCCTTTATACTTGAGAAGGGCAGTGAGTCATGCCACTTATGTATTTGCTTTATTATTAAGTAACAGGAATGGCCTAATGAGTCACTGTTTTGATCTATTTGGGATCAGTACCGCTTTCCCTCCTGCCAGCAAAATGCCCTTGAAAGTTCTATGAGAAATAAAATAAAGGACCACCTAAGGGAACTCTAGAATTTTTCAAGCACATTTGAACCAAATTATGAGAATATTTTTAAAAAGATAAGAGATCAGAAATAACATGGGCTTTGTTTTCTGATTACTATTGTCTATTTAATACATAGTGATCATCTATCATGAGCCAAGATTTGCACTCTTAAAACAGCGAACAATACAGAGATTGTCTCTGCCTTCCTGCACCTTCAGACTGGTGAAGGATCCGATCAAGTTAATAGACTTTTGCAATCCAGTCCTAGAAGTGCTAAAACAGGGTCAATACATATCTTTGTGACAACATCTGGAAATAGCTCCTGAGAAGGAGAGCTGGTGCGATGGTTTTTCAGAGGAAATCACAGATAAGTTAAAACATGAAATACATATAGGAGTACTAGTGAGAGAGAGTGTCAATCAGAAAATTCTCTTTTAAGTTTCTCAAAAAAAGAGCATGGGCATTTCCTGAAACAGAAAAACATCTAGAAATGGTGTTTTAGAGGTAGGAATAACCAAGAGCAGCTTGTAGCTGCTGAATTTAATATATACATACATACATATATTTATCTCCCCAGTACCACCATATATATATATATGGCTTTTGTCCAAGGGAAGCCACCATCACCTTCCACCCAAGTTGTTGCTGTACATATCCTTGATCCATCTTTTCCAGGCCACTCTCCATGGCCCACAGCTTGACATTTCTAAAATACAAATCTAGCTGGGCACAGTGGCACATGTTTGTAATCCCAGTGTCTTGGGAGGCTGGGGATTGAAGCCAGGGATGCTCTCTACCCCTGAGTTATAACCCCAGCCCTCTTTACTTTTTATTTTGAGACAAGGTCTAGCCAAGTTGCCCAAGCTAGCCTTCAACTCTCTGTCTGGAAGGTGATGGTGGCTTCCTTTAGACAAAAGCCAGTGGGGCTGGAGAAAGGAAGAGGCAGAGGTGGGGCCATGAGGACAGGAGGTGTAGGGGGCAGGCTCTAGATGACCCTGGATACTGCAACAGCACAGGCAGGGTGTGGAAGGTGGTGTCACTGGCTAAAGAAAGGAAAATTGTAAGCAGCTGGTAGAGTAGCAGGATTATTATGATTTTGAGAACAATGCCTTTGATTTGCTTGTAGGACATTTAAAGTGACCACAATCAGAGTAAACTGAAAATGCAGATCTGAAGCTGAAAAGTGAGAACAGAGTTGGCAAGGGTTTTTAATAAAAGTCAGGTAACAAAGGGGAAATTGAGAAGCTCTTTTACATTTTTTTTCCAGAATTGTTTTGTGATAATTAACTTTACAATCTTCTTTTGGAACCTGCTAAGGAGAAAACACAATCTCCCATCTTTGTCTTTCAAATAGCTGTGACAACACTATAATTTCTAATGAGTTTTTGTGTTTATTTTTAACATCATTGCTGGTAACCAAAGGGAAAAGATAGCAGAGAACAAAAGAAATTGCTATAGAAGGAGTCAGGGAAAGAACAGGCACCCGGTGAAATATATTTTTAATACATGAAATACTTCCAATGTCATAAAATATTTGCAATAAAAATTAGATGCAAGAAGAGGTACAATGTTTTATTGGGTTTCTACTTTTCAGCTTTTTAAAGGTTAGTTATTTTCACAATCAGTGCTTCTGTTTTGTTGTTGGTCTATGCAGAAGCGATGGCATGGCAGCTATAACTCCACAGCTGGCCTACTAACAACAGACACAAGACAAGGATTTTGACAAGTGAAAATATTATGCTGCTGGCCTGACTAATAATTTTGGTAAATTATTCACTTTCCTGAAAATTTGCATGATAAAATGGAATGAAAAATAAAATGCAAACTCCTGTTTCTTATCTATGTTACATTCATTCCAAATTTATTTTTAAGTCTTAAAACTGTTCTTACATAGTTATAATACATCCTACATAGTCAAGGGGAAAAAAATAGGGCAAGGCTCACATATAAAAAATAAACAGATGCTGCTTGCATTTTCAAGAAAAAACTGTGATTTAAGGTTTCTTTCTTGTTAATTTTTAATAAAGACTTTAGTGGGGATTCTTGTCCTAACGAGGCCTCTAAGATCAGTAAAGAAAATGAACTCCGCCAGTGGTTTCCCTTTATCCCCACAGACTTGGAAGAGGAGGAGTGATTTCCCTGCATGTTAGTCTATGAGAGCTGCCATAACAAAATACCACACTGAGTGGCTTAAACAAATTCATTTCCTCACAGTAATGAAGGTTTGAAGTCCAAGAACAAGGTTCAGCAGGTTTGGTTTCTCCTGAGGCCCCTCTCCTTGGCTTGCAGACTTGCTGTGTGCCCACATGGTATTCCCTCCACTCACATGCATGTCTGGTATCTGAATTTTGTCTTCTTATAAGGACACAGTCAGATTGGGTTAGGTTTTACTCATTCTAACTGAATTACCTCTTTAAAGACTTTATGTCCAAATACATTCGAGGTACAGAGGGTTAGGATACCATCATATACATTTAGGGGGGGACACAATATGGCTCCTAACACCCTATTTTCCTTCAATTAGCAGGCAGTTCAGGACTAAGAACAACTCTAGAGGTTTTGGAAGCAAAAATAAATGGGAACTCTTTCTTCCAACCCCCATGACTTTATAATTGACAAATGAACTAACACAACAACCACTTATACTTCTTCATAGAAGAGCAGAAATTTAAACTTATGTAAATACAGAATGATCAACAATAGCTTAAGGACATATTTTGGCAACCCATAGAAATCATAACTGAGCATCCGTTAAAGCACTATTTTCATCAGCCTCACCTTCCAAGTTTGGCAAAGAGACAAAATCTCCAGACCTAGTGAGCTGTTTACAGTTAATTCTGAGGGATGCCACTTCTATATTTATACAAGCTATAGCTCATGTTTTTTTGTAAATAAGTGGTAGGAGCTTTCTAAATCCAATTGATATTTTGGAAAACAAGCACTAAAAGAATAATAAAATTTCTTTCCTCAAAAGGTCAATTATTTCTTTTTTTCTACAATCTTGTCTTCCTTATGCTGTCAAAAATTTAAGAATGCTTCACCAAGCACTGTGATGCATGCCTGTAATTCCAGCAATTTGGGAGGCTGAGGCAGGAGGATCACAAGTTTGAGGCCAATCTCAGCAACTTAGCAAGACCCTGTCTCAAAATTAAAAAAAAAAAATTTAAAAGAGTTGGAGACATAGCTCAGCAGTAGAGCACCCCCTGGGTTAAATCCTCAATACCAAAAAAAAAAAAAAAAGAGAGAGAGAGAAGCATTTTTTAAAATATTGTATTTTTAAAGTTCATACATTTTAGCACTAATTGTAAAATATTTAATAAATTTAAATTCAAATCTGAAATTATCATTAGGCATAATTATGCTTTAAAATATTCAAACTATTGTGTGTGTCTAATCATCAATTTAGCATGCTGTCTTGCATATTAGACATTTTTAGTCTGAACTTTCTCATTTAACTTTTTTCCCATCAAAATTCAACACAATTTTTTTCTAGCTACTTGTTATTAGAAAACAATCAGATAATACAAAAAAAAGGAAATTATTTACTTAGGCATTATTTACTGATTATTACATACTTCTGTTTAAGAATCTTGGAAATGAAGAAAATAAACACATAAAAATAATTCCTATTAGTAGAATTCTAATTATGATAACATAATGGTAGAAACCATGTCTTTGGCATTCTTCCTAAGCAGTAACACTTGTCACATTTTAAATTTCCTATTTTTCTGTAGATTTATTTTCACTCCAAAAGGATACTCAATTATCCTTGGGCATCACACACATGTAATCTCAGTGAATTGGGAGGCTAAGCCAGGATCATCTGTTTGAGGCCAACTCAACAACTTAACCAGACCCTCAGCAACTTAGCAAGAACCTGTCTCAAAAAGTAAAAAGGCTGGGGATGTAGCTCAGAGATAAAGCACCCTTGTGTTAAGCCCCAGTACCAAAATAGAAAACAATACTCAATTATTCAAATGGGCATATTATGAAATATGTAGAAATGGATTCTTCCATCTTAAAAGTAATTCCCTTAGCCTATCCCAAGGTAAAGAAGCAGCATGGAAACAGTAATGACCCAGAGCTTCCAGAATTTTTAGAAGACTGTTCCATACAGGAAATCTCCTGAGCTGCTATATAGACATTGAAATATTGGGTGATAAGTAGCAACTCTCTTACCCTATTAAAAAAAAATACATAGTTCAGATTGAAACCAGAAAATGGACATTCTCAGACTCCAGGCATGAGGAGCAACTCAAAATGAACATGTGGAGTCAGAGTTGATGCCAAGAAGCTCAAGGAAAATTAGGAACAATTTATTGATTAACAGCTGGAGGCTTGGACTACATAGAGGAAAGAAACTAGACCTCAGGACCCTGAGATCCAGAACTGAGCTTCATGCACAAGCTGCAGCTCAGGAGAAACTGGGCTTCAAATGAAATGGGAACTATAAATATTTGGGATAATTGAAAGGAAGTTGTTAGCATCTGTTGAAAGATAACTACAAGAAATTGAAAATCTAGACCTGCTCTGCTGAAGGATATAAGATTTGAGTTCCAAGCTGAGGAATTAACAACAACAAAAAAAAAGGCCAACAGTAATAGAAGGAAACTCCTAAAAGAAGAGTTTCTGCAGTTCTACAAGACAACTGTTTGAACTTTTCAAAATGTCAAGGTTGTGAAAGAAAATAAAGGGCTGAGTCTGCTCTGGATGAAAGGAAACTAAAGAAATATGACAATGAAATATAGAGCACCATCCTTGAGACATGATGATTCAAAAAAAGAAAGTTGTGTAAGAACTATTTTCAGAGGCATTGAATAAATTAGACTGTGGACTGGATGTTGGATAATGTTCTTGTATTGATTGATACACATGCCTCAGATGTGCTGATGACATTGAGGCTATATGGAAGGTCGTTATTCTTTGAAGGTGTTTCCTGAGGTGCTCAGGCCTAGGATGCTGTGATGTCTGGCACATACCTAAGAGACCAAAAGCCAAAGTTGCAAAATGTTAACAATTGCTGAATCTCAGCAAAGGATACACAGGTGTTTGTGGTGCCGTTTTTTCAAAATTTATCAAAATAAAAAGTTGGTTATAGATTAAACCAAGACAGAATTATCAGTTTAGACAATCTGAATGTGAACGGTTGTGGACACTAGAGGTAGATTTGAGTTAAGGAATTTTAATGTCCTTGAAACATTTGGTTTAGGATGTAAAGACACTGATTAATTTTAGACTTCATTCACATGTTTAAAAATGTAATATTTAATGTAAAAATACAGGAAATAGAGTATATAACCTCCAAATTAGTAATGAGAGAAAAAAAGGAGAATCCTGAGAGAGAGAGAGAAATAGAGAAATAAGCTTGATTAATCCAGCATAGGGAATAAAAAGGAAACAAAGGGAAACAAAGATGAAATAATGAAAAATATAAAATAGGATGATAGTAATAATTTCAAATATGATTCACAATAAATTTAAACATATTAACCTCACCATTAAAAGTCAGAGAAAATCAGATTGGATTAAAAATCTAAAACCCAGAACTAGAGATGTAGCTCAATGGTGGAGCCCTTGCCTAATATGCAAGAGGTCCTGGGTCCAATCCCCAGTACTGAATGAAGAAATCTAAAATCTTGCTCTGTACTGCCTATCTGATATATGCTACAGCAAAATAGCTTAGAATGAATAAAATAAAGTAAAAGACCAGATTTAACGAAAGAATATGAAGCAAAATAGAACTTAAAGCAAAACATTTTAATAGTGAAATGAAGAGTCAGGCATGGTGGCATATGCCTGTAATCCTAGCAGCTAAGGAAGCTGAGACAGGAGGATCCCAAGCTCAAGGACAGCCTCAGCAGTTTAGCAAGGCCCTATGTAACTTAGTAAGATACTGTCTCAAAAAAAAAAAAAAATTTAAAAGGGCTGGGGATGTGGCTCAATGGTGAAGTATCCCTGAGTAGTTCAATTCCCCATACCCCATCCAACCAAAGAAAAAAAAAGTGATATAAAGAAACACTGTGTAAAGATATATAATCTACCAAGAAGATTTAATATTCATAAATACTATTTTTCTGCGACCGAAAATGTGTTGAGAGAGGTGTATCCTAATAAAATTACAAGGAGAAAGAGATAAATGCATTATTACAGCTGAATATTTCAAGTCACCCCTTTAATAACCAATAGATAAACCAACAAAAAATGTGTTAGGAAAAGAATAGAATATTTATTTTACTTATTTTTTTAATATCTTTATTCTTTATGTAATGCTGAGGATCAAACCCAGTGCCTCACACGTGTGAGGCAGTCTCTCTACCGCTGAGCTACAGTCCCAGCCCAAGAAAAGAATATTTAAAAACACAATTGAGAATTTTTTTTAATATGTAGAATACTTCATCCATAAATTAGCAAAAAATATGTTCTTTTCAAGCATAAATTAAGACATTGTCAAAAACTGGCTATTGCTCAACTTCAAAGAAAGGCTTGATAATTCAGCATTATAAAATGACAATCTCTTGGCAGAATGGAATTATTAATAAAAAATAGTTTAAATACATTTGAAAACAAAATACAAACACTTCTGATTAACATGAGTTAAAAATCATAATTCACATTATGAAGCACTTAGAAGAAGTAGATAATAATACTATATTATGGGCTGGTTGGGATCTAGCTTAGGGGTAGAGTGCTTGCCTAGCATGCAACTAGGTATAATCTCCAGCTCTGAAAAATAAAGAAAAAAAAAGAATTTTTAATATTACATTAAAAAATCTCATGAAATGAAAAAACCTAATATTTAGAATGAAAATTATAACCTTAACTATATTTTTTAAACTGGAAATAAATTTTATTTTAATTAATTAATTTTTCAATACTGGGGATTGAAACCAGGGACCTTTTACTACTAAGCTGCATCCCCTGCTCTTTTTAAAAAACTATGGAGGTTGGCCTCGAATTTGAGATCCTCCATTCTTAGACTCCTGAGTCACCGGGATTACAGGTGGATGCCACCACTTCCAGCTAAATTGCTAATTTTAAAATGCTACATACAAAATAACATAATAAATGACATAAAAAATTAAAAGCTGAACTGCTTCTACAGTTTAAAAAAAGAAAAAAAACAAGTCAATAGCAAAATAATCAAATATATAAAATAGGAAATTTTACAAGTAAAAATGAATGGCCAATAAAAATATGAAAATGTCTTTAATCTCACTAGTAATCAAGAAGACCAAAATTAACATCATGAGGTACAATTTCACACATGTCTGGCTAAATAAATTAGAAAAGGTACAAACATTGGGGATTATGTGAAAAATAGGAAATCCTACAAAATGCTGTTCAGAGTTTATACTATAATAGTCACTCCAGAGCTAGCAGAAAAAACCCAACATGGGTGAAAACACACATGTCCTTACCATTTTGCCTCTAGGTACAGTAGCCCTTCTTATCTTCAGGAGATACATTCCAAGACACCCCATAGATGCTTGAAACCAAACCCTGAGTCTGCTGTCTTTTCTGATGCACATATATCTAAGATAAAGTTTAACTAGTAAATTAAGTACAGGAAGAGATTAACAACAATAACTGATAGTAAAATAGAACCATTATAATAATATACTCCAATAAAATTGCCAGCATCACTACTCTTACACTTTAGGACCATAATTAAGTAAAGGTTATCTGAACAGGAGCACTATGACACCATGATAATCCATCTGATAACCAAGACAGTTACTAGGTTACCAATGGTCAGGTGGCATAAACAGCATGGATACACTGGTCGGAGGGATGATTCACATTCAAAGCAGGGTGGAGCAGGGCAATGAAAGATTTCTTCATACTACTCAGAATGAGGCTCAATTTAAAACTTATGAATTGTTTATTTCTGGAATATTCCATTGACAGTGGTTGACCACAGGTAATTCCGGGTAACAGAAATGAAGGAAAGTAAAATCTCAGATAAGGGAGACAAAGAAATTTCTACACAAGAGAATCCCTCAAGAATGATGGAGACAGTACAATAAGATTAATGTGAAATTTTTAGAAGGTGCATGAAGCAGTAAAGGCACAACAAATGTCTACAGCAAAAAAAAAGAAAAAAAAGAGAGAGAGAATCAATATTAGAATAGAATAAAAATGTTTTTTAAAAAATTGTGAAAAAAACTGCAAAAGAATTCAAGACAGTAGCTGCCTCTAGGGAAAAAATAAATTTAAAAAATGAACCTAGAAATTGAAATAAGAAAGATTTTAATTTATTAGTAAATATATATGATATATGCACATGAATGCATATATATATATTAATATGTATGGTAATTTATACAACCTTTGAATCAAATTGCTGAATCCGAAATTCTATATTTATATCTTGTTCATATCTAGCTAAAAACCAAAATGAACAAAACAAAACAAAAAAATACCTTGAAGCCTGAGCACCTTTGACTTGTCAGCAGTCCCCATTTCAGCCCTGATCTGTGGGCCATCTAGGAGCTTGATATTCCTAATTGTTGAAATAGCTAACCTCTTCAAACATCTATTCTCAACTAAGCCAAGAAAAAGGAGTTATTCTTCAGACTGTTAGAATTTGAGAAAAAGAATTATACCATGGTCACATAAAAGATTTAGCTCTCACCTTCTTCTTCATAGAGCATCTTATTCTTTGGCTTCCTTATGTGAGCTCTTATTCAGAAAATGCAATGTGAAGCAAAACTCAAGCATTCTCAAAGTCCCTTTTTTTCCTTCTCAAGTCACAGTCCTGCCTTGTTCTCTATCATTGATATATTCATAGCAGATTATCAGGTAATTAATTCTGCCTTAGCATATAATTTATATCTCTACTCTAGCACTTTTATTATTTGATTCTATTAAAATTTTGTTTCATTAGAATTATTTTATGTGTTCATCACTGTCAAAATTATTGAGGCTTCTAATTCACTGTCATAGTATCTAATCACATGAAGTTCTCAGTGTATAACATTCTGATTTGAAATACTTTGAATTATTCCTCTAGTTTCTCTCTATTATATTATAAACATGAACTTACAGACTTCCTAAGGGCAAGAGCATTGTCTTCTGTGTACTTTCTTTATACTACAAGCTACCATGTATACAGAAGTTTCTGTTTGAATGATTGTTTAGGTAAAATGGTATTTATTGTTTATTTTTTCCCTTTACCCAAACTATAATATTTTGGAGATCCAATGATTGAAACCAGTATTTTATGCAGTTGCCCTATTGTTTGTGCTTCTTGAACTAATAAACCTATCAATTATAAAGCTAACCTTCTATCTGTATAAGACTAAATCACTGCAGTTAACAATAATAGTGATAAGCTGTATAAAAACAAAGTTGAATTCTGTCTCTTAGGAAATTTCTCAATTACCAACCAAAGAGAGAAAACCTGAAAAATTCTATCACACACGAAAACTGTACACCATTTTTATTATGTGCCCACAATTTAAGAGACAATTAATTAGATATAAGGTTAAGAAAATGGAAAGCATAATAGGGAAACAGAATCTGCCTCCCCAAATATGGTACTCTGACATATGCATTATATTGAGCTGAAGGCAATTGAGAAAAAGCAGATACCAAAAATAAACAAACAAACAAAAAAACTCTTTGCCCTTCCCCCATTTTTCCTAAAAGCAGGACGTAAATTTGTAGAGATGACCTTCCTCCCACCTCTACTAGAAAAAATGGGAGTTAATCCCTGGAGATGACTCTAGTACCCTGTCAATCCAGAGAGAGCACCAGAAAAGCCTGCAAACTCTACTCACTGGTCTTTAACTTCCATTAGTTCCCCTATATACAGTTGTCCCTCAGTATCTTTGGAAGTTAGGATCCAGTACCTTCAATGGATACCAAACTCCACGTGCATTCAAGTCCCTCTTTAGAATGGTTAAGTATTCACACACAACATGTGCACATTTTCCCATATACTTTGATTACTTCTAGATTACTTCTAATACCTAATAAGGTAAATGCCATGTAAATACTTGTCTGTATTGTTCAGGGAATAGTGACAAGGGGAAAAATTGTCTGTACCCTTCAGCATACACATGGTTTTTTTCACGATTTTGATCTGAGGTTGGCTGAATCCATCCAGACAAAACCCACAGATCCAGAGAGATGACTGTATTGACTTTCCCACAATTGGCTGCCCTAGAAACAAGTTCTTTTCCTTTGTCTTGTCACTTCTTGAAAAAATGCATTGTTCTTTTGTTAAGAAATTACATAAGCTCAAGTTCTAACCATCTCTTTGAGTTTCCCTTCACAAAGTACTCCCACATGCATATACAAAGCACATGTTAATAAACTTCTGTTTTTCTTGAGTTGATCTGTTTTTTGTCAGTCTAATTTACAGGGCCATGGCCAATGAAACTAAGCTGAGTAGAAAGAAAATGAAAAAATTTCCTCCCCTACCACAAAAAGCAAAACTTTAATATCAATTATTATAGTACTTAAACAAACATTACAAAGCAAACCATTTTTTTAATACTACATGTTGTCATCATAGTAGCTTTGCAGGCAAGGATTTCAAATTAAAAAAAAAAATCCAAAATTCTCACCAGGAGACTCTTTTAAAGGGAGTAAGTGTTGTGTGCAAACAAGTAGTCTCCTGGGCACAGCCAGACAACATTATCCCTGAGGGTCAGCTGCTAATTGCTCCACTCTCCAAAGAAGGAAAAACAGCTGTGAACATCTTAGTCCTGTAAAAACATTATCATCTAATGAGTGAAGAAAATGTAATTGCATGAATAATAAGAAAGGGACAATTGTATTATTAAGAGCAGCAGGAACATAAGAGGTCAATGGATATACTTCTTTCACAAAGCAGAGAGAAACGTATTTTAAATTATTGGTAAATTTGATTATTAAAAAGTTGAAACTAAGTTTCAAAAAAATATATTTTTCTCTCTTCAGGCAAAGTCTACTAAGTGTTTCAGAAAGCATCTGCAGCTTGAGAGAAGAAATAGTGATCATGTCTCTCATGAATATGGAAGGAAGATCAGTAAAGTACAGGAAAGGGACTAGGGGAAGAGAGGAGAGGAAAGAAAGAGGAACTACTCGAGAATGATATTGGTTAAATAATATTGTTATATTGTGTGCATGTATGAATATGTAATAATGAAACACACCATTATGTACAATTATAATGCCCCAAAACTAAGGAAAAATAAAAAAAGAGGTTGAAGGGATGAGCCTTGCCCTTCTGACTCCCTTTAAAATAGTCTCTTGCAGATAGATCAGCAAGGCGCCATCTTTGAAGGAGTAGGCTAGCCTTTGCTAAACACTGCATCAGTTAGTGCCTTAATCTTGCATCTCCCAGGCTATAGAACTATGAGACATACATGTTTGTTGTTTATTTAAAAAATAAAATAAAATAAAGGATGATCATCCCCTAAAATCCTATTTAAGCTAATAGTTATTAGCAGTCCTGATTGAAAAAAAATAATTTGTTTTGTTCTTTCCGTTTGGTCCTATGGTGTGCATTAGATATGCAGACACTGCATCTCGTTCAGAAAAAAAAAAATTCAGAGGGATTCTCAAGAAGGATGTATATTTGTTGAAATGGAAATGTTAAGGAGAAAGTTAGTCTGGCTTATGCATTAGGAAATATTCCATATGGTTCAGCAGTTAACCAGGACTGCAGAGTTTCCCAAATTCACTCCATTTCCTCCTCTGGAGTCTTTTCTCAGCATTTTCCTTTTGCCCAATTCTTAGGGCTGAATTCCTAATCAACATTTACAGTGAAGTCTCCCCTGAGACTGATCAGAGTTTTTTTCTTCCCTTGGTTACTGGATCTCACTTCTGATCCTTCTCAAATGACTTGGTGGGTTCTGGTGATTGCGGAGAAATCCCTCATCTTTTATTAGAATTTAAATGCTTTGTGCACAGGGATTATGCTTTAGTGATGCATGAGAGCCAGCCTGGAAAATGGCAACTATTACTCACAAAACAAATATTCCTTGTTTCATACTGAATAGGCCAGGTTCTGTACTGAAGTTTCTGACATGTGCATTCATTAGTAAGTATTGGTCATACAAATTTATATTATCTATCCAACTCCCGATGTTGCATAGGTAAGCACCTTTATTCATTCTTCTGTTTCATCTCCTTGTCCCCTACAATACCTCAAACTTCACCCCAGTGACTAGCCTCCAGGAAAGCAGTAGGCCGGGTCTTCTGCACATCTGGTAGTCCCTCCAGAGGCTAGCATAGCATCATATAGGCAGTTGGCTAGTAGCAAATATTGACAAGGACAGTTGTGATGTTGGAGTGCTTGTTTCACCTAGAGAAAGTTGTGGTTATGGTTACTTGGAAAGTTCTTGTTCAGTTGAAAACTAAAAGATGTTGTGGAGACTTTTCATTGGCTATATGGAGAAAATACCCTTTTGTCTTTGAAACGTCAATTTTCAAGACATATTTTCATCATAATAGTAAACAATGAATGTACCCAGGAAATAAAAGCCTGGGTACATTCATTGTTTGACAGTGGCTCTCTTTGGAAGGTGGACTATGTACAAAATATCTTTCTGGAGATTAGTGGGTGGGCTATCAGGAATGTGCATAACCTACCTATGGGCTCCTTAACCTTCCTTTTCTTCAGTCCGCTATGGCCTTTTTTATGACTGAGTTCTGCTATGCTTGGCTACATGTTGATTTTCCTTACCTGCTAACATAGGGAAGAGGCACAAAGGAAATGAGGCCAAGATCAAGAGCCCCAAAAATGTTTACCTCAGATCCTCTGGTCTCCCATCCCTATGGCCACCATTTCTGGTTATCCTGTGTTCTGTACCCCAACACTGTGAAGGCAGGACCATTTGCAGCCTCTACCTCAGTGAGGTGATCAGGCCCTATTGCTAACCTGACTCAACCTCAAACACAGGGACAGCCTTGGCCTTTGCTAATGAGGATAAATTCCCTCCCAAAGAGGCTAAATAATGCCAAGGAGCAGCTTCCCAGGGAG
This sequence comes from Ictidomys tridecemlineatus, assembly GCF_052094955.1. Classification (NCBI taxonomy): domain Eukaryota; kingdom Metazoa; phylum Chordata; class Mammalia; order Rodentia; family Sciuridae; genus Ictidomys; species Ictidomys tridecemlineatus. The sequence continues at coordinate 133,352,399 of NC_135477.1, read as the reverse complement.
CTGCTGTTCTTTTCTGTGTTTCCTGTATGAACCCTGGATTTGGGGGGCACTCCAGATTTACAGTTCTACTCTCTGGGGAGCACTTACTCCTAATTCTACTGGTGAGCTGAGCCTGATAACTTAAAAAGAGGAGTCTTAAGATATTAATAAGGCTGTTCATCATATGTACTTGAAAACCTGAGAACAATCTGAGTGTTATATAGTACAGTTCCACAGTGCAGATGGGGGTTCAAAGTCATGTTCTCACAGAACATATAGTCGTGTGGGAAATGCTCATCACACAGTGCTGAATCCAAGGAGAGGGATGCAGAGCCAATCTGCAGCGTGTGACCGGCACAGTGGTAGAAAGGTATCAGAATGTGTGTAACATTCCAGAACATGGAATATCACATGGAGTCCTTATCTGTGAAATACTCAAATAATTGGGTAAGAAGTTAAATATATGGGGTTGAGAGAGACAGAGAGGAAGAGGAATAAAATTTAAGCATTGTGGCCTTCATATACATAAGGGGGAAAAGGAAGAAAATATGTCACATGTTGGCAATAGTGATATCTTAGTAGAAGTTAAGGTGATTTTATTTTTCCTTAAATTTACTGTCTTCAAAATTCTTAGAAACAATCTATAAGCTTTCAAATCATAAAAAGAAAATGATTATTAGTTTTGAAAATAATATCTCGAAAAAGAAATATATCATGAAAAGAAAATTATGGAGAGGAGAAATTGCAAGGTTTGCTACACCATACTGCAGGGTGGTCATCAGGAGACGGGCTCTGAAATTAGACTGTATGGCTCAAACTAAGGTTCTAATGAGATAAAATATAGCCACCACCACGTTATTTACTATGCAAATACAATTTTAAAAAATGCTTCCAATACTCTATTTTATAGCACATTCCTATTTCAGAGATGTGAAAAAATATCAGAGACTTAATAAAATGTAGTAATATTTATGCCTACTTTATAAAGTTTTGTAGTATTAAATAAAAATAACCTATGTAAAAAATTTTAGAAGAGTATATAAAAATAAATGCTTAACAAATGTGTATCATTACTACAGTCTCAAGAAAAACCCTGAGGGTTAAGGTGGGGATTTCAGTTTGGGAAGTCTGAGGAGGACACAGAGATTGACAGGGGTATATGGGTAAAAGTGTCTGAATGCTAAAAAAGAGTGGCTATAGCCATGAAGACTTAACACCAGGCTCTTTACGTCCGGAGCCTCTGGAGTAGGCTTTTCCGGCCATTCATAACTCTTAGTTGGTGGATCTTTGCTTGTCTAATATTGTGCACTATCGGACCAAGAGGGTAACAGCGCCGCTAGGATGAAGCTCGTGAGATTTTTGATGAAATTGAGTCATAAAACTGTAACCATTGAATTGAAGAATGGAATGGAACACAGGTCCATGAAACAATTACAGGTGTAGATGTCAGCATGAATACACATCTTAAAGCTGTGAAAATGACCCTGAAGAACAGAGAACCTGGACAGCTGGAAACATTGAGTATTCGGGGAAATAACATTCCATACTTTATTCTGCCAGACAGCTTACCTCTGGATACACTACTTGTGGATGTTGAACCTAAGGTGAAATCTAAGGAAAGGGAAGCTGTTGCAGGAAGAGGAAGAGGACGTGGCTGTGGAAGAGGAAGAGGGGGCCCTAGGCAATAATGTGTCTCTTGATTACTGTTTGAAAGTGATAAATGACTTTGAGATTTTTTTGTACAGGTTTTAGTTTGTTTGTCAGTTTTTAATATCAACAAATGGGACTTACTCAAACTAAAAAGTTTTTTCTCAGCAAAAGAAACAATTAGAGAGGTAAATAGGGAGCCTACATCCTGGGAACAAATCTTTACTCCTCACACTTCAGATAGAGCCCTAATATCCAGAGTATATAAAGAACTCAAAAAAATTAGACAATAAGATAACAAATAACCCAATCAACAAATGGGCCAAGGACCTGAACAGACACTTCTCAGAGGAGTTCATACAATCAATCAACAAGTACATGAAAAAATGCTCACCATCTCTAGCAGTCAGAGAAATGCAAATCAAAACCACCCTAAGATACCATCTCACTCCAGTAAGATTGGCAGCCATTTTGAAGTCAAACAACAACAAGTGCTGGTGAGGATGTGGGGAAAAGGGTACACTTGTACATTGCTGGTGGGACTGCAAATTGGTGCAGCCAATTTGGAAAGCAGTATGGAGATTCTTGGAAAGCTGGGAATGGAACCACCATTTGACCCAGCTATTCCCCTTCTCGGTCTATTCCCTAAAGACCTAAAAAGAGCATGCTACAGGGACACTGCTACATCAATGTTCATAGCAGCACAATTCACAATAGCAAGACTGTGGAAGCAACCTAGATGCCCTTCAATAGACGAATGGATAAAAAAAAATGTGGCATTTATACACAATGGAGTATTACTCTGCATTAAAAAATGACAAAATCATAGAATTTGGAGGGAAATGGATGGCATTAGAGCAGAATATGCTAAGTGAAGCTAGCCAATCCCTAAAAAACAAATGCCAAATGTCTTCTTTGATATAAGGAGAGTAACTAAGAACAGAGTAGGGATGAAGAGCATGAGAAGAAGACTAACATTAAACAGGGATGAGAGGTGGGAGGGAAAGGGAGAGAGAAGGGAAATTGCATGGAAATGGAAGGAGACCCTCAGGGTTATACAAAATTACATACAAGAGGAAGTGAGGGGAAAGGGAAAAATAATACAAGGGGGAGAAATGAATTACAGTAGAGGGGGTAGAGAGAGAAGAGGGGAGGGAAGGGGAGGAGAGGGGAGGGGGGATAGTAGAGGATAGGAAAGGCAGCAGAATACAACAGACACTAGTATGGCAATATGTAAATCAATGGAAGTGTAACTGATGTGATTCTGCAATCTGTATACGGGGTAAAAATGGGAGTTCATAACCCACTTGAATCAAAGTGTGAAATCAAAGTGTGAATACTATGTAATGTTTTGAACAACCAATAAAAAAAAGACTTAACACCAGAGAGCCTACCCTTGCCAACTACATATGGAACCACAAATAGAAAACACAGCAAAGATTCAGAAAATAATATTACATAGGGTCCTTACACTACAAATCCTCAAATACTTGGGTAAAAATTTAAATGTGTAAAATGGTTAAAACAGAAAAAGAGGAAGGAAGTTTGAGGTGGAGTGGCTTAAGTATTATAGCCATCATATGATCTCATTTATCCCTATTATCTATTGAGTAACTACAAGACACAGAGAATCCTTCAGTCTAAGGAAGTGGAGTTGGAACTGCAAAGAAAAAGAAAACTTTGATCTCTTTTCATGAGCAAATAAAGACATACATGTAGAACAGGTGTGATTTACAGGCCTCTAATAATGTGTATAAATTTCAATAAAACAGAATAAAAATAAATGCAAAAACAGATCCATGCCTAAAAGTATTTGTATTAAATTATTTCCCATTTCCTGGACTATAACAAGGCTATAGGAAGTTAATGATGTTATTTTAAGCACTTTTTAGAAGACTATTTTTGTAACTGTACTCACGATGATCTTGGCACAAGAATAGTAAAAGGTGAAAGAAAAAGGGTTAAGGTATTAAAAAGCAAAATATTTCATTATATTGTTTAATTAAGGGATAAATATATTATGTTTTTTATTTACAAAAGTATTAAATATCTACCAAATATTTAGCATATATGTCCTTAAGTAAAATAAATGCAAAAGCCCTGGCAGAGGCTATAGCCAGGAGATCAGGCAAAGAATGTTGACCAAGTGGGAGAAGTCTGGCAGAATGAATTGACCAGAACCCTGATTATTGAACCTTCTCAGGCCTTGTGCAGAAATAAGACCTGGCCTGAAAATGGTCCAGAAAAATAAAGTGTTCTGTGGTGCCAGGAACCACATCAAATCAAACAAAGGGGAAAAGGAACTGGTGCCAGAAAGATATTCCTTCTGTTTTTATGCTCTTTTAGTGGGAAAATCTGTTTTAGAGTGTAGGGCAATAGCCACAATATGGAATAAACTTTAAGGTTACAGTGAATTTTGAGGCACTAGAGAATATAGCACATCATTTTAGACTATATTATATTCAGAATGATCTGGGCCCTTCAGAAATCTCCTAGATATCCCCTAAAGAGCATGGTTTCTTTCTCACAGGACAAAGATTCAACAAAGTGCCACCCAATAAGGTCACAGAGAGGGTCAGATATTTAACATTTTATATGGAGCTAATGTGCATAGAGTGAATTTTTTTTGATGAGTGCTTGCCAATTTTAAAAATTTGTTTTGGCTTTTAGAATAGACTCTTTCAGGTTTTTGTAAAATTATGGAATTTTTTTGAATCCTAGAATGAAAGGGGCTTCAACCATCTTCTGGTCTTATGTTATTCCTTATTATCCCCCTGGAGGAGGAAAGATATCTTGAGGTCATGGAGAAGGGAGTCCTCTGTGGGTCATCTGTGCTACTTCCTAATATGTGCCCACTCCGGATTATACAGTCTTAGAATAAAAGGAGTTGTCTGGTCTGTGTGAAGGTGACCTCCACTTTCAATTGGCAATAAAGACTGGTAGCCTGGTCACCATCCCCAGAGGATCAATAAGCATGCCTCCTCTGGGCAGTTGTAACCTTTGCAACAGAGGGCACAGCTCTAATATCTACACAGGCCAGGCAGGTTGTGTAAATGAGCTCAGCAAAGCTGGGGTGAAAAATCAATTGAGCAAGTGCAATGATGAATGTTGACTGACATTTGGCCTCAATGAGGAGAGAAAAGGGAATAAAGGCAGCCAGGCTTGTTTTAAAGGGGCAGCCACCCAGTTACCACCAATTTTTGTCCGAGGAGCATGGGCCTAATTGTCAGTTCTTCTAAACTTTCGGGCAAGGCTGGCTTCCTGGGCATGCAAGCAACACAGCAGCACAGGTTCTGCACTTAGAGGCTTCATGTTTGACTTGATTCCCTGTTCTCACTGTCTTAAAATTCCTAATAATTTTTGAACAAAGGATGGGTGGGCTTTTTATTTTCCACAGAATGCCCATAATGATGGAATCCACCCTGTTTCTTAGAGCAGCTGTACATCCATATTTTTTGGAAAAAATATTCCAATTTTTAAATACTGGTTTAGGTTAATTAAATTTTTTTTAACAGTGAATGCTTTACACCTGCAGGTTAACTGATCAAAGAGTGACCAACAGATTGGTGATAATTCTAGAAACTTAGAACTTAATCTCTTAGATGCAACCTGATGGATCCCCTTATGCTCTAGGTGAAGAAACAGTCAAAAGAAATGAGAACAGAAATAGAGGTTGTCATTTATGACTCCCAATATATGGGCCTGTTGGGAGCAGGTTTTCCCAGACATGATGCTCACAGCAACAAATGCGAGGAATCTGAGTTTCATGGCATCTGTGATAGTGTGCACTTTCTGCTTCATTACTTCAATTTCTTGAGCTGTGTTTTAGCCAAGAAAGTGTCTTTTATCTTTTGCTGACATGTTTTGTTCCCAGGGAATTTAAGCTGCTGTTGATCTTATTATCATTTACACGGTAATTATCCAAGTAATATCTTCTGACTTAGCCAAGGCTTAGTGGGTTGTAGGGCTAGGTCTACTGCAGAAGATCCTACTTGAGGGCTACAGGCTTTTGTGTGAGGACTTTCTTTCTTTTCCTCCCTTACTTCATGCCACCAACTTTAAAAACACTCCACATGAAATAAGAGGAAGAAAAATAGCATAAACAAATGTACAATTATATTCCAGTATGACTATCTGAATGCCCTTTGTTATTAGCATATTGTAACAGTGTCCATTCCTGGATCACCAGACATTATAAGGACTGTCTATTTTTATGGACTTTGTTATATAGAAAAGTGTAAAACAAACAATATGATCTCTTTTCAAGAGTTCTCCTGTATGTCATTCTCTGCCTTTATGCCTGTATTTCTGCACCCTTCTCTTTGTCCCTTTGCATGGCATTCTGTGAACTGAGAGAACTCTGGTGAGCGATTAGCAATTGAAAATATGCTTTGACTATTCCTGGGTGAGGGAATGGATATATACCTTACAGTGAAATTCCACATCTGAAGCCACTAGCTTAATCATTTCATCCCTGTGTGCCTCACAGTTTCATTTTCAAGTAGATTAAACTCTTCAGTGGGGCAGTAGGATTTAAAGATGATTTAGTTGAAAAATTATAATAGGGAAGACGGGTGTTTTTAGGAATAGATTTGAATGAGAAAAAGGGAAGTGACAAAAACAACCAGGTTGTTTCTTAGACAGAATAGAGCCCTAGTTGCAGCCAGTTTAAAGGTTTTAATTTAATTTAAACAGTTTTACTTTGGAATGCTTACCTCTGACTTGTGAGGGGGTCTGTACCCACCCAGGTAACTGTGCTATCCAGTGGATCAAGTCCAGTGCTAGAATGAGGACAAATGTTGAGGAGGAAGGACTGTGTGGCAGATGAACAAGATGTTTTAGGGACACAGCAGGATGTGGATGGTGTGGCTGCTCTTTGTGCATTCATGGTGGCAGCTTGCCGGGTGGCCTGGCTATCAGTGCCCTGTGTTTGCTCTTTTATTGTTTCATACCATTTGGTGCCAGTGATATTCTGGCAGCTGACACCATCAGCAGGTGCTCCTAAAAATACCAAGCAACCCTGGGAAGACAGGAGGAGGAAGTAATGTTTGTGGCCACCTAGGGCCTTGTGCTACCATTTCACAGGACATTGGCTTTTGTTTTTTGTTTATTATTTTTTAAACCAAAGGGTGCCACCTTTCTCTTGGTGGTTCTTTGAAGACAGCAAGATTCCACTGCTATTCTCTGTTCTTAAGAAGGGTCATGTGTGAGAGAATGCATAACCCTGAGATAATAAGAGGGAGCTGGACCAACTTGAAAAGGCCACATTTGGAATAAAACAAGTCAATACTACTGTCCAAGCAAAGCATGGAAGTCAAAGTTTTCATATCAAAAATTGACTTTCCAGGCTGGGCATACGGCTCAGTGGTAGAGTGCTTGCCTGGCATGCTTGAGGCCCTGGGTTCAATCCCCAGCACCACAAAAAGATAAAAATAAAATATATTTTAAAAAAAATGGGGCTGGGGTTGTGGCTCCATGGTAGAGTACTCACCTAGCATACATGAAGCACTGGGTTCCATCCTCAGCACCACATAAAAATGAAATAAAGATATTTTTTTAAAAAATTCAAAGCCAGTCCCAGCAATTAAGCAAGGCCCTTAGCAATTTAGCCAGACTCTGTCTAAAAATAAAAATTAAATAAATAAATAAAAACCCTTCCAAACAAACCATACAAATGTGTAAGAATTTTTGGTTTATATCCAGTGTGTTCTTCCTCAAGGACACATGATATTCACATGCAGATAATAAGAAAGATGCATTCTGGATCCAGCCACATTAAACAGACCTGAATCATTGTTCACACGACCAGCAAATTCTTAGTATTTATCCATGCTTCAGTCTGGTTGTACTGTGGTCCAAAGCACAGGAGTGCTTTGCAGGCATATCTGAGATAATGGATGACTTCTGCTGGGGTGGTAATGGCTTCAGGTTCAAAGCAATTTTACTCACCGAGCACCACACACATACACACACACACACAAAAAAAATTAAAATAAAATATATTTAACGATAAAATATATAAATAAAAATAATATGTATAAAAAATTAAAAAAAAAACAGGGCTGAGGTTGTGGCTCAGTGGTAGAGTGATCATCTCCACATTTACTTCAAAATATTGGGTCTGTGGAATGGAGTCATCTTTCAGAAAAAACCTGGCATAGCAAAAGGTAGTACCTTTTTTTTTTTCACTAAGTTTCATTAAGCAATCAGATCCGAGAGAAGAAATGTCTTACAGCAAAAATAACTCGTTCATTAAAAACTGTCCTTAAGAAACTATATTGCCCTTACACATGTCACATGGAAAACCTTTATTAACTTAGAATATTACAAAGTATTTAAAATCTGAAAGTGGCCTAGAATATTTAATTTCATTCAATCAGTCAAAAGTATTTTCATTTGAATCCTTCAGGTCAATTGGAGAGTCAGGAGCTGTTCTGAAGAGGGTTGAGCAGTGAGTGGGAGATGGCAAATGGAAATAGTGAGAGTGGCCACTCTCTCTTACAAAGGAGTCTGACTGAACAAAATAGCAATAGACCAGAGAGAGATGGAGGATGAAGGTGGTTTCTTTGGTGCTTGTTTTTAGGAAAGGGCATTCTTAGCATATTCATTGTTGTTAATAATAAGGCCAAAGAGGGGCAGTCTGTAGATATAAGCAAGGATGATGAGAAGGAAAAGTCTGTATGAAGGTGGGAAAAGATGGAACCCAGAGCAGAGAAGGACAAAAGAAGGAGTGAGCCCAGGATTATAGGGAGTGTCTCTTCCATAGGGACAACAAAGAGGGAGGAATAGACCCCAAAGCAAGTGAGTCTCTGTGGACTTAGGGCTTCGACTTTGAGAGAGCTCTTGTCTGAGCTGTTTACTGGAGTGAACACTTTCTCTGTGTGGTAGGTGATAAGCTTCTGTGTGAAGAGTGCAGGCAGATTCATTAGTCTGGGGGATTTGTGAACAGTAGTGAAGGTTGGACCTATGGCCACTGTAGGAAATGAGAGCAAGCTATAAGAGACCCTCATCTGGAGATAAGGCCATCTGGAGATTTGAGACCAAGACTGTGTAGCATCATTCAATGCATGATTGTGAGGTTTTTCTATCACAGAACTCAGCAGCACTGATGGTGGTCCTGGGGTGAGGCAAGGAACACGGGAGGTAGATTGGGGTGAGGGACAATAGAGGGATGATGGAGGAAAATTTTGGATGATACTAAGAGGGTTGAAGTGATAGGATAAGGAAATCATGATGGGTAGACTTAACAGAGCTTGGGAAGGTGGCATCTGAGATCAGTTCTACAGCCCCCTTTGTTAACAAATGAGGAAACAAAAGGTTCGGTGAGTTTACATTTAACCACTGTTGTTTTCTGATGAGTATGTCACCCAGCATGTCACTATAACATGTTTGCTAGTTTCCCACGTAAACTTTGTAATAAGTGGAGATTTCATGGTTGAACAAGGCCCTGGATCATAGACAGAAACAACAGTATACAAGAAAAGGAAATAAAGCTTTGAAGCTTATTTATAAAATTATGCTGAGTCAAGAGGCACATATATGAGCTATGCATGTCAACTGTGTAAAAGATTTCCACATGCCTCAGTGTACCCAGAGAATAAACTCATACTCGTACTTCATGAATTTTGTCCTGAAAATAATATTTTAGCTTCTTTCAGTAGAATTTAAGGGCTATAAAGACCAGGATATTGTCTTCCCTACAACAGTATACCCATGAACCTAGAACAGGGCCTAAATAATATAATAATATAATAACAGGGCATTCAATAATATGAAAGTATTTGCTGAAAAAAATGAATACATGAAACTTCCTCTTGGCCTCTTACAGGTACCTATGAGTTAAAACTGAACTTATTTTGCACCTACCCAAAAGAATCTTGTCTTTCCTTGTATTATTTATTTCAGTTAAAAAATGTTTTCATTCAACTGGTCAATATAATGGAAAAATAGGGAAATGTTAATGATTCCTCCTTTATCCCCATTTCTAGAACTAGTTGGTCCCATATCTTCTCAACTCCATCTTGGAAAAAGTGGATCAATAGTTTCCCTGCCCCACCTCCCACTCCTTGCAGATCTTCCTCACTTCTCCAACTAGATTATTGGATTAGGCCCATATTTAGCTTCCCTTTCTTCATTGATCCAGTGTTATTCCCAAACATCCACCACTGCCTGAAAATATGACCCATCATTCTCTATAGAATAAATATCCTCAGTGCAGGTTCCTTTTAGCAGTTTGTAGAATCTAAATCCTTCTTATGTTTGGGGTTTCACCACCTCCCACCTGTCACCTTTTCCATCCAGAATAAATCTATACCTTTGTGATTCCATGCCTTTTCTCATGCTGCTCCCTCTGTTTAGCATGTGCTTGCCTCCTAGATCACCAAAAGTTTTATTTATTATTAGCTTATCTTCCAAGGAGCTTCCTCCGTTGAAATTCATACAGTGATTACTCAGTTACATTTTTTGGTACAGAAAATATTTCTTTTTAAAAAATATTTATTTTTTAGTTGTAGGTGGACATAATATCTTTATTTCATTTTTATGTGATGCAGAGGTTTGAACTCAGTGCCTCATGTGTGCTCAGTGAGCACTTTACCACTGAGCCACAACCCCAGCCCCCAAAAAATATTTTTTAAAAAAATTATATATTATTTCCAAAAGATATGGAATAATATTTGTGATATAAGGTCAAAAGAAAACAGCATATTTAAATTAATATTCAAATACCATACACTGATGAATATAAAATAGAAACAGATGTTTGACTCCCTCATAATTAAATTAAATAAAAAATAACTGTAAAAATTATTTTTGCAGAGTTCTGATTAACAAAAATCAAAATCTTTTTAGATTATTTTCTTTACTTGTCTAATTCCAAGTAATATATATTATTTAGAAAATAAGAGCCTATTGTTAATTCAGATGAGCCAAATACTTTCTTCATGAAACAGAATTGGAAAAAAATATCAAGCTTTTGATTTATCATATAGAGGAGTTAATTCATTTATGAAAATGAAGCAAACCGTAAAATGTGTCATCAATGACTGATTTACATTCTGTTATACAACATTAAAATATAAGAATTTTACTTAAAGAACAGGATAGGTGGGCTGGGGATGTAGCTCAGTGGTAGAACTCTTGCCTGGCATGAAGAGGGCTCTGAGTTCAATACCTAGTACTATTAAAAAAATAATAATAATAACAGGCTAGGATATAAGCACTTGTAAATATCTGCTCAGTAGAATTTAAGTTGCTATGCCATTTGTTAAGAGGAAATTAACTAACATCCATCAAACTTTTAGATGCATAATTAGTAATTATAAAATTGTTTCTTCTGTGGGCTTGTTTGTTTCTGACTCCTCGGCCCCCCACCCCCCGCCTTCTTCTGTCTTATTAGAAATTGAGATTCAGACAGGAGTGGGATCCAAATGGGAATGGATATGTGCTTCAGCAAATAAATCTTGTCCACTTTGGTTGTGGGCCATGAATTTGTTTCTTCTGGACAATGTGGCTTGTGTTTCTGAAAAAAAAAAAAAAAAAAAAAAAGGCCCATTAAGGGTTGAAGTGAACAAATTATGCACAGCCAGAGAATTTGAGGGAATGTGGCCAGCATGTGTTGTCTTTAGGAAATATGCCCTGATACGTATGTGCTACCCATCTTTGAGATTTGAAGGAAGTGGTTGGGAAGCTGAAGGCATTCCTTTTGCAGTATGTTAATCAGTGGTAGCACCAAAGGGTAGCTTGGAGAGTGAAATTCCCTCATCTCCAAAACTACCTCCAATAAAAACACGATCTAACTTAATTCAAACAGTGTACTTCCTATGCAAACACAGCCCTGGACTCATGCCCTGCTGCACTCTTCCATCTGGACCATTTGCACTCCAAAAGTCTCTTGTCTGGAAATTCTGGAGCCATTACTAATGCTCATTAAGCCCTGAACTTGACATTCTAATAGCATCACCCAAGGATCAAATCATAGGCAATAGCAAAAAGAAAGGTCTGACCCATTTGGTTGTGTTTCATTTATAACTGCCAATTTTTTCTTAGAAGGAATATAAATATCTAGTATAACCGACTTTCCTTTAATAACTGCACCATCAAGGAACAAATTTCTTTTATTGTTTTCCATTTTAAGCTGATCTTTTTCTTTATGTTGATGGGCAAACTGTTGAGCTGCTACCATTTTCTTTTATTTGATGCTCCTAAGTATAATCCTGGTTCTTTCTGTTTTCTCAGTCTAGGAAACATTTCCACATCCTCCCAGAGTTGGAACTGTAGTAAACCTTTAATTTGGTCACACATTCTCAATTGTTTTTTTCCTGAGGGTCATAAAAATTACTTCACAACAGATGGAATACATAGGAGTTTAGCCATTGCTCAACTCGAGAATGAACTCTGAACTGCCTACTTCCCTGGGTCTGTTTCCACTTCTGTACTTGCCTTGACTTCATCTACATTTACCTCACATCCTTTTGCTATCCAACTCCTGATCTCACTTCTAGCTTTCATCATTTCTGCCTGGAGAGCCTGGTTTGCTTTTCTCTCTGAAGCCAGTCCAGCACAGCATCAGACCTGGAGCCAGCCTTCTGGGGTTCAATATCCATCTCTACCCCTTTCTAAGTAATGACCTCTTATCTAAACTCTGAAACCCTCAGGGCCAATCTTCTGTGCACTGGATTCCTCAACTACAAAATAAGGATATTGATAAGAATCTCTGTTACCCAGAAGTTATGATTTCTTCATGAATTCATGTGTGTAAAGTGCTGAGAACAATATCTGCATACAGAAAGTTCTAATTATTTCAGAAATGAGCAGTTAGTTCTTCAAAGAAAGGGAAGTACATTTGAATAACTGTAGTTATGTAAATTTTACATGGGTCACTTCCTGTTCTGAGATAAAATCTTCAATGTAAATATTAAAAATTATCATCTACATCTTACCTTGAGTTTAGTTGAAATGTGTTAAATGTAGATTGTTTATTCTGCCCCAGTTCTATAGCCAGGATTCCCACCTATTCCGTCTCTACAGCACTTCTTAGCTGCAACTACAATCCATGGCTCCCAGGGGTACATGCTGACTGCATCTGACCACTCTCATCTAAGATGGTCTCAAGAGGACTGGCCAGAATGGCTCACTTCTGTTCAAGAGGCTTTCTGGAAGAGAGCCTTAGGAATTACAGCATATAGAAAGAGTTGATTTTCCTAGGATGAGAATGATTCTATTCACCCAGAGAGAAATTTCCTGAGCTGCCTACAAGTACCTAAATATCATAATTAGATTTATTCTCTTGGCCTCAGGTCCCTCCAGCTTATCAAAATAAAAATGTTGCCAACTCAGTAAGTTGTATGTGACTGAGGTTAGAAGTCCAGGAAGAGGTGGGGGGAGAGATAAATTGAAGTGTGGAAACAAATGGGCAACTCTCAGGGGCCCCTTCCTAAAGCCAGCTCTGTGTCCTAGGCTGACTCAAGACGAATAGCTCTGGACTTTGCAGCTAAGAAGAACTCTTCCTGAGGAAGAATCTCTCAAGATAGTACTCAAAAACCCCACAGACTTTTCAAGTCTTGAGTGAAAAGAGTATCACCTGCATGGATCACACTTGCCAGATTTCACTTACTTGGATTCTTATCTAGAGAATGACACCAACAAAAGAGTAAAGAGGGTTTTGCTGCGTTTGCTGATAACATCTGTCAATTGACTGTAAAGCAATAGTTTATGGCTTTAAGGCTGGTTGTAAAATAAAGGCCTTTGGGACTGTAGAGTTTGGGATCAGAGCTGCCGCCTGAATTGAATCTGCCATTTCTTCACGTGTGGTTTCATGATCACATTTAATCCTTTTATTTCTGGCAGGTGTAGAGTTATAAGGAATGTTGTATTGAGTTGGACAAGGACACCCAGCTGAAGGGCAAGTGGGGACTAACATCCAGCTACAATCTGCTTGCCTAACTGAGCACCTTGACTTGGGAAAGGATCTCCCTAGACTGGAAAAAGATGCCTTTTAAACATCTCAGATATTCTCCCATGGTTAATGCACAAGGATGCGTCAAAGAAGCATCTCTTACCAATTCCCACAACATTGGTCCATGGGATGCAATAGCAATCTTGATGGATGTTTTAAGCTGCTCAGAATTCTGAACCCTTTAGCTATGATGAGGAAATCCTCTTTTAGGTAGGTCTTCAGTGAAAGCAGAGCCCACCTTATAAGCCAAGCCGGCCAGATAACTTGCCAGCTTCCCTTGATGCCAAGGCAGAAAGAAAAACACCAGTCAGATGCACATTTCTTAGACTGAGTTGGAAGTTTGAAATGCACAGAAAAGAGCCTGGAGAATTCTTTGGGGGCATCAACATATTAAACTCTTCAAAGGAGCAGAGGCAGGGGTAGCAGAGCTGCAGGAAGAATCATCCATTCCTGGTGCTGCTATGAAGACTTCACAAGCCAGGCTGCTGAGATTCAAGACTAATTCTGTCAAAGGGTACAACCGGTTGTAAACCCTTAGGCCCTGTGTTCTAATCTCAATCTCTTTCTTTAGCAGAAAATTCTTTTTGTTAAATCGGCTTTGTGATTTACAATTAAGACCCCTTAGAACATTTTGCTAGAAATATTATCAGACAGGACCATGCATCCCCCTCCCACCATAAAGACAGATATACTGTCTGGGCTGTCAGCCTGTTATCCTGGCTCAGGATCTAGTCCTCTCCCACCCTTTCAGAAATCTTAGATTATCAACTCTCCATTACTTTTTTATGTGTTTAAACTTCCCTTTCATCCAGATCCTTTCTATCAATATTTCAACATGATTACATCCAGTTAAGGAAAATTATTTTCCTTGAGCCCACATATCTGTCTAGCTGTTGTCCTACCCCAGGGCTTACCAACTGGTGTGCCAGTGTACTGGGTGTTCCAAGAATGGGTTCTAGATGTGCCGCGATATTTTGAGGATTGTAAATATTTATGGCAATAAAAAATTAAACCAGTTTTACAACCATTCAAGACTGAACAGTTGAAATTATATTTGAACACTAGTTTTATAGTTCTTGCTCCAAGTTCTGAAGTCAATAATTATTATTTTGTGCTCAAATTACGTGGCATAACACCCAACCCCAAAGTGCAAACATGAGTGCCTCCTCCTCTTTTATTTTTCCCCTCCAATTATTTCAGTTGGTCTCATTTGATCAAGGTTTGTTTATCTTCCTTTTGCAGATGCATATAAAATAGTACTTGCTTTTGCACTTGATTTAACCTACTCTATTTTTTTTTTGCAATTTTTCCCTTTGCACATGTAGAATATGTTTGATTATTTCCTTGGTTTCTATCATGACAGATAGGAGACAAGGTGGGATTAGCTCTTAAGAGGGACACTTGTTCAGCCATGTGGAGGAGAAGCCTCTGAGGTATTTTTCTCACATGCCAGGTAAAACAGGGAAGACCAGTCACTTTTGTACACTCTCAGGGGTCAAGGTATCTCCAGAGCCGCAGTCTTCTCTGGCACCCACCCTGATGTCTCCATCCCATGTTTTAGAGTCTCAGGTTGTCCCAACAGAGATGTGACTGCCTCAGCTGAATTTTCAGTTGTTTTTAATGCTCAGCAACCCTAATTGTGAAATTCTGATTTTGGTCCCCGCTGTGGCTGTTCTAACATTGTGGGAGAGAGAGAGAGAGACACTTTGTAAACTACTAAAGATGGCTGGTGGTCCTCACATTTAGCTCTTAATTGTTGGTTACCCACATCAGTTTCCCATCATTTTTCTGTAGACTTCACCACAACAAGCTAATTCCATCTGCTTTGTGGGTGTTGACCTTCCACTGGAATATTCTGCTGGTCACCAGGGAAAGTTTCAGCAATTAGACTCCCACCTAATCCCACAGACTGTATATGTTCCAACTCCTGCTAGAATGGCATCCTCAGTATCCCTTAAAAATATTATTTTCTGCTGGGTGCAGTGGCACACACCTGTAATCCCATCAGCTTTGAAGGCTGAGGCAGGAGGATTGCAAGTTCAAAGCCAGCCTCAGCAATTTAGGGAGGCCCTAAGCAACTTCATGAGACTCTGTCTCAAAATAAAAAAAATAATAACAAAAGACTGGCTGAGTAGCTAAGCACCCCTGAATTCAATGCCTAATACCAAGTATTTATATATATATATATTATTTATATTTATATATAAAATTTTCAAGGTTGAAGTGGAGTTCAGTGGTACAGTAATTGCCTAGCATGCACAAAGCCCTGGATTCAATCCCCAGCATCACACAAAAAAGACTATTTTCCATGTATGCAATGATGGGAAAAATGTCAACATTCTTACCTTTCTCAAATATGCCTTTATCAACCATTCTTAAAGAGTTGTCTATGCTTCCTGTCTTCATTTGCTAAATTCTCAGTCAATTGTTTACAGTAATTGAGCACTTGCCTCTCATACCTGAAGCACACTGGGTTTGATCCTCAGCACCACATAAAAGAAATAAATAAAATAATATATCGTGACCATCTACAACATAAAATAAAAGTGTTTTTTTTAAGCATATGGACAATTCTATCTTCCAACTTTCTTTCTGAGTTTTCCAGTCATTCTCAGACATAAGCATTCCCAGGTGTGTGCACTTCCAGAAGTGTCTGCTGAGGTACTTATGCCCACTTTTCAATCAACCCTTTTTGATTCATCCCCAGTTCCCCAAAGACATCACATAAGTACTAAACATTGCATCAGTCCACAACATGCAGCATCATAGCTCCCATACAGCTAGAAACACTCTCTTCTTTGGATTCTATGTTGTAACCCTCTCTGGATTCCCTCCCACTAATGCTCTCACCTTTCCATTCATTCTCTCACAGCAGATTCATCCTCCTTGAGTCCTTCATTAAACCTTGATATCCTCAAAGCTCAATACTACTCAGTTGCCTCTTTTCACTCTATGATATATCCACTGGCAATCTCTTCATCAAAAGGCCATCATTTACCTCTATCTGTAGATCACTTCCTAATTTATACATCTAGCCTGGACATTCTTGACTGAGAACTTCCACAAAGCCACATTCCTACCCTCATATTCTCATGGAAATCTCAAAGGCATCAAATATAAATTTAACACTCTTCAAATTAGAGCTACATCTCCCTAACTCCACCACCACTACCCCAGCACAACATTCACCCAGTCCACATCATTGATCTCCTTAGAGTGTTACTCATGTGAATATCACCGTAGTCCTCCTAGTCATCTAAGCTAAAAACTAGGACTTATCCTTCATACCTCCTTCACCTCTACTTCCCCTATTCAAATCATCACAAATCCTATTAATAGTAACTCCTAAATATCTTTAGAATCCATTCTCTTCTTCCACCTTCTGCCTTCATTATCCTGTTTCCATCATAACATACCTAAGTTACTGAATTCATTCCCTACCTGGTACCTGGTATATGAGAGTCCTTTGTGGCTTACCAGAATCTAGTTACTGAAACCAGGGCATATTAGTCAGTATTTCCAGAGAAACAGAACCAATATTGTAAGTCTATGCATACACACAAGAGAGAGAGAGAGAGAGAGAGAGAGAGAGAGAGAGAGAGAGAGAGAGAGAGAAGAGAGTTGGCTCATATGATTGCAGAAGCTAATAAGTTTGAAATGTGTAGATCTGCAAAGCTGGCTAACAAGGCTTGAAATTCAAGTAAAAGCTAATGCTGTAGTTTTTGTAGTTTTTCTAAATGTGCAGGATAGGCCATCAGGCTGAACACTCATGCAGGGTTTCTATGTTGTGATCTTAGGGCAGAATTGCTTCCTCTTCAGGAAACTTCAGTGTTTGCTCTTATGGCCTTCAAATGATTGCTTGGGGCCCACCCACATTATGGAGGGTAATCTACTTTACTTAAAGTCAGTGATTGTAAATGTTAATTATATTTCATACATTTGATTCAAGCAGAAAATACGATATGTCAAGAGCTTTGTAATGTTTTGAACAACTAATAATAAAAAAAAAGAAAAAATAAATGTTAATCATACCCACAAATACCTTCACATCAACATCTAGATCAGTGTTTGACCAAAACACAAGGCATCATGGCCCAGCCAAGTTGACCTGTTAAACTTAACCATCAGGGTGACAGCTCTAAGCTTGTTTTCTTATACATATAAGAATATCAAAGAGTATCTATCTCTTGAGGCATTTGTGCATGCAAATGAGTTAATAAGTATAAAATATTGGCATCAAAAGTAAAGCATATAGTATGCATGGAATAAATGTTATCTGTTATCATTAGTAGTACTAAATTACAAATCTGGTCACATTAATCACTTGCATGAATCATTTCAATTACTTTGTAATGGTTTGGATCTTAAATCTTAAATGCCCTTCAAAGACCCATTTTAACCATAAGATTGGTTGCCAGGTTGTGGTGCTGTTGGGAGAGGGTGGAACCTTTAGGATGTAGGGCCTAGTGAAAGAAAACTAGAGGTTGTGGTTTTACATGTATATTTTTCCATTATCATAGTTTTTCACTTTCACATTTTACTTGGTTCTTTTTTCCATAATGCCTTTTGGAAATATATTTGAACAGATCCTTTCAATTTCCTCTACTACATAGGTTTGTAATATGAATTCTATTTGTTTATTTATTCTATTCTATTCTATTCCCCCCCTCTCCCAGCAGTGAGTTAACTTTTGTGCTTTGTAATTTCAGATTGTGAGTTTATCTCTAGCAGCAAGTATTTTCCATGAGAATTCCCAGTACTCAGTTCCAAGTTTGCCTCTCCAGGAACCCTTCATGTCCCATTGCTTTCTGTATCAATGCTTATTTAGAGATACATGGGCTCTGTATTGCAATATCAATGAGAATCAGAAACACAAAACAAAAATGGCATAGACTTGGCATTCAGATTTCTCCAAGATATCTCCTTTACCACCTATTTCTTACTTTCTTTCAATGTCTCTTAACTGATAGACTGACTATTAGCTCTTCTTCCAAGGTCCAATTTATATGCAGGAAAAGCACTGAATAAGTATTAGCTACTATCCCATCCCTTCATGTTCATGTTCACCATGAACAGTGTCTACATGGTTTGCCTCCAATTCCTGACTGCTCATTATAGCTTCACCCTTAAGGTCTATGACTAGTTATAAGGACCATCAGGATGCTGGTAAACCAACCCTATTCAAGACTACATGCTTTGAGTTCCTATTGCATTCTTATTACCCAGATATTTCATATTTGTGCTTTGGAGTATGCTTTTTTTGTGTGTGTTTTAAGTTTATAATGTATTTTGCTGCTTTCCCACATGTTTGCTAATGAAAAGGGTATTTCCCCAAATCAATTCAATCTGGAATCTTAACCAATAGTCTAGATTGACATTGTTAAAAAATGCACAAGGTAATTCTTATGTGCACAAAAGTTTGGAAACCACATATGAATTATGGATTCTAATAATTATATTTTTAAAAAATATTCATTTTAGTTATTGATGGAGCTTATTTTATTCATTTATTTTATGTGGTGCTGAGACTTGAACCCAGTGCCTCACACATGTAAGGCAAGAGCTCTACCACTGAGCCACAACCCCAACCCCAATACTTACATTTTTTAGTCACCCCCCACCACCACGCACACACACACTCATCCATCACTCTATCTAGGCAAAGCAATTACTTTATTTCAATTTTCCTTCTTAAACATTTTAGTCCCCCCACTATATCTAATATACTTGGATCATTAAAGGGTTTTCTTGAATGAAATTCCTGCACTTAGACCTTCTCCCTTAAAATTCTACCCACCTTATACCACAAGATTGATCTATTTATGGCATGCATCTATCTAAGCCCAACATTTTTCCATTCCCTACAAGGTAAATCTCAGACTTCTTAGAACTCTATATCATGACCATTGATTACCTAGCTTACATCTTACCCCTTGCTTTTTATCTCTATGCCTGAACCTCAGGTGGTTTCTTACAAAATGCTATTTAACAAACTCACTCATATTAGAATGACTTTCTCCTCATATCCCATTCTTCCTAACCTGACAATTTATTCATGTTTCAAACTCAGTTCGTGAAACATCTCCTCTAAGAGACATTAGAGAAAAACACTTCAGTCCTTCTGAGTTTCTTATGTCCCACCCACAAATTTCTTGAAACTCCTTTCAGGTCAAAACAACTAAGGAAAAGTCCCATACCTGTTTTCACATTCAATGAATTGTTCAAAGTTAGTTCAATGACTTTAATAAGCTTCAAAGAAATCTGGTAAGGAAATTCTAAGTCTTTTTCCTATTCTATCAAAGCAGTAATCTGAGGTGAGTACCTTCATGTTTGCTTTTCTCCAGATGCCAAATGGTATTTTTTAAACCACATTAGGATTTACATGTGGATGAATTAATTCATGTTTTTTAAATTCTTTGAACCTTAAGTGTTCAAAGTGAAGTGGAGTTCTTCCTTGAACTACAGGCAGAGCAAGGTGCCTCACCTCTCTCCTCCCCAAATACCATATACAGACCCTGTCATAAAACATTATGTCTCATAAGACAAAAGTTTCCAAAGGAAGTTTTTTTTTCCTTTAAACTCAGCATTTGACTTAGAGTTTGGCACATAGTACATACTCAATAAATATTTGTTGAGCAGAAATAAATTATTAAAAATCTCAAGAAATCTAGCTCTTTCCAATGAGCTATATTCTATCTTGAAATTTTATCTGCTTTAGAAAGCTTAACTGGGTGAGAAAAACATGCAAATCTTAGGGTAAAAAGTTTTTCACTAGGTTATGTGCTTGGAAAAGGGAATCAGTTCTTTGGAAAGATTTTAACTATTGTTAAATGTCCAGTTAGATCCCCCATGTTAAATAACACTTGTAGTAGAATTTTCCTTATATAATTTATAGGCTTTTCCTCATTTAGTCTATCAGAAAATAGCAATAAAAAGTAAAGTGTTATTGAGAAAAATAATAGAGGCTCGTCTTAAATTTGCAATCCTCCTGCCTCAGCTTTCTGTGTCCCTGGGATTACAGGCCTGCACCACCACATCCAGCTCTAAGGCACTTTTAAAAATTTCATTTGGCATCTGAAGAAAAGCAAATGTGAAGACACTCACTTCAAATTACTCTGTTTTGATGGAGTTAGTAAAAAGACTAAGAATTTTCCTGCTAGATTTCTTTGAAGCTTGTAAAAGTCATCGAACTAACTTTGAACAATGCATTGAGTATAAAAACAGGCATGGGAATTTTCCTTAGCTGTTTTGACATGCAAGGGGTGTTCAAGGGAATTGTGGAAGGGAAATAAGAATAGGAAGGACTGAGGAATACTGGAGCTTTGAGTGATTGAGTGCAGTTTGGTAGTTCAATTGTTATCTCTTCATCTTTACACTAAGAAGGTGATATACACCATAAATCTCTGCTCTGCCATGTTCATGATTTCCAAAATTTAAAATTAATTCGTTTCAAATGATCCCTTTGTCTCTACATCTGAAAAGAGGCCACCTGCAGAAAAGTGGCAAACATGTCACATGGACCAAGTCCCCATGTAAACCTCCCCTTACAACTCTCTGGAGTTGTCCCTACTTCCCAAGCATACACTCATGCTTCCTAAGTGCCATCATCTGTACAACCCATTCACTTCCACAAGAATATTCATACAGACTTTGTAGTCAGCATCTAGGTCTTGTCTCTAGGTACTTCTCTAGCTCACCTCTACAGACCAACCAGAAAGCTTAAAAACAGATTAAAGTCCTATGCACCAAATCCTCAAATTCTGGTTGAGTCAGATTGTCAGAACATACAAAGAACTCAAAACTCAACAGCAAAAACAAAAAAAAAAAAAAAAAAGGAAAAGAACAAATAATCCTATTTGAAAAAACAGGCAAATTATCTGAATATATGTTTCCCAAAGAAGATAAACAAATGGCCAAAAGCATATAAAAAATGTTCAACGTCACTAATCATCAGGGAAATGCAAATCAAAAATCACAATAAGATAACATCTCACCTGAATTAGAATAGCTATGATAAAAAATATAACAAATGCTGGTGAGGAAACAGAGGAAGGGAACTCTTGTATACCATTGGTGGGAATGTAAGTTAGTATAGCCACTATGGAAAATAGTATGGAGGGCCACCCCCCCCCAAAAAAAAAAACTAGAAATAGAATTACTCCATGGTATAGCAATTACATGTTGGGTATACATCCAAAAGAAATGAAATCATCATATCAGTAATGTCTGTACTTTCAAGATTATTGCAGTATTATTCACAATAGCCAAAATATGCAATCAACCAAAGCGTCTACAAACGGGAGAAAGGATGAAAAAAAATGTGATAAATACATACAATGAAATATTATTCAGCTATTAAAAAGAATGAATCCTGTCATTTGGGACAACATGCATAAACCCGGAGGACATTAAGTGAAATAAACCAGGCACAAAGACAAATACTAATGTTCTCAGGGTTATGTGGAAGCTAAAAATATTGATTTCAGAAGTCACTATTGGTTAGGAAGGGGAGGGAGGACAGAGGGACGCTGGGTAATGGGTAACAAACTACTGAAGGAGAAATAGTTTCTAATGTTCTACAGCATGGTAGGTTAACTCTAGTTCACAGCAACTTATTATGTTATTAATAAAGAATCAGAAGAGAGAAATTTAAAAGTTCCTAACACAGTACTGCAAAAAACTATTATGTGCCTCTTTTACCATACTTCATATTGTTGATGAAATTAAAGAATATTTGATAAAATCAGGGAAAAAAGTTCCTAAAACAAAGAAGTGATAGTAAGGATACGGAAATGCAAATTAACAGATTTGATCCTTATGCATATATCAAATCTTCATACCATATTCCACAGATATGTAAAATTGTTGTATATCAATGCAAAAATATTTTGCCAGAATCATGTAATCAGATATGAGATCCCTTCTAAATACTTCTCATTTTGGGACCACTGTGCTGGTTGACAACAAAAAATAAATATTTTGGGGGAAGGAGGGTAAAATATATAACTAAAAGATGAAAAGTTTCACTTCCCCTAGAAAGGGAAAATATTGTAATTAGTGTACTACCATGATCACCATTTCAAGAAATAGCTTTTGGGATTCTGGGTGTATCTCAGTGGTGAGCATTTGCCTAGCGTGCATGAGACATTGGTTCAAACCCCAGCACCACCAAAACCAGAAATATCTTCCACACAATAGTCAAGAAATGGAAACAACCCAAATGCCCAATAGTGGATCAGTGTGTGAGCAAAATGCAGTCTGTACCCATCATACGATGTTATTTATCATTAAAAAGGCAGGGAAATTCTAACACATGCTGAAACACAGATGAGCTCATTATGCGGAGTGAAGTAAGTCAATCAAAAAAGACAAATACTATATGATTCCACTTACACGAGGTACCTACAATAGTCAAATCCGTCATAGAAACACAAAGTAGAATTGTTGCCAGGATCTAAAAGGAGGGAAGAAAGGAAAGTTGTTATTTCATGGGTATAGTGTCTCCGTTTTCCAAGATGAAAGAATTATGGAAATTAATGGCAAAAGTACCTATATTTAGCACCACTAAATTATACACTTAGAAATAATTAAGACTGTAAATTTTTTGTTATGCCTTCAGGTTGAAAAACTAAATACCTTGTGACTCAGAGTAATTGACATTGCCAGTTTAGATTCAATTAGAAGAAGTAGAACTCACATAATATTTGAGCAAAATTAGGGGGCATATTTTCATCTATGTATGTATGTATGTATTTGTTTGTTTGTTTAGCAATACTGGGGATATCAAGGGCCTTGAGCATACTAGGCAAATACAATACCATTGAACTATGCCCTATCCTTTTTTTTTTTTTTTTTTTTTTTTTACTTTGAGACAGGGTCTCACTAAATTGCCAAGACTGACCTCAAACTCACAATCCTTCTGCCTAAGCCTCCTAAGTTGCTGGGAAACCTGTGCATTCTCTTACAAAATCAAAATATTTATTTATTGTGTATCTGCTGAGCTTTAGCTTCATAGAAGCTTGGTTAGCCCTGGGTCAGTCTTGCTCTTATCTAGAAAAGATCAGATTTAGTCCTGGGTGTCCCAAGATGTATTTTTGGCAACCGGACTTTTCCATATCTAGATGGTTTTCTGTCAGGCTAGTGTTGCTCCTACTATTACAAAGGATGACTTGGAAGTTCAAGTCCAAATTAGAACTGATCAAATATGGCTCCTATGGGTTTTCTGGGTCAGGAGCAAAATAAGGAGCTCATCATTTGTCAAAGTTGGGAAATTCTCAGCCTCTTATTAATTCAACTCATATGTTTATCCCTAAATCTTACAATCTCAAGAGTCTGGGAAATTGTGACACAAGTCACTAGTGAGAGATGAGGCAAGTATTCTTTAGCCAAGGCCACATGTTCCACTCCCTCCCTGTAATCCTTGCATATCTGAAAAGAGGGTGTGTTGCTGTAAACAGGCACAGATGTCTACCAGTCAGGACTTCAAGATCTCCTTGAAGATCCCTGTTTGTAGTTCAGATTCATGTACTATCTTCTCAGGGCTGCATCTGTAATATAATTAGAGAAGGCACTTATATAGGGAGAGAATTAACAGAAGAGGCAGACCCCTGAAATTCAACAAATCCAAGAATAATCTGTATTTGATGACTTGTTTTCTGACAAGGATATTTGTTAAGACTTGTTAAAATATGCAACCTGAAACTTGCTAATATCTCCAAAGCAAAAGTTCACACCACCACCACACCTTTCCCTCCCCCTCTGATTCTTGGCATGCTATCTACAAGTGCCAAATACTTCTTTTATTGGGTTATGCTTTGCAACCCACCTAGCATTCATATAACCCATTCACATTCAACATCAGAGGCTGAAAGTAACTTCTGCTCTAAGCACAATTAAAACATAGCCAAATATAAATCCCAATATTCTCATCTCTCCACCTGTGAAATTTGGCTTCATGACATGAACAAATGAACTTCTCAGAATAGTGGAAAAAGATAAAAGCCAAAAATACAAATGTAACTAAAGTCACAGCTGTAATGTTGAATATGAGGAATACAAATTTAGGTTGCCAATATTGCTTAATGTTTAGACCTTTTTCCCAGTGCTAACCTATGTCCACAAAGCAGGACAGAAACATATCAGTAGAAGACGTTTTCGGGTGTGACAAACCACTACTATTTCTTCCATCACCTTTTTAAGATCTTTTTTCATTTTTTAAGAGAATGGGTCTCACTATGTTGCCCCAGTTGGCCCTGAACCCCTGGACTCGAGCAATTCTACTACTTTACTCAGTCTTCTGAGTAGCGAGGACAGTATGCCCATTGCACTAGCTTTTCCATCACGTTTAAAAGTTTAGGATCTAGATAGCACCCAGTGGTGAAGAAAAGAGCCTCAGAAAAACTGGATGTAAAGATTAAGTAAATGATTGTCCAATTATAAGGTTTTAGCTAACAGAAGCGAGGGGTGATTTTGTTTCAGCATTGGGGGTTTTCTTATTGACTAAACACAGAAGACACTGTCACCAATAATAGATAAAATGTCATTTATCACATAATTCACATTCAATACACATTCATAAAATAGCACAATTATCAGTAAAACTAAGGAGGGAGAATGTGAGGAGACACCCAAAGGAACTTTGTCTTGCATCTCTTGGGGAAATGAATTTTAAGGTGGTTCAGCTTTAAACATTGGGCTAAATCTGTATTTGCCAACATTATATGTGTGTAATTTATTTGAAAATAAACTCCTTTCTTTGCTTTGTACCTATAGCACTCTGAAAAATTTGGTTTCTCTAACTAAAGGACAAGACAGAGCTTTAGTGGCACTTGCTCTTCCCTCTGAGTCTTCTTTATAGTTTGGTGTCCCCTTTTACAGTGGACAAGTGAAATGGAACCAAGAAAAGTAAAATCAAGAAATGAGAGGGCTGGGGATGTGGCTCAAGCGGTAGCGCGCTCGCCTGGCATGCGTGCGGCCCGGGTTCGATCCTCAGCACCACATACCAACAAAGATGTTGTGTCCGCCGAAAACTAAAAAATAAATATTAAATATTAAAATTCTCTCTCTCTCTCTTTAAAAAAGAAAAGAAAAGAAAAGAAATGAGTACCCTCAGGGTAGCAATCATAACCAAGTTGTTGAATACCATCTGAGGTTCTTGATAAAAGCCATTGGTCTCAGCACATGCAGACTATGTGTTATCAGCTCTGCTCCTCAGTAATGCTTCATGGTTGTGACTTAACCAAGGGAAAAAACACCTGCTTTACCAACTTATTCTAACCACTTGGTTAGTTTACTATTCAAGTGAATACTCCCTTTCAACTAAAAGACTCAAAAAGAGAAACTGTAGCTTGAGCTAGGAGCCAAGTTTTATGCTTTAATCTCTGATAATTTCTCCATATGCATTAAAATGTCCTTAGCCAAATTAAATGTCAAACATTGCTTGTGATGAAACTGATGGGAAATTTTTAATTTTTAATTAATTTGAGATTCTTACCTGCTGTGAAACTACTTTTGTTTTGAGACATATACCAGATTAAGCAATTGAAAAATTAAATGACTGATGAACTAACTACTCATGTAATTGCAGCTATATAGTACTCGACTTACAGATATTAATATAAAGTAACATCTATGCTCAGATTATTCATTGCCAAGAATAAATTAATATCTCAAAGCACTACTTACAAAGAATCTAAATTCTAAAATAATATCAGTAATACTACTAATATCATGCCACTCTGTCATTTTTAAAACACTCAAACACACTCTTATCTTTAACATAGGAAATTCATTTTCACATGAGATCTGGTCCATTTTACTTTAAACCTAAAAGTTCTTCTTTAAAATTGCTTCAACTCTGCAGTTTAAAAAAGCAATTTTTTTAAACTTTGCATATCATGGGAAAATTACACATCGCAAGCAGAAAACTTGCCACTTTGCTGCTTTCTGTAATTTCTCTTATACAACATACAAAGCTATTTCATGCTTCATGAGCATCATTTCTCCTTTTATGATAATTTTTCTTTATCTACTTGGGTTTCTTTGTCATCATGACTAGTTTTAAGGTCCACTTTTGTATTCACTGAGCCCAAAACCCCTGTTATTTCACCATTCACAAGGCAGAACAGAGTCTCTAAAGGAGAAGAATATTTTTTGGAAAGATTAATTTAATTAGGTTGTATTTACTACACCAAAAAATGCCTAAAGTATTTTAAGCACACCTTGGTGCTTAGAATCTCTATTTTCCAGTCTTGAACACACGCCTTTGCTTTATGATTCAAGATAAGTCACAGATGGCCGATAGTTGCTGATTATCATCTTGAAGGCAGCCTTGTTCAAATTCAAAGAGAGCACTGGGCACAAGCAAAAACAATATCTGCCCAAACAGTATCTGCTGAGAAAAGTTCTTCATTGTTTTTGTAATCGTATCACAAGGGTTTAGCATCCCTTTCACAAGGCAGATATGGAAATCTTTTCACCACTTGTCTATTCTGTCCTCTCTCGTTTCTGTTCCTTTCCGCCCACATCCCTTCTTATGGCTGTTTGCTAATGACACCAGCACCTGTAGAGGTGGGGCTGAGAAACTAAAATTGCTTCTTATACAGCTTTGGCCCTTTGGGCACTCTCTGTCCCCAGGGAGAATTGGACTGGAAAACAGCTTTTTATCAGACTCTGTTAGGTGTGAAAACACACTTGACTCTGTTCTCAGGGTGTGATTTGAGATGTAAAACCAAGAAGTGGACTTGGCTTGAGCAGGCACTGCCTACGTTGTATGTGCACATGATCTCCTTGAGCGCTAGGTTTTGTTCTTTGCTGGACTCAGTAATATAAAAACATATTTATTGCACTATAACTTCTTTCTTTCTCAAAAATCCCAATTGTCAGTCTACTGGGTGAGAAAGATGCATGTTACACAAAGGAAGGAACATACAAAGGGAGTCTCCTTAATCTCAGAACTGAGGTTGTTTTGACATTAGAATATAGTGTATACCATAATGTTTTATGAAAGCTGCTCAATGATCCAGCTTATTTTCTTTTTTTTTTCTTCTTTCTTTTTTCTTTTATCCCCCAGTCCTGGGGATCAAACCCAGATCTTCCCCCATGTTAGGCACGTGCTCTACCATGAGTTATATCCCCAGTCCCCAGTGAATTTCTTTCAAGCTAGCAAGACTTTTCTTTTATCATGTGTAACCCTAGTATGTATTATAGAGAGTGATAGAGTCCTATCCTACTAGTCTGTAAAGATGGCTTTCAGGGAAGCCTACCTGCCTAAAGTCCTGCATTCTAATCCTGGGGCCTTAGATTTGAGGGATCTTAGACAGTACTCTGGGTTGTAGTCACAGAACCATTCCATTGCTTTTTACCTCTTTTGTATTTTAATTATACAGAATAATGGGTTTCATTGTGGCATATTTGTGCATGCAAAATATCATGCACAAATGATCACATCTACTCACCTTCAGCTGTTATGGCCACAGAGAAACATAATATGAGGATGTTCTTCCATTTCTCTCATCCTGGAGATAAAGCCAATCAAACTGGAGAGGGTCAAGGGGAAAGCACTATGAATAATTTGCCTCTTTTTACCATCACAGTGATCAAATCACCTCTCAGTCCCTTTTCTCATTGAGACGAGGAGTCAGAAAACCTGGCTCTGAGTCCTGCTTCCTGCAGCTTTGTTAGCTGTGACAAAACATTTTTCTCTGCTTTTCCTTCTGCAGTTCTAAGATACCAGGTCTGGACAATTTGGACTCTAAGAGTGCATCCAATTCTGTATCATCTAAGATTTGATGATTCCAACTGATTTAACAATTCTTTCTGAGCAGTCAAGTCCTTGGCTTCAAGATATCACAGTCATAAGTTATTCATCACTGCACTTGCATTAGAAATGGCTTTGTAGAGTCTGAAATGTCCTTTTATGCAACTTCTGCAATGTGAGCACTGGGTATGATTCTGAGGCATTTATCCACAGTGATGGACATCACCATCAGGAGATGGGTGGCATGCATTTGAATTATGGTTCACCATTTTGCTCTAGAAAAGCTACTCAAATCCTTCTGTGTCTCAATATTTGCATCTAAAAATGGGATTATAAGGGTCCTAATTCATTGGTTTGCTATGAAACTGAAATGAACTAACACACATAAAGTTCATAGACTTATACCTGGGACGTTGTAAATGGTCAAGAGTTATTAACTTCTCTCCGGAGTTAATTCTCTCCCAATAATGGGCTCTATGCCACATTAAGGGAAGTGGAGTTTAATGTCTTTAGGGCAGAACATCCTATTTTTAGGACAAGTGTATTATTAGAACTGTTTACCTTATCATTGAAATTCACTCCAAATATTATGTTATCTCATTATTTTGGGTTAATTTGTAATTTTTCTTAAATAAACACTTAGACTAGCATTCTAGAAACCAGAATACTGACTGGGAAATTTCACTTCTGTCTCTAATAATCATTTATACAACAGAGGAAAGAAACTGAGATTTGGTTCTGACTATAGGCAAATTCTTTCTTGTAGTGAGTTGTTTGTTTAATTACTGGGCTTTTATTTTCTTCTTAACAGAAACCTCTTGAGTGTGGGATATGATTAAAATGCATTCCTATAGCATTTTTTAACACAAAATAATGTGAGTTGATACTCACATGGGAAGACTACTAAAGAACTGAAAAATTTCAGCTTTTATTTCCAAGGTCTGATTATCTTATCCATTAATCATCATCTGTCTACCAGTGATCATATGGGACCGGGCACTCAGTCAAGGTTTTGATGAGCCCTGAGAGTTTTTTACATAAATCTAGTTCCCTAAGACTTTACCAGATGAGATAAATCTTAAGCTACATTTTGCAGTTGTGATCATTTTACATTCAAGGCATTCTGTAGAAAAGTCTCATTTGATCCATTCTTTGTCATGTCAGATGACTCAAAAGAAGCTAACAATTGCCAGAATCAACTTAAGATTTTCTGAGGAAATGAACAACACCTAGCCCAGATTGCTCTTATCTGGGTGTATCAAGTCTTCCTTTATTTCCTAGGCTCTTTAGAGCTACCATAGCAACCCATGCTATAAATGCGACACAATTGCACTTCAAAGCTACACCTTTATAGCCAAGGCTGCCCTATTGCCTCTCTAAGTTACTTTTCTGTAACTTAGAAAATTAATGGTGCTGTTGGTTAGTGAGACTTCATGTGAGTGTTGAAAAGAAAAGTAAGCGAAGACCTTGGGTCAAGTCCATTTGAGTAACACTGCATGACCAGGATTGGGTCCAGTAGAACTCTTGGTGGCTCAAGTGTTTCATCTGTATAGAAAAATACAATTTCAATTACAGTTGGATTTTATCAACCAGCAGTGCCCACTGGAAATGTAGCGTA
Organism: Ictidomys tridecemlineatus; assembly: GCF_052094955.1. Lineage (NCBI taxonomy): Eukaryota > Metazoa > Chordata > Mammalia > Rodentia > Sciuridae > Ictidomys > Ictidomys tridecemlineatus. The sequence continues at coordinate 133,322,441 of NC_135477.1, read as the reverse complement.
AGGACTATAAAGCCAGGTGTGCAATACCCATGTGGAAGAGTCCCTAAATCAAAGGCTGGCAGGGACTGGAAAGGAACATAAATACCATATATTTGACATCCCTGGACTCTTAAAACATTCTGTGAGGGCGCTATGAGTTAAAAAAAAAGAAGAAGAAGAAGAAAGAAAGAAAGAAAGAAAGAAAGAAAGAAAGAAAGAAAGAAAGAAAGAAAGAAAGAAAGAAAGAAAAGAAAAAAGTAGGAGACATGAAATTGATTTTTAAGCCAAATTGTGTACCTTTGTTAATTTCATTATGATGACTGTTAGAAGAGGAATGAAAAGAGAAACCTAACTTCATCTTCTGTATTCGAACCAAATTCTCTCATACATCCTGGTCAGGAGCATTTTATAGTGGTCCTCTGGAGTGAAAACTTTTATCTTTATCATATATGTTAAGCAAAGAAAGTGGGATAGACGGGTGATATTTCAGATAATGTGGTTGTATTAAATTGGTTTGCTATGAAATACTTGACAAGACCAACTTATAAGAAGAAAAATTGATTCCGACTCATAGTTTCAGAATTTCAGCCCATGGTCAGCTATTTCCAGGGCAGAAACATTACGGCAGAGGAAAGCTGCTCAGCTCATGCAGCCAGGAGGCAGAGAGACTGGAGGGTAAGAGAAGATGAAACCTTCCAGGGCATGCTACCTACTTCCTTCACTTAAGTACCACCACCCAGTAGTTCATTCAGCTATCAATGGGTTAATCCACTGATGAGGTCAGATTCTTTATTATGCAATGCCTTAAAAGCCCCACCTCTGAAGCTTGCTGCATTTTTTTTAGGTTTTATTTTTTATTTTTATTTTTTTTAATTAATGAATTAATTAATTTTTTGCATTGCAATTCTTAATACACCATTATACAATAATTTATCATATCTCTGATTATATATAAGGTATATTGACACCAAATTCACACATGGAAACTTGCTGCATTTTGAGACCATACTTTGAACACATGAACCTTTGGGGGGACATTCGGGCTTGAAATCATAAAAGTGTGAAAACAACTCTGACCTTGTAGACACAAGAAAGCTGCCATGGGGAACAGAGCTTGGGCCTTGAAGTGCTCCATCTCTCCCTGGAGCCAGCCACCTACTTCACCTAGGCATCAGGCCAGCTCTGGCAGGAGATTGGATCAAGGCTATTTGCATGTCTGTTTTCAGGACATTAAGTTTTGTCTTCCCATACAAAATGGGAAGGCAGTCAACTCAATCATGCAGAAAACTTATCTTGGAAAAAAAAAAAGAAGAACAAAGTTTTTCTTTCAATAAGTACAAATTCTATTTTCTGTAAAGTGTGATAAAAACACCTCCAGAAAATATACATGTTTTGATGAAGGGTTGAAGTTCTCCTTTTTTGTGATTCAAGGAATGATGACAAAAACAGAAAGACTTTATTATATTGTTAAGCGTAGCACTGGGTGTTATCATTTATGTGTTGTATCATTTGAGCCCCAAAACACTCTGTGAAATGGACTCTAAAGCTGGAGATGTCAGCCTGACCCAATTTCTCATGGCCAGTAAGTGACAAAGCTCAACTTCATAATCCAAAGCCATGAGTCAAAGTGTGTGGAAATACCCAGAAATGTTAGACAGTGCTGGCAATTCTGCATTGAAACTCTTCTATAAATAGCTCCCTGATTATTTCTGATTCTCATTGACTTAGTATAATGTAAGCCATTCAGCAATATGATACTGATAAATATTTCCTTTTCAAAACATTACACAAATAATACATGATTTCCTCCCTCTTTCTACCCTGTAGGAGAAGTAGGAAAAAAACAAGATAATAGGAATTTGCCTCCAAGCTACAATACCTTCCTATCCTCTTGGTAATCACTGAAGAGAGTCCCTAGTTACTAAGGAGACCATAACAGAATCCATTAGGTTCCAGTACACTTGGGTTGCCTGGCTAGCGAACGCCAAAATAGCAAAGGAAAATATTATCATTGCTGAAATCATTTGATGTCTATGACTAATAAAAAACATGTTGGCAAATTGAATTTTTTGAACTGCCCAAAGGGCTTGGTAAAGACTATGAATTAATAGCACACAGCATTCTGTCTAGAGAAGAAAAAGAAATTTTTTTTTAAAAAAAGCAAAATATTAAACCATTTCTTAAAAAAAATATCTGAACAATCAAAAGGTCCTCACAGAAACAAACATTAGGCAACCACATCTAGGTCTCTTATTAAATTTTTTATTTAAATTTAATTTTCTGACCCCTCCTTTTCCTATAGCTAAATAATAAATTCTGTGTATTCTGAGTCACATTATTCTTGAATAGTAAGAGACCCACAGGCCTTCTTATCCAATTTCTCAAAAATACCGGAATTATCTTTAAAGTGTCCCTGACTACTGTACCAACCGTCAAGGCTTTGAAGGCAGAAGTTTCCATTCACATGTGTGCTGTGCCCCTTGAGGGCCTAGTGGAAGACAGAAGTAGAAGAATTGGGGTTGAGCCAACTTCCAACGACCTCTTCACTCCAGGTCTTGGGCTTGCCTGAAGATGTTCATCAGTGTCCTCTGCTTGACCATTCCAGAGCAGCAGGTCTCTGCCAGGATCCATCCTGTCTTGTTATGGCTATGGCTCTGATTTTTGGAGGCTGCGTTCTCATGTTGTGCCAAAATCCTCTCTCCTCCTGTTTTCTACCTATTGTTCTCTGTGGTATCTCTAGAACAACACTGCTTGACTCAACTTCCTCTCCTCCTAAATAGTCCCTTAGATAACTGAAGTCAACTGTCATGATTGCCTGGTGTACTGTTTTCTCCAAAAGTTGTTTCCCTATTAGATCATAAGGCAAGCATACAAATAGAATTTGAAGAGACAGAGCACATAATTATCATTAAAAAAAGACAAAAAGGTAGTCTGAAATTTTGATTTTTTTTTTTTTTGGTAGGGGGGCGGATACCTTGGATTGAACTCAGGGGTACTCAACTACTGAGCCATAACCCCAATCCTAATTTGTATATATATATTTTTTAATTTAGAGACAGGGTCTCACAGTTGCTTAGTGCTTTGCCATTGCTGAGGCTGGCTTTGAACTCAAGATCCTCCTGTCTCAGCCTTAGGAGCCCTAATTAGGATTATAGGCATGCACCACCGTGCCTAGCATGAAAATTTGATATTTTTTTAAGTTAAAATTCTAAAATAAAAAGTTGAAGGACTGGAGGTACAGCTGAGTGGTAGAATGCATGTTTTGCATACATGAGGCTATGAGTTCATTCACTAGCACCAAAAAACAAAAACAATCAAACAAAAAAAGTTGAAATTCTCAATTGGTATTGGAAAGTAATGTATCTGTACTCTGGGTTCCTGAATTCTGTCAAGTCATCCTGTCAAAATGGAAATAAAGACTTTTTCCTTAGTTATAGACATCATGCCAGTTCCTAGTAACATCCCACCAATTCTCACCAAAGTTGCATTTTAAAAAAAAATACTATTAATGCCTACTTTACCTGCATATAAATACTTATGACAAGATTTGAAAACGAATATCATCTATTAAGAATTAAAGAAGGGATGATGTAAAGAAAATAGATATTTAATTCTTCTCTCCATGCCATATCTTATTATGAAAAACTTTAAGCAGGCAGATATGTTGATTTTATAGCAAACACCCATATATTCAACAAGTAGAGTCTACAATGAACATTGCACTATCTCCAATATCTCTCAAATTTGTACCTTTCTCTGTCTGTCCATCAACCCACCCTACATTTTTATACATTTCAATATCACTTGTTTGCAGCAGAATACTTTATCCTCACACACCAACATGCACGTTGTTATCAATTCTTTTTTGAAACGTTTGGTTCATGTTCCCTTCTGAATCCCCTTTACCATACTTTATTTTATTCCCTCCCTTTCCTCAATTTTCATTTTTGTGTTCTTCTTCCCACTTTCTGTCCCCAAGATCTAAGAGACAAAAGAATGATGTAAAATTCTTGAATGTCTAATATTCTTAGAATCGCATCAGGGAAGATCACTGATGACCAGCTTTTAGAGTTGCAGGCATGGGATGGATGGAGGACCTCAGGAACAGGCTAATCAGAGAGGGATTAGCATGAGAATTTAATAATTTACTATGCGAAGCACAGCTAGTAAGTGCCCAGGCATACTTCCTCATCAACCTAGTCTCCCTTTGAACTAATGGCCATGGAAGGCCAATTATGAAGGCTTTTAGTAACCAGAGACTCAGAGGAGGGGAACTCAAAGGTCCTGGTGGTCTGGAAGAAGAGACCTCATCAGCTGATGTTTCAACAGCTGGTTTCATGATGAAATGAGGATGGGGACACTAACTACCACTGTAGAACTTCTGGGAAGACCTGCCACTGGGGTCATGGCTAGTGAGTGCACTTCTAACCTGGACTGTATGGGTGAACCCTGTCAAATTCTACCCTTCCAACTTCCTTCAAAAACATCCGTTGAGCCCCATTCCTTTGAGGAACACATTCTCTTTTAACCCTGTTTATGGCATTAGTTAAGATTTAGTGAAGTCCTGACCATCCTGTGTTGGGTCTGGAGGAAACCCTGTCTTTTTGTTTTGGTTTGGTTTTTCGGTTTGTGTGTGTGTTTGTTTGTGTGGTGCTGAAGATGAACCCAGGGCCTCACACAGGCCAGAAAAAGCGCTCTACCACTCAGCTACATCCCCAGCTCGACAACCTGTCCTTAAAATGTGAAGTCTGTGTCTATCTAATTCCACCTTTGCAAATCAATTTTACTGGCTTTATTCTCTAATATGAGAGTGATTATCTGCCTTCTGAGCACTCTGTTCAGAGGCCAGGAAAGAAGCGCTCTTCTATAGTGAGAAAACCATTAATTTCTCTATCTCAAGATTTATGTCTGACAAGCAATGTTCGTTGTTCATTCTCTGGACTTCCTAATTAACAGCCCACAAAGACTTGGCAAGGTGAGATCCCCAGTGAAAAGGCAGCTGCCCAAAAGCAACACAAATGTACAAATGCAACACTTGTCACACAGACAGCTTCTCCAATGTTGCAGATCAATCTAACTTTGACAAATCAAACCTACTTTGAAATCCATGAAAGGAGCTCTCTAGTCATAAAATCTCAAGGTGAATCCTTTGGTTATATAACCACTTCTTAATGTAGTTCTCCCAAAGGTTCGGACTTAAAAATCAGTTTTAGAGCAAGGCTTTCCTATCCTCTACTGCTTAAAAACAATTCTTACCCTTAACCACGTTCCATGTACAGATAACATAGGAAACGCCATCACTGCATAGTAGCACCATATGCTTTACAGTTTATTTAAAAATAACATTCAACTGTTGCAGAAAACATGACTCAGAACAAGGCTCTGGTTATTTCACAAGAATCTGTGACAGATTGGGTGCAGGGGGAACCTGATACTTTTAGGTATTAGCACCTCAGTGGTAAATGTTAACTGGTAACTTTAAGTTCTTCTCTAATTGCCTCTATTATAAGCAACCTATCCTCAGATCCAGATTAAAACTCTTTCCAGAGGGTGAAAGGTCCCATAATGTAGAGAGTAGACTTTTATTGCTGGGAACTCAAAGATTCTGACAGTAGCATATGTGCCTTGTGTCACAGACCTCAAGCAGTACTCAATCTACACAAACAGGGAGCATTTCATCTAAGCAGGGCTTCAAAGGCAATGTTTGTTCATACACCATTAGTTTCTTTGATTCCTCTGATGCATCTGTCTCTAGTGATGGAAACTCTTTTTTTTTTTTTTTAAGAAACTAAAGCACAAAAAGAAAATGAAAAAACTAAAAACTGATTTGGCAACAGCTAAGCAAGAGGCTGCCTTCACAATCATGGAACTCAATGAGAAGATAAAGATGCTCTATGAAGGAAAGCCAGCCCCTAGAGGTCAGTATTACCACGTGACAATTGCACCCTGGCCCCTCATCTTGGGTGATGCCTATGGTTTCATTGGCAACCAAGCAAAAAGCAAGGCCACTGTGCCTGGCAGTGTCCTGGCTCAGCAGCATACTGGCCTGGCCTGACCTCTGTTAGGAATGAACAGAGATGGCACGTGAGCTACTAACTCTGGGCTCGGTTTGCTTTCACTTTAGAGAGGCAGAGAATGAAGAAGCTGCTCATTAAGGGGAAGTCTCTGAAAATGAACAACTGGCCTGAAATAGATCTGTGAAGTGTCATTGGATGAGCTGGGTGACTGTGAGGAAAGGGCAGTACCTAAGAAGGCAGACTGACACCTTGAGGAACAGGGCTCTGGAGTAGGGCCAGGAGCCTGTCTGAGCGCACAGGCTGGAAGGGAGGAGAGTCTTTTTTAACAGCAGACAAATGAAGCAGAAAACCAGCAGGGAAGATTGGTTAGGGTGAAATCTGGATAGTTTAAATTTTTTTTTTTTTTGAATAGCAACATTAGTTTCAATTTTAAAAAAATACTACTTCTACTAAGAGGCTATAAATACACATTAGGGGAAAAACTCAGGTTATCATTACTAATAATAGGAGTTAACATTTCACACTATGTGCCAGGCATTTTGCTAAGCAAGATGTATAAATATCTATTTAATTCTCAGAATAATTTCTGAGGTGAGTGTACTCATGGATTCCACCAGAATAAGTCGAGGCTCAGATATATTCATTAACTTGCCCAGGTTAGACCCAGACAGGCAATACTTGAGTAGTCAGCACCAAAGCAGTGACTTTTCCTACACCAGGGGAGGTTTCCAGCTTTGATAGGCTGAAGACATTTTGTCTGCTATGTAGCAGCAATAACAAACTTAGCTTCTGCCTGTTGATCTCCTGCAAAGACTTGGTTCCCTAAAATAAATGTCTTCCTTTGAAGTGTGCCACTCTTGCAAAGCCAGGAACATATCATTGTTCTTACTCTGGCTTCCTTTATTACTCATAAATAATTCTGGAAAAAGAGGAGCAACTTGGAAACAAGTGGAGGAGGAAGAAGTAGGCCATGTGGTGGCTTCAGAAAGGGGACACTCCCAGAATCCTGACCACATGGTGAAACTTCACATGCAAACTTGGTTTGTATTTTCAATTTCCAGTAGCACTTTCCCAGGGTTCAAATGGCATCTAATACTGTCACCTTGAAACACCTGCCAAAGGTCATTTTTTTTCTTTCTTTCCTTTTCAATTTTTTCTTTTAACAAAATAATATAAAAACATTTTATAATGTTGCCTTTACAACCATGAAACCTAAACAAATAAAAACCCACTAGAAAATGTTATCCATTTAAAGATCTAAGTTATCCACAGGCTAGATTTTCCATTGGTTGCTTGGGGAGAAGCTGATGACAATCATGGAACACATTGGAGGTAGTTCTCCAGCTTATTTGAGAGAAGCTTTTGACTTCTCAACTCCATGTTAAACTTAGTGCAAAAAATATTATTGCAGGGCATCTAATTCTAATTACACTTATTTAGGCAAAAATATCATTCATTGTCTAGTGCCATTTGGTCTCTCAGGTATTTGAATAAGTCAAAATTTAAATGATACTAACATGTAAATGGTTTGGGGGAGGCAGAAAATAATAAATCCCATCTCTCTTAGATCACTTTTTTCTCAGTATTTTTATTTAAAAACAAAACTACTAGTAAGGGGGTGGTTATGACATACTTATAAATGGATATAAATAAAATTAAATCTAAACAGTTATTCCAAGGTCCATTGGATCAAAATGGTGCCCTTCCTTTTGGAGCTATTGCTGCTTCTCTTACTGATGGATAAACTGAGTCATTGCACTGACAAGGAGTACTAATATCTTAAATCAAATATTTTTCACATTTTTACTCTCCTTTCAGCCCTGTGCAACCTCACCTTGAATTCAATAGTCCAAGAGATTATCAAGGTCATTATGGCCCTAGAGTGATATTAATTGGACATCTCAGACACCTTGGTCACCTTGCCCTTCCTCTCAATTCACTTCAAAATAAAGCCTCTAACACTTAAGGTAAATAACCCTTATTTACCCTAGAACAATACAGGCCAACTCACCCACACACAAATATTTCTGGAACTAAAACACCATCTCTCCCTTAGTTATTTTGTGTCCTTTTATAAAATGTTTGTTCTGGGTTCTCAGACTCTGTTTGCAAAGGCCAGGTGCCCCAGTCATAATAGCTTAAGGAGAAAGGATGATTTATAGGCACAAGTAAGCAAACCAAGAAAGGGCATGCTATTCGCTTCAGAGTCCTGCAGATTCAGGGTGTTGGATACCATCAGGACATGGTGTGTCACTCATCTCTTCATGTCTCTACACTGAGACTTGATTTTGTTAAGCTAGATGTTGGAAGAGACCAGAAAGATGACTTTAAAAAGCTATGGGCTGCACTTCTTTCTTATCACCTCTTTTCCAGAGAAGAAAGAAAACATTTTCCCACCAGCTCTAGTTAGAAAAGTACAAGAAAGAACTCTGTCTGGCTAGGGTTGGGTATTCATCCTGGGATAGAAACCAAATTTTGTGATCAGGGATGGGGAACGTTGTTGGACAAGCGTTGGTCATGCATCCCGTACTGGGTGGCAGGGTAGAGAAAAAGCAAGGGTGGGAAAGAGAATGTTCTGAGTGGCCCCTCACACCAGAAGCATAGAACTGGATGGCAGAAAACCACTTCCTTAAAGGAAGAAAAATCCCATAACCAAGAAGAAGAAAAACGAAAGCCATGCTTCCAATGCATGGTCAGCTAGCCAACAAGTTAAAACTAAAAGTAATAGTAATGAATCACCCATCACAAGGGAACTAGCACTTTAAAAGTAAATTTCTTGTCAATGAACAAAAGGCCTTCAGCATCCAAGAAATAAATCTCTAGTGGTATAATTTTAGACCCCAAAATAGAAGACTGTGAGCCATTTGGGAAAGAGAGACCCCTTTTGGCCTCCCTCAAGTGATATCATGGTCAACTATTTTGAAGGCCTGGCTTATTATAACAAATTGCAAGAAGGCGAAAAAAAAAACAACATTGATTATAACTCATATGTCATGTTAATCTGGATTAACAGTTAATTCTCTATTATAGTTATGATCTGATGTTTGCAATTCTAACAACCAAATTCATGAAATATTTCCAAATAAATTAGAATCCTCTTTTGCCCAAATGTGCAATTTTTCCATATTTGATTCATTTTCTAAACAGTTTATAGGTTGCCGTTCATCTCTTCTAATCAGAGGAATGTTTCAGAATCTCAGGAATATTTTTAAGCATATTCATGTTCAAATTGATAAAGGAGCCAGCTAGCCAGTTTTTTAAAAACATAAACACAGTAAATTAGTTATGTGCTTAAATTACTTCCAAGAAAATAAATTATTTAAATCCATGGAAAATTTAGCTGAGAAGAAAAACACCTTTATTATAAAACTAAGGCAACAGGAAACTTACAGCCTGAGTGTTGTTTGTTGATTTTACTTTGTGTGAATAATCACAACTCAAGGGAGATTCCTCCTGTCATTTCCAAAGTCTGCACCTAAAGTGTTTACAGCTTTATTTACTAGCAGAAATCAATGAAATACCTATTGCACTCCTTTTTGGAGGGTTGCAGAGGCTTAACAGGGATTGAACCCAGGGGCGCTTAACTACTGAGCCACATTCCCACCCACACAGCTTTTTTTTTTTTTTTGCAACAGGTTCTCACTAGTTGCTTAGAGCCTCCTTGAGTTGCTGAGACTGGCTTTGAACTTGCAATCCTTCTGGTTCAGCCTCCCTAGCTGCTGGGATTACAGGCATGTGCCACTGCACCCAGCTTGCACTTCTTTTTGAAGTCTGAGTCTACCTTTTGATATATATCAGTACACAGGAAACTAACGTTAAGTCTCAGGACTAATTCTGCTTCCTTTTGTTTAGCAGAACAAAGTCACTTAGAAAAAGGCTTTACTAGTCCTGCTGTTGATGCATGAGTAGTCTTGTTCTACTGCGATCTCCTTCCTATCTTTGATCAGAATATAGATTTCAAGTTACTATTTAAGGAAATACACCCCTCAGGATTTTGTTCTCTTTTAATTTTTTAATTCTTTTAATATGGATCAAATAATATTTTAATATACCAAATAAAGAATCTAGCCCCCACTTGCCTGTTTCCATTGTCCTAATAAAAGTCATGTCAACTCTTCAGTCATCTCTTGGTTTTACTCCCATTAAGGAAACAAGGCCCAGGTAGCCCTGTTATGTCCCAGGGCAAATGCACCTATGACTCAATGTCCAAATAGTGCCAACCATGCTCTGGGCTGGGGGAGAGGGGCAGCTTGTAATAGTGATCTTCAGTGACATAAGAGTGCTTTTAAACACTAGACAACTTACCCCATTAATTTTAAGAATCTATTACTTTCCTAGATACTTTAGAAAGTCAGGTGATATCTTTTTGCCATCACGCCAAAGCTAACTCTAAACAATATTTTAAAGGGTATTTTTTTTACCATGATGCTCACTCTTAGGCACTTGGCCCAAGCCTTCTCTCCCTTGAGTATCCTATCTACCTCTCTCCTCCAAACTTCTTCCAGACCAAAGCTTCTGTTGCAAATAGGTGTTAAGGAAATGGAGATTTGGGGGTGATGAAAATATCCTGGAACTAGATATGGTAATGGTTGCTCAACATCGTTAATACAGAAAACCACTTTTAAACAATTAAAATTGTGAACTCTGAGATGTGAATTTTAATCTCAATTATAAACAAACCAACAGTGATTAAAACAAATTCTAAGATGTAATGACTAACCACCCTGTCACTTGTATATTTTAATGACTACGCAGTGTATTATTTTTAAGTAATGGCTTTTTTTTTTTTTTTTTGTACCAGGGATTGAACCCAAAGCCATTCAACCACTGAGCCACTTCCCAGCCCTTTTATTTTTTATTTAGAGACAGGTTCTCACTAAGTTCCTTAGCTCTTCACTAAGTTGCTGAGGCTGGCTTTGAACTTGTGATCCTCCTGTCTCAGCCTCCTGAGCTGCTGGGGTTTACAGGCATGTGCCACTACACCCAGCTCTGTCGAGTGTATTTTAAAGAAAGTACATTGGGCTTAAATAAAATATTGACTTGGTAGAATTCCAAGCATATAGAAGGGGCTCATTTTTACATTTATTGGAATAAGGCAGCTTTGAATAGTGGTCCATTTTTGTGTTGTTGTTGTTGTTGTTGTTTTTAACAATACCACCCTGTCTTTTCAGCATGGTTCCTGAAAAGGTTCTTATTCCCCAGAATAGGAAATAATTACTTGACCCATAGTCCTAATGCAACCTTCTTTTACCACTGAACACCGATACTTCTTTTACCAGTCTACCTAATGTTTTCTAAGAAGGTAACAATACCAGTTTGAGGAACTCACTGTTTAAATTGCTGGGACCTCATCAAAAGTATGTTCACTTACCCATGTCATCAGATTGCACAGGACTCAGTACGATGTGTAATCAAAATCACAAACTGGCAAACTGTGCTCCCCATTACCAAAGATGACATTGCCTTGACAGAAAAATGATAAGACTAGGAAAATTAAAGATGAAGATTTCTCTCTCCAGAGGAATCATTATCCTACCAGTTACAGAAAATACTTAAAAAAAAAAAAAAAAAAGCTGATACTACCACAGAGTCTTCAGATGCAGAAGCTACACCAGAGTGAAATAATTTACGTTTAGACCAATAAACCCTACCAATTAACAACAAGGGAAAATGAGAGCATGGGTGTGATAACTTCAAGGTATGCTTTCTAAATTAACACTTTAATCTTTGGGTTGCATTCAGAGATTGCCTATCAGGTTGTCTCTTCCTTTGCCCACTGATTGTCTTTTCCTGAGACAGAGTCAGCTTATCCCAAACCAAAGTCTTCTCACTGATTTCAGAAGTCCCCTCGAGGCTGAGTAACTCTTCCAAGAGTCCCTGCAAAATTTAGAGATTTGTTGCACAGAAGATCCCAGGAAACCATTGCTCCTTCCAGCCGGAGACTGTAGCCTATGCACAAATTTAATCTGGTTCTACTTTTCAAAAAGATATTTCAGAGAAGTCTAGGCCTGAAAAGCATCATTCTAAAAAGTAGGCAATGATCAGGACTTTGTTGGTTGCAAGTGACAGAAATCAAATGAAACTAGTTTTGATAGGAAGGGATTTATTTGTGACTGAGGCTGGCAATAAAGTTAAGGCTGGCAAGGAGGCTGAGCCCCAGGGGGTTTCCAGACTTGGCTCTTCTTTGCCTCTTGGCCCCATCTGGTCTACTACAGGCACAGATCAGGACAGTGTCCCCAGGGTGCCCTGGCTCTCAATCTATAGTGACCATATGTTGTTTCTGCCTGTACAGAATCACTTCAGTCTTCTATTAGAAACAGAATCATGATTTTCCTTTGGAAAAAGACTCCTCTCCCATTTTCTGCAGTCTTTTGGGACTGTCAATCAAGGCCTGGTTCCCCCCTCTCCCCTTAGCTCAGGGGAATGCTTAAGACTAGCTGAGCCAATCACATCTGTCCTTTGCCAGAAACGTGAACCTTGAACTAAGTTGAGTGAAGAAGGGCAAAAAAAGACTAGGACTGATTTGTCCTGGAGTTTGGCCCCTGGAAGAAACTGTTGGTCTGGGACACCTGTATCTCTAAAGCTTCTTTTGAGAAATTTCCTTTAATTAATATTTTCCTTCAATACTAAGAGCTAGCTTATAGTCTTCTCATAAATTCTTTTTTTTTTCTCTTAATGTGGTCAGCATGGGTTTATAATATTTACAAACACAGAGCTTTAATTCATACCCAACCCTGGGGAACAGAACTTTTTTTTCATACTTCATATTCAAATCTCAGAGAAGGAATTTGATTGACACTATTTGTATCACATTCTTACCCTTGGATCAATTACTATGGCCAAGGCAGGGGGGTTTATCATGGACCACACTTGGGCCATGTGCCAGAGGTCAAGGGTCAGGACATATGATCAGATAAAAGAAGATGGAAAAGCTTTCTATACTTCTCCCTGTCTCCCGTGATCTGCTTTCTTTAAACCTCATTAAAGTGTAGAAACCCATTCACTGTTTTATCATACTGCCTATCTAGGCCCTTTCTTTACAAAAGATCTGGAAATCTATTTATTTTCTGATTAACAAAAGGTAAGAAGATCCATTTTGCAATTTTTGGTTGGGGTCCAGTATTTTCCAGCCGGCAGCTGTGGGAATTCAGTGATGTCAAGGTCCCCTCCCTCCTTTGTTTGTAAGACTAATTTTGGAATTATACCATTATCAGGAAATAGTGTTCCTTTCCTTCTGTCCATCCCTTAGGAATGGTTTTTAAAAAGAGAGAGGAAAAAAAAAAAAAAAACAAGCTTGGCTTCTGTGTCCAGAGAGGTTGGATAAAAGGGCAAGCACCAGCTAAATGTCAGACAAGGCACATGGGAAAGGGAATTTGATCAATTTCAAAGGTTTCCTATTTAACCATAGAGACTGCTATGATCACCAGAAGAGTGTGCTGCTTAGGAATGCTGCTTAACATCCCAGAGCAGCTGAAGAGGAAGATGCTTCCTTCCAGGATATTTGCAGAGCAGTCTTGTGCACTCCTTTGTTAAACATCAGCAGATGGACATTTATTTGTAAACATGAGCTGAATTGGAGACTTTGGAGTTTTAAACAATTGTCAGCCAGCTGTCTTTGGTATAAATCTCTTGTTGACAAAGTGCAAAAAGTGAATGGTGTTCTCTCCTGCAGCTCCTCAGGAACTTCTCTACATTTTGTTTAATGACTTGAAGTTTCCTGATAGGTGGTTGATGTTAGAGAGCAACTACACTGATCATATGGATAAAATTTGGAAGAGTGTGTACTTTTGTAGGACATGAGCTCATCAAATCAAATTTTAAAAGGATGCATAGGTTCTGTTGGACAAATCAGAGACCTTTGAAGTCACAAGACATTCCTGGCCTGTGGAAGAGTGTTAGTTATAATATTTTTTAGTTGCAGCTGGATACAATACATTTACTTATTTATCTTAATGTGGTGCTGAGGATTGAACCCAGGGCCTCACACATACTAGGTGAGCACTCTACCACTGAGCCACAACTCCAGCCCCATAGATATACACTCTTCAATATTCACTAGATATATATCCTTATATATATTGTGATAGTCTGAAAGAGGTTTTTGTTTGTTTTTGTCTTGTTATTTTTTGCTTTTGTGTTTTTATTTTTTAAGATACACAGGCTGAGACTGGATTATCTTCCTGTACCTCTAACTTTGTAAATCAAATAAAGCCATAATTTGACATTTGTAAAAGAGCATATAACTAAAAAGTAATAAATAAGAAATGGGGGACTGGGAACATAGCTTGGTGGTAAGTGCTTGCCTAGCACACCTGAGGCCATGGGTTTCATTCCCCACACCACAAGGAAAGGAAGGAAAAGGAGAAGAAAGGTAGGACAAGCAGCAGAATTCCTTAGTTGCTGACTGTGCAGCTGGATCCCAGAGAAGTGTGTTACTTCCTGCTAACAGGATAAATGGGGCCTGCAAGACTGAAACTGTTTCCACTCGACTGAAGGAAGCTTTCATTGATGTCATTGATCTCAGAATCAGTGGCTGAGATGTCCACACTGCAGTCATCACCTTCTGGGCACACCATTGGAGCATCTGCTCCCTGTGGTCAGACAGGTTCCGGAACCACTGTTTCCTGTGGCCATTCCTGGTAAACGAGGAAGGAGACCTCCCTCTTCACCACCTACAGAATTATAAACAGAACTTAGTAAACAAAGAAGGGAGGGGTCCCCAGCCACAAACTGAACTTGTACTATTATAAAATAATAAGTTATAACTCAGAAGGTAAATTTCTGAGGCCAAGAAGAGAGGATACAAGACATGCATATATACTCTCAAATTGAAGCAAACAAGAATTCTGGAGTTCTTAAAAACAGAACAAGTTCTTATAAGACAAGTTAATAGGGTAAAACTTTTTAACTTAGTTCAGGAGAATCCCTATATTACCTTAACTCGTAGAAAATTTCCTAAATACATAAGGAAATATAGTGGCAATTGTTTTTAATCACATGAACTATCTATAATAGGATTCAGATGTCAACTAAAAGTGTCACCCTTAATTTAAGTCCAGACAGTACATTGATCTCTGTGACAAATACCTACTTCCGTCCCTTTTTCCCAGCTGACTAGAGAAATAACTTTGATGGCTCTTCAAGGCAAATAGGTCTTTCTGAATCTGGATGAATGCCAAAACCTCTGGCCTTATCCCACGTCGTCAAGTAAACTTCTATAAAAATGTAGTTAATTTTCAATATGCTTTTATTTTATTTGTGTAGGGCATGCCACTACCAGACACTATTCATTTTAAATTATATTTAATGTTGATTAGTTCATATACAATTTGTATTTACTATTTTTAAAAGATTAACTGTAGCTTTTAAATGAGAACTCTTTTAAAATATATATTTTTTTCAGCCAGACAGAGTGACATGGAACTGTAGTCCTAGCTACTTAAGAAGGATCCCTTCAGATAAGAAGTTTGAGGTTATCCCAGGCAACATAATGAGATCTCATCTCAAAAATAATTAAATTTTTAAAATATGTTTTTCATTTCTAAGCTTTAATATATCTTGTATCTTTAGTTATCATACATTAGAACTAAGTCAAGACACTAGCTGATGCTAACTTTTGACATATACATTTACACTCATGCTCAAAAATATTTGAAATGATAACCATGTTCCAGAAGTCTGGGTATGTTATCACTGTACTTATAGTTCAAATAGGATTGCACAAGAGAATGGAAATGCTGAGTTTATTTAAATGATCTCATTTGTGGATATTAGCTGCTAAGTGTCTTGGGTTCTTAGAAGCAAAGGTTAGTAGAATGTAATCAACTCCACAAATCTAGGAGAAGGTCAAAGGCATTGAGGGAAATTCGGAGCTGACTGCTCTGAATGTGTAAGTCAGTACTTATCTTTTATTAATTGAATTAGAGGAGAAAAATATCAGTACCAGACCTTCTATTTTATGCTATAAACAAAATTTTCTAATACAAGTGAATAATCTTTTCTTTTTAATAGTCATAACTTTTCCACATGAGTCCCAAGAGTCAATAATTGAATCTGATGCATTTCTTTGGAGGTTGCTTTTGATCTAAAGCCAAAGGGAAGTAATTTATTTAGCAGATCCTGTGGGTTCTAAATAAAGAAATGTTTGTGAAAACGTTGGCAAACAAAAGAAAGTACCTTAATTTGTTTGTCAATAAGGCAATATTAAGATGCAAGAATTTACAGTGTGGCACTCCTGTAATCCCAGCTGCTCCCGAGAATGAAGCAGGAGAATCCCAAGTTTGAAACCAGCCTAGGCAAGACCCTATTTCAAGAAAATATAAGAGACTGGGGATGTACCTAAGTGTAAGACCCTATACACCATCTCCAGAACCACCACCAAAAAGGAAAAAAGTGAAAACTCATTTTAGAATAAAATCTCTAGGAAATGGATTTGTTTGAGGGTTTTTTCCTTAATTTTTTTATTTGTTGATGGACTTTAATTTTTATTTATTTATATGTGGTGTGGAGAATCAAACCCAGTCCCTCACCCATGCCAGGCAAGTGCGATACCACTGAGCCCCAGTCCAGCCCCTCGTTTGAGGTTTTCTTTCTTTCCTTCCCTTTGAGCACATGTCAATGAACACTCTTATTTACATCATATAAAATGGCTTAAGTTCTTTGGAAACATTACTGAAGAAAATTGATAGACCTACTAAACATTTATTCCTTCAGTGACATCAGCCTTCCTTTTGTCTGATTCAATCTAAGGTATAAGTAAATACCCTGACCCTTTTTTTAAATGAGCAATTTCACATTCATATTCCTGTCCTGGTGAAATTTTATTTGTATCATTCCCAGATTTATTACATGCATCCATTGCATAAATAGTATTTAGTGCTTATTGAGGATTGAGCAATATAAAAACAATCTTGATTGAAATTTAAGAAAGCTTGCGAAAAAAACAAAATTAGTAAAGAAATGAAATCCACATGAAATGAGTAAAAATTGAAATGTGATGTTAGTTGCTTCTGTCATATGCAATAGGAATTTTCCCTCAAAGTGCCCCTCTGCTTGGTGCCTGAAGCCTCCATATCAGGTGTTCTTCTTTCATAGATCCCTTCATCCTTTACCCCAACTCCAACTCCTACCCCTTTGCCTTCAGGGCCGTCTTCAAGGAAGCATTTTGTGATTACCTCCATCACCACCAGCACCTTTTCATCCTTTTCCTGGCCTTCTCCTGAATCGTGTGTCCATAAACTTGTACACACCACAGTCACATCTATTCTCTTTCCTTGTCTGTCTTTACCAGAAGACTGTAGATTTCTTGAAGACAAACAGAGATAATGTCTTATCTTTCTTTGTTACCCTCAGCCTAGCACAGTGACCAATGCTTGATGGTCATGAAGTATTAGATGGATATTGAATAAAACTTAATGAGATTCTTTCTAATGTACTCTTGTCTGATGTGTTTATTAATTATGAGGTGATGAAGTGAATTTACTTATGAAGTCAGAAAATTTAAAGCCATTCAAGTAGCAGACTTACCAGGGAACAGATTTTACTTTCAGATTGCCAGTGATATCCACAGGATCACTAGCACAGTTACTGGCCCTCAAGTTTAAGAAGATTATCAAATCAAGGGACTGATTTGAAATATTACTGATTCTTCTATACTGGATTGAAATAGACTGATTTCTCATTTATCTCCTTCATTTAATCTACCACAGTCTAATTTTTCCACCCTCTTAAGATGACAATATTCAACTAAAAGTGCTTTAATCTAGGGTCCCAACAATCTTCATGATGTCAAACCCAATGTAAACTTTCTGTGCTCATCTTACTTGATTCATAGAATCGCACAGCCCTTTCTGTTTGACATATCTCTACTCCTGGCTTATGTCGAATGTCTTCTTCCCTATTTTCTACTTTCTCTGTCTTACTCACTGAGCCTACTTAATAGAATTTCAAAAGATTCTTAGGAACTACCTAGTCTTCTGCATTTCCAGATTTTCCCTGGATTATCTGATTAATTCTGATAGCTCTAAATGTCACCTATCATAAATAATTCCTGCATTTGTATTTCTAGTATCTCTTTCTAATGTAGGTTAGCTTATATTTCTTCTTGTTTTTCTAACCTTTTACCCCAACCTGGTTTCAAAGTTAGTCTTCCCCTACCTGGTCTCATTTCAAGCAATGACATCATCATCCAGTGTGTTATTCAAGGTAAATAAATTGGTAAAGAATGAGGAGAAGGAGGAGGAGAAGGACAAGAGGAGGAGGAAGAAAAAGAAGAAGAAGGAGAAGAAGAAAATTACAGATTGTAATAAGTGCAGTGAATAAAATAAATATAATTCTATGAAACAAAATAATAAGCTGGAATAGAAGTGGAGAACACATTGATTATTTAAGTCTGCAAAACCCTCTTTAAGATGGAGATGATATTGCAAGTGAAACATGTGTTTTAAGGAGTTGCATGTGAGGCAAGGAAGAGTATCCTCAAGGAAATATCAAGTATAAAACTATTTAGGGTAATAGTTTGGTGCATAACAGTAACACTCAGAAATATAATATCCCTGAAGCAAAATAAATAAAGGGGAAAGATGTAGGTGTAAAGATAGGTGGAGACTAGATCAAATGTGAGTATTTCATTAGTCCAGTGGCTTGGACTTGGGAAATAAACTGAATCATAGGATTTAATTTAAAAAAAAAAATTAGAACATCTTTTAATGTAGTAAAACATACATAATATTTATCATTCTAACCATTTGTAGGCATCCAATTCAGTGGCATTAAATACATTTCACAATGTTGTGTAACCATTACTTCTATGGGTAGACAGAACTTTTCATCATCCCCAACAAAAACATCATGCTCATTAAGCAATTATTTCCTCTTCCTCCCAGCTCAAGTAGTCACTATTCTGCTTTCTCTCTATGAATGTTTCTAGTCTATGTATTTCATATAAGTGGAATTATATAATCTTTATTTTTTGTCTCTGGCTTCTTTTTCTCAAGGTCCTTTCAGGTTGTAGTGTGTGTTAGGATTTCATTTTTATGACTGAACAATTTTTCACTCCCAAACCATATTTTGCTTACCTAAATGGATTTCATCTTTATTTCAGAAAATATTGAAAGATTTGGTCATGTATTAGATGTGGGGATACAGAGATGAAAGTAACCAGGATGATTCTTAAGCTTCTAACTTGTAAAAAATAAGTAACAATTCCAATCAACAATCTCAAACTGGAGTAGATGTCATTACATTCTGAATGGAGGAGGATTTCTGAAAGATGTCACCCCTAAATAACTTTTTTTTTCTTCAATACTGGGGATTGAACCCCTACCATGCTAGTTAAGTGCTCTACTACTGAGCTATACCCATCCCCAACCCTTGTTCATTTTTTAAAAATTTTTCGTATTTTGAGACAGGGTCTTGCTAAGTTGTTGATGCTAGCCTCGGATTTTTGATCCGCCTGCCTCAGTCTCCTGAGTGATCAGATTACAGGCATGAGTCATTGCACCCAGCTCTTAAATAATTCTTAAATGATGAATATGAGCTAAATACATTGAGATATAGGTATAGGAAGAAGCTAGACACAGAGGAAAATTAAAAAAGAACGGACCAAGTCATGTCAAACTTTGCTTCGTTTCTTTTGTCTAGAATATTCTCCCCAAATTCCCTGTGTCCCTGTTTAAAATTTCTCTGATATTCAAGTCCAGGTGAAATGCCAGCTGTTCACATCCCCTGAGGCTCTTACGCATGCTCTTGTAATGTCATTTATCATCTTTGAATTTATCTTACCACTCGTTGTCTTTTTCCACGTTGTCCATGTTGGACCATAAACTCTTTCAGGGTATGAATCATATCTTTAGCATATGTGTATCCTCCCACAGTACCCAGAACTATATTGCCTTGCATAAAGAAGACTATCAAAAAATGTTGGGTTTTCAACAGAGCATTCTTATCAGGAGTAGGAATTAAAGATGTGCAAATCACTAAGGCTGAACAAGCCAAGAGGCTATAAAGAATGTTGATCACAGCAATTATTAAAGATATTAAGTTCAAGTTCTTTATATAAAAATTAAGTTGCACAATTATATGATGGCATTACATTTTTGGAGCAGCAAGAGAAAGACCCCAAATTAGATATGAACATCATAGAAATATATTGTCTCTAAATAGACAACCCTGTGATAACTACAAGGCTGTTGTTTGTTGTTTTGTTACCAGGTAATTCTTATTATATCAGAAAGATGAATTCTTGAATGGATCTAGCAGGACAGAAAAATACAGATGAGATCATTGCTAAATTTATATAAAAATTAATTTACTATCTAAAATGCTGACATTAGTTCAGATGTAGACGAGATATCTAAATGCCTTAAAACAATCTATGTGGACTTAGAATGTATTCCCATTATAGTCAGAAGTACTTGTAAGGCTGAAGGGTATAGCTCAACAGTACAGCTTGTTTTTAGCATGCAGAATTCAATCCCCAGCCTAAAAAATAAAAGTGCTTGCAAGTATTGTATGAATTTTAGATATATAGATAGATGATATAAAGAGAATTTTGAAGCTCTAAAAGCTCCATTGGCAACTGACAGTGGTCCTCTGACATCGTGATCTTGTCGTCCAATTTTATGTAGACATGGCATCATTTTACATGAGGTTCTAAAGAGAAAATAGATAATTAAGAACATGAAGTACTCAAAATATATAATATAGTTGGTCAGATGTGCAAATAAAATTTTCATGTATTTTTAAAAAGTAAGAGTCTGGTTAAACATAAACTCAAAACTCAAGGTTACGAAGAGAAACAGCACAGTAGGTTATGTGAAAATCAAAGAACAGAGAAAATAATGCTGCCCATTGTTTCAAGTAACAAAGAATTGGCAGAAATCCAAATACCACAGAGACAAGATTAATATTAAGTATATCTGTCAACATCCTGTTTGAAAATATCAGCTAGAATCAGAGGTATCTGAAAACATCCAAAGAGGGTTTCTCCTAAGAATGAGTCACATTCTTTGTAGCAGAAAGACATACTATACCAGTAGAGAATGTTAGAAGTTAAATAGAACTTCATGTTCACCTTGTCCCACTCCCATGTTTTATAGATGAGAAAACTGGGGCCCAGAAAACTCTCTCTCCACTCTGCTGCATTGGGAAACACCAGGAAGTAATGAATAGAATATGGACTATGCAACTGTACAGAATTAGCTTCGGATCCCACTCAGTCACCCAATCTCTGAGCCTCAATTTCCTCAACTGTAATATAGGGATCAAAATAGCTACTTTGTGGGCCGGTTGAGAGATTAGGAGTAATGTATATAAAATATCTGGCACATAGAAAATCAACCAATGCTAAGTCTGATTGTCCAAAGTCCTGGGGTCAGTGAAAGAACAAGGACACACACTTCGATCCAAGGTTGTTCTCAATGTATCTTTAGAAATCCCCAGCTAGTGAATCACTTCCAAAAAGGAGGGTGAGGGTTATTATACTCTTCTATAAATACTTAGACCTTTAATAACCTGGAAATATCAAATGAGTCAGTATTGTATAAAATGTCAAAGGAAGCGTACTAATTTTTCCAGAACATTGACATAGCAAAGGATCATTCAATATAAGGGGCAGAAATCTAATCACTTGGAGAAAACACTTCTAAATACAGCTGAAGGAATCTTCTGAACTGAATCTTTCAAACTTAAATATGTGTGAAGAATACGGTGTCAATGTTGCATATGTGTATGTGAAATTAGATTTTATAAATTATACCATGGATTATCTTTTTAAATTCAGCATGACTGCATTAGACTTGTCAAACATTTAAGACTAAAAAAAATTCAAACCGTAAGGATTATTTAAGCAGTTGTAGTTTATAAAAGAGAAGCAAAGCTGAAATATTTGTTTGTCCTAATTAGATACCTCCATTGTGTGTGTGCATGACATGGAAATACAGGCCTTACCACTAACAAGATACATTTTATGAATCAGAGGCAATCTTATTGCTCAAAACTTTTAGACCTGTCTAATTCTAATTCACTCATATAAGCACAGTCATTGGCCATGACATATTAAATAAGTATGGATAATTGAAGTTTCTACAACCAGGCATCTGCTCCACTGAATACCTTCTTAGGATGGTCCCTTTGAAAACTAAGTCTATCAGTGATAACCAGAATCTCCTGGTTACTACCTAAGAGTGGTAGTAACTACTAGTTAGTACTGGTACTCTATTTTTCTTCATTCAACTGAAGTTTCCAGTGTGGTCATGGATCTGAATGGCTGAGAAAGGTTAAGAGGTATATAAGATTTTAGACATAGAAGGATCTTTACAAGGCCAAAAATTAGTCTGTGGGTTAAATTCATCCAGCCAAAATGTTTTAAGTGCTCTTGAATGTATTAATCCAGCAGGGTATTGTGGTACATGCCTATAATTCCAGCTGTTTGGGAGGCTGAGGTAGGAGAATCACAAGTTCAAGACCAGTCTGAACAATTTAGTGAAAGATTGTCTCAAAATTAAAAAAAAAAAAAAAAAAAAGAGGGCTGGAGATGTGGCTCAAGCGGTAGCGCACTCGCCTGGCATGCGTGCGGCCGGGGTTCGATCCTCAGCACCACATACAAACAAAGATGTTGTGTCCGCCGAAAACTAAAAAATAAATATCAAAAAAAAAAAAAAAAAAGAACTGAGGATGTAACTCAGTGGCAGAGAGCCTCTGAATTCAATCCCCATTCCTGAAAAAAATAAATCAAGTATCAACCTGTTCTACAAAGTTTTAGGTATTTTACAATAATTTCAAATGCTTAACAATCAAGAAATTTCACATTGCAAGCAGAATTCCCAGTTTCCCTTGCAAAATTGGACAATCTGTCAATCCTAGGCTCAGATTCTTGCCTGGCAACCTTTGGTTACAGCTGAACAGTGACCCCCTTAAATGAAATGAGTTCTCCATGGTTGCCCCATCTCCCATCAGTCCTGATGGTGCACAGGCCAGAGCTGTTCACTGACTTTACCTGTACAACTCCAGAACAGGTCCAAGACTACATTTTACAGAAGAAAGAAAACCCAGATATCACAAGACTAAGGCTAGCTCTAGAACTCTGATATCTCTGAATCATGCCTTCCCATTTTAGAAAGTCCTTAATGAATATTCATTGGTTATTTACTTCCTGAAATGAGTAAGCACAAAAATATAATCTAGAGCAAGATGTATAAGAAACTAAATACATGGATGAAAAGTAGTGCCACCGCTGGAGGTAGTGAGTGGCTTATATCTGTAATCCCAGTGACTTGGGAGGATGAGGAAGGAGGATTGTAAGCTCAAGGCTAGCCTCGGCAATTTAGTGAGACCCTGTCTCAAAATAAAAAGTAAAAAAGGAATGTGGATGTAGCTCAGTGGTAAAGTGCCCCTGTATTCAATCCTGGTAACAGAAATAAACAACAACAAAAGTGCCACTTCAATCAAAATGTTAGATTATTAGAGGCTACTTAACGTGACATACTCTTGAAGAAGCACTGATTGGTCATAGGATGTTTTTGCTTTTTCTTTTTTTGCAGAGCTGAGAACCCAGGGCTACAAGTATGGTATAGGCAAGCACTCTACCATTGAGCTACTACACCCCGAACCCTGTATTATATAATTTTTTAAAAACCCTCCTCCCCTTGCCACTCAGTCCTCATAATGAGGCCTTGCATTGAGCTACATCACCAGCCCTTTTTTATTTTATTCTGTGACAGAGTCTCACTAAATTGCCCAAGGCTGACCTCAAATTTACAATCCCCCACCTTAGCCTCCCAAATCCCTGGGATTACAGGCCTTTGCCACCATGCCCAGCAGGAAACTGCTTTTTTTTAAAAAAAAAAAAATCTTTTTTAGTTGTAGATGGACACAATACCTTCATTTTATTTATTTGTACCCAGTGCTTCATGCATTCGAGGCAAGTGCGCTACCATTGAGCCACAACCCCAGCCAAGGAATCTGCATTTTTCATGAGGATGACTCTTTACACTTAATCATTAGAGAACAAAGTCACTTTTTTTTTTTTTTTTTCAGTTTTCAAGTTCTAGACCCGAATCCTGGTACTCTGTTTTCCTTCATTCAGAGAACAAAAAGTTTACTACTTATAGTCCCTGACTCTTTTCCTTTGTTTTCTGTGTTTTGTGTTTTTGATTTGTTAAGTAAAACCCCAAAAGAGACATAATAAAATGTACAATGGCTGGTACAGTTCAAGAAATTAGTCCTAGATAAAATTGCCCAATCAGAATGTTTTTCACCATGGTCACTAAGAAGCTCCTACTTACTCCATTGACATCACACATTTCTCTAAAAGTTTTTTCTTCAACCAGAAGTTTTTACAACTTTAGCTTGAAACTTCAGGTCAACTTGTTTTTTGAGTTTCTCCCCTAAAACTTATATTCTTAAAAGTTTTATACTTTCTCTTTCATGCTTTTAAAACAGACTTTTACTATAACCTTAAATTCTGTTACATAGTAGATGCCTCACATTTGGCCATATTTGACTCTGTCTAGTTGAACTAGATCTCATGTGCTCTAGTACATCAGAATCTATTCAAGTTTATTCTACTTAAAGCTAGTTTAAAGAGAAAAATTATGTATTCTGTTTTTTTAAAAGAAAAAAAATTCTTATAGGAAAGAGGTTGCCAAAAACGGATATAATCTCTGTTCACAATTAATCCATATTGAAACTCTGAGAAAGTAATGCCATATTAAAAGAAAAGGAAAGAAAAGAAAAAGAAGTCTCCTCAAAGCACCACGTTGGACCCAGTAGTATACTTTTGAATGCAAAAGTTAAAGCTAGCTGGTGAAAGTGCTCATAACAGAGCAATTCTTGATGTGAAAGCTGGCATATCTAAGCTGGCTAGTCATAAAAAGAGGGAAGGCCTGGGAGGGTTTTTAATATCATTCAATGAAAATAGGCATATGAAAGTATGGAATAATAGTGATAGAAAAGGGGCATATATAGTATTTTCATTTTTCTTCTTAGAAATTAACCTTTGGAGAGTTTCCTCATTTCTTTCTTTTATTTCAAAAGTTTGAATTAGAATGAATATTCTACTTTTGAAAAAAAATTGAAACTGTGAAAAGATTTAAGAACCTTTCAACTTCTAATACATTTTACTTCCAAAGTAACTTTAATAATACTAGAATATGAGCTGATTGCTACAGAAGTAACTAATGGAAAAGGTCCTATCCAATAAATGTTTCTCCCTGGTATTAAATGAGAGACTTACAGTCCTGGGAAGTAGAACAGTAAATGCTTATGATTAACTTTATGATTAACACAGAAATGGAGGAACTGGATATCTTAAAAACGTGCTAGAGTATACTTTAATGGCCTGAAAGAGACCCTAATGTAGTCCAAATATTAGATAAAAGAGTAGAAGGGCTGGTTTAGTTACTTGTTTCAGAGTTCCCTATGTGAAAGAAATCTTGTTTAGAGGTACAGTCATTAAAGAAAAGTAGGGGCTGAAATCTTACCCACTTTGATCAGCAGCAAGTGGTCCTGTTTTGCAGGTATGGAGAAGAGAGGGGGGAAGGGAGAAGTAGAAAGGAAGGAGCTAGACAGGAACAAAACACAGCTACAAGAAGTTTCCTGACTCCAAGAAGTACTGAGATAGAGAAGCAGCAGCTCTGGAGCCCACTCAAACCCCAGGAGTCCAGTCTTAGGTTGTCCCAAAGTGATGAGTCTAGGCAGGATGAGCAGAAAGAGGTCATTCTAAATAAAATGGTTCCAAGAGAAATCTGCAATAATTCTGTACTTAGGATGGACTTATATTTTCCCAAATAGCCCTTGTGACTTTGAGGAGCATGGGCCATAGCTACTGAGGACAGATGTCTCGGTGAATGGGGGTCCCTGGTCTCAGTTTTTCCTTGTTTGTAAAGCCTTTTCTGGATGTCAAAGAGTTATAACAGCTAGAGAGTGAGTTTTTTGGAACCATCTAGCTGTTCAGAAGAAAAAGTTTTATGAGCACTGAGAGAGTCACACACACATTTGGAAATTTAGTTTCAAATGTTTTAGAATGCTCCTGATTTTAACCCCTGGAGTAAAAATTAGGAATTATGTCTTTATTTCTCTGTTTTGCCCAACGTTTGGCACCAAAGAGGACCACCAAAGGAACCATTCTAAACAGACATATGCTAGATGGGTGTAGTGGTAGGTACATGCCTGTAATCCCAGCTACTCGAAAGGCTGAGTGCAGGAGGATTGAAGTTCGAGACCAGCTTTAGCTATTTTTCGAAGTGCTAAGTAACTTACCAAGACCTTGTCTCATAATAAAAAATAAAAAGGGCTTAGGGATGTGGCTCAGTGATTAAGCGCTCCTGGGTTCAATCAATTTATACTTTCATAAATAAATATTTTCCTAAAGAAAGAAACACATTCAAGAAAAGTGGTGGAAAGGGGAAGGCACTTTCTCCAGAGAGAAACAAAAGCCCTGCTCCAAGGCTGCACACCAAGTTCCCAGCAGCACAGACAGTGCAAGCAATGTTTGAGGAGAGGAAATGCTGGGATAGTCTCTAGGACACCAGGAGACTTAGTTATAAAGCCACAATGTCAACAAGCCAGAGGGCCTGCTCCTGAATTTAAAGAACATAAACACTACCTTACAAATGCCAGCCATAAATGTAAAAAGTTATCCTGAGCATCATAAAATAAAAATGACCCAATGAGAAAAACAGCTGCCCATCCAAGCCCATTTGCCCAGCAGAGAATCTTCTGATTCAGAGCTCACATATGGGTTTCCAGAAACTCATTTTAAAGAGCTAGGCTTGATCTTGAAGGACCAGACTCACAATTTGTAGTGTGTGCGTGTGTGTGTGTGTGTGTGTGTGTGTGTGTGTATGCACATAAATATATATAGTTTTTTCCTCAAAACAATCTATACATTTATTTTTTAATATTTTCCCAATACCCTGAATGTGTGGGTGTTTCTTAAGAATGATAATGGGCATAAAGAGAGACACAGGGTCTGAATTCTGTGTGGGACCTCAGGTTCCCTCTGTGGTTACTGGCAATTTATTATCCCATGGATGCTTAAGTAGTGGCTTCAGAGCCCCAGAGAAAACTGCCCAACCAGCTCCTAAACTTATCCACATTCACAGGAGTTAAGCATCACATGCAGATTTAACCATCATTTATCAAAGTCGTTCTAACAATTACTGTGAATATTTAGTTCTCAAGGGAAAAGGTACAGAAAAGAATCAGAAAAATTAGTATCTGAATCCCAGTCCCATTAATCCTAGTATTTTGGCTGTGCCTCAGTTTCTACATTGCTCTCAGATTGGAATATAAGATTTTATTGGAAAATATATGGAAACTCCCAGCACCACAAGTGTTCCTACAGGTGTCTCCTCTTAGCAATGCTACACCTATAAAGTAGGGCTGAGAATTTTAATTCCATATATATATACATATATATATAATGGAGATGTGTTTATTCTATTAGTCACAAGAGCATTAAGTAAGGCCAGTGCAGATTCAAGGGGAAAGGAATAGATTTCATCTTGTGATTGGGTGTGGCAAGTTCATGTTTTGGAAGAACATGTGGGATGGGACGTGTTGCTGTGACCATGTTTGGAATATACCATCTGCCACACATGGTTTGCTACATAACCCAATTTTGAAGGTCAAAAGCTGAGTATAGCTTGTCTGTGTTTTCTTTGTAATAAATTCCATTTCTCCTTGGGCAGATGAATGCTTAGAATGGACTAGTGCAAATGATGTTGTATTTACAAAGTCAAACTAGGAAAGTACATTTAAGCATTGTAAAGCCCTATCACAAATGCACCTATAATTGAGAGGCAGTGTCACAATTTCTCAATCATGTTCTTCATGACAGAATGGGTTGGTGCCCTATAGGCTTAGCTAACAAATAAGGGGGATATAGCAAAGTCTTGTATTGGGTTCTCTTTTTTAATTTTTGTTTAGTTGTAGATAGACACAATACCTTCATTTTATTTAATTTTATGTGGTTCTGAAGATCAAACCCAGTGCTTTACACATGCTAGGCAAGTGCTCTACCACTGAGCCATAACCCCAGTCATAATTAGGTTTTCTTAAAAAATCATCTCTATTAAAGAGGTTTTATATAAAAGTTGATATTTTTCTGTGCCTCATTTATTACTAAATAGTCCCTCTTCTAAAAAGAAAAAAAAACTATTGTGAAAAAAAACACTGCCGAGTTCCTATTAAAACTCCCCCCCTCAAAAAAAAAAAAAAAAAACACACAATTTGGTTAAAAAAAAGTTAAAGTCTACATGAGTCAATTTTTAAGCAGAAATATAAATTAAGCCAAACAGTAGGACATGACAAATTATAATCAAATTCATTCCATGTAATAAATTTGAGCACCTATTTATGATAAGCAAAAAGGACAAATTCTTTGTTTTCTTGGAGCTCCTGTAATAAAATTCATTCCATGCTTCACTGAAATATTTCTTGAAACTGTTTTATTGAATCATGACATTGGTAGGTGTAAGTAATGTCATTCCTAAAGAATAATCATCATCCTTGCTACCTGAGAGGCTGAGGCAGAAGGGTCACAAGTTCTAGGTTAGCCTTGGAAACACACTAAGGCTCTGTCTAAAAAAGAAAGAAAGAAAAGAAAAAGAATGGAGAAAGGAAGGGAGAGAGGGAGAAATTATCATCAAAAGAGCTATTTGGGATAGGTGATAGCCAAAGAAGGAAGGCTTAGGAGATTATTAGAAAATTTCTCTTTCCTCTCTCACTCATATTTTTATTAATGATTTGTAAAAATTTTGATGATGAAACAAGTACATGTGAGGTGATGGGCTCCTTGCAAAACTATTTTCAAGTTTTCTCTAAATTAGACTTGATCTAGAAAATAAACAAATATAAATAAGCCTGGAAATAGAGAAAATGAGAGTCACTAATTTAGATGTGAAAAGCAAACACAATTAAATTAAAAATAAAACCAAGATTAAATAATTCCTGAAGGAGTGAGAGAAGAGATGGAGGCTGTTTCTGCACTGGCGGCAGAGAAGGCCAAGGGGAAGAGCCCGGCATCTGAGAAGCTTCCTTCATGCTCCAGCTGAGCTGGGCCTTCTCACCATTCATCTGTCTCTTCCCATTCCAACACATTTTTGATGGTTCATCTCAAACCTCAACACCCTGAAGCAATTGCAACCATTCCAGTTCTATTTGATTTGGTCCCTTTCTGACCAACCATAGTCTAGATCATCTGAGCTTCCTATTTTGGCTCTTGATGACATATGATTTTGTATCATTTTCTAATTGTCTGATTTGTAAACATTGTCAAGCCAACTCCCCAGTTCCAGTCTTCTCCAACCACTCTTCCTTGAGCTCCCTGCCTACGTGACTCTTGCTTAAGAAGCTGGTGGCCAGGTGCTATGCCACAGAGAATAGTCTGGAATAGTTTAAGCCTGGTAGCTAGGAGCTGACATTTTACTCCTTCACCAGATGAATACTGGAAATTAGTGAAAATCAGAAAATTTATGTCCAATTTATCTTTTAAGACAGTATTTTTCAAAGCATAATCTTAAGACCATCATGAAAATCACCTTGGATGAGGGAGCTGAATTGAAATATCTCAGGTGGACCCCAAGAATTCACAAGCTTCCAATGGATTCCTGTGTATAAATGGAGTATAAAAACCAATGTTTCAGACAGTTGGGACATTTCAATGTTTGATTATATCCTGTTAAGTTTTTTGGACTGTTGTTTCAATGAAATGAGTTCATCAAAGTTTATGAAAAAAAAATTAGCAATTCTGATTTTTGGTTTCTTTGACAAATCAAAAGATCTAGCCAGGCAGAGCTGTTCTCATGTGTGGTGACAAAAGACCAGAGTTGCCGTGGCAGTCTCCTTGAGACAAGGTCTGCTCAGCAGAGTTAACCAAGGTCCTCACAAAGCCTTTAACTGGATCATGCTGTGCAGAAATGTGCATTGTCAACCCTTGTTGAAAACCTTCAGGACACTGTGTGAGGGCGGACCAGAGGTCTCTGAAAAATTAGACTTCCTGACAAACATTTCTGGAAACTTCTTCTACTTAATTACCTTAGCTTAGAACAAAACTTAAGTTAGAAATGCAGTAACTCTAATGTGGCAAACAGCTATTTTTAGTTTCATGGAAGTTGGGAAATTTTATGGCCTTTCTAAGTACACCAAAGAGCTGTCAGCAAGATGTGCAGGACTGATTCCCAGAGCCTTATCTTTGTCTGACTGGAACAATACAAAATATCTCTATGTCACCTCATCTGTAGCCATGAAGGAATCTAAGAGGCATAGTTTCTTCAGTTTTTCAGGACTATATTGATTCTGACCTTCTGGAAACAGAGGTATATTTGCATCATCAAAACATATTTTGAAAACATTCTTACATATAAACTGATTATTCTTATCTTTACCAAAATGTATTTAACAGGTATTTCATAAACAATATTAAACAAAATTTTAAACAAGAAAAAAATTGCCCTTAATCTTATTATCCCACAAATATGTTGGTTTTTGCATATTAGCACTTTCTCCATATAAACATTTATAAATGCACACCCTTTTATAATCAAAATACTATGTTTGCTGCTATTTTAATAAGATCTTTTAAATTCAGTGTGTGGAGATCCCAAATATGATGAATAAGTTGTATATGCAAGAAAGAGTAATTGTTGAGGAATGCAAATCTTTCTTTTAACAATAATAACCAAATAATTTAGAGAGAACGTAACAGCCGGAAGCTGTAAAACAGTTTAGTGGGGTTTTTTTGTTTTTTTTATTTTCCATTCTTGGACTGAGTTTTGACATTCACAATATGCTTGTTAAAAAAGAGAAAACTTCCTGCCCTAATTCAAACAGTTTATCAAGTGCTTTTCAATTTACTTTCAAAAACATTCCTTGCTTAACATCACCCCCGGCTTTCACATAACTCCCATCTGTATGCATTCATGAGACATACATCTAAGTTGGCAGTGAAAGTCCAGTGATGTAGCTCATGTTAGACTCTTCTTCAGCCAAGCATTCAATAACTTGTGCGACTATAAAGTCTAATTGAAGAAAGTGTCCACCAGGATTGCTGCCTGCTATATTGTTCTGGGGCTGGCAGTTAATAACATTAAATTTTAAAGAGAGTAAATTTCATCATGACAAAAAGTAGTTGTTATGGACACTGTTCTCCTAGCCCCAAACCAAGTTTTCCTCATCATAAACCCTGAAATCTGCAAATATGTTATTTACATGGCCAAAGGAACTTTGTAGATATGACTAAGGTTAAGAATCTTGATTTGAACAACCAATAAAAAAAAAAAAAAAAAAAGAATCTTGAGATAGGGAGATTGTAATGGATTATCCAGGGGGGGGGCAATATAATCACATTAGTTCTTAAAAAGCAGAGAATCTTTCTTAGCTGTGGTCTGAGGGAGATGTGATTATGAACAAGGGTCATAGAGATGCAATGTTACTGGCTCTGAAGTTAGAGCGGGAGGCCACAAGCCAGGGATGTAACCTTCCAAAATGAGCGCAGCCTTGCCAGAACCTTGATTTTAACCCAGGGAGATCCAAGTTAGACTTCTGACTTACTGAACTGTAAAATAAGCCAGGTGCAGTGGTGCATGCCTGTACTAGCTACTCAGAAGGGACAAGAGGATCACAAATTTAAAGCTAGCCTGGGTAATTTAGCAAGATGTTATCTCAAAATAAAATTATTTTTAAAAAGAGTATGGGAACGTAGCTCAATAGTAGAGCACATGCCTAGCATGCTTGAGAACCTAGGATAAATCCTCAGCATACCACACACACACAAACACACAAACACACACACGTGTGTGTGCATATATACAAATTATATATTTATATTACATATTTATATATTCATATGACATATATTTATATTATACGTTGGCATATATTTGTATATATAGTATGTGTGTTATATGTATATATGGTAGATAACTGTAATATAATGAGCTTGTTCTTTAAGCTTCTATTTATAGTAACTAATTAGAGCAGCAATAGAAAAATAATGCAGTACCTTTTCTGGAAACTTAATATATCCCATGGCCTAATCTTTAAGAATATGGTCAGTTCAGACCACTTGGAACTGCTCAGACTAAAGCTCATTTTGGCAAAGACTAAATGCTCACTGAATATACATGGCACACAGCTTTCCCAGCCTCTGGGCAGCTCTCTAGGGTCATACGATTTTCTCTGGTCAATGAATTATAAGCTTCAGTAACATGTCGTGCCCCAGGCTGAGGAAATGAAAGGCCTCCAATGCAAACCAGCTCTCTCTTTCCCTGGGCAAATTGGAAGACTCATGTTGAGGTGCTTGCTTCCACAAGATGCAAACATTCTAGCTTCCCAGTCTCTGCTAAAAACGAGCTGTCTAGAGGACTGCTGCACATGCAGGAGATTTTGCATGAGTGAAAAACAAGTTATTCAGTTTTAAGTCACTAAAGTTTCCAGGTTTGTTTCTATAGACTAACCTAGTCCATTCTAACTAGTACCCTTTCTTAGAATAAAGCAATCCCAGGAGACAAAGGATTCAACCTCTCAAGAACATGAAAACTGCTGTGCACAATGGTGCACACCTGTAATCCCAGCAATTCAAGAGGCTGAGACAGGAGGGTCACAAGTTTGAGGCCAGCTTCAGCAAATTAGAGAGACCCTGTCTCAAAAAAAGTTTTAAAAGGCTGGGATATAACTCAGTGATGGAAGGCTCTGGATTCAATCCCCATTACAAAACAAAATAACTTGGAAACTAATTTCTACTTCTATCACTCTTGAGGATGGGGTGGAGCTTTGGGGGTGGAGCTCAGTGGTGGAACATCTGCTTAGCCTGCACAGACAAGGGATTTGATCCCCAGTATCATGACATAAGTAAATAAGTAAATAAATAAATATTAGTCTTATTAACCTACAAAGTTGCTTCTTGCAGACTTCAATTTCATATAATAGGGAGATATATAATAGTACTTAGAAAAATATTAAATATTGTACAATACTTTATCTTGGATATTTATATCATATAATAATGAATTTTAGTGTAGAAGACATAAGGAAGTTTTTGCTTTTTTAAGAAAGTATTTTTGTTTTTCTGTCATTGACTGGTAATGCTAATGTAGATACTATGCTATCATGTCAGGTTCATAATTTATATGATAAAAAATTGCTTTTTTTCCTCAAAATATTTTACATTTAAGACATTTGCCAAGATCTTAATGAACTTTACCAAAATAGCATTTTATGACTATCAAAAGGTGCAATTGACAAGGAAAAGTAAACTTATAGTTCATGTCCCTTTCATAAGACAATTGGAATGCAGAAAGAGTAATTTTCTATTTTTAATAGAATAATGGCCTCATATTTTCCATTCAATCATCCAAGGTGATAATAACAGGTCAAGAAAAGCCAAAAATTACCCAATTCTACTTCTTTATGTGACAGAAGAGAAATTGAGATTTAGAGA
Organism: Ictidomys tridecemlineatus; assembly: GCF_052094955.1. Taxonomy (NCBI): domain Eukaryota; kingdom Metazoa; phylum Chordata; class Mammalia; order Rodentia; family Sciuridae; genus Ictidomys; species Ictidomys tridecemlineatus. The sequence goes on along the minus strand of NC_135477.1, from coordinate 133,289,003 downwards.
AGTAATTTTTGCCAATAGGGAAAGAAAGATAATTCCAAAGGGTAAATCTAAGTACAGGTAAGAAGCTATTATTTTGTTAAGAGGATGCTAGATGTACATGCGCAAAAGTCACACATTCTAAAAACTTTCTTGTTGTGGTAAAATATGCATAATTTACCATGTTACACATTTTCAAGGGTCACTTCAGAGGCATAAGTATAAGGGTGTGAAGCTATCATCACTGCTTTTCCTCTATCGAAACCCAAATTCTCTTCTACCTGTTAAACACTAGCTCCTTTCTCTCTCTCTCCACCTGTAAGTAAGTAACCACTATTGTACTTTCTATCTCTGTGAATTTGACCATTCTATAAACAGAATCATACATTTGTCCTTTTTTGTCTATTTCAGTTTGTATAATGTTGTAGAGGTTTATCCATTTGTAATACATGTCAGCATTATAATATTTAAAGCTGAATAACTTTCCATTGTAAATATTATTACATTTTGTTTAGCCCCTCATCCATTAATGGGCTATTAACAGATGATTATTTCTATCTTTGGCTATTGTCAATAGTGGTGCTATGAATATCAATCCACAAATATCTGTTCAAGTCTGTTTCAATGATTTGGGGTATACATTTAGAAAGGAATTTTTGGGTCATCTGATAATTCTGTTTAATTTTTTGAGGAAGCACTGCACTGTTTTCCACAGAAAGATGTAATTTTCATCTTCACTAGCAGTGAACAAGGGTTCCAATTTCTCCACATTGTTACCAACACTTAGTATTTTCCAGGGTTTTGCTTTTTGTATTTTATTACTTTTTGTGGGTGTGAATTGCTATCTCACTGAAGTTGATTTTAAAAAAAAATCACATCTCTTTTTTTCTGCTGAGAAGTTCTATTATTGCCTTTTTTGGTGCAGGACAATGAATTCAGATCCTTGCCATGCTAAGCATACATGCTAGTATAGACTGCATCCTCCATTGCTTTTCTTCTTAATGTGCCACATCTCTTGAATCTGGAAATGTCTGACTTGACACAAGATAATCATGACAATGAACAAAGTGCAAGGAACCCACAAGCTAACATTCATTTTAATGCTTTTAAAGTAACATAATAGGGTGTACTGGTAAATAGCAACCCAGAACAGGCCCCATCCTCTTGGTCTCGAACTCCCTTGCCTTTACAAGATTGACACCATGGCCATTCTTTTTGCTGTTGTTGCCAGGGGATCCACTATACTTGCCAAACATGCTTGGTGTGAAGGAAACTTCCTGGAGGTGATAGAGCAGATTCTGGTTAAGATACCTTCTGAAAATAACAAACTAATATACTCACATGGTAATTATTTGTTTCATTACATCTGCCAAGACAGGATTCTATGTCTTTGTATCACTGATGATGACTTTGAACGTTCCGGAGCCTTCAATTTTTTGAATGAGGTAAAGAAGAGGTTTCAGACAACTTATGGCTCAAGGGCACAGACAGCACATCCATATGCCATGAATAGTGAGTTCTCAAGTGTCTTGGCTGCACAATTGAAGCATCATTCTGAGAATAAGGGCCTAGACAAAGTGATGGAGACTCAAGCCTAGTGGATGAACTGAAGGGAATCATGGTCAGAAACATAGATCTAGTAGCTCAGCGTGGAGAAAGATTGGAATTATTGATAGATAAAACAGAAAATCTCGTGGATTCATCTGTCACCTTCAAAACTACCAGCAGAAATCTTGCACGAGCTATGTGTATGAAGAACATCAAGCTATTCATTAATCATCATTATCATTGTATCAATTGTGTTCATCTATATTACTGTGTCACCTCTCTGTGGTGGATTTACATGGCTAAGCTGTATGAAAAAATAAGAAAGAAAAAATTATCATTGACCAAGGATACAAGAGAAAAAGGAGTTAAAAATAATCCATGTGACCCAAGCCTTTCATTACTGGCAGAAAGTATCTGCCAGTCTCTTCAGCCCTCTTTTCATTAATTCTTTTTTTAATCTTAGTCTATGTCTCCAGATTTATCTTTGTCCTATCAACCTTTATTCCAAAGAACTTCAGATCAAACCAGTCATTACAGTAGCCTTTAAAAAAATAAAGTAATACAATAAATGAAAAATTCATTTACATAAGGGCAATTTATTTTAAAATGTTCCTCTTTTAGAAGAAATTGAACTCCTTCTCTTAACTTAAAACTTCAGATTTATGCTATAAATTTATTCTCAAGCAATTTACATTGAAGATTTCTTCAGCATATTATAACATTTTAGCTATTATAGGTCAGTATCAGGATCAATTACAATATTTTTAGACACAACAAATATTTTAATTATTTTTTCTTGAGAGACTAATATAGATAGTTGCTAAAGTCTGGCATTTATTTCACATTTTTACTTTGAAGTGGTTTTATCTAAGTTATTACAAGTAAATACAAAAATTTCAGATCAATTTTACTTCAAGAGGGTTTATATTTTCATTAAGTATATTACCAGCACCTAAAACTAGTCAAAGCAATTTGACCCACAAAAGAATTAAAATTTATCAAAAATTAAGTTATTAAAAAAATCCTCTACAATTATAATGCACCAATTTAAAATTTGGGGTGAAAAAAATCTTTAGCCTGTTGGGGACTCATCTCTAAAAGGGTACAAAGAAATCCATTAAGAATTCTATCTTAGTACTTCATAGTCAGTTGAATTCCTAGAACTGATAATCCAGCTATTCGATTCAGTAGCCCAGAACACTCTGCCTATATTGACAGAAGAGGAATGATGTGTAAACTGCAAGTAGTATAATCAGGTTATAATAAACAGGCAGAGTGTTGGTGAAGGAATGTAGATTATTGTCTACTCATGGCTGGTGCTTACTAAAACACAGCTTCAATTCAGAGTAGTTGGAAGTAGTCCTTCTGCTCACCTGTATAGAAGCCACCTCATCTGCTACCTACCTTGTATACACACTGATGATTCCCATTTCACAGTTTGTTCAACCCTGGGACTCCCAATTCTATGATTCTTTCTCAGCACAGATGATTATTTTTAAGAGAGAAAGATGAAAAATACATTCATAGTTTAAACCTGGTTATTGCCTCTGGGTGTGTAAATTAACAGCTCTTTGATTTGAGGCAAATCAGTTTCTGCCTTAAGAACTTAAAGGTCTGCAGGGTTTTTCCTCAGGACTAAATTAAATAACATCACATGAAATTTTTTTAATCTAAATTTTTACAGAAGTATGTAAAGGAGAAAATAAGATGACTTCCCTCTATCCTTCTAGGTTCTTTAGCTGGTTAGAAATTAGATGGATTTAAGACCAATTGGTAGGCAAAAGCTATTTTACAAATTACAGAGCCCCACAAAATGTGAGACTTGCAGGTCAGGTGACAGAAGCTTACCTAGCCTCTGGAGCCACAGAAAGGAATAGAGAGGCTCTGGCTTCTGGGAGGTGAAAAGGGGAGTTGTGGGAGGGGAAGGAGGAGGTGGAGCAGTATAAGGTGAATAAAAGTTGTTTTGTTTTACAGAGACTTCTTAGGTAATAAAGGTTGTCTCTGAGCAGCACTCTTCCTGATGCTTTTACTAGTGTGCTTGCCTTTATAGATGTCAGTTTAACCAAAGAACAAAAGAAGGGCTACTCCTGTGTTTGCAATCTCTCTGAAAAACCAGCCCGAAATAGACCAAAGTGTATTTGGGGGGGCATGTCCTGACCTCCCATAGTCAGTTGCCTTTGAGGTGGTGTGTTCTGAGCTCCAATAGCTTGAAAAGGACTATTATACTTAATATGACATTACAAGTCATTCTTGTCTTCCCTTTCACTTTTCCAAAACAGAATAAAAACTTAAATAAATTAGATCAGAAATGAAAAAAATTAACATCACTTCTTTCTGATAAAATATAGTCATGGTAGTGCTATCACATCCTCAAGGAAAACTATTACTTTGGTTTGTGATTTGAATTTTTATAGTGACTTAAAAAAATAGTTTTCAAATGTCCTCCACTACAATTTCCAGTCTTTTTCATTTAGTTTTATTTTTTACCCCCCCCACACACACACCCTACCTCAAATTTCCTTTTGTCATTAAGCCGAGACCTTGAGGCTGAGGCTTATTTCTCAGCTTAAGGAGAATAGAAGCTGTGCAGCATAAAGAATAGCTGGGTGACTTTGACATTCAAATTGAGATGTTTTAGGCTCCACAGGTGACAGTTTTGAAAAACAGGCTTTGAGGAGAAAAAAGAATTCTCTTAGACTCTCAAAACCATAATCTCATAGGTTAGAACTCTTAAAACTTCTAATATCTGATCATCTTTGACCTGTGAAAGTGGAAGTCTGCTATTGTTGAACCTATAATGTATATCAAGAACCCAGCTTAGAAAGTCGGCCCTGGATCATACCATAGAGAAGAAAGGGAGGTCATGGGATGTGATGTGATGTAAAGAAAATTCTTACCTTTCTGTTGCTAAAAGGAGCAGTCCAAGGGAGGAGAGAGAGAAAGGTCTATGAAGTCAGGCACAAGATCAAACACCTAGAAGAAGGCAGTGGGCAGTGGTTAAAACCCAGTTAGGTTTGGAGCTGATTCACAGCTTTACCACACAGAGCCTGAGGAGTCAGCAAGCCCTTAAGACGACCCCCCCCCACTGCACCCCGACTGGCTAGAAGTCAGACTGCTTCTGGTTTCCCCAGTCTCTTCTTAAATGCAACCCATTTTGAAGATCATGGTTATCCACATCTTGTATAGTCAAGGAGAGATGGCTGTTCTCATGAGCCCCAACAGGGTAGGGAGCAAGAGGCAAAATTGCTGAGACCCAAAGCAGCCTAGGATGGGGCAAGGAGACAGATGGCAACCAAGATAAAATGGGTTGTGTCAGAAATCATGGCCTTCCACACAACACTTCAAAAGAAGGTGAAATCAGCCATAGCTTTGTGGAAACCCATCCAGCAAAGGACACTGGAGGGCACTGGATGAGATTGACAGAGCAGGGGCCACACAAGTAGCACAGACATCTTTCTGTCAAACCATTGCAGAAAGGTACATAAACTTCTTATAGATTTTGTCATAGGAAAAGGTGAGTGAGAGCGCCCAGAACTGACTGACCTAATCCTGTGGAGACTGAGAAGTGACAGCTCTAAGTGACCGCGAGCATGGAGTTACCCTGAATGGGTAAGAGTGTGTTTCCTACCAAGTGGGAATCAATCAGTAAAAAGAAGAAATCAATTAAAGGTTGAGGTTCACCACACTAGATGTGGATAACCATGATCTTCAAAATGGGTTGCGTTTAAGAAGAAAACAAGTTGTTTCTATTTTTAACATGTTTGCAACTTTTAAAATTTGTTTTCAAGTTTGTGGTCTTTTGTGGATGGTTGATGGTCCCAAGCTCAACAGCTATAACAGCTGTAAAGTTAAATAATATGTCCATTATTACCTTGACTACAAGAAAACCACTCATACTTTCTGATATTGAGTCTTCACTTCTAATGAAGAGAATTTATTGCTTCATTTTTTAAAGTTTTAGGTATAAAGTGCTAAGACAACAGTGCACTGAAGTTTACTGAAGTAATGATAAATGCTTCCTTTTTTATGCCCCTGGTCAAGATAGAAAAATAGACTTGACAGACTGCTTTATGTATATATTTTTTACATTTTAGGGAAAACCAGAACTTCAACTCATCTCTAAGTTGACTTTTACTGCCTCTCCTATGAAAGCTAATCCATAGCAGGATCAAATTTTAGTATTTTCAAAATGTCTTCATTTTAATTTAAACATTTTTATTTCATTTTAATTTGGCACTTCCCCTGTGCTTGCCAAAGACTTATGTTTAACATAAGTCTTTATGTTCAACATAAAAGGCTTATGTTAAACAGACGAAATAGGGGAGGGTCTATAAGAAGATGGAAAGAATCAAATATGTTGCAAAGGAAGACCGATCTTTCTTAGCTTCTAAAAGGAGTCTCAGATCTGCATCTTCAGCCTAAAGGTTGAGGTTAGACCTTTCTGGACTTGTTTATACATCTGCAAAATGATATATGATTTTAAGGGTTTCAAGGTGAAATATTAAATGTGTTTATCTGCCTTTAAACTGGATCACTATTTAGTGGATCACAAGAAGATTTTGGAATCTTGGCTAATAGAAAACGCAAGAGTTTACACACAAGGACCAGCAGTTGCTCTTGAAACTGGCTTCCTAAGGAAATTACGCAGAATTTGTGCCCAGATGAAATCAATGCTCTGCCTTTCTCAGATTTACTGGTCAATGTGTCCCTCTTTAGCAAGTGATTGACGTGGAGTGATGCAACATGAAAGGAAACTTCCAGCTGTGCTTGTCAATGGTTGGGTGTGTAATTGGGAAATCCATACAACAGTAAACTCCTAGTGTCAAACTAGGCATTGTTCAGAACTGAATAAACATACAGGAGTTGTAATAGTTGAAATGTGACACAGTTCCCCCAAATATTCCTATTGTTTCCCCTCTGCAATAACCATGGGAATTTCTTTTCCCATGCAGGAGCCATAAGAAAGGGGGAATCTATTAGTAAGTGGTGGACCACTGACTGTTCAGATCACAGCATTTCACATGACCCTGTACACAGGCTAACAGCAGTGTTCTGCCAAAGTATAACCCATAGGGAATAGGCCTTTGAGGTTGTTTAAAAGTGGCTGGCTGTGAGAGAGAAGCATATTTCCTCTCTTGGAACCTAATTTAGCTGGAAAAAAGAAGATAGAAAGAATGCGAGTTTCCTGTAGTTTTGTGTATTGTGTAATTTTATTAGATATAAACAAACTTGCTCTGAATCACTTACATTAGTCAACTAAGATATTTACTTTATGTAAGATATGACCTTCAAGCTATATATAGGACATCATCCAATATGAACACTTTAAAAATAGTTCCCCAAGTGCCCCCATCACAATCAGTCCAATCTTGTAACAGAAATGGCTTTCTTTCATTTCCCAGGCATATGTTAAGTCCCACAGTATCAGTGCATGTCTGCAGACATTGGTGGAACACCCTCTGTGGCCCATGGAAGTGTTCAAGGTCCCAAAGATATGGAGCCAGGGAACACACTGTCTCTATCTCCAAGGGTTTACATACCACGGGAGGGGACAAAGACCAAGACAAGCAAATACTGACATAATCCAGGGTGTTCTGATGGCTGAAGTGAAGCTGGGAGAAAATCTGCTGGTGTTGTTGCTGCAGTATAACCTATGACAAAAGTTCCCACTCGCCTGTAATTCAAATGCCATCCCTACATCCTCTCCAAAATAATTGACCACTGGAAGCTTAAAGAACACATGTTATATTCCTGCCAGCCCTACAAGCTGATACATTATATTTTTTATGTATTTATTGGTAGATGTAGAGATAGAGTATATTTTTTCCTTTCAGTTCACAGAGGGATGACAACATACAGAACTCAGAGAGGGAGTTAATACTATAATGCTCTTTCCCCTTATCTTTAACATTTTACCCACGTTTTTTCTAGAGTTCTTTACCCACTTATTTAAAACCCTATCCTCCTTGTCTCCTCCACCTCTGTTCAAAATAAAAATTGTTGTGAGGACACAATATCAAGCAAGGAAAGCCACTGAGCTGAGACAGTATCTTCAGGCTGTTCTTTTCGTAGTCTTCCTTAAAGACATAAATTATGAGTTCTTATTCACAGCATACAACAATGTGTTGAATACCTGTTTTTCTCATATCTCCATGGAGGACAAGATCTGGCTTTAGGAAAAAAAGTAGTTGTATTTTACATTTTTTTTTCAAGTGTGGTGTTTAGAGTCTATACCAAAGGGATTTGGAACATAGCTACTAGGAAGTCAAGCATTTTGCATTTGCAGAAATCACAGAACAAGGGGTCCCTTTGATGGTGGGAAGCCTCTCAGCAAGGAACCATGTCTTGAATGGAATGCTTTCAGTGATAATTAGGAGGTATGGAAACCATCATGTCCAGGACATCCGGGATTGTTCCAAAGGAAAGTCTTCACTGTTTAGAGGTTTGTTTGTTTGCTTGTTCCGTTTTTAACTAACTGGATATTTCTGCTATAGTTTTTCCTCTCTGGCTCAGCTCTTAATGAGCCCCCACAATGCTTCTAATGAGATTCCAAAGGTTTGCTGTGTGGACCACATTACCAGGTGTACATCCAACCATCAAAGAACCACAGCCAGCTCCATTGCCTCACCCTCTATCATGTTAATTAGGACCGTGCTGCCTTGAATTAACACTGCAGCTGGATTCTATGTGCAGCCCTGCTACACCCAGTCCTGTTATCTGAAGGGACCAATACCACCAAGGAGAAGAGGCTAGGCCACAATGATCTCTTGGATCCCTACTCCAGACATATTCAAAGTCAAATTAATAGGAAGATAGGTTTCATTCAAAGTCAGCTTTAAAGGATGACAAATGAAATTTATTGTTTCAAAATTCCATCTTCAAAATCTCTGAAGGCAAACAAAGCGGTTTAAAAAGGGGCAGGCAACTGAAACAAAAGGCAGGAAATGTACATAACGTAGATTGAGTTAGACTGTGCTGCATGGGCCTGGAAAGGGAGCAGTCTCTACTCTCAGCTTCTTGGACACCTGTCAGGTTGGGGAGGTTGCAGCCCTTCAGCCTCCATGTTCAATATGAGCAAGTCACTTTTCATTTCAGCATACCCTCACCAGCAAATTCAGTCTGTTTTTGTCCCATCATCAAAAGTTAAACTATCCAAATGCTTTTGTATTATTCTTGTATTAGCTTCATATTAATGGTTAACTGATGTTGTTTACCAGCAGAGGACTGTTCTGTTTTACATATGAATTTTCCAGAGACAGCATGATTCAAGGACAAGATCAGTAGTTTTGGAGTCAGACACATATGAATCTGAATTCTGTCTCAGTAATTTTGACTCATGACCTGGCATCATTCTGCAGGTATTATGATACCTATTTTGTCCACCAAGAAACTGAAGCCCACAGAAGCTCTGGAATACCCAAATGAGTGAAAGATCTGGGGAGAATTCAAACACAGATGCCACTTTATCATATTTCCCTAAAAACTGGGTCTTTACCTTCCAGAGTCTTGAATGTTCCACTCGTTCATGTTAATATCTGTTATAAACGAAGATTTTCCTCTTCACTGTTCTCCACCTTGGGAACTAAGTAGTTCTACATCTTGAGACCTCCCTGACCACAACAGAGAAAGAAAATGCCCTGAGTGTCCTGGAAAAGAGATTTTCAGATTCAGTTCTACCTAGACTGCTGCTTTCTATTAGAAATGGAAGTGAGATCAGATTTATAAATCCAGCTGTAGTTAGCGTGGTTAAATCTGGTGTCAAGATTAGGTCTATTTGGAGAATTTTTAAACACATGAAAAGATTTTAGACTTCCTAAAGATAAAGAGGAAGGAGACTTAGAAGAATTTTCTCCTAGACATCTCTGGAGATCTGAAGCATCGTTAACAAGAACAGGCCTTTTAGATTGGAATCTGCTGTCCACTTCCTGAAATAAAACCAGATGAACTGCCTGAAGAGTAGACAGCTCTTTCAAACAGCAGTTTGCACAGAATAGATGTGTGCTGGAGGGCAGAGTAGAGTCAGGATGCTTGGCAAGACTCAAACTTATTGATTCCTGGACTTATCCCAGGTGGAGGTAGGTGGAAAAAGCTTCCAAAGTAGGGCTGAAGAGTACCTAGGCCCAACTATTGGAGCATTTTGACCTGTACTTTATGGTGTGCTTGTATGAATGTGAGTAGAGAGAGGAGGCATAGAGGTTAAGAGAACTGGAGGCCGGGGGTGTAGAACTATTACAACTTGACAAATGTTCCAAAACCAAAATAACTGTTCCTTGAAAATTTATAGCAGAGAAAACAAGTAAGGGGGAAGATTGATCTAGTGATAATAAATGTCGTGGAGGAAACAGGTTTCACATGGTTTCGATGTAGAGCTACAATTGGTTCAGCGTGTTTATAGTTGAAGAGACTCTCATCCTTGCTTAATATATCTGGCCTCTGAGTCAGAGATGGAAATTTCTGCACCATCTACCTTGACTAGTATAGGTCTAAAAATCTCTTGTCTGAATATGAGGGACCAAATGTGTCTCAGAAGGAGAAATTTTTCAAATTTTAAAAAGCAGGATCTGGAACCATACAACAACATCAAATATATTCATCCTTACACTTAACGGGTTGGAAAAATGCTATAAATGACTCCCAATCATTCAGATCAGTCTTTGCTGCCAAATGAATTCAGATCAGGCCAGGTCAGATTTTTGCCAACAGATGAACTACAAAAAACTTTGAATTTTTAGAGCTTTAGGATTTTGGAAATAAAACAAAAAAAAATTGTGAACTTTTACAAAAGGAAACTTCTATTTGGCCATTCCATAAAACAGAAACATCAGTTGATTTATGTGAAAATGGGGAACTTTGAATTGGGGAATGTGCTTATAGTAGAACACAGATAATATTGAACATTTCTTGAGCAACTAGTATGTGCCAGGCACTTATCTAAGATTTTAACATGAATTAGTCTCTTAAGTCTCTTACAACATTAAGAGGTACTGTAGTAATGTATTGATAGACCTATGAACATGAAGAAACCAGAGCACAGAAAATTTAAGTAGCTCTATAAAGCTCACACAGCAAGTAATTGGAAAGGCCCAAGATCAAACACAAATTGATTCCTCCCTTGAATATTAATATTGTATTTTATTTCTATACAAGGAAAAATGGCACTTATATATCAATCTAGTCACACTCCTCTTGACAATAGGAAATTAAGGAATATATTTTATGTCATAAAGCTACTATAATACTTCTCAGGACTCTTGCTTTCATCATGGATTGTCTTTTTGTATCTGAGAATATCTGTAAATTTTTATCTTGAAACAGAGCCAGTTAACAGATTATTGTCACAGAAAAGCTTATTTTGAACACTATAGGAAATATTGATCATTTAAATTTTTCTCTGAGACTAAGGTCTGGTTTTCAGTCATTATTTTATTCCCAAGACCTACCTTAGAAGTTTGTGCCTTATGTGCATTATATGGGCTGAATGAATAAGTTCAAATCTCCAAAATCTTCCAGAATTAATCACTCCCATTTGGAAATGCTAACTTGTATGATTTCATTTATTTACTTATATTTTTCTTTTGGTTAATGCTAATCCATTAGAATTATTTATGAAATCAAAACGTTTATGTTGGTTTGGTTTTACATAAAACCATAGTATTGTTGGGGAGAGGGAAGGTTCATAGCCTTGCATTATTAAAGGTATTACCTGAGCTGAACTCTTCTGACTTCAGGTCATGTTTCCATGTACATGTATGTACAATGTACCTATGCACATTTAATATGTAACACATCCAGACTGGATCAGGCCTTATTCTAGCAGCACTTGGAAAATGATGCTGCTTATCCAGTTTTACCACTCTAGACATTTGACTGTCAGAGTCAGGTGGAAGCACCTGACTACTTGGTTCTCATGCCTATCACTAACAACATCTAAAGGGTTCTTTGACTCAGAATGTTATAAAGATGAAAAGATTGATAATGCCTGAAACCATACTACAGGAAAAACTAGATAGAGCTTTCTAAAAGTTAACTGGAGCAAATTATGTAGTTCTAATGTAAATTTCCTATATTTATTCATTAAGTAATTAATGGCTAAGGAAAAACTCCTCCCTGGTCCTGTGCATATTTTGCATCACTGCCAAGGCTCTGCAGGATTCATGGTTCTGTCTTTTATCTTATCCTTTCCCAGGGTCAGACTAAAGATGGTTAGGTGGTTCTCTTGATGCTTGGGTGGTTCTCTTGTATCAGGGTTTCTGTACTCAATGCAAATTTGCAATTGTTCAAACTTCTCCCTCAAGCACAAGGTCTTTCTCACAGAGCATCTATAACTCATTCAACTTTGCTGCTCTATAGGACAGTGTTGGGACTTTAGAGTATCTCTCTTTCCCAAAGCATCCTCTGCAAAATTACCATATGGTTGCTCATTTCCTCTGGCTTTTTCCTCTACTATTCAGCTCATTAGATCTCCCTCTCCCTCTCTCCTCTCTATGTTCTCTCTATTCCTCTGTAATTCTGTCTGTTAAGACAGACTATTTATGACAGAGTAATACAAATAAGACTCCCCCATTGACTAGAAGCCACTTACCCTCTGTGTCCACATTATCACACTTCTACTCTGGACAAATCTTGTACCACATGCAGAGATTTACACACATCTGTACTCCTATCAAGGCAGAGAGATGATCACTTGAAGATATACTGTATTCCACCACATAATTATGTCTCTTTTTTTTTGCAAAAAAAAAATGGAGTGCATTGTGTGAAGCTTAAAAAAATAGAAAATAAAAATAAAAAACTTCACTAGCTCAAAATTCTTTCCACAATTCCATTTCCTTGGCTGTTAGTGAACATAATCATTTTCAGCTTGAAGAATAGTTTGTATATTTACCCATAATCAGAAAGAAATGCTGCCCACTTTAATGTATTGCTGGCAGATGAACTGTACAGTTTAGCTACCAGTAAAATGCAAGTCTCAGCATGTGACTTATTCATGGCAGCTTTGCCTTCTCACAGGCTCCCCTTGTGTCTGCAGCTCTTGATTGGGTTGACAGCCAATACTAGTTCTGCAGTACTCTAAACAAATCACACAAATCGGCTTTCAGAAATATACTGACAATGTGCCTGTACTGAGAATTCTAGGCTCATAGCTCCCAGTATGAGAGAAGACAAATGTGCATCCATAAGCCACTGGTGAATACAGTGCTGCTCTGTTTATCTTTAAAGGAGAGTGAGGACAGAATTATACCTTGCAACAATTGTGATGAAAGTTTAAAACCAAATTTTAGGTTGAAAAAACAGGGTATGAAGATTGTGAGAGGAAATACAGTAAGACATCCTACTTACAGCAGAGTGTGGTATTGCAAGCCTGTAACCCAACCACTGGGGAGGCTCAGGCAAGAGGATCACAAGCTCCAGGCCAGCCTGAGCAATTTAGCAAGACACTGTCTCAAATTTAAAAAAAAAAAAAAAAAAAAAAAAAAACAGGGCTGGGGATGTAGCTTGATGCTTGTTTCACATGTGAAAAAAAAGTCCTATTTGCTTTTAGCACATTTCTTACACTAGTTGTTAATGCAGAACCAATTTAAAATTTTTTTTCAGTTTTAATTGAAATTCTTACTTGCTGATATTCTTGTTTTCTGAATTTGAGAGATTGCATATGAAAAACAGTGTCTTTCTTTGACTCTCACACTGCAACCATCAATAGAGATTTCTGGGACCCTAAAAAAGGTGTGGGGGTTTCCTCCCACCAGGAAGCAAAAAATCAGTTAATTCTGCAGTAGATACTAGTTGATTTTCCTCTAATTCAATTCCATTCAATTCAGATTCCATAGGTGGAGGCTTAATTCCTAAAACTGCTCCTCCCTCCTTCAGATGCCAGGGGTAAGCACCTGTGTTTCAGATTGACATGTTATAAAGCAGGGTTCTCACAATCTCCTCCTCGGGTGCGGTTGATCTCCTTGAGAAACTCACAGAGCTTAGGGAAACATTTACATTTGTAGTTTATTATAAAGGATATGACAGATGAAGAGACACACAGAGCCAGGTAAAGGGGAAGGAGCACAGAAATTCCCTTCCTTCTCCAGATATACTACCCTCCAGGAACCTCCCCAGGGTCAGCTATCCAAAAGTTCTCTGAACCTTGTCCTTTTGAATTTTTATGGAGACTTCAATCCATGGGCATGATTGAGGCATGGAAATTTGTGTCAAAATGTGATTAGACAAAAGGGTATGATCTGAGTGGAAACCCAGCAAGGCCTGTCCAGATTCTTCATCATTTCTTCCTTGTGGATATAGGGTAGGACCACTTCTGAAGTGGGGGTCTTATCATCTAGTGTCAGACAAGGGAAGCCAAAGAGTTTATTTATGCCCCAGGGCTCCTAGGCAGATTTAGAGTTTCTGTGACCTGCCTGGAGAAAGGAAACTCTAATTTCTCCAGTCTATATATGAGAGAGAATTATTAGCTAGGAAATGTAGAGAAAAATAAAATATGTATATATTATAATATCACAAAGATTTATGTTTATTTGTAAGTATGTAATTTTGTGATTTATCATCAATAAAGTTCACAATTTTCAGAAAGCCAAAAATGCTAAAAGAAGGTATAAACTTAATTATTCCTGCCCACCTTTGATCCTTTTGGCCTATATTCAACAAGAATCATGCATATCACATATCCACTATTGGGCCATATAGATACACACATAGATTTGTGTGTACAAAAGAGCTTAAATGTCAACACATGAATCAACAACACAATACATTAAGTGCCAATTAGTTTAAAATATAGGCTCAGAAATTCAAAGTTCCTGAAATAATCATGAAACTCTAGAATTGGTGATTTTTTTTTAAGTGCTGGGGATTAAAGCCAGGATATTATGCATGCTGGACAAGTGCTCTACTCCCAGCTCAACATTTTTATTTTATAAATAAGGAGGCTGACACACAGAGAGTCTTGATTTGTTCAAAGTTTTAGGAAACTGTTGTAATGACCACCCATGTGAGTGTAGACTATGACTCCACCCCTAGCTTTTTGAGGGTGCTGTTTTCCATCACCATGATGGTTCATATAATTTCCCTCCTGACTTTTCACACTATTAATTTGTCCAAAGGGGTATGTGTGTGTTGTGTGTGTGTTGTATAGGTTTGTGTGTGTGTGTTTATGTGTGTATATATATCTTTTTTAGGGGAGTACCAGGGATTTAACCCAGGGGCACTTTACCATGAAGCCATATCCCTAGGCTTTTTTATTTTTTTATTTTTAAATTCCTAAATTGCTTAGGTCCTCACTAAGTTGCTGAGCTGAACTCAAACTTGTAATCTTCCTGCCTCCGCCTCCAGAGTCACTGGGATTACAGATGTGTGCCACCATACCCAGACCAAAGATATATTTTAGACTTTTTCATACCATAATGTTCATGATATCCTTTCTAAAAATGCTGACATTCTAGAATTAAACATAATTGTGCACTAAAAACTACATGTTACTAACCACATTTCTATTTATATGTTTGATTTTTTAAATTTCTTCAAATTATGAATATCAAAGCCCAATTTGAACCTCAACTCATTGGATCCTGTATCAGTTCTTTGGTCAAAAAATTATTAATTGAATTTTCCAAGTATCAACATGACACAATGAATAACTTCTTCATCTTTTTCAAAAACTAATACATTTGAAATTTCTTATTTGTATTGTTTAAATCTTTCAAGATTTGAATACAATGATCTATGATGGATTCTTAGATTTTGTAAAAGTAGCCATGTCCATTGACTGTCCATAGTCTCAAAAATAGTGACCTCTTCTTCCTGCATATGTGTTCCAACTTTATCTTCTTGAAATTGCCTCTTATTCTGCTAGAATTTTTATACTGATGTGTCTTTCACTAGTTGTTTCCTATAAATTTGATTTCCATTACTTGCCCTATTTTAAGCTATCTTCTTCACAAAAATTATTCATTGAAACTCTTACTGGGAAAGTGGTTACAACATCAGATTCCCAATAATTGAGAAGGATCTTTATTCATTTATTCATTCACTTGTCTTCCCAATTTCCTTTCATTTTTGTCAGAAAGTTATTAATATGAATTGCATCCCTTCAACACATTACAGTGTTGTAAGCCTAAGCAGCAATTGCAATAGTTCATTCATTGATTCAGATATGTTCCTATGATCTAAATGCGATGTGAGAGATGTTTGTTGCAGTTTATGGGAAAGATAAGCTGTCTAATTTTCTGTAGTAAATGCAGGTAGAGATTCTCTTTGAGAGATTGAAAGAGGAGGATTATCCTTAGAAGACAGTGGCAACCATTTGGCTCTCAGAACAATTCCAAGCTTTGGAAGAAGTTGACATGGTAAAGAAAAAAACCAAGAGACCAAAAGAAGCCAGATCTTCAGTTACATTATTGAGGTCATTGCTTGAAGCTAACTCTATCCTTGGAGTCAGTGCCTTCTCTTTGTTACTTAAACCAGTTAGACTTGGGCTTTGAGACTGAACAAAAATAGCACTGAATGATATACTTTTATTGGCATTTGCTATAAAAAACAGTTCTGTTCACTGTGGCAGACACTATTAGTCACCTACACAAAAGACACTATTCTTCTTTCTTTTTAACACAATCCTAATTTTATTCATGATTTAGGAAATAATTGTGTTTCAGGGATCCTCCCCACCCACTGAGAACACTAATGTTCATTAGTCTTAACTGACCATGGTGGTTATTATTTCCTATTCAAGACTGCTTCTGGAGTATGATATCACCATGCAGAGTCAATTCTGTTGCAAGCATTATGGAAGGTTTCCTAACTCTTGAAGAGTGGAGATAAGAAAGGATTTTTTCTCTTCCAACTTTTAGACAATGCATGCCTGATGAAGAATGCAGTAACCTTGCAAATCAGAGGGAGAAACAAGAAGAGAAGCCACAAATGAACTAACTCTGGAATTCCCCAGACTTTACCTTCTGTGCAATTTCTCGTTGTCTAAGTTTCTGAGAATCCTGCATCCTGTTATGTGGAGGTGAATCACCTTGATTGATTTATCCACAAACAATATCAATTTTTTTGAGGCTAATCCCAAGTGAAAAATCAACTTACTTGATTGATTAAAGCCAACCTGCATCCTAAAGAGCAACAGAGGCTTTCCCATTTTGAGGCATACTTTGTCATCTGAAGGTTTAAATGGCTTCAAGAATTGATTAAAATGATTATCCATAATGTAGATTAAAAGTAATTCCTATATCTTAAGCCAAAGACAAAAGGGGAAGTTGGCCTGCTGAAAATGAATGTGTATGCTAAGTCTTTGTTTATCCAGGTGGTTAGAATCAGAAGACATTGGGAGGGTCATCTTGGGAAGTAGCCAGAACAAATGCCCGCAAGTCTTAGAGGTAACCCTGCTGCCAATTCCTGAGATTCTTAACATTTGTTAGATCAGAAATTAGTAATAGATGGAAACAAAAAGAGTGAGCCACCTGGCCTATTGTTTCATTCTTTAAAGTCAGGAATGTTCCGTAAGCAATTGAAAAGTGCTCAGCAAATGACTCCCATGGTATGTTGTGACCCCACATCAGCCAAAGGTGCTGATGGGGCAAAGTTTACATGGACCTACATGGACTCCTGACAGTAGAGGCGAGGTGGGAGGATGTGTAAAGTTGCCTGCATATTCCAGACCTACTCCAATACAAGGATTCTGGGAGTATCAATCATAATAGTAGAAATAAAATGTACATATTTACCCTACTTTGACATGATTTTTTTAAACAAATTCTTAGTAAAATGACACAGTATAAGGGCTCTTATGTTTAACTTTTTCATCATTTTTCCTTTCTCCCTCTCTTTTTCTCCTGTCTCAGAAGTATGTGGGGGAAAGGGACCGTAGAAAATTATTTAAAAATGAGATCACAGTTATGGAAATTCTTTGATATATCTATAACTTATATATGTATATATAAATTGCTGGTATTATTTATGTACAATGTATATAAAAAATATACAACAAAACTTTCCAGTATCAGGACCAAAGCATTTTGCTGAGTATTTAATCAGTTTCTTGCACAATTATTTTGTATTTCTCTACAGTACCTTGGAGCTGAGCCCAATTTTAAAATAATCCCTTTACCATTATCTCTGATAATGTTCTCAAGAAATATATTTACCTGATAAAGTAGGTAACTAATAGCAAAAACATCTACGAAAATTAACATCTGTGCTGAATACCAGAAATGTGCCTAAAGAAAGAAACACTTGTTTGAGTTCCCTCTTGGGGAATTTCTCTATCATTTTGGAAATATCTTTTATAATTTCAAGATGAAATTACATCCTGAAGTTGCAAAAAATAAATAAATAAAATATAATAAATGTGATAAAACTGGAGTGGCATTCCACAGGGAGGAGAAATTTGAACTGCGTTTGACGGGGTATCTTCAAGAACAGGGATTTTTAATGCTATCAGTTTAAATAAGCATGGACATCCTTGGCCCCCACCTTCTCCCTGATTCTTTTTCTTACTATTATCCTATCAGGTGAAATTTAAACTAGCAGCAATTTACACCAAATAAAAGTGGGAAAAGAGTTGATAAATATAATGTTAGATACAATCACTTGTATGTTGGTGAGATTGATAAGCAGGCTTCGTTTCTGTGGGTCGTTCCTCTCAGGAGTGCAAAGATCCTCCACTCTGACATCTTTACCCACTTCAGCTCTGCTATTCTCACATGCTTCAACCACTTTCACAACTCCTTCCCTAAAAACAACTTTTCTTCTGATCTCCTCCAAATTGATCCCTGTAGATTCCACTTGGAATCGACTCCAAGTGCTCAGGTGTGCCGCTATGAAGCCCATTTGATTCATCGAAGTGACCCCCACCAGCTTGTTAGTTCCTTATGCTACCTATATATTTTCACAAAATGGTGAAAAGAGGAAGCATAGAGGTTGGGAAATGTCTTGATAAAACAGTATTAATAACATAATTTTTTGTTGTTTATTTTTTGTGATCAAACCAGGATCTTACAAATGCTAGGCAAGCACTCCACCACTGAGCCCTATCTCCAACCCCTGAGAACATAATTTTTGAATAAGAATTATAATGTCATGGACTTGAGGGAAGTTGCAGGAGAATATTGCATGATCTAACTGGGATGGAGACATTTAGGCAGTTAAGAAAATTCTAAAAGTAGAACTTAGTGATAAGATGAATGAAAATTGGGTTTGGGAGTGTAGCTCAGTGGTAGAATATATGTTTAGCATGTGCAAGGCCCTGAGTTTGATCCCCAGTACCACAGAACATTTGTTTTGTTTTGTTTGTATAAATATGCATAGAAAAGTGCAAAGTTTAAAAAGCAATCTATCTGGACACAGTAGCATACACCTGTAATCCCATTGGTTCGGGAGGCTAAGGCAGGAGGATTGAGAGCTCAAAGTTAGCCTCAGCAAAACTGAGGTGCTAAGCAACTCAGCGACCCTGTCTCTGAATAAAATACAAAATAGGGCTGGGGATGTGGCTCAGTGGTCAAGTGCCCCTGAGTTCAATCCTGGTACACTCTCCCCGAAAAATAAAAAGGAATCTAAAGTAACTCCTAGGTTTCTGATTATAGCAAGTAGATGATAACAATACTGTTTTACTTGGCTGGGGAATATTGTGGAGGTTAAGTAATAAGTGCAGTTTAGGACATACTATACCTGAGGTGTTTATGAGATATCCAAACACAGAGGTCCAGGGTCCAGCACTCAAGTCTGACCTAGAGTTGCATATCTGGGCATCTTTCATACCAACAGTTTGCAACCAAGGCCACAAACATGAGAGAAATTACCTACAGAAAGAAGAAAGAAAGACCAGAAGTGTAAGGATGTCCATGTAGTAATTGCTCTAAGAAGTCCTCATAATAAGACCAAAGGAGTAGCAGAAAATTCGGAGGGCAAAGTTATGTTGCAGAAGTCAAGGGAAGAGTGTTCTGAAGGAGATTGTTAATAGGCACAAAAGTTTAGAGGTCAAGTAAAATGAACTTGAAGCAAGTCCTTTGGATTTTGTGTCATTGATAACCTGGCGAGGCTAAATTTAGTGAAGTAATTAAAAACAAAATCTAGACTGAAGTGGGTTAACATGAGCAAAGTTTGAGGAAAGGGGCCCAGAGAGTATACACCACTCAAAGAAGAGATTTTCCTGCTCAGGGGTTAAGGGTGATGGAGTTGAAGAAGCATTAAAGAGTGAAAGGGTTCTATATTCATTTAAAGATAGCAGCTGTTGAGTCTGTTTGCATGTAATTGCTTGGAGCCATTAGAAAGGTTAATATTTACAAGGCAGAAAGACTAACAATGGCTTAAGATTCCAGAGGAGGCTGAAGGTCTAGAATACAGACTCTTCTGGACCTGTAAAAACCTTCAGTTGCCCTTAGTTAAAGTCCAAGTCTTTAACTAAGGTGGCATTGCACCTCAATGATCCTTCTGAGTCTCCCATAATGGATAGCATTCTCATTACTCGGGGGTTGATTAGTTTCCCCTTTATTGATTTCCTATTGCTCTGTGACAAGGTTAGTACCTTAAAACAGCACAGGTTTATTAGTGTATAGTTCTGGGAATCAAAATTCCAAAACAAGTACCACTGGGCTGAAGTCAAGGCATCAACAAGACTACACTTCTTAAAACATTTCTAGGAAGAAATGTTTCCTTGCATTTTTTCCAGCTTCTATTATTAGCCACTTAAATTTCTTGACTCACAGCTCCTTTCTCTATCTTCAAAGCATCTACAGACATTTCTCTGACTCTGATCCCTCATGTCCCTCTTAGCACCCTTGTGATTACATTGAGTTCTGGGTAATCCAGCACAATTTTTTTCTGTCTCAACTTCCGTAATATAATTACATCTGCATTTGTCATTTGGGATTACATATATTCAAGTTTGGGGAGCATCTTTGGGGGTGTCATTTAGGACATTTTTGTTGACATTTTAGGGGGTCATTATTCTTCCATTCATA
Source organism: Ictidomys tridecemlineatus (assembly GCF_052094955.1). Taxonomy (NCBI): domain Eukaryota; kingdom Metazoa; phylum Chordata; class Mammalia; order Rodentia; family Sciuridae; genus Ictidomys; species Ictidomys tridecemlineatus. The sequence goes on along the minus strand of NC_135477.1, from coordinate 133,268,520 downwards.
TTTCCCTACTTACAAAGTACTCTGAAAAGCTTACTGAGGATTATGGATTCTCAGCTTCAGAGCTTCCTCTACTTAATGTTTTGTATAAATTAAAATCTCAGTAATGAATTTCATTAATGTCATTCTTGGGTGATGGAGTATTCACCACTTGGAGAATCTGTTCTGAGAGTTATGTGAAGGTCCCACTTGGCTGATACTAGTAGCAGTTAATTTCATCATTTTTAGTGTTCAGGGCAAAATAAGTGAACAACCCAAATAAATTCTGTGTGATTCTTCTGCTGCTCTAATAGTTTTCACAGTTTATTCTGTTTTATGTAGATTTTTTTTAACTTAGCCAAGAGGTGCTAGCTCCAGATTTCATGCCATATCTAGGTGATTAGTAAAGTTCAGTGGCACATCCTTATCTTTCCAGGGCTAATCAAACAAAGAGACATAGGAGATGAGGTGAGATTCAAGGAAGAGAAGAACCACATACTCTTAGGGATAGCTGCACACATCACTCAAACTTAGGCAAGCAAAGATGGTTTTATCCCATTATCAGGAACATCTGATGGAGTCAAGTCTGCTAAATCAAAATGACTTACATTCCTACACAACCCCATACCCCTGCACGGTTTGTTTATTTTTTTAAAAAAAAATTATTGGCACATTATAATTATACCTAATGGCAATATTCATTATTCCATATATTATGATACAAGCGTATATCATAAGTTGATCAATCTCACTCCCCAGTACTTCCCCTAATCCTTTTCTCCTCCCTGCATGGTTTAGAGAAGCAAAATCCTGATTTTTCCCCTTTTTTTGGTACTATGGATTGAACCCAGAGGCACTTAACCAGTGAGCCACATCCCCAGTCTTTTTTATATTTTATTTATAGAGAGGGTCTCACTAAGTTGCTTAGGGTCTTGCTAATTGCTGAGGCTGGCTTTAAACATGCAATCTCGGCACCTCTTGAGATGCTGGGATTATAGATGTGAGCCACAGTACCTGGCCAAAATCCTCATTTTTTATATATATATATATATATATATATATATATATATATATATATATATATTAGATACTTTTTATCCCAACATTCTCAGGGGAGTTGGGGGAACTACTTTCTATTGTCTTCATCACCAGTGCTCTTATTACTATGGCATCATTTTGTTTCTCCACGCTATAAATCATCAGAAATATAATATCTTCTGAAAACAAATGCAAACACATTAATTAAATAGTCCTTCTCATTTCATAATAATGTAGCCCATAAAACTCCCATGGACCAGGAAGAAAAACAGGGAAAAGACTCACTTTTGATCCTTTAGTTCAATGTGCAATCCAAAAGACATAAATTCATTTGACTTTTATTCCTTCAATTGACGTGGAGTCCCTACTGATGCCTTTTCAATAAGCACAGAAACAGCCCTTCATCCATTGTCTCCTCTCTTTTGTCCTTTCACACAATCTCCTAGGTCTCTCCCTCCCTTGAATTTCCTGACCTTCCTGCCAGGGTCCATTTTTACCTCTTGACTTCTGGCCAACTTGTTGGTCAGTGCAATTTACCCTTTATTCTCTTTGAGCAAGCCAGCTAGCCATATTATCGGAGGGTATTTCAGGTCCTTCTTATTAGAAGAAACAAGAGAGATTCCAGAAACTTTTTCTTCTACCTAGATAGACTTCTTCGCAAAACTCAGGAATGTTATTATACTAACAGCATTTGTTTTCTCTGAATCTTGTTAAGAACCCCTTCTTAAAATATCCTGAAGTGGTGGGAAAGGAACTCTGTTCCAAAATGTGTGTGATGAAGTCAATCTACCTATGATATCCTACCCTCACCCTAGGGAAACCCTTTGCCCTGCTGGTGAGCACATAGAAGATGGAATACGGCACTGATCTCTGCCCACTAGTGATGTCTGGTCATGAGGTTGTCCTCCAGCCTTCTACCATGGACCATCTTAGGGACATTTTAGATTTACTCTTTTCTCTCTGAAGGCTCTTGTTTGAATCTTAGATGTTCCTCCAAGATCCACATAGTAAAGACTTGGTCTCCAGCTTGGTGCTATGGGGAAATGGTGGAAACTGTAAGAGGTGGGGTCTACTGGGAGGTCCTTAGGTAATGGCGGGGGTGCTCAAAGGGAATTTTGAGGCCCAGGACCCTATTCTTTCTCTTTTGCTTTCTGGCCTTAAGGTGAGTAGTTTGCTGTGCCACATGCTACCACCGTGATGTGCTGCCCCCTCCCTCTACCAGAGGTCTAGAAGAAGTAGGCTGACCAATCATGGACTAGAGCCTCTAAAACCATGAGCTAAAATAATAAACCTTTGAGGAGTTTTTATTTTGTTTGTGGTTTGTTTTTGTGTTTTGATGGTAGGGATTAAACCCTGGTGTTTCACACATTCTAAGTACATACTGCACCACTGAACTCTGACCCCAACCTTTCTTCTTTCTTCCTTCTTCTTCTTTCCTCTCCTTTCCTTTTCCTTCCTTCCTTCCTTATTGGGTATTGAACAAAGGAGAACTTTAACACTGAGCTACATCACCAACCCTTTTAAAATTTATTTATTTAAATTTTGAGACAAGGTCTTGCTAAATTGCTGAGGCTGCCCTTGAACTAGCAATTCTCCTGCCTCAGCCTCCCAAGAAGCTGAGGTTACAAACATGTACCATTATGTTAGCTCTGTAAAACTTTTCTTGTTATAACTTGATTATCTCAGGTATTTTGTTCCAGTAATAGATAGCTGATGAACACTCCCCACCTCCCACAGGGATGTTTTGAATTTACTCTTTTCCCTCTGAAGGTTTGATAATTTTTAGCCTATGAAATAGACTGACAATAGATTAACAGAAAAAAATATCAAATTTATTAATATGCAGAAACATGAGAGCCATACACAAAGCATGAGGCTCAAGGGAGAGCTAGGGTGTTGGAGCTTTTATAGAGTTAAACAAATACAAATGGGCTTAGGCTTTGGGTGGAAAGAAGTGGCATCTGGCTATGAAGGCTGAGGAGGGCAGGTGAAGTCTTCCAGGTAATAGCTACCTGTGGGAGTCTTTGTCCAGGCCAAGTGTCCGACTCCCAATCTCTTCTTCCTCTGGAAAGATCTTCTCTAAGCAGAAATGAGGATAACAAAGAGAAAAGCCTGTTTACATTAATGGATGTTTACTTCACTAATATATATTTCCTTCATGGATGTAAATATTTTTACAAAAGGACATCCTTTCTGAGTTAACCCTGTTTCTCTGAACAGCCATCTTGAAATATGCCAGAGAAACGTATTTCTGATGGGCATGTTCTGGGGTCCCACAGCAGCCCATTCTAGTTTTTGGCATCATTTTGAGACATTATCACTTGCTATTCCACACAAGCACCACCCACCACTCTTCCTGTGCTGGCACCAAGGTATTCATGCTTGTTTCTGATGTGTTTTTTTATTGGTATTCTGGAGCATGAGCATATCAGCTGAATCCAGCAAACCCTAAGCAGAAGGGCCAAGCTTCAGATCTTCAGAAGGGATTCACTTACTTCCCGAGTGGTGGAGGTAGTTCTTCAACCTTTGTGGATGCTGGAGAGTACCTGTGCCTCCACGTGAGGTGTGACCCTCCTGTCCTCTCCTCCCTCCATTCACCCTCTCTTTCCATCCATTTCTCATGAAAAAAGGGGACTTTCTCTGCAGACCAGCTTAAAAGGAAATGGATCCGTTCCTCCACTAAAACAGAAACGGAAGCAAAAACAACAAACTCTCAAACACTCATTTTCTCTGGATGTTCTGGAGATAATTTAGCCAAGTTAGAACTGGCAAGCTGTTTCTGGGATATAAGCTAATTAAACAAGGGGAGGGGCTGTGAGGACCATGGGTGTGTTTAGTCAGCTACTAACATTTACAGGCAGAGCCTTGTCAAGTAGCCAGAGAGGCTTGCAGAGTAGAATAGATGTGATCTCTCTCCTCCAACTTGGTACTATAGCCTTGTCAAGAAGAGGCGTGCCTGGATTTCTGGCCTACCCTTTAGGATTTAGCCAAAGGTTGGTTTATAATGCCTCTTGTAAATCAGCAGAAATTCAATTGTACAAAGTTGGCTGATTATCCGAATTACTAGGGGAAGTCCAGTAAGGTAATGCCCACACACACCTGTCAATTCCAGCCATTCAGGAGGCTGAGGCAGAGGGTTGCAAGTTTGAGGCCATTCTGAGTGAGTTAGGGGGACTTTGTCTCAAAATAAAGTAAAAAAAAAAAGGGGGGTCACGGGATGGGGATATGGCTCAGTGATAAAATTTTTTCCTAGCATGTATGAAGTCCTGGATTCAATCCCCAGTACTGCAACAACAACAAAAGAATTATTTGGGAATTTTTTATGAATATATGTATCCCTGGGCATTTTTCTACATTTATCAGAGGCAAGGCCTTGGGATCCCCATATTGTCAAAGCCTCCCAGGTGCCAGGTTTGAAGAACCATGTTTATAGCTTATAGAACATAGATCTGGAAGAAGTCTAGGGCATCAACTACTCTAACTTTTGCATTGTTTATCCAAAAAACATAAACTCAAGAGATGTTACATGCATTGTTATACAATCACAATAGTTGTTTATTATCATTATTGTTATTATTATTTTAATGCAGTAATGAAAAGCTTTGTTTGAAGAAAAAAACATTCTCAGAGGGAAACCTAGGTATCATCTAGTGATACATCAATTGATTGACCCTTTCTATGGTGATTTTGTATTATATTTGCACTTAATCTTCATACATTTATTCACTTGACAAATAAGTACTTGTTTTAGTGAGCTCTTTCACTGCTGCAACTGAAAGACCTGACCAGAATAACTGTAGAGGAGGAAAGGTTTACTTAGCAATTCATGGTTTGAAAGGTCTCGATCCATTGACAGCTGGCTCCATTCCTTGAAGTGATGCAGGACATGATAGTGGAAGAGTGTAGCAGAGTGAAACAGCTCACATAGTGATCAGGAAGCAGAAAGAGACTCCACTGGCCAGATACAAATATATACCCAAAGCCATGCCCCAATTCCCACCTCCTCCAGCCACATCCTACCACTTCAGTTACCACTCAGTTAATCCCTATCAGGGGATTAATTCACTGATTGGGTTAAAACTCTCACAACCCAGTCATTTCTCCTCTGAACCTTCTTGCATTGTCTCACATGTGAGCTTTTGGGAGACACCTCACATCCAAACTATAACAGTACTACTATACTCCATGTGCTATTTTAGGCACAGGGGATATAGTACCAAACAAAACATTCAAGTAGCTTTGTCTTCATGGGGTAAAAGTACAAACAAGCAAAAATAAAATATAAAAGGTGTCAAATATAGTATCTCAGTAAACTTAAAGCAGGAAACAGGGATTTAAAGTGTTCAGCCATGGGGGATGGGTTGAAACTGTAAGTAGGATAGCCAGGGAAGATTTCATTGTATGAAGGTAGCTTTGGAAAGTGATGACCCGAAGGAATTGAGGCACCGAACCATATATGCAACAGGAGTATAACTAACTCTCCAGGCAGAGAAAATAACAAATGTAAAGCTCTGGGTCAGGAACATGCTTTGTTATGAATAGTAATAAGGGTGGTGGCAATGTAGCAAAGTAAATGCTAGATTTGCTCTAAAGAGGAGGAATAGGAGACGTGTCAGGGAGGTAAAGGGGAACCCAGACCAAACAGAGTCTTGAAGGTCATTGTAAGCATTTGGGGTTTTAGTCTGTTTGAGATGAAAAGTCATTGAAGGGTATTAGGAAAAAGTATCAAGGCCTAACTTATTTATAATGGGAAGTGTCTGTATAAGAATTGAAACCAGACCAAAGTATCAGAGGAAAGATGAACAGATATGAAGATATTGCAAAACTTCAACTCTATATATGGGGAATTAGTATTCAATAAATGATAAGCATGGACATTGAGTTGATTACATGCCTCTGAATATGCATAAGAAGGAAGATATAAATCTGTAGTTCCCACTGGGCATTCACTGGAGTCCCAGTATGACTCAGGAGGCTGAGGAGGATCTCAAGTTCAAGGCCAGCCTCCGAAACTTAGCTGAGGCTGAGGTTCTAAGCAACTTAGCAAAACCTTGTTTCAAAAAATAAGGACTGGGGGATACAGCTGAGTTATATATAGGGATGTTTTGAATTTAGTGGTAAAGTGTCCTGGTTCAATCCCCAGTACCAAATAATAATATTCTGGGCTGGGGATGTGGCTCAAGTGGTAGTGTGCTTGCTTGGCATGCGTGTGGCCTGGGTTCGATCCTCAGCACCACATACAAACAAAGATGTTGTGTCTGCCGAAAACTAAAAAATAAATATTAAAAATTCTCTCTCTCTCTCTCTCTCTCTCTCTCTCTCTCTCTCTCTCTCTATTTAAAAATAATAATAATAATAATATTCTGCAGTTCTCTTGGTCTGTTTAGCTCTCACACATCTTGCAGGGAAAGCCATCTAATTGCCTTGAACTTAAATGATACTTGCAGTTATAGATGAGTGCTTTTCATCCTACATGGTCCCTCACCACTAACCAAGTCCTCAAAGTGTCCACACATCAGTGAGACCTCTCACTCTGGTTCTGGAGACTATATTATACTGCTGTGCTCTGAATGTTTATGTCCCTCTAAAATTTATCTGAAATCTAATCAACAACGTGTTGCTATTAAGAGGTGCCGCCTTTAGGATATGAGTAGGTCATGAGGACAGACCTCTCCTGAGTAGGATCATTGTCCTTCTAAAAGAGGTTTGAGGGAGCCTGTTAGCCTTCCCAACAGATAAGCACAGCTAGAAGGTGCCATCTATGAGGGGTGGATCCCCACCAGACACTGAGCCTGCTAGCACCATTATTTGGACTTCTCAGACTCAGGAACTGTGAGAATAAGTTTCTGTGGTGAGAATAAGTTTCTTTTGTTTATAAATTACCCAGTCTACAGTGTTTTGTTATAGCAGCCTGAGGCGCGTGGATGCTACATCTGCTTGAGACCCCGAAGAATGTTAAGCAATACTGCTTCCTACACAACTCTCTTGCCCTGACTTTTCCTAAGCGTTTTCTTTTCCTTGGGTATTCTAGAGGTTCTCTGATCTGCTGCTTTCAGGAGCTCTAAGCATCATGTCCTCAGGGCTGTAACCTTTCTATTATGATATGGACTAAGTATTTGTTCCCTTCCAAGATATTTATGAAAACAGACAGATATTTTTAAGCTCATAGGTTTGATATTTTAAAAGCTAGAAACATAAATTCTATCTAGTTTGCAACTGCATTTCACATCATTTCTCTAAAACATAATCCTGTTATAAAACTGATTGTCATTATGCTATGCTATCAAAAATTTCTAACAAACATCACACTACATTTTTTAAGTGACAAAGCTTATTTATAAACCAAATCCATTCTTGTAATGTTGTATGTTGTTGTTGTTGTTGTTTTCCCAAACCAATTAACACATGCCAACTTCATGTATTCTAAGTATTCACAATAGTGAAAGGAAATTGAAGTTGAAGTCAGTCACTTGGCACTGTAGAGACTGGTCTTATTGTACAAATAAAAACATTGAAGAGGGAGGATGGAGAAAAACTTCAATACATAATACTAGTTTGAGTTTCAAGAAGCAAATTATTGGTACTACAAGCATACAAAACAAATAAGTGAATCATCTAATTCAGAGAAGTACCTTTAGCCAAAAAAGTCCATTGAGAAGGACAGAAAACCAGGAAGATTTGTGTTGTTTTATTTGTTATTCAAGCAGGGAGGGATGTATTTATAAGGATGTGCCAACTTGCAAGCCCAAGTGTGACAAGAGATGAAGCTGGACTTCCTGGTGGTTGTTGATAATATACACAGCTTTCAAAAGCAGCATGAAGTGAGTCAGAGTGATGGACATTTGTACAGAGGAGGCTGACGGAGTCTTAGGCCAAATAGTAATCCTGGGTGGCTCTGGTGGAATGAGGGATGTAATCACCTCACCGGTAAGAGTCTTTAGTATTGAGTAAACACTTGGCAGCCTTGGTCATCCGCTTGAAAGGCAGAGAGAAAAGTAAACTTTCAGGAGTGAGTATCCAGCAGAGGTGTTTGTGTAGGCTAATTGTGAATGTCCTTTAGGGCCTCACTTTGGGCAGCCTCTCCCACGCCCCATGGTGGAGCTTACCCCTGCAGGGGCCAATGTTGCAGCTTATTCTCTGTATCCAGGGGCCTGATCATTAATTACTGCATGAATGAATGAACCAAAGGATGTCTGTGGAGGAGACTCACAACCAGGGCACAAGTGTTTTTCCTATTCCTTGAGGTTTTTGATTCAGAAGCTAGACCAATGGCTTTCAGGATTTCTTTTCTCAGTGCACACTTTTGGGTGGCACTGGTACAGGGATTTTTACAAAGAAGTATTTAGAAAATCTATAAATTTCCCTTCTTGCCATTCCCTGGGTCACTTTTTTTTTTTTTTAAGAGAGAGTGAGAGAGGGGAGAGAGAGAGAATTTTTTTTTAATATTTATTTTTTAGTTCTCGGCGGACACAACATCTTTGTTGGTATGTGGTGCTGAGGATCGAACCCGGGCAGCACGCATGCCAGGCAAGCGCGCTACCGCTTGAGCCACATCCCCAACCCCCTGGGTCACCTTTCAACACTATATCACTGCCTATAGAAAGCTACTAACTTCCTCAACTCATGAAGTAATGTTTTCATGTGTTCTGGGCCTTTTGACCAAATGTGATACCATGTGTTCTTGTTCTTATTAGCAACAGGTTGCTCCCTACTCTCCTTCACATCTGTCTATCAGCTTTCTACCTGTTAGTTGTCTCTATAACAGCTGGCCCCTGCAATGATGACAAAAATGCAGATTTTATCCATTGACTACAACTTGACAACCAATATATAAAGTGCACAAGGGATCCCAATGACTAAGAGTAACTTGATTAGAAAAGCATCATAGAGATGTTGTAGAAATAATTCCTGTACTGGATTGCAGGCAAGACATGATTGTCTCCAAATGCATTCCAACACTCAGGTGCTAAGCTACTCCTCAAACTACAATTACCTCTGCTATTACAATGATCTCTGCTATTAGTTGTTAGTAATAATTTTTTATCTAATTCTCATGTGGCACTTTGCTACGAACATAAAGGTTTTGAGGTTATAGAGAATGGGAAACTAGAAATGGCCAAAGGCAAATGTTGCAATTTCTTCTGGGCCTTTGGTCTTTCAAGGCTGTTATAGAAAAGTGAGTATGGCCTGGTCCATCTGCAAGCTGAATAGTCCTATTGTCTGTCCTCTTCTTCAATTTTTTAAACCTCCTCAATTTCTAGTACCTGTTTCTTGTATCCCCTTTGCTATGACCCTAAACTCTTATTCTCCTCATTCTCACTACTGTTTTAAGTCTCTCTCTCTCTCTCTCTCTCTCTCTCTCTCTCTCTCTCTCTCTCTCTCTCTTCTTTGGGTGCATGTAGGGGAACCTAGGGCTTTGTGCATGCTAGGCAAGTGCTTTACCACTCAGCTACATCCTCAGCTTTAACATCTAGTTTATGTGCAGGCAGATAGAAGGGAAATAATGAAAAATCATGTATGCATATAAAAAAATCTCTGTAAGTATAACAAGTTCACATCCTGATTGTGGCTAATCATTTCTCTCACAGGTCTAAGGGCCTTTCTTATGTCTGGGTCTTCTGAAGCCTCTGGTATGGGGTTAAATCTGAGTGTACCTGGTCAGATGGTAGGACCTCTATGTTCAGGCAGCCACCACGTGGTAACACTATCTGAGCTGCCAGGAAAAGTCCAGGGAAGACTGTAGGCCTTTGAGTTTTGGGCCTTGTGAGCTGTCAGAACTTTAGGGACATATGTGCCTTCTTATTTCAAAGGAGAGAGACCCAATGATGGAGGAGCAGTGTGACAGTTGATGATAGAGTTCTAAAAACTCATTAGGGGTGAGAGAATTTCCAACACATATAGGATGGGACACACTTGGAGTGTTCCACTTTGTTAAAGAGTTTAAAACACTTGGTTATTTGTAATATATTAGAAATAGAACAGAAGTGTGCAAAGAGATCATCTAGAGTAAAATGTTCTTGGGTAAGAAATTTCCTTTCTGGCATACATACTCCTTAGCTTATCTTTTAATCAGAATTTTCATTGGACACTTGAAAACTAATACAGTGGGAATCAAAACCCTCATGCCATCTCTCCTTTTTCCAACTTTTCCAATTGTTTTCTCCCTATGCCATGGACTGAATTATGGCCTTTCCCAAATGCATATGTTGAAGCCCTGACCCGAAATGTGATGGCATTTGGAGATGGGGCCTGTGGAAGGTAAAAAGGGTCTTATAAGGTCATGAGGGCAGGGCCTTCATGATGTAATTAGTGTTCTTACTAGAAAAGACACTGTTGAGCTTTCAGTTTCTTTGTCTTTCTGCCATGTGAACACATGGAGAGAAGGCAGCTGTCTACAAGCCAAAGAGTTTGAACCAGAACCCAACCATCCTTACATCCTGACCTGGGACTTTCTGCCTCCAGAACTGTGGTTAATAAATGTCTCTTGTCTGAGCCATTCAGTATGTGATATTTTCTTATGGCATCCAAGGCTGATTAATATCCCTTGCCTCTCCTCTCATTTTTTGCTACCTTCTGCCTCTGCCACTCTTCAACAGAGAATGTGGACCTAGTTCTACATTGCCTAATCTTTTATTTTTTAATTTATTTATTTATTTACTCTAATTAGGTATATATGACAGCAGAATGCATTTTGATTCATTGTACACAATTGCAGCACAACTTTTCATTGCTCTGGTTGTACACGATGTAGCACTGCACCATATGTGCAGTCATACAGGTACCTGGGGTAATGATGTTTGTCTCATTCCACCACCTTTCCTTCCCTCATACCCCATCCCCTCCCCTCCCTTTTGCCCAGTTACTCCATTTTTTGCATGCCCACCCCCCATTATGGATCAGCATCCACTTATCAGGGAGAACATTCGGCCTTTGGTTTGGGGGGTTTGGCTTAATTCACTTAGCATGATATTCTCCAACTTCATCCATTTACCTGCAAATATTTTTATTCTCTTTTATTGCTGAGTAATTTCATTGTGTATATATACCACAGTTTCTTTATTCATTCATCTACTGAAAAGCATCTAGGTTGGTTCCACAGTTTAGCTATTGTGAATTGTGCTGCTATAAACATTGATGTGGCTACGTTACCACAATATGCTGTTTTTAAGTCCTTTGGGTATAGACCAAGGAGTGGGATAGCTGGGTCAAATGGTGGTTCCATTTCAAGTTTTCTAAAGAATCTCTATACTGCTTTCCAGATTGGTTGAAGCAATTTGCAACCCCACCAGCAATGTATGAGTGTGTCTTTTCCCCACATCCTTGCCAACACTCATCGTTGTTTGTATTCTTGATAACTGCCATTCTTACAGGAGATGGAATCTTAGTTTGATTTGCATTTCTCCAATTACTAGAGATGTTGAATATTTTTCATATATTTGTTGATCAATCATATATCTTCTTCTGAGAAGGGTCTGTCCAGCTCCTTAGCCCATTTATTGATTGGGTTGGTTTGTGTTTTTTGTTTTGTTTTGTGTGTGTGTGAATTTTTTTGAGTTCTTTATATATCCTGGATATTAGTGCTTTATCTAATGTGAGTGTGACAAAAATTTGCTCCCAAATGTAGGCTCTCTTTTTACCTCATTGATTGTTTCTTTTGCTGAGAGGAAGCCTTTTAGCTTCCCATTTGAATCCATCCCATTTATTGATTCTTGATTTTATTTCTTTCACTTTAGGAATCTTATTGAGGAAGTGGGGGCCTAATCTGACATGATGAAGATTTGGCCTACTTTTTCTTCTGTTAGGCACAGGTCTCTGGTCTAATTCCTAGATCCTTGATCCACTTTGAATTGAGTTTTGTGCATGGTGAGAGATAAGGGTTTAATTTCATTTGGCTGCATATGGATTTCCAGTTTTCCCAGCAACATTTGTTGAAGAAGCTATCTTTTTTCCTATATTGCCTAATCTTAAGGTCTAATCTTAAGACCTCCCTGCTGTGTTCTGCTCCTTTATCATTAAAAAAAAAAGATGAATATCAAATCTACTGTAAGATTTCATCTCACCAGTTAGAATTGTGGTTATCAAGAATACAAACAACAATGAGTGTTGGCAAGGATGTGGGGAAAAGGCACACTCATACATTGCTGGTGGACTGCAAATTGCTTCAACCAATCTGGAAAGCGGTATGGAGATTCCTTAGAAAACTTGGAATGGAATCACTATTTGACCCTATCCTACTCCTCGGTCTATACCCAAAGGACTTAAAAACAGCATATTATGGTAATGTAGCCACATCAATGTTTATAGCAGCATAATTCGCAAAATAGCTAAACTGTGGAACCAACCTAGATGCTTTTCAGTAGATGAATGAATAAAGAAACTGTGGTATATATACACAATGAAATTACTCAGCAATAAAAGAGAATAAAAGTATTTGCAGGTAAATGGATGAAGTTGGAGAACATCATGCTAAGTGAATTAAGCCTATCCAAAAAAAACAAAGGCTGAATGTTCTCCCTGATAAGTGGATGCTGATCCATAATGAGGGGTGGGCATAGGAAAATGGAGTAACTTTGGGCAAAATGGAGGAGGGGAGGGGGCATGGGGACAGGAAAGATGGTGGTATATATGCTATTATATATACTTCATTATAATTAATTAATTAATTAATTTTGAAAAGATGAACAAAGTACTCTACCTATCTTGCCTTATCTAAAAGAAAAATAAAAGCAAAAAAGGCCAAATGTCATTACACATATAAGTTAATGACAATGTCCTGAAAGGAGACAAAAAGCTAGAGAAAGAAAAACTTGAAGGCAAGTGCAAAGAAATGACAAAAGCTGGCAAATAGGCACATTCAAGGAGAGCAGCTCCTGATACACCCTCTCCATCACTGAACTGCTCCAAGATCCAGCCTTCCTCCTCCTGCCATTCCTCTCCACAGCATCTCCCCATCATAACCTTGCTGCATTTATCATTTTTTCTTTCTATTCCTGATGCATCTTATTTCAGTCCATGAAACCCCATATTCTTAAGCCTAGATTTACATGCCTTCCTCTAGGTCACAGAAAAACAATCTGTGGTTGAGAACCAGCAACCCTCCCTCCCAATAAACATCTGTCCAGGTTAACTAGATCTGTGTGTCTACAAGTAACATGTCCCTCTGGGTTAGGGGAGTGTTCTTTCAAAAGGAAATGCCAGCCAGGCGCAGTGATGCACTCCTATAATCCCAGCAACTAGAGAGGCTGAGGCAGGAGGATCATGAGTTCAAAGCCAGCCTCAGCAGACTAGAAGGAATTTTGCAACTCAGAGAGACCCTGTCTGTAAATAAAATATATATTTTTAAAAGGGGGTGGGGATGTGGCTCAGGGATTAAGCTCCCCTGGGTTCAATTCCTGGTACCAAATAAAAAAGCAAATGCTATCCCAAGACTATCAAACAGGAATATAATGAGTGCTACAAATGCAAACTACATATTTTAAAGTTTCTAATAGCCACATTTTTTAAAAGTTAGAACATGTGAGTGATATCTCATTTAACACAATATATCTAAAACTTTGTTAGTTTAATACATAAACAACACAAAAAATTTAAAAGATACTTCTTAGTTTTTTCTTTCAAACTAGATCTTCTAAATCAAATATGGATTTTACATTTATAGTACATCTTTATTCAGACTAGCCACATTCAGTAGCTTAATGTGGCTACTGTAGTGATAGCACAGCTCTGGCCAGGTGAAAGAAAAGGTAAGGGAGGCCCTGGCATACCAGCAGACAAGGAAAATCCTCCACCATATAGACTCCCTCTCCCACCCTGGAAAGCACATGCCTATTGCAAAGGCAATGAAGTAAACACTCCTTTGACATTTGAGATTTTTTTTTATTTCTCTTTAAGAAAGTTACTCAATCCACTCTCTCCTTCAGTATAGCATTAGAATTTCATATAATCGGAACAAAATTTTCCCTCAAGTCATCTTAAATTTAGAAATTGTTAATAATTTCTAAGAGCAGAGAATGGCCTGATGTCTCCTCTTATCATTTTTGGGCAACCAAAAGGACTCTGCAGACTGTGTTATGTAATGCTCAAGCTTCTTTTGGTGAATCCCTGAGAAAGTGATGACAGCCCATTAGTTTTATTTGCTGAGGAAGCAAGCACCACCCAGCAAAAATGCCCCATTTTTATCAGGTGCATGGGTATATGACAGCAGCAGGCTTCTGTATTTGGGACTGAGAGTAGTGTAGCTCTGGGAATTATTTTCACTGGACCGGAGTAATATTAGACTTTCAATTATAGCAATCAAGTGTCAAGGTCTTATGTCAGGTTTATTCATATGCTAGGGTTCCATTGCTTCTAAAGTGATACCCAAGCTCTTGACATTCTTTGAATGTTTTCCCAAAGGAATATAAATTTCAAAAGAAGAGTGATAATGAGAATGGTACTGCTTAGGACTAATAAGATGGGGTTCATATTAAGGAGCAAATTTTTTGGAAGGGCTACTGAGACTTGTTTTACAGAACACCCTGCGGACAATCACTAATCTTTTATCTCTTTCTTAGAGCCTCTCTTAAACTACTTATTCTTATCTTTATCGTTATTATCTTTAGTATTATCAGATCTTATCTTTATTTGAGGGGTTAGCTGATAGAAATTGATAACAGGTAAGATTTTATGTCCAGGGGAATTTTCTATTTTAAATGCCATAAAACCTTCAGAAATGAAAGAATTGAATATCTGTGGGATTCACCATGCAAACAGAGTTTCCTAGATTACCTCAAACTGCACCCCTGCCAACTCTAAAGCTGACTTGGGTTGAGAGACTAGTCTTTTCTCATTATCATTTTCCCCAGAAGGGACAATGGCAAGTTGTTTTGTTTTCAGTTGAATAAAACTTTAATTTGAAGCATATTTCTACTTGATTGTAGCTCTTGAGAAAGGTTTTTAGGGAAAAGGATAACATGAAACTTAGGATGTCTGTTATTTGGAGACTGTATTTTCAAGGATGGCTCATTCCCATGGTTAATTGAAAATAAATGCATATGAATTTAGAAAAAAATACTTTGCAAATATGATCCTCCTTACTCTCAAGAGGCTTCCAAGTTTTTTCACAAGCACCCAAAATTGGTCCCTTCCATCCTCAAACTCTCTGGCCAGATGACACAACATCTGTGTTCTCTTTTGAGAACGTGAGAAATGAAGTTTTTTTCATGTTTCCTGTCTTTGAATTCTAGAAGCTCCAGTTAAAACTGCTCAGACTTTCCTTTTCTTGTTTGCCCTAGAAGACAACTCGTCAGAAGAAGAGTTCTGTGGTGGTCTCCCTCCTATAGAAGAGAGTGATAGGAAAATTAGCCTCATCATGGAACTGTCGACCCAGCTTTCCTTTCAGACAGAGAAGATCACTGAGTTGGAAGAAGAGCTGGAGGAGAAGGAAAGGATAATTCAGCAGCTGGAAGACAAATGGGAGCCCCATGTTTCCCAAAAGGAGGAAAACTCTTCAGAATGTTTAGAAGAAACCCCAATTTTCTTTAATCATAGCATCCCTCCTATGGTCTCTGATTAGGATAAAGAAAAACAATAAAAGTTTATTAAGTATCCTCAAGGTAAAGTCCAGAACCCAAGTAGTCTCCTCACTGACAAATTCAAGTTCAAGTTCATGGTTCCTATGATGTTCATATTAGAAAAAAAAAAGGTTTATTCAGAAACAAACAATAAATATTTCCCCTGCAGACAGTAGTAGTCACATAATCCACAGAGCTATAGAGTACTATGCTTTTAGACATTTCTAGTAACAAAACTAGACAAATAGCATTATCTTCTTACCAAATATTTGTCACACTGCAAGGAAGGGTGGCACCCATCCTGTCCTGGTGTGTAGCTCTGTTGTGAACAGAAAGTTGTCAAGGAGAGCCAACTTCAGCTGGAGGTGTTTGAGTGCTGAGGAACAGAACCTTTGCTAACAGAGTTAGTAGCCCCCAGGTGTGTGCTTTATGTCCTCTGAAGTTTATTTCTTTATGGTATACATTTTACTAACATTAGCAAATAGTACAAATAAAATAAACCTAAAGCATTTTTTAAAAAAAAAAATAGATGAATCAGAGCCATAGTCCTTTGGGAAAAGCATTCTGGGACAGCATCTCCCTGGAAAAAAACAATAAAAAAAACAACACTGATTTTTCCCTTAGGAAAAAGGACTAAGACCAAAGCAAAATACACTTTTCTATTATGATTGTACCACGTAGTTGTGAGCAGCACAAAATAATAGCAAGAAAAATAGAGCATGGGCAAAGGAAAGCTACTCTGTGATTAACAGATTAGAGGGATCATATCATAGTCCTTTTCCATCCATTCCATTCAAATGAACTATTTCCCACCCAAGGGGAGCAGCTAGACATTAACATTGAAAAAGATATTAGTACTTGATTCTTACCATTCTTTGAGCAAAAAAATATAGCTCTCTCACAAGTAGAACTTAACTGTTGCTTCTTCAATTTACCTATTAAACAAATATTCATCTAAACTCTTCTGTCTTGCAGGAACAGTCATACCTGTTAGAAATAGAGGAAACACAAGAATCCCAACTTTTATTAGCCAGAAGTTTATAGACATGGGTGTCTCCTTAAATGTAAGGATGATTATTATAAGAAATGGGAAATTTTAAAAAGTGAGTAAGCATGAGGTCAACCTAGTGAGCATTGCTTTAGTAGAGGTTTTCATATTTACCAAGCAAGCATGATCAGTGAGAGAGTACACTCCTGGCTTATGGAATATGGTTCAGGAATACGTATTTTAAGAAACACAGATGGTATTCTGGTTAGCATGTTCCAGGAACTTCATTTTAAGATAATAGGTTGGGGCTGGCCTCACACAGAGCTATTACACTTTTGCTTCCAGACTAATGAACTGTGCTCAGAAGGAGAATTGCTCTTTGTGAACCAGGATGAGTCTTCTATATCATTTAATTAGTATATAATCTGATGGTGGATCCTGGCTACCTACCTACAAGGCAAGGCAGGGTCCAAACTTGATTTTTTAAAAAGAAAGTATTTGAGCTATATAATGACTATGAGGTTCAGTACAACAAACAAAACAAAAAAAAATTGATATTACCAGTAGTTTCTATTTTCATACTGAGCTACACTCTTCCCATATTTGTGTATAACCTTAGTTTCACATGTAATAGCTGCAAATGCATACAGATGCAGTTCAATATCAGAAATGAAACTAACTTACACCTCACTGATCATGAATATGCTCCCACCCCTGAAAACAGTTCAAAACACTTCTATGCCCTTTCTATGGAGTTGACCTCAGCCCCTCAGTCCACTTCAGAAAACTTTTCTCTGTGGTCCTTTCTTCTCACCTCTCTAAACCCCATGATCTCCTTGGTCAAAATTCACTATCTTCTCTGTCCCCAGCTTGATGTCCTAGCTCAATGTCCATGTCCTGACCACAGTTCCTGACACTACAATGATGCTTAGGGTTGATACTTCTTTACATTGTATTTCTGAGAGGAACATTAATCATTCCCTTTTGTTAAGAGTGGAACATTTCTAAGCCAACTATCACCTCCTCACAATTCAGATGTGTTATTATGGCTAACTAAGTCTCCATTTCTTTGTTTTATCAAATATTGTCTTTATCCTGTAGGACATTGGAGATGGTAAAAAGCGAAGGTAGGAAGGAAGAGAGAAAATCCCGTCACATCCCAGATAGGCACCTGGTAACTAACTTCTAGATAATTTCCCCAATCAATGCCCTGGCTAGTCTTCCCCATGAAAGCTGCCTTATGGTGGAGATAAAGTAACAGGCAAAGCAGATCTACTATTAATAATTAATTGAGTCTGTCACCTGTACATGTCGGCAGACCAGCCACCAAAGAAGGCATCAAGAGTCACATTACACTGCCAAGCCATCTTTACAAAAAAATTGATCTTGATTCAGGTCTAAGTTATCTCCAAATTAGAAGTTGGGAAGAGATTTGGTCCAATAGCAAATAGACTAATCTCTATTAGTGATATTTCAGTAACAAAAATTCTTTAGGTGTTCAGAGAAGGAGGAGATACTGGCCTCTGAGCAATTTCTAAGGAGAAAAATTCACATTTGCAATTGAATCTTTGTTAATGCATGCTCCCAAAGTTCATTTCCATTTTCTGCTATTCCTCCAGGAAATTGAGTAGTAAGCTGCAGATTGTCCTAATCACCTGGTTCAAACAAACTAAAAATCAGATTATGGTACACACTGTAAGCTGAAAGTTCATTTTCTTAGGAGCAAGTTAGAATCGCAAAGGAATCCACTGACCTTTAAAATATCTGGCATAAATATCATGAGGCAATTAACATGCTGATGTACTGGGTTCTTAATGAAAATTTAACAAATCACCAGGAAACATCTGATTTTAAAATAACTAGAAATCCTGTGGAAAAAAATATTGAATGAGTAACTCAAGCCATTCTCTAATTTTTTGAAAACTTTTATAGAAATATATGCAGAGTTTTAATTCCACTTTTTCACCAATCATTAACTTTTTTCAGAGAGAAAGTTAAGATATATGTGATATGTCTCACCAATTTAAGTAAATGTTGAATTTAATGATCATTTAATTATTGTATGCTTAAATGATTAATATGTTTGTATGCTTTCAAATATATTTGTAGCAAGCTAAAATTATAGCAATAGACTTCCTTTACCTATCTATCTATCTATTTATTTATTATTTTATTTACTTTTTGGTACCAGGGATTGAACCTAGGTATGTTTAACCACTGAGCCATATCTCCAGCTCTTTTTGTATTTTATTTAGAGACAGGGTCTGTCTGAGTGCTTAGGGTCTCACTGAGTTGCTGAAGCTGACTTTGAACTCGCAATTCTCCTGCCTCAGCCTCCTAAGACTTAACAGACATGCACCACCTCGCCTGGCCAGCAGTAGACTTTAAAGATCAGCAGAAAATGAAGTCACTGGAGGAACTGGTCCATAAAAGTGAATGAAGTTCTTCAGGATTCAATTAAGTAAAGGTAGAAAAACTAACAATATAATACACTCTGTCTAAGTGCATTTCTGCAAAATAATGAATCCTATCAAATTATAATTTTATGCTCCTCTGTGCTCACTCCAAAATCCAAACACTTTCTTCTATACTATGCTGAAGTAAAGAAATTTTGATTTAACTAAACAAATGGAGAAGTGTGGATAAATGTTGCAGGCCTAAGTTGAAATAATATTTACTTGGCAATTATCAAATATAAGGTCTGCAAAGACAAAACTATTCCAATATAAGAAGACATTTTAAAAAAAAGACTTGGAAAACTACAAGCTTGAAATTTAAAAAGTCTGACTCTAATAATTTTAAAACATTAGTGCTGGGGAGTGTAGCTCAGTGGTTGAACCCATGCTTGGCATGGGTAAGACCTTGTGTTCAATACTCAGAACCAAGAGGGAGAGGGAGAGGGAGAGGAAGAGGAAGAAGGAGAAAAAGAGGGAGGGAGGGGGAAAGAGAAAGAGAGGGAGGGGGAGAGAGAAAGGGAGGGAGGGAGAGGGAGAGAGAAAGGGAGAGAGGGGGAAAGAGAGAGAGGGAGGGAGGGAAGGAGGGAAGAAAAACAGACAGACAAAAAAGAAAAGAAAAATTATAAAGAATAATAATTATTATAATTTCTCCCTGGTCTTACAATTAAGATTTCTCTGATGCAGGACAGTATTCCTCATAATAAAAGAGAATCAAAAATTCTAGCAGGAAATAACCTTAAGAAAAAAAATAAGTACACAAGGACAGAGTTCATAACAAAATTCAGTGTTGGCTACAAAGTTTCCCACGTCTAATGAAATTAACATTTTTATGGTAAAACAAAATAAAAACAGTTCTATTCCCATCTTCCCAGAGAAGTCATTTTCATTTTCAACAGCATGAACCTATGGTAGGATGACTTCAGTTGTCTGGCCATTTCCATCTGTAAGAGCTATATTTGCAGGGCGGAATATGCAGCTTAGTGGCAGGATACTAGACTAGCATATGCAAGGTTTGATCCCTATAATAACCAATTTCCTTTTTTTTTTTTTGCTTTGTCTATCAAATAATGACCCTTAATGCTCAATTCCAATAGTATGTAATTCATCTATTCTTGGATGGAAAATCACATAATATGTGCTCTAATAACTCTTGAATCCATTTTCCTGAAATGTCACAATAAATTTCACCTACAGTTTGTTATCTGCTATCACCTTTTTCATAGAATGTTGATATCACAGAATGGGAAAGAACTAGCCCATGTCACGTGTGATACAGTTATTGATTACAGTGAGTTACAGTTAAAAGATAGAGGCTTATAATATAATCCTCAGCCTAATAATAAAAAGAGGTGTCTTACTGCCTAACTGCTATTGAAATGAATTGGGTTTGGTGATGGTGAAGAAAACAAGAAATAGCTATATGGGATGCCCATTGTCTTCTTAGGGTCCTGCATTTACTAAGCATATGCTATGGATATAAAAATGTAACTCATATTTTCATAGAAATTTAATGAAAACAATTACAAGTTGATCATTTTATTTAATCCTCATAAAAGAGGTTTCAGCTATACCACAAATCCCAAATTTCTAACCAGGAAACACCAGAACTAGGGCCTATTGCTACCATGCAAGTACCCTGCTCATCACTCACCACCCTGTGAGCTGTACAACAAAGATCTTCATTGTCTGTGTCTCTTTTCTCAAACCAACCTCCATCCCATTTATAGGAAAATGGTTTTCCACAGGTACTTTCTCTCTCTCTCTCTCTCTCTCTCTCTCTCTCTCTCTCTCTCTCTCTATTTCTCTCCCTCCCCCCTTTCTCTCTTTCTGGTATTGGGGATTGAACTCAGAGTTTCTTAACCACTGAGCAACATCTACAGTCCTTTTTATTATATATATTCCTTAGGACTTCACTAAGTTTCTGAGGCTGGCTTTGAACTTGTAATCCTCCTGCCTTAGCCTGGTCCCCTGAGCCACTGGGATTACAGGTGTACACCACCATACCTGGCACCTTCTTTCTCAAATTCCATTCCCAATATAGGTCATAAAAAACCTGTCCAGATTCTACTGATCAACTTGTTTAATCTGGTCATATAGTATTTTTGTTTTTGTTTACTCATTGTGTTTCAGTTTGTTTTGTTTCTAAAGCAAATGTTTTTTAAGAAGGGTAGAAATGCACTCTACAATTTGCACAGCTGCCACCTCCATTTTCTATTACCTAATCTCTGGCTGCTTAAGACATATCTTACTTTACCTGCCCTGTAGGTAAATGGCTTTGTAACCCCTGTTTCAAATACAATTGTACACTATGTTGTAGGTATCACCACAAATTGCAGTGTCTTTAGCTATCAATTCATAGGCTAAAATATACAACACATTCAATGTTAACACATATCCCCAGACCCACTAAGTCACTAATCAAGGGTCTACTACATCTTTCTTGTTAGTCCAAGAGAGTTGCTAAGTCTTTTTTTAATAAGCGCACGCAGAAAGGCTTCTAATAGTAAAATGTAACTTTATCCACACTGTAAGTACAAATGAGCAGTAAGTGATCACTACCAGATCTGGCATTTTCTGAAGGAAGGGATCTTCCTCATCAAATGCTACTACTCACTTATCTGCAGACCTCCCTTTGAAGAGAAGCAAAAATGATCAGTTAAGTGCACTTACAAAGATTGTTGGTTCTAGCTCCAGATAATTTGTCATCAATTGAGATGAAAATGTAGGCAATCGGGTCTTCTTAATTTAGTACATTAATCAATCATGTTTTAAATTTAAAAATCAAAGTAAAACATTCTATCTCAGTTTATTCTAGAATTCTGTGACTTGTGTGCTTCTCATTAAAAGAGGGAAAACTGACTTCTAGAATTAGAGACCAGAACAGAGTTCAACAAACTTGAGCTATAGGCCAAATCTGGCTAATACTTAACCTCTGCATGGCCTAAGAGCTTAAAACGCTTTTTGTGTTTTTAAATAGTTGTACAAATTTTTTTTCAAAGAATAATTTCTTTGAAATTATAATGTAATGATGATACAACCATTATATGAAATTCAAAATTCATTGTCTATAAACTAAGTCTTATTGGAATACAGTCATACCAATTTTTTAGGTACTATCTCTGGGCTGTTTATTGTTATTTGAGTAGTTATGACAGAAACCTACAACCAACAAGTCAAACATAAATGTTATCTGACTTTTTTACCAAGAAAAAAAAAGTTTGCTGACCCCTGGTCCATAGCAATGAAATGAAAGTCATATAGCTAATAAGTTTCAGAAGAAGGCTTGAGTCAGATATTCTCATTCTATCTTGGATATTCCTTGTGTTCTGAGTACAGACCCTTTTATACAGATTAATATTTGACATGAAATTATAAGAAAATATACATGCCCAGAGGTCCCAAATCTCACTAAATTTTGACTAGAAAACTAAGTTTAGAGATCTTTTATTATTCTATGACAGAATGCTTTTTCAAATTATTAATACAGTCTTCTCCCTGTATTTATCCCATGCTATTCCTGTTTTCTTCCCCTCCCCAAATTTGGAGAAAACCAATGAGGTATTTTTATTTTATTTTACAAATCCACCATGTTGGTGAGCCAACACCTCAGCCCACCCTTCCTACCCTGAACCACTGCAGCTCAGAGAATGACTGTCACCTCCTGTCATGTTGTGACTGCCCACCTGCTCCCCCAACACCTCTACCCTTCTACTCTGGTAGGTTCAGGCCTCAAGAAAAGCCTCCCTTTTAACTCTCCTAAACACAGCCACCCCTAACCATGGTATTTATAAAACTTTGTTAAATGCTTGGGAATCATCAAGATAGGGTGCAAAACCCACAGTTCGTTTAAGGTACTCACAGGTCTGTACTTAAGATTTCAAATTCTTGCTTTGTTCTCAGCAGATTTCCATGTGGCAAGTACCAGCTCAGCTACTACCCTTGGCTTTTCACTACAAATACCACATTCCTTCCCCAGAAAGCAAAGCAGGTCTCCTCTTCCCCCATCCCCAAACTGTTGATGTTGAATTCCAAGGTGATTAATAGTGACAATATTCTCCTTCTGGAGAAAATTTCATCCTGTCCACAGGGTGTGGTCTGACCTCATGGACTCTAACCATATGTCCTGGAACCTGAGTTATTCAGTCTTAAATAACATTTTCTGTGGCATACCAACAGCCCATAAATATCCCTATTTAGGAGCAAATATTCCCTACATGCACTGCTTTACAGACTTAATCCCAGTCTGTGCATGCAAGTTCAGATATATGGTGACTTCATTCTTAAGAAGTAGGGATTTGCATTGCCATCATTAAATGATCATTTTTTTGTGTGATTTACAAAAAGTAAGACTTCTCCAGAGATGCATTAAAGTGATAACTTTAGAAATCCAGCTGCAGAATCATTTTGGGTGAAATTTCCTATTTTAAAAAAAAATAGATTAATAGCCAGAGCCATGGTACCCTCATTTACTTCACAAATATTTACTGAGTACTTAATATGAGATAGTACACATTTTATGCTCTATCCAAAATGTCAGATGTCTAGATTTGGACCAGATTTCTATATAATAATAATAGAGTTTCTTATTATTTCCTCAGAGATGTTTATTATAATTTCATTATTTTCCAGTGCTACAGATTCAATCCAGGGCCTTGGCATGCCAGGCAAGCATTCTGCCACTGAGCTAAGCTACATCGCCATCTCTATTATAATTTTTACATTTGTTAAATAGTAGGTTTACAAAATGGCTGGCAAAAAGAACCAGAAGAGAGAGAGAGAGAGAGAGAGAGAGAGAGAGAGAGAGAGAGAGAGAGAGAGAGAGGTGTTTTCCTTTTATAAATAGATTTGGAATTGGCTTGCAGGATTTTTGTTAAGCCCTCCAAGGTATGGATATTCTCGAGAGGATTAATGCTATTCGGAGGGGGAGGTGACTTTCCTTGGTCTTGTACCACCTGAAGCTGAGATTCAGATGACTGGAGGAAGGTCTAGGGATGGAAAAGGGGACTGTGGCTCCCATTATTCTCCACCTCACCCCCAGCATAAACAAAGATACAAGGAATTTAAATAATTCTGATTATCCCCTAGGAGTTTTTCAATCCTACTATTTTATCATAGAAACTTGGACTTATTTCATAAGGTTGTTCTCTAGATGACTTATCATTGCAACCTTTAATAAGTTGAGATCCTGAAGAGAAAAAAAAATTTTTCTTCCTTTTAGGTATTTGCTTCACAATTTTAATATACAGCATTATCTCCTGAAAAGTCAGAATGTGCATGAGTCAGGCTAAGGCTGTGCAAGGGGCACCTGAAACGGAGGGAGTTGACTCAAGCATCAGACCACACTGTCAATCCCTTAGTCCCAAGCAAACACTGAAACCAGATAGGCCTCTGGAGTGATGTATAATTTGAGAAAGCATAGTCCCATCTGCCACCATTTTAGTAACAACTGGAGAACTCAATGCGTCCTAAAAAAAAGGAACTAGATTTACAAAGAAAGCTGTGTCTATGCTTAAATTTCCTTTCTTTAGTAATTAAAATCAGAAAATAAAATATTTGCATTACAAATCAAACACATGGAAAATCTCTTTCAGAGAATGAACCCCAAGAAACATCTG
This sequence comes from Ictidomys tridecemlineatus, assembly GCF_052094955.1. Lineage (NCBI taxonomy): Eukaryota > Metazoa > Chordata > Mammalia > Rodentia > Sciuridae > Ictidomys > Ictidomys tridecemlineatus. Next base: position 133,243,895 of record NC_135477.1, on the reverse strand, counting down.
TTCTCATTAGTACTAGTGTTAAACTCTAAAGGCCTGAAACATTTGTGATCCCCCACTCACACACATACCCAAGGAAAGATGTGGTAAATCAAAGTTCCAGCAAACATTCTATTGCTTTAGTGAACTCTCCATAGGAGTAAGTCTTTGGATGAAATGAGAAATATTATGTTACTATGTGGGAAACAAGGATACAATTTTTTTAATTCTTAAATTTTTCCCCTTGGTACTTCCCTAGTCAGCCTTCTATGTTTGAATAAATTATGGTATTTTTCAGATTTGTCAAGTAGGCACAATTAACAATAACAAAGATTAAGCAGGGAATGCCAATTTGAACTCTTATGTGTGTGTCCTTCACCTAAGTTAAAGAAAAGAGAGAATTAAACATCTGTATTATTTCTAGTCAGCACTAATGACTGGTTTGTTATGAGTTTGGTGGAATTTTCCCCACAATGATGAGGTTGATTAGAATTTTCCCTAAAATGAGGCAATTTAGGAAAGCACAACAGATGCTCATAGAATAGATGCTGCCTGTCTCCTTCTCCTTCTCCTTCTTTTTAGCAGTGATGGGGACTGAACCCAGGGCCTTGTGCATGCTAGGCAAAGCAAGTGCTCTACCATTGAGCCACACTTTCAGACCCCTTCTTCTTTCTTTTCTGATGATTGAAGTCATGTTGGAGTAAAGGAGTATTATGGGAGCTTTATAAAATAAGTAACTTAATTTTCCTCCCTGTCAGAGAGCACTTTACAAAGCTCTACATTCTGTTTCTTCAATAGAGTTATACGGAATTGCAGTGGGTTGGATAATAAAATGGTAATAATATACATTTCACCTTGAAAGAAACTCAGACTTGATTAAGAGAACTACCACTTACTTTCACTATTTGAAAATGTGCAATACTTTCTCATTTCCAATAGTAGATTTTGATAATACACACATACACACGTTCACATACATGATATATGATATAATACCTTCAGTAACCACTAGAAGAGCCACATAAAGAAATATACCAAATGTGATACAGGTAAACCTAAACTGAATTCTAAAAAATGTTAGACCCAAATAGAGGCAAGAAAAAGAAAACAGAGAAGTTAGGGAAACCTAGAGAGGACAAACAAAATAAGAAATAAAATGGCAGAATTAAATCCTATCATTGCAGTAATTACATATAAATACAAGAGACAGAATACATATGAAACTATTACCACATATACTACTAAAAGAAATTCATTTCAAATATAACAAAATAGGCAGGTTGAAAATTTAAAAAGGTAAAAATATACATTTTATAAACACTGATCAAAGGAAAGCAAGCATGTCCATTAGTATCAGATAAAGCAGACTTCAAAGGGAAATCACCAGAGCTGAAGACGGACATAATATATGATTAAATAATCAATTCACCAAAAGACATAGCAATGTTGAATGTACACACACCAAACAATAGAAATGCAAAATATGCTAAGCAAAACCTGACATAATTGAAGGGAGAAATAGTTAAGAATTTTAACAACCTTCTCTCAACATTCATAGAATAGCTAGAAAGAAAATCAGCAAGGACATAGAACTCATCGATAGAACTCATTTATCAATAAGATCTAATCAACACTTATAAAACTATTCATCCAGTAAGGGAAGAACACACTGTCTCCATAAGTGCCTGTGAAACATACGCCAAGACAGACCATATCCTGGGCCATAAAACAAATATCAAAAACTTAAAAAAAATTGAAATCATATAGAGTGTTCTCTGAGCACAATGAAATCAAACTAAAAATTCAATAGTAATAGAAAAATCTCCACTTGGAAATTAATCACACTTCTAAGTAAGCAAAGGGATTAAAAAGTCCCAAGAGAATTTTTCAAATACAATGAACTGAATGAAAATAAAAATTTAACTCTCAAAACTGGCAGAGCCTTGCTAAAGCAGTGCCAAGAGAGAAATTTATAGCATCAAACATGTATATTATAAAAGAGGAAAAGTCCTAAATCAATAATTAAACTTCCATTTGAATAACTTTGAAAAAGAGGAGCAAAATCAACTGAAAGCAGGAATGAAATGACAATGGTAAGAACAAAATCAATGAAGCTGAAGCTGGATGTGGTAGCTCTTGCTTATAATCCCAGTCCTCCTCAGCAGGAGGTTTGCAATTTAGAGAGGCCTTAAGCAATTTAGTGAGACCCTTTCTCAAAATAAATTGTAACCCAGTGGTAAAACAACCTTGGGTTCAATCCATAGTATTGAAAAAAATTTAAATCAATGAAATTGAGAACAGAAAAACAATAGAGAAATAAAACAAAAAGTTAATTTAAAAAAAATAAAGGCATGGTTGACAACTTTCATAACACTGACATGGAAAAATGAAAGAAGATGCATCATAGTATATCAGGAATAAATTAGGAATATCAGTCAACTTTACTATGGACGGACATACATGAATTCACCACAGTGAATCTCCACATCATGTACTAGGATCATAATTAGAATAAAGATGTACTTCCTGTTTGTATAAATATGTCAAAATATACTCTACTGTTATGTATATCTAAAAAATTTTTAAAAATCAAATCAGGTATATCAGCAGACATGAAGTGATGATAAGAGAATACTGGGAACAACTGTATAAAACTAAATTTAATAATTTAGAGAGAAATTAGACCAATTCTTCAAGAACCACAAACTATCATAACTCAGTCAATAATAAAACAAATCATTTGAATGACTTTAAAAAAACCTGAATTAATTATTTAAAATCTCATAAAAATAAATCTCCAGGCTCAATAGTTTCACAGCAAATTCTACAAAACATTTAAAAAAGAATTGAGACCATTTCTATATATATCATTTAAAACACAGGAGCATGTTAGAGTTCTTCAGAAAAACTAGGACAAAAAAATGTATATACATATATAGATCATTTAATCAACATTCATAGAATATTCCACCCAACAAGGGAAGATGGAGAAGTAGAACAACAAAAAATATATATATACAGGCACATATCCAGCTATACATATAAAATGCATATTTTACATACAGGGGTGGAGGAATTTATTTTAAGGAATTGGCTTATGTGAACTGGCAAGTACAAAATCTTCAAAGTAGGACAGCAGGCTAGATACCCAGGGAAGAACTGAAGTTACAGTTCATATCTCAAAAAAGGCTGCTGGCAGAATTTTCTTTTTCTTCCAAGGGAATTAGTTTAGGTCCACCCAATTATGGAAGCAGATTATTAAATTTGATTTACTCATTATCTACTGATTTGTATGTTAATCTCATCTAGAAAATACTTTTAAAGAAGCATCTACAATGTTTGATTCTGGGTTCCATGGCTTAGTCAAGTTGACATGGCTTAATACAAAATTAACTATAACAAGGAGAGAATACTCCTTTTATGAAGTAAGTATTATACCAATACCAGAACCAGGCAAAACTAAGACAAATATGCCACATGAACTCAAAAATTCCTAAGCAAAAATATTAGCATTATTATTCAGCAATAATGAAGATTAGCTATGTATCCTGGCCAACTGAGGTTTATTCTAGGGATGCAAGACTGGTGAAATATTCAAAATTCATTCAAAGTAACCTACCATATTGATAAGCCAAAGAAGAAAAATCAAATAGCCATATTAATTGATGCAGAATAAATATGTGACCTAATTCAATGTCCTTTCATGATTAAAAACTCTCAGAGAATTTGTGATAAAGGGAAACTTCATCAACTTATACTCTTCTGAAGAACTTGTTCTCAGACTGGGGATAGAGCTCAATAGTAGAGCACTTACTGAGCATTTATCTAGCATTCATGAGGTCCTCGGTTAAGTCCCTAGCACTACAAATCAAACAAAAAAACTTATTCCCTTAATACTCATAAAGAAAACTTACAGGTAACATTATACTCAGTGACAAAAGACCAAATACCTTCCCCTAAGATTGAGAACAAGTCAAGGTTGTTCAGTTTCACTATTCTCATTCAATATAGTGCTAGAAGTTGAAGCCAGTGTACTAAGGCAAGAAAAGGAAATAAAAGGAGTGGAGATTGGAAAAGAAAAATAAAACTGTCCTTATTTGAAAATTTGTAGAATTTCCCAAGCCTGTACCAGAAAAATACCCTACAACTAATAAGTGAATTCAGCAAGTTTTTAGGAGACACTATAGAAATTTAAAAGCTAATTATATTTCTGTAAAGTAGCAATGAGTCTACTACAAATATCAAGTTTTTTTTTTTTTTTTTTTTTTATCTTTTTTTTTTTTTTTATTGATTGTTCAAAACATTACAGAGCTCAAGACATATCATCTTTCATACATTCGACTCAATTGAGATTTGAACTCCCCAAATACATAATACAGACTCACTTCTGTTACATACTCACGTTTTTACATAATGGCATATTAGTGACTGTTGTATTCTGCTACCTTTCCTATCCCCTACTATCCCCCCTCCCCTCCCCTCCCCTCCCATCTTCCCTCTCTACCTCCTCTGCTGTTGTTCAGTTCTCTCCCCTTTTTTCCCCCCACCCCCTTTCCCCTCATAACCTCTTATAATTTTGTGTATCACTGAAGGTCTCCTACCATTTCCATATGTTTTCCCTTCTCTCTTCCTTTCTCTCCCCCCATTCGTCTTAGTTTACTGGTAGTCTTTTCCTCATGCTCTTCCTTCCTGTTCTATTCTTAGTGGCTCTCTTTATATCAAAGAAGACATTTGACATTTGTTTTTTAGGGCTTGGCTAGCTTCACTTAGCATAATCTGCTCTAATGCCATCCATTTCCCTGCAAATTCTATGATTTTGTCGTTTCTTAGTGCTGCATAATACTCCATTGTGTATAGCTGCCACAATTTTTTTATCCACTCGTCTATTGAAGGGCATCTAGGTTGGTTCCACAGTCTAGCTATTGTGAATTGTGCTGCTATAATCATTGATGTGGCCGTATCCGTATAGTGTGCTCTTTTAAGGTCCTCAGGGAATAGTCCAAGAAGGGCAATAGCTGGGTCAAATGGTGGATCCATTCCCAGCTTTCCCAGGAATCTCCATACTGCTTTCCAAATTGGCCTCACCATTTTGCAGTCCCACCAGCAGTGAACAAGTGTGCCCTTTTCCCCACATCCTCGCCAACACTTATTGTTGTTTGACTTCATAATGGCTGCCAATCTTACAGGAGTGAAATGGTATCTTAGGGTGGTTTTGATTTGCATTTCTCTGATTGCTAGAGATGGTGAGCATTTTCTCATGTGCTTGTGGATTGATTGTATGTCCTCCTCTGAGAAGTGTCTGTTCAGGTCCTTGGCCCATTTGTTGATTGGATTATTTGTTATCTTATTGTTTAATTTTTTGAGTTCTTTGTACATTCTGGATATTAGGGCTCTATCTGAGGTGTGAGGGGTAAAAATTTGTTCCCAGGATGTAGGCTCTCTATTTACCTCTTTTACTGTTTCTCTTGCTGAGAAAAAACTTTTTAGTTTAAGTAGGTCCCATTTGTTTATTCTTGTTATTAACTCTTGGGCTACGGGCGTTCTATTAAGGAATTTGGAGCCCGACCCCACAATATGTAGATCATAGCCAACTTTTCCTTCTATCAGACGCAGTGTCTCTGTTTTTATATCTAGCTCCTTGATCCATTTTGAGTTAACTTTTGTGGCTGGCGAGAGAAAGGGATTCAATTTCATTTTGTTGCATATGGATTTCCAATTTTCCCAACACCATTTATTGAAGATGCTATCCTTCCTCCATTGCATGTTTTTAGCCCCTTTATCAAATATAAGATAGTTGTAACTTTGTGGATTAGTCTCTGTGTCCTCTATTCTGTACCATTGGTCCACCTGCCTGTTTTGGTACCAGTACCATGCTGTTTTTGTTACTATTGCTTTATAGTACAGTTTGAGCTCTGGTATCGCTATACCTCCAGATTCACACTTCCTGCTTAGAATTGCTTTTGCTATTCTGGGTCTTTTGTTTTTCCATATGAATTTCATGATTGCTTTATCTATTTCTACAAGAAATGTCTTTGGGATTCTGATTGGCATCGCATTAAACCTGTAGAGAACTTTGGGTAGTATCGCCATTTTGATGATGTTAGTTCTGCCTATCCATGAACAGGGTACATTTTTCCATCTTCTGAGATCTTCTTCTATCTCTCTCTTTAAGGTTCTGTAGTTTTCATTGTATAAATCTTTCACCTCTTTTGTTAGGTTGATTCCCAAGTATCTTATTTTCTTTGAGGATATTGTGAATGGAGTGGTTTTCCTTATTTCCATTTCAGAGGTTTTGTTGCTGATATACAGGAATGCCTTTGATTTGTGCGTGTTGATTTTATATCCTGCCACTTTGCTGAATTCATTTATTAACTCTAGCAGCTTCTTTGTAGATCCTTTTGGGTCTGTTAAGTAAATTATCATGTCATCTGCAAATAGCGATAATTTAATTTCTTCTTTTCCTATTTTTATGCCTTTAATTTCTTTTGTCTGTCTAATTGCTCTGGCTAGTACTTCGAGAACTAAATTGAATAGAAGTGGTGATAGAGGACATCCCTGTCTTGTTCCAGATTTTAGAGGGAATGCCTTCAGTTTTTCTCCATTTAGGATGATGCTAGCCTGAGGTTTAGCATATATAGCTTTTACAATGTTGAGGTAAGTTCCTGATATCCCTAGTTTTTCTAATGTTTTGAACATAAAGGGATGTTGTATTTTGTCAAATGCTTTTTCTGCATCTATCGAGATGATCATATGGTTCTGGTCTTTAAGCCTATTGATGTGGTGAATAGCATGTATTGATTTCCGTATATTGAACCAGCCTTGCATCCCAGGGATGAATCCTACTTGATCATGGTGCACAAGTTTCCTGATATGTTTTTGTATTCGATTCGCCAGAATTTTATTGAGAATTTTTGCATCCAAGTTCATTAGAGATATTGGTCTGTAGTTTTCTTTCTTTGAAGTGTCTTTGTCTGGTTTTGGGATCAGGGTGATGTTGGCCTCATAGAATGAATTTGGAAGAGCTCCTTCTTTTTCTATTTCTTGAAATAGTTTGAAAAGTATTGGTATTAGTTCTTCTTTGAAGGTTTTGTAGAACTCCGCTGTATACCCATCAGGTCCAGGGCTTTTCTTGGTTGGTAGTCTTTTGATGGCTTCTTCTATTTCTTCCTTTGTTATTGGTCTGTTCAAATTGTGTGTGTCTTCTTGTCTCAATCTGGGCAAATCATATGCCTTAAGAAATTTATCGATATCTTCGCTATCTTCTATTTTATTAGAATATAGGGTTTCAAAATAGTTTCTAATTATCTCCTGTATTTCTGTAGTGTCTGTTGTGATATTGCCTTTTTCATCCCGTATATTAGTAATTTGAGTTCTCTCTCTTCTTCTTTTTGTTAGCATAGCTAAGGGCTTGTCTATCTTATTTATTTTTTCAAAGAACCAACTTTTAGTTTTATCAATTTTTTCAATGGTTTTTTTTGTTTCAATTTCGTTTATTTCTGATCTAATTTTAATTATTTCTTGTCTTCTACTACAATTGCTGTTGTTTTGTTCTTCCTTTTCTAGGTTTTTGAGGTGTAGTGTGAGTTCATTTATTTGTTGGTTTTTTCTTTTTTTGATGAAAGAACTCCAGGATATGAATTTCCCTCTTAAAACTGCTTTCATTGTGTCCCATAGATTCCGGTATGTTGTGTCTGTATTATCATTTGACTCTAAGAATTTTTTTATCTCTTCCTTTATGTCTTCTGTAACCCATTGATCATTCAATAACATATTGTTCATTTTCCATGTGGTGTAGGATTTTTCCTTCCTTTTTTTATCATTGATTTCCAATTTCATTCCATTATGGTCAGATATGGTGCATGGTATTATCTCCACACTTTTATATTTACTAAGATTTGCCTTATGGCATAATATATGGTCTATTTTTGAGTAGGATCCATGTGCTGCTGAGAAGAACGTGTATCCACTTGATGATGGTTGGTATATTCTATATATGTCAGTTAGGTCTAGGTTATTGATTGTGCTGTTGAGTTCTATAGTTTCTTTATTCAGTTTTTGTCTAGAGGATCTGTCTAATGGCGAGAGCGGTGTGTTGAAGTCACCTGTAATTATTGTGTTATGGTCTATTTGACTCTTGAACTTGAGGAGCGTTTGTTTTATGTAGATTGCAGCTCCATTGTTTGGTGCATACAAATTGATAATTGTTATGTCTTGTTGGTGGATGGTCCCTTTTAACAGTATATAGTGTCCTTCCTTATCCTTCTTAATTAACTTAGGTTTGAAGTTGATTTTATTTGATATGAGTATGGCCACTCCTGCTTGCTTCCGAGGGCCATGTGAGTGGTATGATTTTTCCCAACCTTTTACCTTCAGCCTGTGTATGTCTTTTCCTATCATATGAGTCTCCTAAAGGCAGCATATTGTTGGATTTGTTTTTTTGATCCAGGTTGCTAGCCTATGTCTCTTGATTGGTGAGTTTAGGCCATTAACATTTAAAGTTACAATTGAGATATGATTTGTACTTCCAGTCATGCTTCTTTATTTATTTATTTTAGTTTGGCTAGTTTTACTTTTTTGGTTATTTTCTTCCTCCTTTACTGAGATACCTCTTGTTGTTAGTTTTGGGCACTATTTTTCAATTCCTCTTCTTGTAGTATATTGCTCAGAATGCTTTGCAGTGCTGGTTTTCTTGCTGCAAATTCTTTTAGCTTTTGTTTATCGTGAAAGATTTTAATTTCGTTGTCAAATCTAAAGCTCAATTTTGCTGGATACAGTATTCTTGGTTGAAATCCATTATTTTTCAGCGTTTGAAATACATTGTTCCAGGATCTTCTCGCTTTCAAAGTCTGTGCTGAGAAATCAGTCGTTAACCTAATTGGTTTACCCCTGAATGTAATCTGTCTCTTTTCTCTGGTAGCTTTTAATATTCTCTCCTTGTCCTGTATGTTAGCTATCTTCATAATTATGTGTCTTGGAGTTGGTCTATTATAGTTTTGAGTGTTTGGGGTCCTGTAGGCTTCCAGGATTTGGCAATCCATTCCATCTTTCATCTCTGGGAAGTTTTCTACAATTATTTCATTTAATATGCTGTCCATTCCTTTGGTTTGAATCTCTGTGCCTTCTTCTATCCCGATGACTCTCAAGTTTGGTTTTTTAATGGCATCCCATATCTCTTGAATAGATTGCTCATGGGATTTAAGCATCTTTTCTGTGTTGACTATACTCTTTTCAAGTTGATAAACCTTGTCTTCATTATCTGATGTTCTGACTTCTACTTGATCAAGTCTATTTGTAATATTCTCGTTTGAGTTTTTAATTTGGTTTATAGTTTCCTGCAATTCTAGGATTATATTTTGATTCTTTTTTAAGATCTCTATCTCCTGGTAGAGCTCGTTCTTTGCCATTTGAATTTGTTTGTTTAACTCATTTTCAAAATATATTTTTATTGCTTGGACTTGCTGTCTCATGTCTTCTCTAATATTCCTTTCCATTTGAGTTAGGTATGCCTTGAGTTCTTTCCCTATCCCTGCTTCTGATGTTTCTATGTCCTCTTGTAGAATTAAGTTGTCTTGCATTGTTTGTACTCCTTTTTTCCCTTGTTTTCTCATGTTGTCCCCGTTGCTTTCCAGCTCTATTTGATTGTCGTGTTTCTGTTCTCTTCTATAGATTTGTTTCGGTTCTGTATTACTCTGATGCCTCTCCTTAGTGTTGTTAAACTATGCCTGCTGACGTGGGTTCCACTGTGAAGGCAGATCCGACGTCCGAGCTCCAGTGACGACACTACTTCGCTATGACTGGCCCCAGTTCCTTGCCGGGGTGTCCTGAGGAGGTGGTATGACTGAACTGTCTCTGTTTGATTTCAGCTCCCAGTCGCGGCAGGCAGGCGGTCTCCAGCCGCCCAGTATCACAGGCCGCAGGCGGGTGATCGGTCACCTGCGGCCGGGTGTTCTCCTACCGCCCACCTATGCGGGCAGTGGTTGAACTGTCGCCGGCGGGCCTGCAATTTCCAGCTGCCCAGTCTCGAGGGCCTTGCCTCTAGCCTCCTGGTTTCTCCTGCTAGCCTTCTGTAGCTGCAGGGCAGGCCGCACGAATCAGTCGGCCTGGATCTCCGGGGTCCCACAGTTGGCAATTGGGATCCCAGGCACTCTGTCCTTTGGATTTTTCGTGCTTGCCCCTCCCCCAGCTCTAGCTAGACAGGTTTCCTTTTGGCTGCAGATGTGTAGGGGGGGTTGCAGGTCAGGTGCCTCTAGTTCCCCCCCTAGTCTTTATGCAGGCTCACTCTGATTCTCCCTCCCCGGCAAGCCTAGGAGAGATTTTATGCAAGTTCCCAATGTATGGGGGATGGGCTGAGTGCCACACACCTGTTTTGTTGTTGAGATCTGTCGGAGAATGGCGGTGGATATTTCAGCTGTTCAAGATGCTGACTGCTGATTGCCTTGGCGGAGTGTCCGCTGTGGGGGATGGGACTGTACCGCTTCCTTCCCTGTCTAAACTCCCGAACTCAGCCCGGGGGTCAGTGTGGGCTTGGCTGGCGGGATTCCACCTGGTCTCAGCCGAGCCTCTCCCTGCTTGCTAATTAATGGCTTCCCTGGGGCGCCACGCCTTCTGTAGCCGCAGGGCAGGCCGCACGAATCAGTCGGCCTGGATCTCCGGGGTCCCACAGTTGGCAATTGGGATCCCAGGCACTCTGTCCTTTGGATTTTTCGTGCTTGCCCCTCCCCCAGCTCTAGCTAGACAGGTTTCCTTTTGGCTGCAGATGTGTAGGGGGGGTTGCAGGTCAGGTGCCTCTAGTTCCCCCCTAGTCTTTATGCAGGCTCACTCTGATTCTCCCTCCCCGGCAAGCCTAGGAGAGATTTTATGCGAGTTCCCAATGTATGGGGGATGGGCTGAGTGCCACACACCTGTTTTGTTGTTGAGATCTGTCGGAGAATGGCGGTGGATATTTCAGCTGTTCAAGATGCTGACTGCTGATTGCCTTGGCGGAGTGTCCGCTGTGGGGGATGGGACTGTACCGCTTCCTTCCCTGTCTAAACTCCCGAACTCAGCCCGGGGGTCAGTGTGGGCTTGGCTGGCGGGATTCCACCTGGTCTCAGCAGAGCCTCTCCTTGCTTGCTAATTAATGGCTTCCCTGGGGCGCCACGCCTTCTGTAGCCGCAGGGCAGGCCGCACGAATCAGTCGGCCTGGATCTCCGGGGTCCCACAGTTGGCAATTGGGATCCCAGGCACTCTGTCCTTTGGATTTTTCCTGCTTGCCCCTCCCCCAGCTCTAGCTAGACAGGTTTCGTTTTGGCTGCAGATGGGTAGGGGGGGTTGCAGGTCAGGTGCCTCTAGTTCCCCCCTAGTCTTTATGCAGGCTCACTCTGATTCTCCCTCCCCCGGCAGGCCTAGGAGAGATTTTATGCGAGTTCCCGATGTATGGGGGATGGGCTGAGTGCCACACACCTGTTTTGTTGTTGAGATCTGTCGGAGAATGGCGGTGGAAATTTCAGCTGTTCAAGATGCTGACTGCTGATTGCCTTGGCGGAGTGTCCGCTGTGGGAGATGGGACTGTACCGCTTCCTTCCCCGTCTAAACTCCCGAACTCAGCCCGGGGGTCAGTGTGGGCTTGGCTGGCGGGATTCCCCCTGGTCTCAGCCGAGCCTCTCCCTGCTTGCTAATTAATGGCTTCCCTGGGGCGCCACGCCTTCTGTAGCCGCAGGGCAGGCCGCACGAATCAGTGGGCCTGGATCTCCGGGGTCCCACAGTTGGCAATTGGGATCCCAGGCACTCTGTCCTTTGGATTTTTCCTGCTTGCCCCTCCCCCAGCTCTAGCTAGACAGGTTTCGTTTTGGCTGCAGATGGGTAGGGGGGGTTGCAGGTCAGGTGCCTCTAGTTCCCCCCTAGTCTTTATGCAGGCTCACTCTGATTCTCCCTCCCCCGGCAGGCCTAGGAGAGATTTTATGCGAGTTCCCGATGTATGGGGGATGGGCTGAGTGCCACACACCTGTTTTGTTGTTGAGATCTGTCGGAGAATGGCGGTGGAAATTTCAGCTGTTCAAGATGCTGACTGCTGATTGCCTTGGCGGAGTGTCCGCTGTGGGGGATGGGACTGTACCGCTTCCTTCCCCGTCTAAACTCCCGAACTCAGCCCGGGGGTCAGTGTGGGCTTGGCTGGCGGGATTCCACCTGGTCTCAGCCGAGCCTCTCCCTGCTTGCTAATTAATGGCTTCCCTGGGGCGCCACGCCTTCTGTAGCCGCAGGGCAGGCCGCACGAATCAGTCGGCCTGGATCTCCGGGGTCCCACAGTTGGCAATTGGGATCCCAGGCACTCTGTCCTTTGGATTTTTCCTGCTTGCCCCTCCCCCAGCTCTAGCTAGACAGGTTTCGTTTTGGCTGCAGATGGGTAGGGGGGGTTGCAGGTCAGGTGCCTCTAGTTCCCCCCTAGTCTTTATGCAGGCTCACTCTGATTCTCCCTCCCCCGGCAGGCCTAGGAGAGATTTTATGCGAGTTCCCAATGTATGGGGGATGGGCTGAGTGCCACACACCTGTTTTGTTGTTGAGATCTGTCGGAGAATGGCGGTGGAAATTTCAGCTGTTCAAGATGCTGACTGCTGATTGCCTTGGCGGAGTGTCCGCTGTGGGGGATGGGACTGTACCGCTTCCTTCCCCGTCTAAACTCCCGAACTCAGCCCGGGGGTCAGTGTGGGCTTGGCTGGCGGGATTCCACCTGGTCTCAGCCGAGCCTCTCCCTGCTTGCTAATTAATGGCTTCCCTGGGGCGCCACGCCTTCTGTAGCCGCAGGGCAGGCCGCACGAATCAGTCGGCCTGGATCTCCGGGGTCCCACAGTTGGCAATTGGGATCCCAGGCACTCTGTCCTTTGGATTTTTCCTGCTTGCCCCTCCCCCAGCTCTAGCTAGACAGGTTTCGTTTTGGCTGCAGATGGGTAGGGGGGGTTGCAGGTCAGGTGCCTCTAGTTCCCCCCTAGTCTTTATGCAGGCTCACTCTGATTCTCCCTCCCCCGGCAGGCCTAGGAGAGATTTTATGCGAGTTCCCGATGTATGGGGGATGGGCTGAGTGCCACACACCTGTTTTGTTGTTGAGATCTGTCGGAGAATGGCGGTGGAAATTTCAGCTGTTCAAGATGCTGACTGCTGATTGCCTTGGCGGAGTGTCCGCTGTGGGAGATGGGACTGTACCGCTTCCTTCCCCGTCTAAACTCCCGAACTCAGCCCGGGGGTCAGTGTGGGCTTGGCTGGCGGGATTCCCCCTGGTCTCAGCCGAGCCTCTCCCTGCTTGCTAATTAATGGCTTCCCTGGGGCGCCACGCCTTCTGTAGCCGCAGGGCAGGCCGCACGAATCAGTGGGCCTGGATCTCCGGGGTCCCACAGTTGGCGATTGGGATCCCAGGCACTCTGTCCTTTGGATTTTTCCTGCTTGCCCCTCCCCCAGCTCTAGCTAGACAGGTTTCGTTTTGGCTGCAGATGGGTAGGGGGGGTTGCAGGTCAGGTGCCTCTAGTTCCCCCCTAGTCTTTATGCAGGCTCACTCTGATTCTCCCTCCCCCGGCAGGCCTAGGAGAGATTTTATGCGAGTTCCCGATGTATGGGGGATGGGCTGAGTGCCACACACCTGTTTTGTTGTTGAGATCTGTCGGAGAATGGCGGTGGAAATTTCAGCTGTTCAAGATGCTGACTGCTGATTGCCTTGGCGGAGTGTCCGCTGTGGGGGATGGGACTGTACCGCTTCCTTCCCCGTCTAAACTCCCGAACTCAGCCCGGGGGTCAGTGTGGGCTTGGCTGGCGGGATTCCACCTGGTCTCAGCAGAGCCTCTCCCTGCTTGCTAATTAATGGCTTCCCTGGGGCGCCACGCCTTCTGTAGCCGCAGGGCAGGCCGCACGAATCAGTCGGCCTGGATCTCCGGGGTCCCACAGTTGGCAATTGGGATCCCAGGCACTCTGTCCTTTGGATTTTTCCTGCTTGCCCCTCCCCCAGCTCTAGCTAGACAGGTTTCGTTTTGGCTGCAGATGGGTAGGGGGGGTTGCAGGTCAGGTGCCTCTAGTTCCCCCCTAGTCTTTATGCAGGCTCACTCTGATTCTCCCTCCCCCGGCAGGCCTAGGAGAGATTTTATGCGAGTTCCCAATGTATGGGGGATGGGCTGAGTGCCACACACCTGTTTTGTTGTTGAGATCTGTCGGAGAATGGCGGTGGAAATTTCAGCTGTTCAAGATGCTGACTGCTGATTGCCTTGGCGGAGTGTCCGCTGTGGGGGATGGGACTGTACCGCTTCCTTCCCCGTCTAAACTCCCGAACTCAGCCCGGGGGTCAGTGTGGGCTTGGCTGGCGGGATTCCACCTGGTCTCCCTGTAAGGAAGATTTCAGTAGGTGGCTTAGGATCTCTACCTCTTTATTTCAGCTCACTCCAACTCGGTTAACAATTATTGAAGCTTCCTGGGTCCAGGGGCCTGGCCACAGCTCTTCAAGGTGCTCCAAGTCCAAAGCAAAGGATGCAACTCTGCTTTCCCTTAAATAAATGTCTCTTTCTAGGTAAAGAGAGAATGGATTAGAGGTTAAAATGATGTCCAAATATCAAGTTTTAAAAAAATGCATTATATTATCATCACTTTTTTAAAAATTATGCTTAGGTATAAATCTAACAAAACATTTACATGACTTTGTATGCTGAAAAAATTACAAAATGCTAATAAAAGAAATCAAAGAAGATTGAAATAAATGGAGAAACTTGTTGTTTTCATGGATCAGATGATTCAACCGAGAGGTGTCAACTCTTCCAAGTTAATATATAAGTTCAACACTATTCCTATAAAATCACAGTAAAATTTTGATAAACATATTGAAAAGATTATTCTAAAATTCACATTAAAAGGCAAAATAACTAGAATGTCTAAATAAGTTGGAAATAACTTAATAATAGATAACAACTTTCCAAAATTAAGCACCAAATCCAGGAAATTCTAAGTATATCAAGTAAATAATACCAAAATGAATCCATAAAGAACTAATTCACAATGATGGGTGGGGTTACCTAGGGAAGAAAAGAGTTACTTTAGGTATAAGGAAGTGAATGGAGGGGAGGGGGTTGAAAAGAGTAGAATAAAACCTTATGTACATATATGACAGAAGGTATGGTTATGAAGGGACAACATGAAGTTCCTTGTGGTGATGGAAATGTTTTGAACCTTGACATTATCCTGGTTGTTATTCTTTTTTTATTTTTTTAGATGTTGGGTGGGACTTTATTTTGTTCACTTATTTATATGTGAATAACCTGTACAACCAGAAAAAAATGAGAAATGATACTCCATTGATGTATGACATATCAAAAAGTGGATAAATGCATTCTACTCTCATGTATAACTAATTAGAACAAATAATCTTAAAAAAAGAATAAAAAGTAAAGATTCAAAAAACCCTCACATGCTTACATTTATCATACTCAAAATGAAAAAAAAATTTAAAAAGCAGACATAAGGTGAAACTCTTGAATGAAGCCATTTTGGCCCAACCCCTACCAAAAACATCTTATCTATAGAAAAGCAAGGGTAAGAACTGCATTGGACTTCCCAGAAAGAATGCAAGGGGAATATTTAAAGTGTTGAATGCAGGGAACGGGCACCAAGTCTGTACCTTGACATTATCCTGGTTGTTATTCTTTTTTTATTTTTAATTTTTTTAGATGTTGGGTGGGCCTTTATTTTGTTCACTTATTTATATGTGGTGCTGAGAATCGAACCCAGTGCATCGCACCTGCCAGGCAAGTGCTCTACTACTGAGCCACAACCCCAGCTCCTTCCTGATATTCTGTAGTTTTGCAAGCAGTTACCTTTGGGTGAAACCAAATAAAGTATACAAGATATCTCTGCATTATTTCTTAAAACTGCAGGTGAATCTACAATTATCTGAAATACAAAGTTTAACAGAAAAATAAACAATATACTCCGGGGCTTTCAGGATTTTTTTTTTCTTAAAACTCCTCCTCTCCTCCTCCACCTCCTCCTCTTCCTCCTCCTCCTCCTCTTCCTCCTCTTTCTCCTCCTCCTCCTCCTCTTCCTCCTCTTTCTCTTCCTCCTCCTCCTCCTCCTCCTCCTTCTCCTCCTCCTCCTCCTCCTCCTCCTTCTTCTTCTTCTTCTTCTTCTTCTTCTTCTTCTTCTTCAGGATGTTTTTTCTTAATACTCCTCCTCTCCTCCTCCTCCTCCTCCTCCTCCTCCTCCTCCTCCTCCTCCTCCTCCTCTTTTTCTTCTTCTTCTTCTTCTTCTTCTTCTTCTTCTTCTTCTTCTTCTTCTTCTTCTTCTTCTGGATTTTTTTTTCTTAATCCTCCTCCTTCTCCTCCTCTTCCTCCTCCTCCTGCTCCTCCTCTTCTTCTTCTTCTTCTTCTTTTGTGTGTGTGTTTGTGTGTATGGTGGTGGTTATGGTGGTAGTGCTGGGAATTCAACCCAGGGCAATTGTTCCTTCTCTATCCTGAGGCTGATAATGCTAGTAAGCTATCATGGGCTGTAAGCAGATGGCACCCCTGCAGCAGGTGTCCATTTCTGTGCCAGACTGATACTGGCTTCCTGCTACAGTTGTGATTCATCTTATCTGGTTCTGAGTAGAGACAAAGTGTGGTGCTTATCTCTATGTGCACAGAGGGTCTACAGATCTTGGCCTGGCTCCCATGGACTATCCTGGCATCTGTTTACTAACAGTGGCCCAACTCCTACCAATGATGTAACCCTTCTCCTGCCATGATACCTACATAGCCCAGTGGCTGTCCTCAGCTTGTATCTCTAGAGACTTGGGGAAAATTGGTATGCCTTTGCCTATAGCTTCAAGTGGATGTCAAACTGAGGTGATTATCTCTGGCCCACTCCTGTGTCAGTCCACTGTGCCACCAGTTTTCCTTTACAACTGCCAGATGCCACATGGGGATGGCATGGGAAAAGTAGTCATTTCCCTGAATATTGATGTCCCCTGCTCCAAACCCTATTATAAATATATGTTTTGCAAAATGCACACTCAGAAAGAATTCCATCATATCCACATTGCCATAGGTTTGACTATAAGAGAAACTATTTCTACAGGGATGCTTTGAATTTTTCTGTTTTTCACCTGAACCATCAGTCAAAACTTAAGAAAACAGACCTCGGTACTCTTCTTATTCTGCTTCCATAGCATCTTTCTTTCCCCCAGGGCAACATGCAATTTACATTTAACTTATCTGGACTGAAGGGACATATCTGAGTGAAGAGGAAAGATTTAAAGAGCCTGGCAAAAAGGACAAACCATTGAAATTAGTACATTGGGACTGGAGATGATCACAGCACTCCTGGGAAGCATCTCACAAAGAGTACACATTGGCAATGCTCCGGAGACACGACCCCTCCCATGACCTGAAAGGCTTTGGCTGTTGGGCTTTGGCTCTTGGCCTTTGGCCATTCATACTGCATACAACTGGACTTAAATGATAATACTAACATAGAGACCTTAAGGCACAAAACTTTCTTTGAAAATACTTAATCACATGCATGTTTCATGAAGAAAAAGAAAAACACAGATACAAAAGAAAAGAAAGTGGATCCAAGATGGCAGGCCAGAGGGAGGCAGCATTCTGTGTTGCCCTATGACCTGGTACTCAAGTAGTGAGAATTCTGTTTCTCTGCAAGAGATATTGCTGCTCCCATGCAGGAATCACGGCCACCATGCCCATGCAGGGCTCCAGGCCTTAGCATCAGAGTAGATCTCCCAACTACACACCCACACAGGACTACATGCCCCAGCAAGATCATCAACACCCTCACAGAACTTTTGGCCACCCACACAAGCAGAAATCACCAATTACACTCCCACACAAGACATCCAGCAGCTACCTATATAAAGGAACTCCAGCGGCCACTCCCATGTGGACCCCTATCTACCAATGTGGTGCTCCCCTGGTCGTCCCCATCTTGGGACTCTGCAGCAGCAGACATAGTACCCTAAGCACAGTAGCCTGCCTACACCTGGGAACTTCACACAGGCTCTGAAGACAGCCAAAACCACATACTGCATGCCACAGAGCTCTCTCTAAATGTCCAACACTATCATCTGGCTCCTCCCATCCGACTCAACACCTCATGGCTGAAATTAAGCACCTCCATTTTAGGTCATCTTCATCACCAACTGGGGACAACTCTCAGTTTGGAACTTCATCTGGCCAGGTACCTGGTTTCTAACTCCCCCTTTTCCCCAGCAGCCGCTAGCCCGGCATAGTGACACCCTGGTTACCTTCACCATCCTGAGGGCAGAGATACCAATAATAACAGATGACCCCACCTACTGGATGAGAAGGGAATCAGAAAAGATACTATTCTCCCTCCCTCACATCCCCCACATATGTGAAACCAAGTAGGATTTTGAGGACTGGGACGTCTGAATAGTATATTACAGTTGTGTTATATATTATTCTTTTTTTGCTATTTTTTTACTCCAATGTTTACTCTCTCTCTCTCTCTCTCTCTCTCTCTCTCTATATATATATATATATATATATATATATATATATATATGTGTGTGTGTGTGTGTGTGTGTGTGTGTGTGTGTGTGTGTTTTATGTACCCTACAGTCTTCCCACTTATTTGTCTACCTAAGATTACTTCCTCTATATTCTCCTGCTACTAACCTTCTTCTTTAGATTTCTCTTCCACAATTCCTAAAATAAAATAAACCTATATCCTCACCTCCTACCTCCTCAGCATATCTTCCTACACCTCACCCCTGGTTCTTTGTCTACCGTCAAAACTGTAAACCCTTTTACAAATCTATTTATTATATTGTAGATAATAATTAAATTCACCATTTCTGTACATTGTGACTAAACTGTAAACATCTTAATAGCAACTAATTGTTTTTAAGGTTGTATAATATTTTTTTATATTGGGATCTGGTAACATTGTCCTTCACCTCAAAGGAGAGGTATTGGAACCCTACAGGGACACTATAAGCCTATAGGATAAAAACAGTAATGCCTTGGATCCACAGTGCTAGAAGGGAAGACACACAAGTAACATGAAAAGACAAAGGAGGAAAGTACCCCAAACAAATCAAGATACCACATTATTAGAATCCATGGCCAGCATAGCAGAATAAATTAGAGAGAAGGAGTTCAGGATGTACATAATTAAAATGTTCTGTGAGTTAAAGAATGATATAAGAGAGCAAATATAGGCAGCAAAAGATCATTTTGACAAAGAGATACACAAACAAATACAGGAAACAAAAGATTACTTCAATAGGAAGATAGTGGTTCTAAAAAAAAAACATACAAATGGAAATACTTGAAATAAAAAAAAAACAATGAACCAAATTAAAAGGTCAATTGAAAGCATTACCAAGAGATCAGAGCATTTGGAAGACAAGACCTCAGACAATGAAGACAAAATATATTATCTTGAAAAGAATGTAGACCACACAGAGAAAATGGTAAGAAGCCATGAGCAGAGCATTCAAGAAACATGGGATAGCATAAAAAGACCAAATTTAAGAGTTATTGGGATAGAGAAAGGCACAGAGGTCCAAACCAAAGAAATGAACAATGTATTCAATAAAATAATGTCAACAAATTTTCCAAGCATGAAGAATGATTTGGAAAACCAAATTCAAGAGGCTTACAGAATACCAAATGCACAAAATCACAACAGAGCCACACCAAGAACATTACAATGAAAATGCATAACATATAGAATAAGGAGAGAATATTAAAAGCCACAAGAAAAAGGAATCAGATTACATGTAGGGGTAAACCAATTAGAATATGTGCAGATTTTTCAACCCAGACCCTGAAAGCTAGAAGATCCTAGAACAACAGATATCAAGCTTTGAAAGAAAATGGATGCCAACCAAGAATCTTATATACAGCAAAATTAAGCTTTAGATTTGATGATGAAATAAAAACCTTCCATGATATAAAAGTTAAAAGATTTTACAACTTGAAAGCCTGCACTACAGAACATCCTTGGCAAAATATTCCAAAAAGAGGAATTAAAAAACAATAATGAAAGTCTGCCGAGGAAAGTATTACACTAAAGAAAAAACTAATCAAAGAAAAACCCCAATCCAGTTAAGCACCAAAAAAATTTAAAAAACTGGCTGGGAATACAAATCATGTCTCAATAATAACTTTGACTGTTAATGGCCTAAACTCACCAATCAAAATACATAGGCTAGCAGATTGGATAAAAAATTAAAAATTTTTTAAAAAGACCCAACAATATGCTGCCTCTAGGAGACTCATAGACATCCACAAACTGAAGGTTGGGAAAAATCATACCACTCACATGGACTGAGGAAACAAGTAGGAGTTTCCATTCTCATATCAAATGAAGTAGACTTCAAGCCAAAGTTAATCAAAAGGGATAAAAAAGGATATTTCATAGTGCTCGAGGGAACCATACAGCAACAAGGCATAACAATTAAAAATACATATGCCCCAAACAATGGAGCATCTGTATTCATCAAATTCTTCTCAAATTCAAGAGTCAAATTGACCACAACACAATAATTTTGGGTGACTTAAAACACATCTTTCACCACTGGATAGAACGTCCAAACAAATGCTGAAAAAAGAAACTATAGAACTAAATAATACAATCAATAAGTTAGACTTAACTGGCATAGATAGATTATTTCATCCATCAATAAGTGAATACACTTCCTTCTCAGCAGCACATGGATCCCTCTCTAAAATAGATCATATATTATGCCACAGAGCAACTCTTAACAAACACAAAAAAGTAGAGATACTGCCCTGCATTTTATCATATCGTAATGAAATGAAATGAAAAATCAATGACAAAATAAAAAATGAAAACTACTCCAACACCTAGAGACTAAATAATAGTGAGTTGGAAAAGACATCAAGGAGGAGATTAAAAATTCTTAGAGGTAAATGAGAACACTGACATAATGTATCCAAAAATCTAGGACACTATTAAGGCAGTACTAAGAGGAAAATTCATTGCTTGAATTCATTCTTTAAAAGAAGAAAAAGTCGGGGCTGGGGTTGTAGCTCAGTGGTAGAGCGCTCGACTCGTAAGTGTGAGACCCTGGGTTCGATCCTCAGCACCACATAAAAATAAATAAACAAAATAAAAATATTGTGCCCATGTAGAACTAAAAAAAATTAAATAAAATAAGAAAAAGTCAACAAATAAGTGAACTAACATTACATCTCAAAGCTCTAGAAAAAAAAGGAACAACAACAACAAAAAAAATACAAAAGCAGTAGAACACAGGAAATAATTAAAATCAGAGGTGAAATCAATTAAAATGAAACAAAAGAAACAATTGAAAAAAATTGACAAAACAAAAAGTTGGTTTTTTAGAAAAATAAATAAAATTGAAAAACCCTTAACCTTGCTAATGAAGAGAAGAAGAAAAAAACCTCAAATTACTAACATACATGATGAAAAAGAAAATATTACAACAACAGCTACTATAGAAATACAGAAGATAATTAGAAATTATTTTGAAAACTAGTTCTCCAATAAAATAGAAAATATTGAAGGCATTGAACAAATTTCTAGAGTCATATGATTTGCTCAAATTGAATCAGAATGATATACACAATTTAACAGATCAGTTTCAAGCAATGAAATAGAAGATGCTATCAGAAACCTACCTACCAAGAAAAGCCCAGGACCAGATGAATGCACAACCAAGTTCTAGAAGACCTTTAAGAAAGAAATAATACCAATACTCTTTAATTTATTTCAGGAAATAGAAAAAGAGGAAGCACTTCCAAACTCATTCTATGAGGCCAGTGTCACCCTCATTCCAAAACCAGGCAAAGACACATCAAAGAAAAAAAAACTTCAGACCAATATCTCTAATGAACATAAATGCAAAAATTCTCAATAAATTTATGGCGAAACAAATACAAAAATATATCCAAAAGATCATGCACCACAGTCAAGTGTAGTTCATCCCAGGGATACAAGGTTGGTTCAACATATGGAAATCAAGAAATGTAATTCATCACATCAATAGGCTTAAACATAAGAATCATATGATCATCTCAATAGATGCAGAAAAATCATCAACAAAATATAGCACCCCTTCATGTTCAAAAAAATAGAAAAACTAGGGATAACAGGAACATATCTCAACATTGGAAAAGCTTTCTACGCTAAGCCCCAGGCCAACATCATTCTAAATTGAAAGTGTTTCCTCTAAAAACTGAAACAAAACAGGGATGCCCTCTTTCACCACTTCTACTTAACATGGTTCTTGAAACACTGGCCAGAACAATTAGACAAATGAAAGGAATTAAAGGGATACACTTAGGAAAAGAAAAACTCAAATTAGCACTATTTGCCAACAATATGATTCTATACCTAGAAGACCCAAAATATTCCACCAGAAAACTTCTAGAACTAGTAAACTTCATCAAAGTAGCAGGATACAAAATCAACACCCATAAATCAAAGTCATTTCTGTATTTCAATGACAAATCCTCTGAAAGAGAAATGAGGAAAACTACTCCATTTACAATAGCCTAAAAATAAAATAAAATTCTTGGGAATCAACCTAATTAAAGAGGTGAAAGATCTGTACAATAAAAACTACAGAACACTAAAGAAAGAAATTAAAGAAGACCTTAGAAGATGGAAGGATCTACCTTGCCCTTGGATAGGCAGAATTAATGTTGTCAAAATGACAATACTACCAAAAGCATTATACAAATTTAATGCAATTCCTATCAAATTCCAAATGACATTCCTCATATAATACAAAAATCAGTCAGGAAATTCATCTGAAAAATAAGACACCAAGAATAGATAAAGCAATCCTTAGTAAGAAGAGTGAAGCAGGTATCATCACTATACCAGACCTTAAACTATACTACAGAGCAATAGTAACAAAAACAGCATGGTATTGGCACCAAAATAGATTGGTAGACCAGTGGTACAGAATAGAGGACACAGAGACTAACCCACATAATTATAGTTATCTTATATTAGACAAAGGGCCAAAAACATACATTGGAGAAAAGATAACTTCAGCAAATGTTGCTGGGAAAACTGGAAATCCATAAACCCCTATCTCTCAGCATGCATAAAATTCAACTCAAAGTAGATCAAGTACCTGGGAATTAAACCAGAGACCCTGTGTCTAATAGAAGAAAAAGTAGGCCCAAATTTCCATCATACAGGATTAGGCCCATACTTCCTTAATAAGACTCCTATAGTATAAGAATTAAGATCAAGAATCAATAAATGGGATGGATTCAAACTAAAAAGCTTCTTATCAGCAAAAGAAACCATCAGTCAGGTGAGTAGAGAGCCTACAGGTTGGGAGCAAATTTTTACCACTTGCACATCAGGTATAGCACTAATCTCTAGGGTATATATAAAGAACTCAAAAAGCTGAACACACACACACACACACACACACACACACACACACATACACACAAAAAAAATCAATAAATGGGCCAAGGAACTTAACAGATCTTCTCAGAAGATGACATATAATCAATCAACAAATCCATGAAAAAACGTTCAACATCTCTAGCTATTAGAGAAACGCAAATCAAAACTACTCTAAGATTTCATCTCACTTCAGTCAGAATGGCAATTATCAAGAATACAATCAACAATAAATGTTGATGAGGATGTTGGGGGAAAAGTGCATTCATACATTGCTGGTGGAACTACAATTTGGTGCAGCCAATCTGGAAAGCAGTATGGAGATTCCTCAGAAAACTTGGAATGGAACCACCATTTGACCCAGCTATCCCACTTCTTGGTCTATAACCTGTTGAGAGCCACAGCCAAAGGGGCCCCAGCAAACTTCCAGCTGCCAGCAAACTTCCAGCTGCCGGCTGATGGTTGGCTCACAGCGGCCCCAGCAACATCTAGCTGATTGGCTCCTCCACGGAGCTGCTCATTGGGGGACTTCTTTGGCTCTGCCCACGCAACCCAGCCAATCGGCCTCAAGAGCAGGAGGATTGTGGGAGGTTGAGAGGCTGGTGTGGGGGTGAGAGGCTTGTGGAAGCTGGTGGTGGCAGTTGGGCTCTGAGGGTTTTTTCCCTGAGGAGCTGTTTTGTTTGGCGTTTGTAGTTCTAAAAATAAAGTTAGTTTCTTTTGACAAGTGGCTCCTGATTTGTGCCCAGCCAGACTGCGGCAATAACCAAAGGACTTAAAAACACCATACTACAGGGTCACAGCCATATCAATGTCTGTAGTAGCACAATTCACAGTAGCTAAACTGTGGAACCAATCTAGATGCCCTTCAGTAGATGAATGGATATAGAAAATGTGGTACATATATACAATGGAATATTACTGAGAAATAAAAGAGAATAAAATCATAGAATGTGCAGGTAAATGGATGGAGTTGGAGAACATAATGCTTCATGAAGTTAGCCAATCCCAAAAAAACCAAATGCCAAATGTTTTCTCTGATACAAGGAAGCTGATTCATAATGGGGTTGGGGAGGGGGAGCATGGGAGGATTAGATGAACGATAGATAGGGGAAATGGGTAGGAGGGGAAAGGAGGGGAATGGGGATAGAAGAGATTGTGGAATGAGCCGGATATCATTACCCTAAGTACACGTATGAAGACACGAATGGTATAAGTATACTTTGTATACAACCAGAAAAAAAAAAAAAGAGAGAGAGGAAAGTGAAGAGGAAAACCTTGAACAGAAACCCTGAGGAAACTGACATTTGCAACCCTTCTTCTTAATTTTATCTCAACAACAAAGCTTTCCTTTTTCCTTCCTCTGTGTTATCTTCCAACTTCCAAATACCTTCCACTGCCTGAATCTCTGTTTCTGTATGGATCCTCTGTGAGGCTTCCCTGATGCAGATAGACACAAAGGTTCTTTCCAGAAAGGGACCGCATACTCTTTCGTCCTTACCAGCTGCCTACCAAGTCTCCACACATCCTGGTGCACAGAGTACTATAGATAATTAACACTATGAATTCCCTATAAGAATCCAAGCCAATGTACCCTTGGTCAAAGATTTCAAACACAAGAAAATCCTTTGTGTGAACAGGAAACTGATTTGCGTACTTTACTGTTAACTAGACAAACAACTTGTAAGTGAATTGCATTTGTTCTCTTGGCAGTTCTGTTTGTATAAAGAAGCTTAACTGGAAGATTAAAACAAATTCTATCTTAAAATACTGTGTTGTAAAACCATACACCTGCCGAGAGTTCAAAGGACTGTGGTCTTATTACAGGTTGTATAAGCATTAGGAAAGTTTTACATGACAATGGTTCATAGTAACAAACCTGGACATCTAAGGCAAATCCCACCAAATCCAGGGTTTCTTGAGCTCTCAAGTAAGAAGAGAAAGCCAGACTTACCTACTTCCTGAAGGAAGGTCAGCGACACTGATACTCCGGAATGTTGTGGAAATTTCTATAGTCCTGTGGAGGAGGGGAATTGATGACCTGTAAAAGCCGAGGAAAGCATGAGGTCACTTTGAAATTCTGTGATGGAAGCTAAGGATTTTGATAAATATAGTTTCAAACAAAAGGCGACTTCCCGGCCTTTTTTGTAATTATTTTTTTACGTTCTATCAAAGATTGTGGGTTGAGACAAACAAATAGATAGGAAATGTAGGAAAGTTTCAGAAAAGCAATAACAAGCCTTAAGCTTTCTTCCAGGATGAAACTTTCTGGGAAACTTCCCACACATAAGATAATATGAATATAACCCAGGTGTGCAGTGGGTGTAGCAAGGAGAGGCCCATTCATCTAGGTGTTAAGAAAATGACTGCTGTTTTTACTACCTGCAATTTTCAAATTAATGACCTAATGCTGCACAAGATGAATAGACCACCTCTTAGAGGAGAGTGGGATTTATTTTTTTAACCCAAAGCAGGAAATGCTCTTGCTGGGTTCTGTCCCTCTGTTGTAGCTGCTCTGGGCACCCAGCCAAGGATCCCTCACCAGGCCCCTACTCCCTGCCCCACCCCCCTTTTTTTTAATCTCACCCAATCCTTTTGCCTTATGCTCTCACTTCTTTTCTCATCTCTGTCGTTAATGTTTCTCCTGCACTTTAGGTAATAAAGGAAACCGGCTTTCCCTGGATGTCTGCTTAACACAGGAAAAGATCAGCTAAAGCAGATGTAGAAATCAGTTGGCTTTGTCTTTAAAACACAGGGACAGATCATAATCCACTAAAACTGAGACTCAACTGCATTCATGGGGATTGTGTTTCTCTTAGATGAAACAAATGGTCTTTGGGAACTCGAGCTATTCCTGTGAATCCTTCCTGTGTGTTGTGCAAACAGGTGGGTAACCCGTGGGCTCCATGCCAGAGAGTCCCCACCAAAGGAAAGTTGTAGAATGCCCAATGGCAGCCTTCAATCTCTAGTCCCTTGCAGAAAAAGGTATCCAGTCTCCTGGTAACTTAGACCTCTTTTTCTTTCATTGAAAGAATTTATGCCTTAATTATTCACTTTTCAGAGGAACTTTCTTTATAAAAGCTCCAACATTTCTACCTCTTAGCAGTTTCTCATCAGTCTTAGCAGAGGTTTCAAATCAGCCAAACTCAGAGAAACACAAATCATATTTAGTCTGTCTCTTAAGCCCTCCTCTCTTCAAATGCCTGCTGCACTTCCTAGTAACTAATACATTTAATTTTATAAATTCAGATAAAATCTTCTTAAAATACACTTGCAGGAATTTAACTTGGGTAGATGAAATCATGAAACTGCATTGAATGCCACCCATCAGAATTTTCTTTACTTTCACTATAGAAGAAACTGCATCATATGGGAGACTCTCCAGAAAGCACCACCATCATGTAGCTCACTCTCATTTCCTACTATTTCAGCATGAAGAGGAGCACTCATGTTCAAATTCTGATTGTGCCACTTCCTGGCTGTGTGACCTCAGGGATAGTTCTTTTTACTTCTCTAAGCCTTGGTTTCTGGCTTAGTACCATGCCAAACACAGTCTTATCTGGTCTTCCTTTCTGGATTTTCCCTTGGAGTCATAGGCCATTTCCACCTAAACTGAAAAAGACAAAGCATCCCCACATAACTAACAAAGAGTTGATGGTGTTCCTTGACCCTCCCTTTATAAGATTTCCTATTTCCTGCTGCAGCTGCTGAAGTTACAGATTCACTGTCTTAAACAGTTGCTATTGACTAATTTCTCCTTTTCCTGTGACGCTCATATACTTATGATAGAAAAAGAGAGAGAAGTACTTAAAATGCAGTAATGAAAACTCAAAGGTTTGTTGTATTAATAAACATGATTTAATGGAAAGGTGAGAGGTTAAAACTTTTAGAAAACTAAAATGAGTGTGCCTGGAGTCTACGTGCATTCTTCAGCTGAACACTTTGCAACACAGAGAGGCACACCCCAATGGCCAGCTAACTTCCCTGAAGAGTATCAATGTTTTGAACAGGATTGCTCCCTTGGCCATTAGGTTTTCCTATGAAGACTGTTCAATGATGCACCCAGAGAGGCCTGATCTCCTAAGTCAAATGAAGGTCAAGTTGTCTTGTCTGTGACACTCAGATGTTTCCTGAATGCCATGTGTCCAAGGCTATTTTTATGCACCCCCAGGAGTCTTTTGTTGCTAGAGCAAAGAATAGTAGATCAAAATCCCAGATATAAAATGATTTAGAAAACATGTGGAGTTAAAAACTCATAGTAACAGCAGCTTTCCAATGGGCATGACGAGGATTAAATGAGATGGTATTTGCTACACACTCAGCATACAGCCTCCCAAGCACTTAGCAAATGTTAACCATTGTTATTTTTAGCAAAGTGTAAAATGACATTTTGAAATTTCACAGATACTACAACTAAGCTAAAAATATGCAACTATTCTTGTAAATATGTGCTAATGGCAAGTGTCTGCTTTTAATATCTTATTATCCTACAACATCTGTTTGGGTAGGGATCCTATAAGTGGGGCCTGGTGATGGAACTGGGTGCCTGTGAATTACTGAAGGAGTGATCATCAGGAAAAACCTGTTAAGGTTTAAGAGGAAGGGAAGATGGTGGAGGGGGGTAAAGGATGTGGTCTCAGACTAAGTCTGTCCACAAGCTGATTCATATAGAGACCATGGAGCTTAAACAATATGACAGAGTAGTTGGAGTCGTTGCCCCTTGAGTTAAGGACCTTTTGTCCTTTCAAATCCACTGGCCATTTGTTGTGAGCTACACCTCCTTCCCCAACACATGAAAGATGAGGGCATAATCTCTAGGGCAAGGCAGTCTCCCTACAGCTAAGGCCATTCTCCAGAAAAGAGGAAGTGTGTTTGTCAGTTCAGGCTGCCATACTAAAACACCATGGACTACTTGTTTTATACAATAGAAATTATTTCCTCACAATTCTGGAGGACAGAAGGCCCAAGTCATGAACCAGAGCAGGGTTGGTTCTGGTGAGGGCCCATTTCCTGGATTTCATGGCTGCCTTCTCACTGAATCATCAAAGGCAAAGAAAGAATCAAAGATTTCTCTCTCTTGCTTATCTTATAAGGTCACAATTGGATTAAGGCCCCACCTTTATGAACTCATTGAATCTTAATTACCTCCTAAAGACTCTATATCCTGATAAAGTCACATGAAGGATGAGGACTTCAGCATAGAAATTTGGGGGAGACACAGTTCAGTCCATTCTGGAAGGCATCTATGATCCTTTTGCAGCCAACGCTCACAGCAACTGTGAGCCAGGTGTGGTAAACTTTGCAAAAATGATGCCAGTTATTCTCCTCTCTGTATTCGTGGCCCTTTCAATATGACTTTCTAACTTCTTCTCTACCCTGTGTATCTGAGCTGGCTTTTTAAATTATTTGACCAACAAAGTGCAGTGGAAATGATATTGTGCCAGTTCTAAATCTGGAGCTCAATTGGCCGGGAGAGATTCCACTTGCTCTCTTGGAACTCTGATGCCACCACATGAATCAGACTGGGTTGACCTGCTCAATGGTGACAGACATTGCCCCAACCAACAGTCAGCCAGCCTACCACCAGACACATGAATAGAGCAGCCAGCTCCCAGTGAATCCTCAGGCTGATCACAGATACATGAGTGAGCCCAGCTGAGATCAGCTAAGCCTGGCTGGCTCAGCAGAACTGCCCAGCTGACTGGTAGACCTGGAAGCAATAATAAATGGTAGCTGTATTAAGCCACTAAGCTTGGAGTGGGGAGGACATTTGTCAAACAGAATGGATAATTAATAAACCCCAAGAAAGGGCCCTAGATGAAAGTATGGCTTTAATGCAGGTCACCAAGCATCTTCAAGCAATCATTCCTACAATGATGCTTTGGAATTGTTTTTTCTCAGAGGAGCTTCTTTAAGGAGTAATTCGTTCTATGACTTGTGAAAATAATATAAAAACTTAATCTGTCACAATCAGACACATTCTTCTCAGTAAATAATGTATCAGGCCCCTAAAGTCCAGTTCGATTCCTGTCTCGCCTCATAGATACTTATCGAGATTTTTAAATCCGCTTTGGTCTAAGAACGCTGCTTTCACCTCAATCATTAAAGAAATCCACGTGAGCTATACAAGTAAAGCATTGTACTCAGAGAAAGAATTTCAGGGTCTGAGGACTGGTGCTTCCCTCACCCATTTTTTATTTGTATACTTTGGCAAATAACCTGTCTGAGTCCATTTCCTCATGTGCCAAATGAGAATAGTATTCTACAGCTATGAAGAAAATTATCAAGAGAATCAAATGTGAAAGTCTATGTGAAAAACTGTTACACACACACAGTTAAAATAATTCATCTATATTTATCTATATATATCTAAATTAGCTTTTATAAACTTAAAAAAAACTGTTACACAAACATGAGTGCATTCGAGGGGAACTCATCTATATAACCAGGAGTCCCTGTGTGTAAAGGTCCCCCAACTTCCTGAGATAAGACTAAACTGAATTTTGATAAATATGTTTGAAGTTGGACCTTTTTAAATTATATTTCCTAAGAAATGAGATAAAGGTGGTCCCCATGTTCTTACCCTGAGGTACAAGATATCTAACATGTGCCAGGGGCTCTGAGAAATCATGAAGCAGGAAGGAGAACTTTAAGGCATATTTCAGAATACTGCTGACTTGAGACTTACATTCTTTAACAGAGGGAATAGTAAAAAGGAAAAGTCTTGGTTACATACTAAAGTCCTAAACTCAGAGTTGGCTTTCTAGAAAGTGCATGCTCGCTAATTGAATACAAAGGTTTACATTGGGGAGGTGGAGTGGGAAATCCCACCAAAATGTCAGAAAAGCACATATGGTCTAATAAATCTCAGCAGAGTGGTAAATTTGAAAGTGATGTGACCAACCAAATTTCCCAAGGACATATAGTAGATTGGACCAAATTGAAAGTAAAACCCAAGACAGCTGAGGAAGCCACAATCTCATACAAAGAAGTAGGCCAAACAGAGTTTGTTTTCCCAAAATAATGTGCGCCTCAAAATAATCCAAAGAACAAAAACAGTGGGAACTAGGGGAAAGAGCAGGATGAAGATAGTTGGTGAGGTGATTAACTCACCATATCAAAACACTGACATCAGTGTCCACCCACGTCCCTGTTGTCATGAGAGGAGCAGCGGCTGCTTAGAGCTACAGACTCCTGCTTATCCTCTAGATTCAAGCCGTGAGAACAGCTCTCTAAAGTGGGATTGGGGCAATGGGAAACAGAGTGACTGAGGCTGGAGAAGCAGAGCAGGACTGCTGACAACCTATGGTTACTGTGACTACAGGTACCCAGACTTCTGGTACACAGATGCCCTGCACAGACTGTGAAGCCAGGTCCCCTGTAGTCAGAACCTGTTGTGGTATTATATGAACAGCAATGATCATTGAGGGTATTACTCACAGCTACAAGTAGGATCAGACAATCAGAATGGCTAAATATAGTAACAAAAATATAACAATATAGTTCTAAACTGAGCAAGTAGAATTAACTCCTGGGGAAAGGATGGATTCACAGCAACTAAAGCTACAAAATAAGCACAAGAAATTAAATAAAACTGCCAAAATAAGCATAATTTCCTCAAATTGGCTTGATAGGGTTCTATGATCAAATTATAAATGGAGAAGCAACAAGGGAGAGCTCTCAAGAAAAAATGTTCTTCACCATCTGTTAATGCCACAAATTTGCAAAATGCACACAGCTAAAGAGTCAGAAAGCTGAAAGATAGAATCTAGTGATTCTTCTACTGGTAGTTCAGAAGGTCAGAGAGGTGGAAAATGTGGAGGGAATCCTAAAGAATATGAGTAAGAGATCTGGAAGAATGATAATTCATTTAGTTGCACTTCCAAGAAAGGAGAAGTGAGGGGATGTTGAGGAATGAATAATAAATAATAATAGAGTAAAATGTCCTTATCAGATCTCCAGAAGAAAAGTCCAAAGTTAAAAACAAACACAAAAAAACAAACCCTCTAGACTCACCTTGATGGAATTTCAGAACCCAAACTAATAAGCTGTCCTAAAATATTTGAGAGAAACAAAGAGTGAACTAGGAAGGAGAATCAGATTAATATTGAACTTTATATTTGTAAATGTGGTTGCTAGAAAACAAAGAAATGGTATCATCCCAATTCTGAAGAAAAGCCACTGTGAATCTAGGATACTTACCTTGCCAAATCTCAAAAAAGTTAAGAACATATACTTATCTTTGGGACAGTATATACTGTCTTTGGGACAGTATATACTGTCCCAAAGATAAGTATACTCAGAAAATGTACATGAAAAAAAAACTTTCTAAGAAACTACATATATATCACAATTAATACTTTTCATTTAATATATATTGAGAGAACAGTAGACTCAACAGTTAAGAGAATATAAATTCTTAAACTCCATGAAATATTTACAAAAATTGGTTATATGTTAGATGACACATATTCTCAGAAAATTTCAAAATGCAGAGATTATTTTGTTCACATTTTCTAACTCTAATGCATACAATAAAAACAAGATTAAAAATATTTTATTCATTTTAAAATTGTTAAATATCTCTGTATAATAAATCCTGAATAAAATCAGAATTAAAACTGAAAGTATAAATAAGTTAGAGATTAATAACAAGTGGAATAAGATCTACAGAATTTGATCAAAGCAATATGTAGGAAAAAATCCAATCTTAAAAACATTTATAAGAAAAAACTTTATTGTACCAGGGATTAAATTCAGGGATGTTTAACTATTGAGCTATATCTCCAGTCCTTTTTATTTATTATTTTCAGACATAGGCTTGCTACGTTGCTGAGACTGATCTCAAACTTGGAATCCTCCTGCCTCAGCTTCCCAAGTCACTGGGTTTATAAGTGTGTACCACCATGTCTAGCAAGAACATTAAAATTTAAAATGAATTATCTAAGTACTTTTATTAAACTTAATAAAATAAAATAAATTAAAAACTAAAAAAAGATTTCTTAAACAAAGCAACCTTGTCATTTTGAAAGATGATTTAGCCAGTCCCTCAGTAACTATTGGGAAGAAGTAGGCAATTTTGGAAAGATAAGCACAGATGCATGGAAAGTTTTCATAAGCTAACCCATGAGACCTGAACTATCTTCTGAAGATTAGGGAAACCAGAGTAGGGATCTATAGGAGAGGAATGACATGATTTGATTTGTGATTTTTGAGAGAAACCCCTCCTGTAACAATGTTGAAGGAAGAAAAGAAGAGAAAGTAGCCAGAGATACAAGCAAGCAGGCCTTGCAGGAGCCCAAATACAGCAGTGGCAGCAGGGACAGAAGGCAGAAGAAGTATTTCAGAGATTTTTAGAACAATTAAAATACAGGCTTTAGTGACTAATTGGAGAGCAGGAATCAGGATAGCAAGAGGTAAGCAGACTTGGAAGGTAGAGACGAGGATTTCATTTTTAGACATGTTGAAATTTCACCCTTAAATCACATAGAAGGAGGTAGCATGTAGGATATCTCAGTTTGAGGATATCCAGATGAGTTGCAGAAATCTGGGGGTAATTTGAGTCCCACAGTAATTAATTAAGTGTGCCAGAATAGATTTTGTATTTGGTACCAGTTTGGGTCAGTGTGTAGCATTAGATTGAAGACACGTGTTCAGAAGTACTTTGAGGACCAGTCAGGTTCGAGCAGGAATGAGTACCAGAACAAATCAGCAGTGAGTACCAAGAATACAGGCAGGAGGGGTGGTTACAGGCAGGAGGTCATTGGAGGACCTGTTCTAAACAGTTAAGTTATGGATGAGGATGATTTTGCGCCCCAGACAGCACATGGCATAAGATGATAGTAATTAAGTGGAATCCAATGAATCATTGATATTTTAAAAAGTAGATTGTAAAAGAAAAAAAAACCAGAGTGTATAAATCCAGCAAGTTTTATCAACCTGAGTTTTAAGCATTTCATCTTTATCATCAAGAATTCAGAGTTGCCTGGGTTGTGCCTGAAAAGTAGAAAGGCTATTTCAAAACTTCAAGTATCAATTTACCACTGCTTTATAGCTACAGTCACAAGAATTGAGACAGGGAGAACTGTTAACAATAGTGCTAAGGTTTATTGTTCATTTTTGTTTGTTTGTTTTGTTTTGTTTTGTTTTGTTTTTGCAGCACAAGGGTTTGCAGCACAGTGCCTCACACATGCTTCATAAGTGCTCTACCACTGAGTCCCAGCCCTCAATTTTCATTAATATAAAATTCTTGTCCTGGAAATCCAAGATGATGGGCCAGAGGGAGGCAGCATTCTGTGTCGCTCCATGACCTGGGACTCAAGGAGTGAGAATGCTACTTCTCTGAGAGCAATATTCCTGCTCCTAGATGGGAATCATGGACACTGTGCCCGTCCAGGGCTCCAGGCCTCAGCATCAGAGTAGGTCTCCCAACTACTGGCCCATGCAGGAGTACTGGGTACCCAAGCAAGACCATCAACAGCTGCAGAAAACTTTAGGCCATCCTCCAGAGCATAAATCACTGACGCCACTCCCACTCAGGACACCCAGCAGCTTCCCACATGCAGGAATTCTGGCTGCCACTCCTGTGTGGACCCCATCTACCAATGTGGGACTCCTCCAGTCACCACCATCTTTAGACTCTGCAGCAGAGGACATAGTCCCCTAAGCACAGTAGCCTGCCTGCACTTTGGAACTTCACACAGGCTCTAAAGTCAGCCAACACTGAAAGCCACAGAGCTAATCTCTGAACTCGTTGTCCAACGCCATCGCTCGGTTCCCACACCCAACCTGACTCTCCACCCCTGAAAGCAGGAGCCTCCATCTTAGGTCACCTTCATCATCATCTTCCATGTACCCAGTTTCTAACTCCCCCCTCTCCCCAGAAGCTGCTAACCCAGCACAGTGACACCCTGGTTACCATCACCATCCTGAGGGCGGAGATACCAGCTAACAACAGACGACCCCACCTATCGGATGAGAAGGGAAGCACGAAAAATAGTGATTTCCAGCCAAAACAATCCTTGTTTCTTCTTTCAAGATTTTTTTTTCTTCTCTTTCCCTATTCTCCCCAACATATGGGAACCAAGTACTTTGCATGAATTAGGCTTTTGAGGACTGGGACATCTGAACAGAATATTACAGTTGTATTATATATACTTTTTATTTTTTAATTTTTTAAAACGTTTTCTTTTTCCCACCAATTTCTACTATTTTAAGATTTTTCATTTTTTCTTAATATATATGTGTGTTTGTTTTATGTAATCTCCTGTCCTCCCACTTACTTGTCTACCCAAAATTACTTTCTCTCTATTCTCCTGCTACTATTTTTCTTTATATTTAAATATATTCCTCTTTATATTTTTCTTTCACACATCCTAAGATTTAACAACTGATACCCTCACTTCCTACATCATCAGTATATCATCCTACTTCTCACCCTTGGTTCTTTGACCACCATCAGAAACTATAAACCCTTTTACAAACCTACTGAGTATATTGTAGATAATAATTGAATTTACCATTTCTGTACATTGTGACCAAACTGTAAATGTCTTATTAGTAAACATTTTTTTGGGGGGGTGTATATTATTTATATTGGGATCCAATAACATTGTCCTTCACCTCAAAGGAGAGGTATTGAACCCTACAGGGACACTATAAGCCTAAAGAGTAAAAACGGTAATGCCTTGGATAAACAGTGCTAGAAAGGAAGACACACAATCAATATGAAAAGACAAGGGAAGAAAGTGCCCCAAATAAATCAAGATACCCCATTATTGGAATCTATGGCTAGCACAGCAGAAGAAATTACAGAGAAGGAGTTCAGGATGTACATAATTAAAATGTTCTGTGAATTAAAGGATGATATAAGAGAGCAAATATAGGCAGCAAAAGATCATTTTGACAAAGAGCTACATAAACAAATACAGGAAGCAAAAGATTACTTCAATAGGGAGAGAGAGGTTCCAAAAAAAACAATGGAAATCCTTGAAATGAAAGCAACAGTAAACCAAATTAAAAAGTCAATTGAAAGCATCACCAACAGTTTAGACCACTTGGAAGACAGAATCTCAGAAGGAAGACAAAATATATAATCTTGAAAAAAAATGTAGATCACATAGTGAAAATGGTAAGAAACCATGAGCAGAACATTCAAGAAATATGGGATAGCATAAAAAGACCAAATTTAAGAGTTATTGGGATAGAGAAGGCATAGAGTTCCAAACCAAAGGAATGAACAATCTATTCAATGAAATAATATCAGCAAAATTTTCAAACTTGAAGAATGAATTGGAAAACCAAATTCAAGAGGCTTACAGAATGCCAAATGCACAAAATCACAACAGAGCCACACCAAGAACATTACAATGAAAATGCATAACACATAAAATAAGAAGAGAATATTAAAAGCCACAAGAAAAAGGAATCAGATTACATGTAGGGGTAAACAATTAGAATATGTGCAGATTTTTCAAACCAGACCCTGAAAGCTAGAAGATCCTAGAACAACAGATATCAAGCTCTGAAAGAAAATGGATGCCAACCAAGAATCTTATATCCTGAAAAATTAAGCTTTAAATTTGTTGGTAAAATAAAAACCTTCCATGATAAACAAAAGTTTAAAGGTTTTACAACTTGAAAGCCTTTACTATAGAACATCCTCAGCAAAATACTCCATGAAGAGGAATTGAAAAACAACAATGAAAATCAGGAGAAGGAAGTATTACACTAAAGAAAAACTGATTTAATCAAAGAAAAAAACCAAGTCCAGTAAAAAACAAAAAAAAAATAAATGAAACTGGCTGGGAATAAAATCTGTCTCAATAATAACCCTGAATGTTAATGGCCTACACTCATCAATCAAAAGACATAGACTGGCAGATTGGATTTTTTTAAAAAAAAAAGACTTAACAATATGATGCCTCCAAGATACTCATCTCATAGGAAAAGACATCCACAGACTGAAGGTGAAAGGTTGGGAAAAATCATACCACTCATATGGACTGTGGAAGTAAGCAGGGGTTTCCATCCTCATATCAAATAAAGTAGACTTCAAGCCAAAGTTAATCAAAAGGGATAAAAAAGGGTATTTCATACTGCTTGAGGGAACCATACACCAACAAGACGTAACAATTATAAATTTATATGCCCCAAACAATAGAGTGTCTGCATTCATCAAACGCTTCTCATGTTCAAGAGTCAAATACACCATGACACAATAATTCTGGGTAATTTTAACACACCTCTTTCACCACTAGATAGATCGTCCAAACAAATGCTGAACAAACAAACTATAGAACTAAATAATATAATCAAGAACTTAGATTTAACTGACATATATATACTATTACATCCTTCAATGAACATATACACTTCCTTTTCAGCAGCACATGAATCCTTCTCTAAAATAGACCATATATTATGCCACAAAGCAACTCTTAGCAAATATAAAAAAGTAGAGATACTACACTGCATTTTATCAGATCATAATGGAATGAAATTAAAAATCAATGATAAAATAAAAAATAAAAGCTATTTAACACCTGGAGACTAATTAGTATGCTACTGAATGAACATTGGGTTGCAAAAGACATCAAGGAGGCAATTAAGAGATTCTTAGAGGTGAATGACAACACAGATACAACATATCCAAAATCTCTGGGACATTGTGAAGGCAGTACTAAGAGAAAAGTTCATTGCATGGAGTTCATTCCTTAAAAAAAGAAAAAGTCAACAAATAAATGACTTAATATTACATCTCAAAGTCCTAGAAAAAGAAGAACAAATCAACACCAAAAGCGGTATAAGACAGAAAAAAAATGAAAATCAGAGCTGAAATCAGTGAAATCGAAACAGGAGGAACAATTGAAAAAAATTGACAAGACAAAAAGTTGGTTCTTTGTAAAAATAAATAGAAAAACTCTTAGCCATGCTAATGAAGAGGAGACAGAAAACTCAAATTACTAACATATGTGATAAAAAAGGAAATATCACAAAAACAGACACTACAGAAGTACAGAAGATAATTAGAAGTTATTTAGAAAATTTATACTCCAATAAAATAGAAAATATTGAAGGCAATGACAAGCTTCTAGAGTTATATGACTTGCCCAAATTGAATCAGAATGATATACACAATTAAAACAGATCAATTTCAAGCGATGAAATAGAAGATGCTGTCAGAAACCTACCAACAAGAAAAGCCCAGGACCAGATGGATACATAACCAGGTTCTACAAGACTTTTAAAGAAGAATTAATACCAATAATCTTCAATTTATTTCAGGAAATAGAAAAAGAGGGAGAACTTTCAAACTCATTCTATGAGGCCAGTGTCACCCTGATTCCAAAACCAGGCAAAGACATATCAAAGAAAGAAAACTTCAGACCAATATCTCTAATGAACATAGATATAAAAATTCTCAGGGCTGGGGATGTGGCTCAAGCGGTAGCAATATGTAAAACAGTGGATGTGTAACCGACGTGATGTTGCAATCTGTATACAGGGTAAAAATGGGAGTTCATAATCCACCTGAATCAAAGTGTGAAATATGATATCAAGAACTATGTAATGTTTTGAACAACCAACAATAAAAATTAAAGAAAATAAATGAATGTAAATTTCAAAAATAAAATAAAATAAAAATTCTCAATAAGTTTCTGATGAATCAAATACAAAAACATATCCAAAAGATCATGCACCACGGTCAAGTGGGATGCAGGTTGGTTCAACATATGGAAATCAATAAATGTAATTCATCCCATCAATAGGCTTAAAGATAAGAATCATATGATCATCTCAATAGATGCAGAAAATGCATTTGACAAAATACGGCACCCTTTCATGTTCAAAACACTAGAAAAACTAGGGATAACAGAAGCATAACTCAACATCGTAATAGGTATTTATGCTAAGCCCCAGGCCAATACCATTCTAAATGAAGACAAATTGAAAGCATTCCCTCTGAAAACTGGAATAAGACAGGGATGCCCTCTTTCACCACTTCTATTTAGCAGCGTTCTTGAAACACTGGCCAGAGCAATTAGACAGATGAAAGAAATTAAAGGAATACACATAGGAAAAGAAAAACTCAAATTAGCACTATTTGCTGACAATATGGTTCTATACCTAAAAGACCCAAAACATTCCACCAAAAAACTTTTAGAACTAGTAAATGAATTCAGCAAAGTTGCAGGATACAAAATCAACACCCATAAATAAAAGGCATTTCTTTACGTCAGTGACAAATCTTCTGAAAGGGAAATGAGGAAAACTACCCATTTACAATAACCTCAAAAATAAATAAATAAAATTTATTTTAAAAATAAATCAACCTAATGAAAGAGGTGAAAGATCTGTACAATAAAAACTACAGAACGCTAAAAAAAAGAAATCAAAGACCTTAGAAGATGGAAAGATCTACCTTGCCCTTGGATAGGCAGAATTAATGTTGTCAAAATGACAATACTACCAAAAGCACTATACAGATTTAATGCAATTTCAATCAAATATCAATGGCATTCCTCACAGAAATAGAAAAAGCAGTCAGGAAATTCATCTGGAAAATAAGACACCAAGAATAGTTAAAGCAATCCATAGTAAGAAGAGTGAAGCAGGTAGCATCACTATACAAGACCTTAAACTATACTATAGAGCAATAGTAACAAAAACAGCATGGTATTGGCACCAAAATAGATTGGTAGACCAATGGTACAGAATAGAGGACACAGAGACTAACCCACATAATTACAGTTATCTTATATTAGACAAAGGTGCCAAAAACATATATTGGAGAAAAGATAACTTCTTCAACAAATGGTGCTGGGAAAACTAGAAATCCATATGCAACAAAATGAAATTAAACCCCTATCTCTCAACATGCATAAAATTCAACTCAAAGTGGATCAAGGACCTAGGAATTACACCAGAGACCCTGTGTCTAATAGAAGAAAAAGTAGACTCAAATCTCCATCAGGTCAGATTAGGCCTCAACTTCCTTAATAAGACTCCTATAGTGCAAGAATTAAGATCAAGAATCAATAAATGGGATGGATTCAAACTAAAAAGCTTCTTCTCAGCAAAAGAAACCATCAAGTGAGTAGAGAGCCTACAGCTTGAGAGAAAATTTTTACCACTTGCACATCAGATACAGCACTAATCTCTAGGGTATATAAAGAACTAAAAAAGCTGAACACCAAACAAACAAACAAACCCAATGAATAAATGGGCCAAGGAACTTAACAGCTCT
The DNA here is from genome assembly GCF_052094955.1 of Ictidomys tridecemlineatus. Taxonomy (NCBI): domain Eukaryota; kingdom Metazoa; phylum Chordata; class Mammalia; order Rodentia; family Sciuridae; genus Ictidomys; species Ictidomys tridecemlineatus. Next base: position 133,204,294 of record NC_135477.1, on the reverse strand, counting down.
TCTCAGAAGCTAACATATAATTAATCAACAAATACATGAAAAAAATGTTCAACATCTCTAGCTATTAGAGAAATGCAAATCAAAACTACTCTAAGATTTCATCTCACTCTAGTCAGAATGGCCATTATCAAGAATACAAACAACAATAAATGTTGATGAGGATGTTAGGGAAAAGGTGCATTCATACATTGCTGGTGGGACTGCAAATTGGTGCAGCCAATGTGGAAAGCAGTATGGAGATTCCTCAGAAAACTTGGAATGGAACCACCATTTGACCCAGCTATCCCACTTCTTGGTCTATAACCAAAGGACTTAAAAACAGCATACTCCAGGGACACAGCTACATCAATGTTTATAGCAGCACAGTTCAATTGTGGAACCAATCTAGATGCCTGTCAGTAGATGAATGGATAAAGAAAATGTGACATATATACACAATGGAATGTTACTCAGCAATAAAAGAGAATAAAATCACGACATTTGCAGGTAAATGGATGGAGTTGGGAGAATATAATGCTTTGTGAAGTTAGCCAATTCCAAAAAACCAATGCCAAATGTTTTCTCTGATATAAGGAGGCTGATTCATAGTGGGGTTAGGAGGGGGAGCATGGGAGGATTAGATGAACTCTAGATAGGGCAAAGTGGAAGGGGGAAGTGAGGGGGGCAAAGAATGTAAAAAAGATGGTGAAATGAGATGGACATCATTATCCTACGTAAATGTACAAAGTCACAAATGGTGTGAATATATTTTGTATACAATCAGATATATGAAAAATTTTGACCTATATGTGTAATATGAGTTGTAATGCATTCTGCTGTCATATATAACAAATTAGAATGAAAATTTTTTTTAAAAATTCCTATCTATTGCCTTGTGCCTTTAATCCAACCTCATATATTGGGAGATACAATAACTATGGCCCTAAACTAATTTTCAGAACAAATGCTTTCTTTGGCTACTCTCAGTATTCTTCATTGACTTCCACCCCGCCTCCATCCAATAAAGTAAGAAATAGCCTACTATATATTTATTAAACTTAAAATACACTTAAAATCTTATGTACTAATGCTGAGTTCTTAGAGATAAGATGGCGTAAATCCAAAGTAGGGAAAAAACTTTTATAAACATCTAGAGCATAATATCAAACTGACCATTATAACATTCTTGGATCTTAACATGTGGCCCATGAATGAGGACACATTTTGATTGTGCTATTCTGTTGGGGAAAACCTTGAATTGGAAGGCAGCATGGCTTTTAGTCTGCCACATTTCAATCACTGCTGTGAAACTGAGTTAGTCAGTTGGTTCTTAGAGTGACCATCTTCTCTCCATTTGCCTAGGATTTTCTCAGTTTTAGTAGTGAAAATCTGCATCATAAGAAATCTCCCCAGAAAGCTGGTTGGTCACCTTATTGGTTATTATCCCTGACCCTTATTTCCTCATTCATAAATGGGATGCCTGAAGTAGATGATCAATAAAATCCCACTCAGCTCTAAAATTCTAGAGACAGATCACTTAAAGAATTTGTGCAGTAATAAAAGGCTAACTATTCAAATATACTGACTGTTTTATAGCATAGTATTTTTTAAGACTGGAAAAGAACATACAAATTTTATTACACGCCTAAGGCACAGGAGTATAAACTCCTACGGAGCATAGTATTTTTAAAACCCCAAGATTCAAAAAAAAAAACAAAAAACCCCAAGATTCAATCCCACAGGTTGCCCAAGTAGATCCTACCCTTACTGACACATTTTTCGGGGACCTAAAGCTGGTAGAAACTTGGAGATACAGAAGCAAGGGGCACTGCAGAAGTCTCCCATTTTGAAAATAAGAGGCTTCCACTTGCAGTTCTGCAACCCAGCCCAGCCAACATCAGATCCCTTTTCTTTTATTCGGTGTCCATGAACAACAAAGGTCCTGAATAGAGATCAGCCTCTAACTAGAATGAAAGCAGGGCTTTGTAAAACCATGAATACAACATGCAGTGACCTGGTTTGTATAGGGCTGGTCAAAATAAAAGGGAAGCTTTCTCTAGCTGAGACCAAGAGGTTGCTTATCTCTATGACTCCCAGTATCGAGTCACTCGGAAAGAGAGAAGATCCAAAGACTGTATGTGGTTATTTTTGCTTTTCCTCTATTTCCATGAACAATCACCTTCAGACAATTTCTTTTTTTTTTTTTTTGAGATATGAGCAATTTTTAGTAGAGCCATATGAATTTTACAGTATCATATCTCTGAGAGGTATTTTACAGCACAAAAAAATGCCAACAAAGAGTTTATCAAATCTAAAAATTTTTGTTTGTTTTTGTTGTTGTTGTTTGTTTTGGTACTGGGGATTGAACTCGGAGAGACTTTAACACTGAACTAAAATCTTAGCCCTTTTTACTTTTTTTTTTTTTTTTTTTTTTTGAGGCAGAGTCTACCTAAATTGCTGAGTCTGGCCTCAAACTTTGATCGTCCTCCCTCAGGCTTCAGAGATGCTGGGATTACATCCACCATAGCACACAGCTAAAAGTGTTTTATAAAGGAAAATAATAAAGGAAAACAAAATATTGGGTATTAGAATCCTATGTTTTGTGCCTCACAACCTCTCTCTTGTTGAAGCAGCTTAACTAACATTTGAGTCAGAATTTCTTATCTGAATTTCTGCACTAGCAAAAGCAGGTCATCTGGAGGCTCTGAATTGTGGTGAAAATGTTCTGAATGGTGAATGTCCCCTTAAAATATGCCACACAGTATATCCTTTAGACTGGTAATATCAAGATCCACTACAATTTATTCCACCCTAGATTTTGTAACTTATCTCCAATTTCTGAGCTCAAGGCTTCCAATCTAACCGCTCTCTTCTATCCAGCATTTCCCAAGTACCCATGAGCCTTTCCACCTCTATGCTTCACTTGTAAAGTGTCTTCCTGCTGGGTTGCCCTGTCCACTTCTGTCTTCCTCGTAAAATCCTGTTTTAACTCCAGTACCTATCCCTTCACAAATCTTTCCAGAGATATCCAACCCACATTAATTTCTCCTGCTTTTGAATTCTTACAGCACACATTATTAAGAGATTCCATTAGAAGCTTAACCTACTATTTTAGCTGCTTTTATACATACATGTCTTACCTCCCCAACTGGATCCTTACAGTATTGAAGGCAGTAACATAGCTCACATTTCCCTTCACTACTATTAAATTAAACAATTCAAGGGGCTGGGGTTGTGGCTCAGTGGTAGAGTGCTTGCCTAGAATGTGCAAGGCCCTGGGTTCTATCCTCAGTACCACATAAAAGTAAATAAATAAAATAAAGGTTTTGTGTCCAACTATAACTTATCAGCCCTAAGCAACTTATCAAGACCCTATCTCAAAATAAAAAATAAATATTAAAAAAAAGAGCTCTGTAATGTTTTGAACAACCAATAAAAAAAACAGTTCAATTTACTTATCCTGGATTAGGTCACAAGAGCATGACTCCCTGGAGATTAGGAGATTTGCCTATTGATAGGAGTGATGTTATATATGTGCGTTTTGGACTTTGTCCATGGTTCTGACTCATAACTCCCTCCACAAGGCAAGTCATAGAAATTCTAATGTCCCCCACCCCCGCCCGCCCCTTTCTGTCTTGGAGTTTGCCATAAAGAAATTCTCTGACCTACCTTATCTGATACTAGGAGGCAGACCTCCATTTCAGAAAGGGCCCCGATTCCCTACATATAAGGAATAAACGCTGAAGAATCTGAACAGACAGGCCTTGCTGGGTTTCCCCACTCAGTCTATTAGGATTAGATCACACCCTTTTGGTCCAATCACATTTCTACATGGTTTTCCATGATTCTAGCATACTGTGCAATGGATTCTCCACAACACTCAAAAGGACAGAGTTTGGAAGACATTGAAATAGCTAAACATATGTAAGTTCCTGGAGGGTCATGTGCCTCAAGAGTGTCCTTTCTGCATACCTTCACCTCTTCATCTGTATTCTTTATAATACATAGCTTTCAAAAGAAACACATATAAATGTATGTGAGCTGTTTGAACAAATTAATCAAACCCAAGGAGGAGGTTGTTGGAACTCTGATTTTTAGCAGATTGGTCAGAAGCAACCTAGAGCTTGCAACTGAGCTCTGAAGGTGGGGGGACAGTTGCAGGACTGAGTCCTCAACTCATGGGATCTGACACTACTTTTAGGTAGATAGTGTCAGACTTGAATTGAACTAGAGGACACCCAGCTGGTGTCCCCTGCAGAACTGATTGTTTGCTTGCTGGTGGGGAGATATCCTCATACTTTGGGGGGTGTCATAGAAGTCTAGATTGATTTTTGTGGTGTGAGAGCAGAGGAAAGATGTTTTGTTCTTTCGACATTAGCCTCAAACAGTTCAAAGAAAGAGCATACAGTGCTGAAGGGATAGTAATAGGCTCTAGAGGATGATAATAATAAATAATAGATAGATGATAATCGACTCAAAAAGGTTTCTAAAATTAGGTACAACCCACTTACCCTAGGCCAAATAGAAATTAGGATAGAAAATGTGGCAATAACCACTGACTTGAAGGCTGAGGGACCTACTTTAAAACCAAGCCAAGCTAGACTAAGTTCATTTTCCCATTTCACTTTTCTTTTTATTAAATTTATCTTCACAAGAGTCTGAGTTTGGGCAGAATAATGGAGTATGTTTATTGCAAAATTGAAGGGAAATTACGTCTGCAAACAGATGATGAAATTTGCTCAAGGACTACTGGCGAATTTTAGTTAAGACATGAAATCATGAAGAATATAAAAGAGACCAAAAGTTTGGGAATGAACCTTCTCAACACCCTGGTAAGGGCTCCTTATGAGATGCATTATTAAGGGTTGGGAACATGGCTCAATGGTAGAGCACTGGCAGACATGAGGCCCTGGGTTCCATCCCCTACACTGAAAAAAACAAAACAAAAACCTCATGGAGATGTGTTACTAATCTAGAGCCTCATAAATATCCCAGATGTCTTATTCTCTATCTCCCACTTTTTTTCCCTGTAGTTTTGGTGTCTCATTTTCTTTATTGGGAGGGGGAGTGAAGAGTTGAACTCACAGATGCTCTAACACTGAGGTAAATTGCTATCACTTTTTATTTTTTATTTTGAGACCAGGTCTTGCTGTGTTTCTGAGATTGGTCTTGAACTTGCAATCCTCCTGCCTCAACCTCCCATATCTAGAATGACAGGTGTATACCACCACACCCAGTTGATATCTCATTTTCTATAAGACATATATAGTTGTGGTATATATTTTTACTTGAAGGTAAAAGTAAATTTAACATGCAGATTTGGCCATATTAAGTATAACACCAGTGTTACCACAGAAGAATAATTTTTCTAAAGGAAAAGACCTAGGTGACTAATAGGAAGGAATCACTTTCATAAGGCATAATTAATAGAATTTTTATAAAATCATTGAACCTACATATGATAAAATAGAAACTTGAGATCCATAGGCCCTCAAACACTTTTCTGGTATAATTCTAAAATACATTTCTTATCCTTTCATGAAAATTAGAATGTTCACAAACTTAAACTAAAGATTAGGTCAGCCATACCTGCATAAAATTCCCTATAGAAGAAAAAATGGGGCTTCAAGGTATATGGCTGCCCATAATCAGAAGATTGTAATATCAATTGACACATTTGCTCTTAGGAGCTCTTTCAGCTCCCTTCTGACCTTGAACTCCTCCCTCCTCAGCATAAAGATCTATCTTTTCATATATATATATATATTAGTTTTAGGTGGAAATAATATCTTTATTTTATTTTTATGTGGTGCCGAGGATCGCCCATGCCTCACACATGGTAGGCGAGCGCTCTACCTCTGAATGCTCTACCCCAGCCCTCAAGATCTATCTTTACATTGGTGGCCTTCCCCATGTTTGAGATTCCTCACCACCTAACACTTTTATCTACCTTTTCAGTGCCCCTCTCTATCCTTATTCTTCTCCCTCCTTCTGATACAGAGCCATTGCATATGGTCTGGCCAGTGAATGAATGGGTCACCTTATAAATCATTTTTGTCCTTACATCCTGATTTGTCCTTTCTCTCAACTCTCCCAGATTCCCCACTGCAATTCATGATTCTCAAGATCTGAGGCCAATCCATGCTTCTCTCAGTTTTTGCAGTGACTTCTTGTATTTTACTCTGATCAAAGCCATTATATAGGGGCTGGGTGGAAAAGTGCTTGCCTAACATGCGTGAGGTACTGGGTTCATTTCTCAGCACCACAAATAAATAAATAAAGGTCTATCACCAACTAATAATTTTTTAAAAAGCCATTGTATAGAGCATCCTGAAAATTCCCTTTTATTTCTCAATATATTTCTGCATTTTCATCCTTTCCTTCCCTATTCTTCTTACATCAAGAGGCAGGCATCTTTCCTTAGCAAACCCTTTCTCTCATGTCCTTGATTTTATCTCCTACAACCTCTCCATCAGTCTGGCTCCATCAATCACTTCCCCTCTCTTGAGCCTCTCTCTTGTGTCTCTCTCCAGCCATTTTGTCCTCGTTCTTTCTCCATAATTGTGTGTATGTCTTTCCATTTTCACTTTAAAAAATATTTTTAATCCCTGTGTGATAGAAAAACATCTTTAATTTTACCCCATGATATCTTTCTACCCCTGACCTTTAATCCATTTCATTAGCAAAGGCATCCCTTATTTATTTCCTCAGGTATGAGATGCTACAACAATTTGAAAGAAAGAAAGAAAGAAAGAAAGAAAGAGAGAGAGAGAGGGAGGGAGGGAGGGAGGGAGGGAAGAAAGAAGATTGGATTCTTGACTTTTCTATTTCAAAAGTTTAAACCAATTGGAGATGAATCATGGAAATAAGTAGAATATGACAATAGGTCTATGAGAAAATGTGTAAAAGCCACAAACTGTGAGAAAATATTCATAAAAATATTTCTAGTCTAGGTCTTATATCCATATGTAGGATTTAGATGTGCAGTGTCCCCCAAAACATATGTGAGACATTTCAAGAGGCTTAGAGACGAAATGAATGGGTCATAAGAGTCTTACCCCAATCAGTGAATTAATCCTTTGGTAAGAACTAACTGAGTCATAACTGTAGTCTGGTAGGGTGTAACTGGAAGTGGTTCATTGGGGGCATGCCTTTGGGATATATATCTTGTATCTGACTAGTAGAGTGTCTTTCCTCTCTCTCTCTCTCTCTCTCTCTCTCTCTCTCTCTCTCTCTCTCTCTCTCTCTCTCTCTCTCTCTCCCTTCCTCCCCCTCCCTGCTTCCTGCTGTGATATCTTAAGCTCTTCCACCATACTCTTCCACCATGATGTTCTGCCACACCTCTAGCCCTAAAAATGGATTCAACTATCTTTGGACTGAGAACTTTGAAACTCTGAGTCCAAAAATAAACTTTCCTTCCTTAAAATTGTTCTTGTCAGGTCTTCTGGAGGAATGAAATAGCTGAATAAAACATTATAATATATAAAATATTCATAATATCAACAATGAAAGATGGATGATTCTTTCTTTCTTTCTTTCTTTCTTTCTTTCTTTCTTGTCAGGTCTTCTGGTTGCAGCAATGAAATAGCTGAATAAAACATTATAATATATAAAATATTCATAATATAAACAATGAAAGATGGATGATCCTTCCTTCCTTCCTTCCTTCCTTCCTTCCTTCCTTCCTTCCTTCCTTTCTTTCTTTCTTTTCTTGCCATTACATAGGATTGAACGCAGGGTCCTGCACATGCTAACTACTATTGAACCCTTTTAAATTTATTTTGAGACAAGGTTTCACTGAGTTGCTCTGGCTGACCTACAACTTGCAATATTCTTATGTCAAGGTCCCAAGTAGCTATGGTTATAGGTGTGTACTACCATACTCCAGTAGGAAAAGGAGATTTCCGGGATGGCAGAAAATGTTCTCAATATTAGGGTAGTTAGCATAACTACACACATTTATCAAATTTCTCTAAACTGGAAAATTTATCATCTATATCATCTACTGAAAATTATAACCTATATTTTAAAAACCTAAATAGTATAGAATAAAAATAAAAATGTGTGCTGCCTATATATACTCCTCAATGATTGTACCTGGATTTTACTAGTAGAATATCTTATCTCCAATGACTTATACCCTATAGGTAGTCTATAAGGATTATTGATTTTAAGGAATATAGTTATTAGTCAAACCATTTCAGATTTCAAGTAGAATATGAAGATATCTGGGAGTCTAGCATTGCAGAGTTTGAAAGCATCAATATTCAAGTCAAGGAATGAATTTCTCTTCTCTGTAGACTCTGAGAGCCTGGTAAGAATCGAGGCTTTTTAAGAAACAAATGAGTGTTAAGCTCTGGTATGACCTGGCCATGTGGGTCTGTTCACTTTGTTTCTAATGCCCAACATTTAGCTAAATGCTTTGGACTATTCAGTGTTTTTGGAATAAATGAATAAACCAGATTGGGTGGAAAGAAGAAGTCAACAGGGTTATTTGGAAGAGAGGAAAAGGCATAATCCGCAGAGTTACTTAGCCAATAAAACCTTTACTATTAGAACTATATAGCCTATAATAAGTATTTTTATCACTGTTACTTTCTAAATAATATTATAGAAGAAAGAGAATACTAGATCACAGAAGACCACCACATGCTTTGTTTTAACCACACATGAATAATTTAAAAATTGATTTTAGGTTCTTGGAACTGAGAAAGAACTAATAGAAAAATTTCTTCCAGATTCTTATTAAGGTTGAGAATCATATTATGAAGATAAGGGGTTAATAATTTAGCTAGCTCTTGTGCTCACAGAAACATGTTGAGCCATTATACTTCAATCTTCTCCAGGGCTATTATGGTTCTAAATGAAGACAAACTTATTTTGCTTTGGGTCTACAAAGATCTCCAGTGCTAAGACGTTCAGCCTTTGTTTTGCTACACTTCAATCTCTATCAAATGATCTCCAATGGTATTCCTGTTTTTAAGAGAAGTTTTCAGGGAAATAGATTGTTAATTTAATTCCTAAATAAAAATGTCTTGCATTTAACACTGAAGCTCCAAGATAGGGAAGGAGGTGTGTCCTGAAGCCCAATGACCTCAAAAAGTCTTACAGGAATGTACCAATCCTAATCCAAAAGGAAAAAGGAAAGAGAGCAGACAGCAGCAGAATTAAACAGAATACAAATTAAAACAATAATAATAGCCAGGTACGGTGACACATGTAATCCCAGTGGTTCAGAAGGCTGAGGCAGGAGGATGGAGAATTCAAAGGCAGCCTCAGCAAAAGCAAGGCGTTAAGCAACTCAGTGAGACCCTGTCTCTAAATAAAATACAAAATAGGCTGAGGATGTGGCTTAGTGGTTGTGTACCCCTGAGTTCAATCCCCAGTACCCCAAAAGGGGGAAAAAAAGCAGTAACAGGGAAAAAAAGATAATTAAAGGCAAGGAGAAAAGATGACAGGCAAAATAAAGCCATGTAAAGTAGCCATGGCAATGAGATACAAACACGGCAAGCAGACCTCCTCACATCGTTCCTTGCATGGCCCTGCGGGAGTCAGAAAAAGAGAAGAAAGATGGGACTTCATATTTGCTTTATCTTTAAACTCTCATTCCTCAATCTGCCTTTATTATTCTTTCTTTCAAGGGGAAAACATTCCACTAAAGGCTTTCTTTCAGTTGTTCAAATCACTAAGATATTTTACAGAGATGAAGTCATGGAGCAAAGGCTTTGAGTGACCAGTAGTCTAGGAAACAGTAGAATGGAGTAGAGCTTGTTTCCCCAACTAGGGGACTTGCTCAGCTCGGAGTGTCCTTTTTGGGATGTGACATTTTCTTCTGAATTTAGACTTCAACACGCTGTGAGCTCAGAGCAACCCACTACAGGCATAAGTGGCATAAGCAGCAGATCTTAAACTACAGGCTCTCAGGACTCTTGTCTCTGGAGGCCCCTACTGCATGCACTTTCACACACATCTTTTTCTTTTACTTTTCTTCGTATTTATTTGCTTGCTTTTTAACATTAAAACTTATTTCAAAAACCTTTTTTCTCTTTTTTAATCTTTATTTTAAAATTTTAATCAAACACTTAAGTGTTTAATGTTATCATTACTGCCATATTTATAAATAGTACTTGTATCCCTCTATTTCTTTTTTTTATTAGTGCATTATATCTATACATAATAGTGGCATTTATTTCGACACCATCTGACATGCATGGAATATAATTTGTTCCATTTCATTCCGCAGCACCTCCTACTTTCCTCCCCTTTTCCCTCCTCCACAAAATCTCTAATTGCAAGACCCAGCTGGGGTGAGCATCAGACCCAGGTTTGCCAACACAGGTGACTCCACCCTCTAGGTGAACTCCCAGGTTTGGAGGGCTGCCTCTATGCTCCCCACTTAGCTTCTTCTCCCCCAGCAGTCTCCCTTCCTCTTCAGGCCAACAAAGGATTTGATGTCGTATCCAAGAAAAAAGTTCAGAGGCATTTAAATTCTAATTAGGAAGCCACTTTTTCCTTTTTTGGTAAAGTATATTTTCATATAAGCATTTTTCGCTTTATATGTGCATTTTTAAAAACCCAGTTTTTTGTTAAAATTTGAATATTTTGTAATGCTTTATTAAAATCCCTCCTTTTAATAAAAATTCTGAAAAGGAAGTCTTCTCCAACCTCAAAACAGCTACACATTACCTACAGCATTTCATAACCTATTTAATTAGGCTCTGTTCCAGCATCCACAACCCCTCAGTCAGTTTGGCTTTTTTTTCCATAACCACCAATGCCAGAATTATCTCAGAGTATTAACACACGTGCTAAAATATCTGCAAGGGAACATTTTAGCTGCAGGGGAACAGTCAGTACAAATTGAGTACATTTTCATTGTCTATGCCCTGGGGTGCACATCCTTATTCAGGTTTTTCCTTTCCATATTGTGCTTCAAAGCACCAAAATGAGAAAGGAATTTTGTTGCTTTTGCAAAAATAAGTGACAGAGCATCACATTCAATAGGAGAAGGAAAAGTGGACTGCATGCCCACTATGTTTAAGACATTGGTGCTAAGTGTTTCATCTATATATTTTTCTACTTAATATCCACAATATTTGTACAAAGTAAACACAACTATTTCTCCTTTACAGACTATGGAACTGGAGTGTAGAAAGGCTAACTGTCAGATTCCATGGCAGAATTACTCCTTTAGGGGCTGGGTTGTAGCTCAGGGGTAGAGCACTCGCCTCACATGTGTGAAGTGTGGGTTTGATCCTCAACACCACACAAAAATAAATAAATAAAGGTATTGTGTCCATCTACAAATATATGTGTGTGTGTGTATGTGTGTACATATATATATATATATATATATATATATATATATATATATATATATATATATATATATTTTTTTTTTTTTTAAAGAATTACTCCTTTAGTTTCCCCAGACCATTAACCTCAAACCAAACAAATAGTAATGATCACTGAAGAGGACCTAAATTTTGTTCTGCTCTGGCCAGTGGTTTCACAAAGGCTATGGCAATAAGAGGGTAGCCATGCCTTTCCTTTATGAGCAGAATAATGTCAACAGTGCAAGCATATCACCTGAATCACCTATGTGCCACAGCCAAGAGAGGCACAGGTATCAGGGTTAGACAGCTGAGTGGGTCCCAACTGGTTATGTGACTTAGGGATCCTCTTTGCATTCATTCATTGATACATGCATGTAAATATTCATTCTACATGTAATTACTGAGCACCTACTTCATGCCATACGTTCTTCTAGGTTCTGAAAATACAGCAGTGAACAAAACAAGCCAGACTATCACAGAGCCTACATACTCAGGGAATGAAAAAAGCATATGCCTGTATTCTCTCCCTAAGTGAAGTGGAAATAAAAGAAACTGTCTCTCATGGGGTTGTGCCAAAAAAAAAATTAAATCACTTAATACACACATTAATTACCTCAATATCAGACAGATAGTAAGCACTCAATAAATGCCAGTTATCAGTGTTATTTTAAAATGAAAACCCTTCTCTGGAACAAATTGAGCTAAAAATCAATATAGGTGACAACAGCAGAATTTAGGGTATATAGAGATGGGGTGGGGATGGAGAAAAACTATCCCCTGAAGTGTCAGAAGTAATTTTCTGTCTCACTTAGTTCAGCCTGGAGGGTTCTAAAGTGAGTTGCTTTGCTATTGTTTATTTGAACTCTAATGGAAATGTCAGGCTGAATTGAAAATCTTATTTCCCTGAAAATTTCAGAATGTGAAGTGGTCTTGGAGCTTATTTTTGCCTACTACAGACAATTAAGGTCTCCTTGAAGAAAGCAAAGTGCAGGTGTTACAGTAACTACCTTAACCCAAGCATAAAGAGAGAGCTTTTATACAATATCTTTTGAAAGTTGGAGATTTGTTTTTTCCCTTCCTCTCTCTCTTTCAGAAAGCTGGACCTGCATCTACCTGTTTATAAGCTTCAAAAGTTAATGGAAGTACACAGAACAATGACTTGATGGGCTGATGGTTTTCTAGCCAATTCAAGGACTTTCCAGACTCTACCAGTTGTTGGTTCCAGTGGAGATAGCACAGGAGAGTATGGAAGTCAGCCCCAATTTTAAATCATCACCTTCCTCATGTTAAGGGAGAAAATAGGGACAAGAGTGGCAAGAAATGAGCCACAGCCACAAAAAGCTTAGTAATTTGCTCATCATCTCAGGTAATAAATACAGTGATCCCAATTTCTCCTTTCCTCTGCAGACCTTGTAATTAAAAATAATAAGTTTTGTTTAGTTGATTTCTGAGAATACTTTGATGGTTGTGATTTTTTTAGTTGTTTTATTTCAAATCTACTCACTGGAAATCTGGGGAAAAAAAGGGAAAAAAAAACTTTCGTTTAGGCTGTGCTTTAAATAAATATTTATTTGTTGATCTATCTTTGGTTCAGGGGTAGCAAGCTGGTCTGGTGGCTATGGTTATAGTCTCAATTAGTTTGAAATGCCTGCCCCAAAGGTATAAAAACACATAAAAATGAAGTGAAAAGTAAATAAGGACAATGAGGGAGAAAGGAAAAGAATTCTTCAGGAGACATTTTTCTAGCAAACAACTGATAATAAAAATCCTGGAAACCGGGGGTATAGCTCATCAAGTGTAGAGCACTTGCCTATCATGTGTAAGGCTTCAAGTTCAATCCCCTGCACCATGAAAAAAAAATCCTACCTATAACTTAATAGTTACATAACATTTCTATTCATGGCATAATGAACCCCTTTATCCTTAAAAATGGAACAATGACCTGCCGATGTGCTCAAGAGACCCCACAATAGAGGCAAGAGCTTCGGAGAGTTTTCTGAGTTGGCAGGTCAGCTCTTATAAAGAGGTAGAAATGTTTGGCTGAGCCTTGGGCACACTTGCAGCCCTTGCTCATAAAAAGGGCTCTGAAGGACCATTTTAACAGATTATACATCTTTCTTGACCATGCAAGTGTAGTCATTAGTTCTTTGGCTAGAAATCAATGTTGAATTGATTTGTAACCTCTCAGTTTTCTGAGTTACTTGGGGTTTGCCATAGGAGTTATCAGCTAGCTATCTAGGCTGACTCCCATCAATACTAACGGTGTTACTTATACATGGATCTGGATGCCAGATGACTGGTCCCTTGAGGAAGAAATTTTTTAAATCACTGGATTTTTCTGTAAAGGGGTGTGTGTGTGTGTGTGTGTGTGTGTGTGTGTGTGTGTGTGTGTGTGTGAGAGAGAGAGAGAGAGAGAGAGAGAGAGAGAGAGAGAGAGAGAGCACTTCCTATCTCTCTGCTACTTCATACCCAAGAGATATTTGAGGACTTTAACAAAAAATGTAAAAGAAAAGGGAAGATACTGAATCTGAAATTCTATGAATTTAGGCCATGAATTCTACCTAATACACATCAGAAATTAATTACAAAGAACTTTTATTTAGTCAGGAAAGGTATACTCACATATTTGCTAAGGGTGAGAAATAAAGATGTAGCCTTTCCTGCCCCATAGGAAGGCATCACCAATCCTTCAGGGTGATCTTTAGAGGTCAGTATCATTGAGGGCAGCTATCAGGCTAAGTCAAAAACTAGGGTTTGATTCTCTTGTTTCAAAGTGGTCTTGTCCAAAGTCACTGAAGAGAAAGCAGCTAGTTTCAGCTCTGAGACTAGGCAACCTAGCTCCAGAGCTTAACTCCAACTGTGAGACTTTCTGGTATCACAGGGCCTGAGTTTGAATCCCAACTCTCTGATCTTGAATGTATCACTTAGCTCTGTTAGGGAAAAATTAGATCACATAATGTAAAATACTCTTGTGAGCCAGATGCCCCAGTAAGCCTAAATCAGAATCCAGGGTTCATCTCTACTCAGGAACCATTGTGATTCCCAAGTCTGTTTAATGAATTTATTTGCATACAATGAAGAATTGGTAAAATTATGGACTTAAGCAGAAAGGTAGATGGGGAGGGAGAAGGAAAACAGAATTGTAGTGAGGAAATTATATTTAATCTCTAGCCTGAATCCCATGAGGCAGGCGTCCAGAAGCAAAGGCTAAAAGGACTCTTTTACTCTGAATTTTATTTAGCCTAAGTCACATATATGAGCAAGTGTGAAAATACATGGGAATTTCCAGAAATACCTGGAGAAAATTGGGTATGATAGAATGATGGGATGTTCATGTAGATGACACTAACACAGAGGAATTGGGGTAAAAATGTCAGGATGACTTTGGTCTCCCCAAAAGTGAAAGGTCATTTACTCCTCATAGCAACATAAAGAAATAAATATTATAATTCCTATTTACTCTGTTTCTGAGCTTCAGAAAGTTTAAGTAGATAGATTAACATCAATGTTATCAACTGTGTATAATAAGCTATGAACCAAGGTCTTATTAAAAAGTGAATATTCTTTCCAGTAAACCATACTTCTTCTAGGCATTAAATCTTGGTCATTTATCTATTTACAGTTGTGAGATTCTTAAAGAAATAAAAACCAGACAGCTAAAAAAGGTGCTCAGATTGTTTTAAATATTAAAACAGATTAAAGCAGAATTGATAGTCAAAAAGAGAATGAGCAGGAGTTGGTTTTGCATAAACCAATCACTAGGCATAAAAATCAGGAAGTTTGAATCTCTAAAATTGTGTATAAACGCTTTTTTTCTTAGATATGCGAAAAAAATAGAGTGGAAATACTGAGGCAGAGAGAAATCACCCCTCCAGTGCTCTTCCTAAGGTCAAAAACTTACTTTATCTAACTCTGATTTACTTGGGTTGCATGGAAATCAGTGAACTTGGCGCAATGGTTGATGGCTTTGGCACTTCACAATGGAGATCTAAGCCATTTTGGCTGACGCCTTGGTTTGCCTTGGAGCAACACACCACCTCTCCTCACTCAGATTCAATTATTTTTAATGTGGTGACTTTGGGTTATAAAGAAAAATCTCAAAAAGGGTGAAATACTTTCAAGTAGTTTTAGTTTTACCTCATCCCATCTGAGATATCTGTATTCTCGCAATTCTGAATGGAACCACACAAATCTTGCCTTTCTCAGAAGGAATTACAGTCATTTATCAAGAGTAAAGTGTTCTTTTCATGTGTTGGCGATAACAGCGTATGTTCCATGAGGCCAGGATCATCTTTCCTGCAGTATGGAACCAGCTCTGACCAGGGTAGTTAGTAAGGCTATTTTATCTTAGGAAAAAAATACATATAATTTGACTTCAAAGTTACCTTTGTGTTTATATAGTTCCTCATACTTATTTCAGATCCACTTTCACAAAGTGCTTTCACATCACTTTCTCATCTACTTCTCACCCATTCCTGTGGTTTTGGAAAGTCAGATAACACTGTCCTCCTATTTCAGATAAAAAAACTTCAGACCATGAAAATTTAACTGATATAATGAAGGTGTTGAGGCTGACCAATAGTAGAAGTATTGACTACCTAGTCTATGCACTGATTCACGAGTGTAACAAACAATTACTTATTGCTCTCCCCAAATCTAATATCCATGGATTTAGACCATCAGAATTTAGAAAGAACACAGTGGGAATGGTCCATCTCTACTTCTTGATGTCTGGGACTTCGGTTAAGAAGAGTAGATGGGAGTGACTAAAATGATTGAGGTTGGAATCATCTGAAGGCTTCTTTACTCACATGTCTGATGCCTGCAAGGATGACCCGAATGCTCAGCTGAGACTATAAACCAGAACACCTACATGTGACTTCTCTGTGTGGCCTGGGCTCCTCACAACATGGCCATGGCATCTAAGTATCCCCAGAGGGAGAATTCAGAGGGGGGATGTTTCAAGAGAACTTAACATCTGATAACTGTTCTCACCTGTCACACAGCACCCCTGATGCTGTATTCTACTATTGGCTACAAGGGAGTAATTAGGCCCAGATTCTTTGGAAGGGGACTCTTGGTGGAAAATAGGCAATGTCACATTCAGAAAAGCATGTGGGATGGAAGATGCTTTTTGCCAACATCTTTGAAAAATGCAGTCCATGAGTACAGATACACAGTATTTCTGATACAAACCCTACTTAAATAACAATAAATATATTTTTAAAATCTTAGTCACAAGGTCCAAGAGAATGGCTGAAATGATGAAAAGAACATAGGTAGGTGAATAAATAGGTAGAAGGGTGTATGGATAAGTAGGTGGCTGGTTTTAAACACACACACACACACACTTATGCACACACACACACACACACACACACACACACACAGATGCTGAGGGCCATTACCAAGTAGGAATGACGCATCGAAATTTCCTTGCCAAGCATACCCCATGCTGCTTAGAGGACATTTGATGGAACATTGCATGCATGCTTTAATAAGGTGACCTTGCTCAAGGACCAAGGCGGATTCGGGTTTAGAGCTGATCAGGTTTGAGGAAGTAACCGGCTCCTTGAGTTTAAGGCGTTGCCAGTTTAAGATAATGGGTTTTAGGGAAGTTGGAAGTTGAAGATTATTGCTGGGATTAGGGTGTTCCTGCTGCTTGTTCCCATTGAGTTCTCGTGAGATTAAAATGAGATTTGGAGAAAGCCTCGTGGAGTAGGTGGTTGGTGCGGGAGACAGCAGAACGCGTTTGCCCCTGGACCTGTGTGGAGGTGGTGTGAGAGCTGGAATAAAGAATTGCTGTTTGAACCTACAAAGCTGTGAGTGCCTCGTGATTCTGGTGCCAAGCCGAGACATTGGCTTTGGCACACACACACACACAGAGAGAGAGAGAGAGAGAGAGAGAGAAGTAAATTGACCATTCAAGCAACAATCAAGCAAGAAAAAGAGAACCAAATTGTGGTTTGTGTTATGAGAAGAATTAAAGTTGGCTGTGATGCTCTAGAGTGACTTTGGCTATTTTTCGAGGAAAATCTTTCCAGACAACATTAAATTTGAGATTTGAATGGCAAAAAGGAGTAAGCCATTCAAAAAAAGTGAAAGGAATGATTTGTATTTAGGGAGACTAACTAGGGCAAAGGCCATACACTAAGACTAAATTTAGCTTTTTTTGAGAAATTTAAATGCTTATGCAGCTGTAGCCTATACTCACATAAGATGCAGTCAAAGAGATAGGTCAGACTATTTATGTCTTTGTAAATAGAATTATAAGTTTAAATTTTACACTAATTCTGTGAATCAATTAAAGAATTTTAAGCAAAGGGGTCCTAATTAACATTTTTAAAAGAGGGAGATATGAAGAATGAGTTGTGAAGAGGAAAGAATAGAACATGGAGGGTCAGTTATGACACTATTACAGTGATCTTAGCAAGAAGTATAGTGTCATAAGCAAGAATAATAGAAAGAAACGTGGAAAGAATTATTTGGATTTGGAAGGATGAACTGACAGGACTTGAAGAAGCCATAAAGGAAGATTGACAAACGTGGCTAAGTAGAAGATATAAATCAAATGGACCATAAATAAGGTTAAAAGTTAAATAATAAGTAAAATATAGATAATATATGTAACAAAAGATTAAATAAAATTAAATATATGTAGCATATACAAAAATTAACATTTAAAATACATATATTTATATAGGGGATACAGGTACAGCTTGGTGGAACTTTGTATGCTTAGTGTATGCAAGGCCCTGGTTTAATCCCGAGCAACAAAATAAAATAAAGTACATAAAAAATCGATAAATCAGAAGTTATACTCCATTTATATATGTGTCAAAATGCATTCTACTGTCACGTATAACTAATTACAACAAATTTTTAAAATAATCTATAAATCAATAAGAAAAAAGGCAATCCACTAGAAAAATGTATAATGATATAAGCAGATCACTTACAAGGAAAACACAAATGGAAATAATATATATAAAAACATTCAATACCACAAATAAACAATGACTTACAAAATGAAATACTAATAAATTAATCTTTCTGATTGGAAAAAATTTTAAGATGAAAATTTAAAATATATAAAAGAAAAATACAAGGTTAAGAATCATGTATTGATTAAGGACTACTAGTATGAATATAATTAATATAGAAATTAGATGACAGGTTGTCTACATCTGTCATGATTTTAATTGACTGTAGAATTTTCCAGGCTTTATTCAAAAGTTACACTTTCAAATGCGTATATGTGTATATGTGTGTATGGAAGCATATATAATAATATATGCATATAATATACAATATATGCATATATAATAATAAATGAAAAAGAAAACAGTTTTTTGCTCATTTTTAGTGATATTTGAATCATGAAATGTAAAGAAAATGAGATGAGTAATTTTAAAAGAGTGACATAAATATGTATGTGCTTATTTGGAAACATCTTTGAGATGTTTTTGGAAGAAAAAAGTCAAATCACAAAATCGTGAAGAGTTTGGTTTTATGAAAATGTAGGAAACTAAAACTATATGTGAATGTTTGCAGATACATAGGTTTCTAATATTCTAGAAACCTATATGTTAAAATTTTAAAGTGGGGGTGTTGGGGTTGTAGCTCAGCGGAAGCGCAATCACCTAGCATGTGCGAGGCCTGGGGTTCGATTCTCAGCACCACATAAAAATAAGTAAACAAAATAAAGTTATTGTGTCCAACTACAACTAAAAAATATATATTTTTTTAAAAAAACTTTAAAGTGGCACAGTAGGAAGGTATAAAGTTGGTCTCGCTCAAGGAAAGGCTGACGTGTGAAGAAGCACTTATGGATTTATTCTATCTATGTCTACACTGTTTGAAAGCCTAGTACCACAGAGTTTTGTATAATTGAGTAATTATCTTAAGATATTTTCAAAGATTTGTTTACTTTTGAAATCTAAATACATTAGATAATACATTGGCAATCACCAATACCTTAGGAATGATTATGTCAACTCTCATAGAAAGACTTTAAAGCTAAGCAGTTGGGGAACTTTTGGGAAAATTTAAACTTTGTAAGTCTTTCCTGAACAAAGCTTCTAAGAGTACCGTCTAACATGGAGTATGGTCAGCTGCTTTTAAAGGAGTCCAAAGGATATGCTTCAAGAGGGAAACAAGTGCAACCCCAAAGCTCAGGAAATAATGCCAAGAGTTAATCAATGGGATGGCATCAAATTTAAAAGCTTCTTAAAAAGCATTGCTAAGGGGGCTGTGGTTGTAGCTCAGTGGTAGAATGCTTGCTTAGCATGTATGATACACTGGTTTCAATCCTCAGCACCACATAAAAATAAATAAATAAATAAAATAAGTACTGTGCCCATCTACAACTAAAATATAAATATGTATTTTTAACTTTTTTAAAAGCACTGCAAAGTAAACGTTCAGAATGTAAACAAAGGACCTACAAAATGGGAGAAACTCTTTCTTTTCTAACAGAGGATTAATATCTAGAATATATAAAGAACTCAAAAGACTTTACACCAAAAAAATCAAATAGCCAAATTAATAAAAATGAAAAGAATTAAACAGACACTTCTCAAAAGAAGAAATACAAATGGCCAACAAATATATTTTAAAATGTTCAAGATCTTTAGCAATTAAGGAAATTCAAGTCAAAATGACACTGAGGCTGGGTGTGGTGGGGCATGCCTATAATCCCAGCAGCTTAGGAGGCTGAGGCAGGAGGATCACAAGTTCTAAGCCAGCCTTAGCAACTGAGTGAGGCACTAAGCAATGCAGAGAGACCCTGTCTCTAAATAAAATCCAAAAAAAGGGATGCAGATGTGGTTCAATGATTAAGTACCACTGAGTTCAATCCTTGGTACAAAAAAAAAAAAATGATACTGAGATTTTTATTTCACACCAGTCAGAATGTCAGTCATCAAGAATACAAATAATAATAAATGCTGAAGTGGATGTTGAGAAAAAGGAACACTTTCATACTGTTAATTGGATTACAAATTAGTACACAACCATCAAAATCAGTATAGAGGTTCCTCAAAAGACAAGGCATGGAACTACCATATGACCCATCTATACCACTTCTTGGTATTTATCCTCAAGAATTAAAGTCATCATACTACAAGTGATACATGCATACTCATGTTTATAGCAGCACAATTCACAATAGCTAACGTATGAAACTAACATAGGTGTCCATCAAAAGATGAATGTATAAAGAAAATATGTATATATACACAATGGAGTTTTGTTAGGGTCTGTAAACAAGTCAAGATGGCACCTGGCATTTTGCCAGGGGGAGTGGTTTGTGAAGTAACGCCATCGAGCCATTAAGTGTGGAGATTCCTTATTGGTTGACTGCTGTACCTAGTTTATGTTAATTAAGATAAGCTGTGTGGAATGTATATATACCCCTCCTGTCCTACAATAAAGGGCTCCCACTCCTGCTGTATCAATGTACACAAGTTGCTCGTCACCCCCCCCCCCCCCGGGTTATTTTGCTGCAGCTAGACTGAGGCAGAGTTTTATTCAATCATAGAGGAAAATGAAATTATGTCATTTGTAGGAAAATGGATGGAACTAGTGAACATCATGTTAGATGAAATAAGCCAAACTCAGAAGGTCAAGTGTCACATGTGTTTTCTCTCATATATGGAAGCTAGAGAGGAAAAAAGAAAGATCAGAGACAAATCTCATGAAAATCAAAGGGAGATAAGGAGAGGAAAAGGACAAGCAGGTGGGAGGTAGAGAGGGAGGGAGGGATGGCTGGAGAACAATATTGGCCAAAATATATTGTTATATTGTATGCATGAATAATCTGTAATAACAAACCCCATCATTGTGTATAACTATAATTTAAAAAAAAACATGAAAGGAGAAAATTTTAAAAAAGAAGAAGGGGAAAAGTCCAGCAACTTGGTAGGGTAAAGGGTACAAAGCTTAATCTCTAACTTCCATGAGTCTCATTTTCTTTATTAATACAGTTAAGTATTAGCCAGAGCTGCATTTCAAACTTCTTTTTTTAAAAGTTGATAGGCGAATGGAACAGTTTTGTGTTCCCAAAATAAAACTGTACAAAAAATTCATAAAACTGATAAAAGTAGCATTTTTTTTTTTTTTTGGACAAAGGAGGTCAAGGGGTCAGAGTTCAACTCATTCCACCGCTTAGGCAACACTTCAGCCTTCCTCAGGATGCCCCAGGGAACCTGAAGCCATGCAGAACACTCCTTTAAAAATTCCAGTCTAAAGTTTTTTCTACTCTGAAAGTACATAATCTTCATTTACAGATGTAGTTTATGAGTGTCAGCCAAACGAAAGCCCCAGTGAATGTAAAGTGTAGCAAGAATTTGGCTGAGGGACATGGGGAAGAAGCAGAAAAAAAGTAGCATTTATTACACTGTCAACATGTGGGAGGCACGCTGTAGCCACTTTAATAGCTTACTTTGTTTAATCCCTCACAACCAACCTATATTTTTAGTTGGAAACAGATGAAGAAACCAGGAGATAAGGAGCTTGCCACAGGTCACATGGTGGGTAAGTACTGAGCTGGAATTCTGACCACTTTGCTTAATTGGAAAGGCCCACTGGGTAGGCTGGGAGCACAGTTTTCTGCTAGGATAAAATGAGTACTGTTGGGAGCTGAAGGCACTGGGGGAGAACACCAGGAGAGGGGAAGTGAGAGTACTTTCACACTTCTGTGCTTTGCTGGTAACTATGTCCTCCAATAATCCACTTGAAGAGTCAAGACTATCATATGTGAAACAAATCAAGGAAAACATAAGGCAACATGTAATTGACTATTAGCTACAAGATGTATTCCAGAATTTAGGGAGATTGGAATGTTTTTTCCAGAATTGATGATACATTCATATCACTCTTATTCTACCCTCTCTGAAAACCTGGCAGAGCCAGGGAGGTGGACATGGCTGTGGAAAAGGCAACAGAATGGATATCCAATGCCTATGAGCATGATATGCTCCTACACATGCACACTATAACGATCCCATCACCTCTACCTCCACAGCATCGTCCATTGACCTAAATGCTTACCTTCCTAGTCAGGGCTTTTCTGTGTGCTAGACATCCTGCGTGCTAGTTGTCCTTACCTGTAACTTATCATTGTGATTTCTATTTACATTATTTTCCAAGTAACAAATTCATAGAACAGCCAGACAAGAACTGAGTCATCTTGGAAGAGGGCCCAAAAATCTCCCATGCGCAGCAAGTTTTAAAAACAGGTCATCCTCCGTGGAATGCAAACAAAATGGCTTCCACCACTCAAATTAAATTTCCCAAGACTTATTACTATGAATCCAGATATTTTAATATTCTGTTGAATCAAATTATGCCAGGTAAACAAGGTACCTGCCCACAAATTTTTTCTGGACCAATCTGAAGCACAACATAAGCCTCTAGGTCCTGTCAGGTATAATTGAAAGCATTTCATCTTCTGATCTGAAAGGTTAGGCAAGTTTTATACTGAATACAGCCACAACAACCAGTGACTGATGCTAATGCTACACCAGGATGCACATTTTTCTGATTCATCAGATTCTTCAATTTTAAGGAGGATAAACTATTGGCACATCTTTAGTCCAAACCATTTAATTCAATTGCTGCTTGTAGAAAAAAAGTAAATTTAAAATAATAACAGAAGTAATCCACCAATCCTATTTCTATGACATTAAAACATAATTTCAATTCTAACATCATCCAATATAAGGAACATCAGCAGTACCACAGGAAGCCACAGATACAGAAGCTGAAATAATTTTTTATTCAAAACAGCAAGAGGAAAACTGTGTCTATTCATATATGCATTCTCCAGGGCTAGTATGACCTGGTATATATTGATGCTCAATAATGTTTATTATGAAAACAATAAAGCTTAGTTATAGGACTTTGAGTGATTAGTATAATATCCACTTTTGTTTTAAGACAAAATTTGATTTTTCTTTTAAAGTTTGAAAGATAATAGATTCTGGTCTATTGTCGCAGAAAGCCTACCATAGATTTAACTTCTAGTTCCTTCTCTAATAAAAAAAAAAAATTAGAATAACAAAACATCTCACTTCACCTTGTTAATGACTAAAATCCTGGTGTAATTATTAATAGTGTTCTTTCAACAGAATTCTACTTTAGGAAACAAGTTAAACAAATTACATAGTTATCTAGAAAAGTGTCATTAATTCCCCTTTGTATCAATAAAGATTGTACCTGCTCCCATAGGAAAGAAAAGTAGCTGTGAATACCCAGGAATCACTGAAACCTTTTTGGAGATATCCTTTGAGTGACTGAAGGTATTCTCCCCCAGAGGTCAAGCAAGCTTTCTCAGAATGAGGGACATCAGACTGAGTAGATGCCAAAGGAGAGAAGGGAGAGATAGTCCATGGTCTATAAGTGGCCTGCTAGCTGACCACACCAGACCAGAAAACCTGGGTCTGGCCAGTGTGCTAAGAGGTGGCTTTATAGGAAAGGGCCTAACAAGCTTAGCATTGAGAGAGTAATATTGGGCTCCTTTAAAGACCTCTTGATCTAGGCAGGTCTAGGTCAGTCTAGAACCCAAGAGATATGACAGCTTTGACAAACTACCTCTCTTGAGAACAACATTCAATAGTGACATTATATGACAGCCACAGCACTGGGCACTGGGCAGACTTAGTTTCTCTCCTTCCTGAAAGAGGCTTTTAACTCTCTCAATTCTTACTTGTATAAACCCCGGGTATATTTGGAGAACTGAAAGAGGCAAGAAAGATGGTTGAAGTTCAGAAGATCATTTAAAAATATTTTTTTAAATGGTATTTGGTAATTTCATACCAAGGTTGTAGAGGAATTCATCCAAGACATTAAAAAAGACTAGAACCTACCTTGCAGCAAATTGGGAGGCCAAGGCAGGAGGGTATCAATTTCAAACCCAGCCTCAGAAACTTAGCGAGGCCCTAAACAATTCAGCAAGACCTTGTCTTCAAATACAATACAAAAGAGGGCTGGAAATACGAATCAGTAGTTAAGCACCCCTGCTTTCAATCCCTGAGACCAAAAGAGAGAGAGAAAGACAATAGAACCTACAGGAAATAAGCAATTTCAGTTGAGATTTTGAGGAAGAATGTTGTGAACAGACAGAATGTTTATTCTTGGAATTGTTTTAGGTACAGAGCAGCTTACAATCAATTAAGCAAACAAGCAGCTTGTACCCTAGAGTCAGACATTGACTATGATCTTCCACTTCTAAGGAACTCACTTAACTGCAGCTTGGTAACAAGATCAAAGGCCAACTTTTTCTTTGTCTAGAGAAATCCAGGCTCATGAAAAATGTACTTGATTCTTAAAAGTTTCAGGACAGTGACATGGGTTATGGAGCTCAAAATTGTTTTCAGGATCATCCCAAACTGAGGCTTTTCTCTACATACAGTACTATTATTAGAATGGCCACAAGCAGAACTAAGACTCTGGATATCAAAAGGTAATCCAACATGCCAATGGGAGTAAGTGCTTCCGCTTTTCACCACTTGGCATTTAAAGAGGCCACGAAACCCAAGGATGAAGAATGTAAATAGTGAATAAAAAAACAAGAGCACAGAAAATTTATGGAAATTATAGAAATGATACAGGAAAAGAAAATTGGTAAGTACAAAGAAATAAATGCAAGTAAAGGGGCTGGGGTTATGGCTCAGTGGTAGAGCACTTGCCTTGCACAGGCAAGGCCCTGAGTTCGATTCTCAGCACCACATATAAATAAATAAAGTTAAAAAAAAGAAATGCAACCAACAATAAAAAATGAATAAATAAATAAATTTTAAAAAAGAAATGCACAGTAAAAATATATAGGAAGACAAGAAGGGGGGGGAAAACACCTAAAAAGGGGCCCCAAACATGGTTATGCATTGAGAAGACTACTGATGTTATATGAAGATTTTAGGAGAAAATTTCCCATAACCAAAGGATAGCAAAGAGGTCAAGGTGTTTACAATCGAACAATATAGTGAGAATCTAAGAATTAGACCCTAACTTTATTTTCCTCTTTTAAATACAAGTCCAGCACTTATAGAGTTATGTAACAGGTAAAGTGGCACTTTGAGTCACCCACATTGGCAGGCATAGGTCAAAAAAAATTTTTTTATCACAAGTTCAACAGTTCCATGAGGCAGCACCTGGGAATTTTCCACTGCTTATAGATTAGACCAGCCTCTCGCTTCCATGAAAAGTAAATTCATTTCTTTGCAAAAGACCTAGGACATCAAAAGGAAAACTACAGATTCAATCTCAACTCTCATCCAAGTTGGAAAGGATTAGTTGTGCCAATTATGAAATACTTCTATTGTTGGCTATTTGGTGGCAGGGTGTAGTTTTAAAAAACTGGTTTCACTGATAACTAACTATAGAGCATAAGTTTTACGTTCTAATTTCTCAGGGATTTGGTCAGCGGTTTCCCAGTTTTGAAACAGAAGTAGGTTCTTTGCAAATCTTTATTTACTGCATCAAGTTCTGATTTGGGAAATCAAAAACTAAGAACATTATAATTGATCTAATTAGTGAATTGAACCCAAGAATTGTTTTTGAGTAATACTTAGCCTAGAATAAATCATTTCATCAATAGCCAGGCAGAATTTAGCTTGCAGAATTTAATTCTCTTCTCCACCCCTAACCTCAATCCTGTGAATTGACTGGGTTGTTAAATACAGTTGCGAAACATATTTGCAAGAATTAAACAAACTTAAACACATAAAGGACATGTTTAGCATCCGGTCAGGTATGAAAAAGGTAACCCTTGTGTTCTAGAACAGAAGACAAAAAGAATAATTGTGAACTAATCCAAGTAAACAGGACGTGCTGTCATATCAATTTAAAATCAAGCACAAGGATCTGGCAACCTGAATCAGGAAAGAAAACAAGGAAAATGTTCCCTCAGTCAGTACTCAAGAAGAGTGCCAGTCCTGGTGGGTGCTCGTCAAGGGGAGCTAGTGGGACCTCATTGCTGCACAGATATTCATTTCTATTTCCCATCTTGTCAAGGCTTCACCCTGTGTAGTGAGCAAACATACTATCACTTATTCAAAAAAATATATATCGGGGCTGGGAATGTGGCTCAAGCAGTAGCTCGCTTGCCTGGCATGCGTGCGGCCCGGGTTCGATCCTCAGCACCACATACCAACAAAGATGTTGTGTCCGCCGATAACTAAAAAATAAATATTAAAATTCTCTCTCTCTCAAAAAAAAAAAAATATATATATATCAATGCATTTACTGATGGAATTTCCTAGAACACTGCATCCAGTGGTTTATTGCCTAGAAACTGAAAAACAGTTAATATCCTTGCTTGCCTCAGTTTGGTAAAATATGAGGAAAGAATCTTTGACAAGTAAACAGAAAGATCTAATTCTAATTCATGTTCTACTACTAATTAAGTATGTAAAAAGAGCAAGTTAAATCCTTGGTTTTGTCATTTGTAAAGTAGCATATGAACTACTGCTCCATGTATGACCAAACAAAAGCTCTTATGAAATCATAAACAATGGTCAATATTAGGCAAGTTCCCATGTGGGGGATGTGTTGGACTCTTATGTCTCAGAATGACAGATGTCAGAGAAAGGTTTGTCATAGGAAGGGGTGGTTGTAATTCCATCTCCCTATTTGCTTTACTGCTCACACAATTTCAGTGGACACTCAAAATATGAAAGAAATCTCAGAATCCAAAATGTGAGCTATAAAACAAAGTATTTAGCATGCATTCGATCTTCCTTATTTGTAAATTAATTTGAGATTTATGTTTTATATACATGTATATCACATGAATTGCCCCCTTTCCTAAAGAAGGCTAATCTGAGGATACATCTTGTCTTTCCAGTATCATTTTCTCTCTTCCTTCTATTTGAAGTAGATCTCACTCCGAGCCAGAGCCCAAGGGATTAGTACATGACTCAGCCTGTGCCAATCATAACACCACATCTCTTTCTTGACAGTGATGGGCACACAGTCCAAGGTAGGCCTGTGGTTGTCACATGATCAGAAAGTTTTTGGACTGTGAATTTGGAACTGATGGTGACCATGTCCCTACCAGGTAGAAAAAGCTGGTCTTTAAGAATTGAGTCAAGGGGCTGGGGAGTGGCTCAAGTGGTAGCCGTGCTCGCCTGGCATGCACAGGGTGCTGGGTTCGATCCTCAGCACCACATAAAAATAAAGATGTTGTGTCCACAGAAAACTAAAAAATAAATATTAAAAAATTCTCAAAAAAAAAAAAAAAGAATTGAGTCAACTCTCTGCTTTACTAGCAGAGATGAGAGAGAATTTTGATTGAATGTGAACTCCTTCTGGTCTTCTGGATACTTTTCAAGGCTTATTGCTCATGTCTTCTTTCAGTTATAATAAATTTCCTTTTTTGTTTAAGCTAATTTGGATTGGTTTCTGTCACCAACTCAATGGCTGCTCCACAGAAAAGGGTAAAAACATATTTTCTTTGCTCTTGTGTTAATGCTTACTATAAGAATGCATGGGGCTGGGAGCATGTCCAGAACCTGTCTCTAAGGGAGATTTAAGGTCACAACTTCTTGATTTTTTTTTTGGTGGGAGTGGATGGGTGTGCACAGGACAGTGGTGGCAAGAGAAGAATGAGCCTCGGTCCTTAGACCTAAATCTGAGCAGCCTAAACTATGCCATATGACCTTTAAGCCACAGTGAAGGTACAGTAATCATAGACATGATACTAACCTTGGCACCACACCAAACTAAGTATTTTACACTGAGCCACACTCATATGAGCTTTCCAGGGATGGTTTTCATGTATGAGAAAGGCTATGCAATGAGTGATTACAGAGAGATTTAGATGAAAATAGTCTACTAAGACTATGATTATTTTTAATAACATAACACCAATGATAAAGCATTACTAAAGACCAGGCACTTATAACTGTAGTATCTGTTAGCTCTTTGAATCTTCACTCTGGCCCTATAATATTTTTATTATACCCATTTTAAAGTTGAAGTAACCAAAGCATAGAGAAGTCTAGTAATTGCACAATTAGCATGCCAGAAAGAAGAATCCTAACTCATTCAGTCAGTGTCTAAAACCCATGCTCTTGATAACTGTGCTGCATATCTGTGGTTAAGTGTGCCTACTTTTCTGCCTGGCTCCATGATGTAGGAATTCAACAGTGCTTATTAAATGTTCAGATGAATATAAAACATTCTTTGTGAAGGCATTGATAACAACTAAGTGAGATTTTATATATATATATTTATTTATTTATTTTTAAGTCCTGGTGGGAGTAGAAGAGATCCCTGCCTATGGGACAAGAGTTCTCCTGCTGGAGATATTTTACAGCCATACTCCCACTTTATTCATTACACTCTGGCTAGAGTTCTTGGAGCATTGTATACAAGGACTAATGCTTGTGTAATTTCCTTGGAAACTGGATTATGCTAAGTAGACTGGCTTTTGATAAGAAGTTCTAGCTCATGCCCATGAGAAAAAAATCACAAGAAATAAACTGTGGGAGAAAAAGAGGAACAGAGAATTAGAAGAATATGCTCATCAAAAATACTCTCTTGGGGCTGGGGTTGTTGCTCAGTGGCAGAGGACTTGCCTTGCATGCATGAGGCACTGGTTCAATCCTCAGCACCACAGAAAAATAAATAAATAAATAAAGATATTGTGTCCATCTACAATTAAAAATAAATATTTTAAAAATACTCTCTAGTTTTCTTCCCCATTTGTTAAATGAAGTCCTATCTCATCAGGAACCTAAACAAGAACAGTCCTTTAAAATACAGTTTTCTTAGCACCCAGAGAGTTGGCAGAAATGGCTCACATAACTACAGTATATTGTTTAGATAACATCTGTGTAAGATTTATTGAAGAATGTGTATTAAGTAAATTGCAGTTTGGATCAGAGTAAAATTTTAATAAGCAACCTCACTATCCCTTTAAATAAGAATCAGATTTTCCTACATTCACTCTATTGTAAAGAATTATGTTGGTAGAGTCAAACTCAGTGGTTTAATAAAACCACTCCCTCATTGGAATGCTGAGATCAAGTTTATTAATCCTCACCAGCAGAGTTTATCTAAGCAATGGAAAAGAACTATTGTAATGATTATCTGCCATGTGGTTTTACAAAACAACTAAAGTTTAGTAACTTGCACTTTCATTGTCCTGTGATTTCAAGGATCTAAGGAATAAAATGGCTTAAAGATTAATTAACCCTAAATCATAACAATTTCCAAGATCTGGAAAATTTGGATTATAAGGACTACCAATACACACTAGGTGAACAGAACAACAGCTGTGGAAAAAAACTATTAGATCATTGCATCTACTGATCCCCCTGTGGTCCTAGAGAAGCAATTAAAGCTTTGCTTGCTCTAGTTCTGCTTGTCCGTGTGCAGACAGAAACCTTTAACTCCTTGTGGTATAGCCAGGTTGGCACTGGTGAGAGATAATGCCATCTAGCTTGCCCACATCATCCAGACAGTGGAACCTGCTCTGGATGAGTCCTGGACTCAGCCTATTGTGCACTCGGAAGTGGAGCTAAGCAGGACATATGGGAACTGTTTCCTTTGTACATTTTTCCCTTATGGAATGTAGTCACAAGCTCAATATCTCACCCAGCCCTGAGAAGAGGAAGACACTTCCCACCAAAGATGATTTACTTCATCTAGCCCACAGAAGAGCCCAACAGATTTGAGTGCAGACGACTCTCCAGTCGTATCAGGACTTGGGTGTATGTTCTTGCATCAGATGACTTGAGTTATTTGCTTAAATCATGATGCTGTAATGAATATAACTCTCTAAACAGAAATACAGCTTTTTTAAAAAGACTTTACTAGAGATTTAAGGAGGCCCCTATAGTGAAGAGGATCCTAATGTCAAAAAGAGGTTATGTAAGCCAGAAATTAATTTGGAGTAACTGAAAGAATTTATCCTCAGAAAATTAACTAATAAAAGCTGAATTGAAAAAAGGTAACTTTTCTGCTCCTCCAGACAGTTTCAACAGATATGCTAGACTGAAGATAGATTTCTGACCTTGAGTCCCAAAGTTCATGAATTTAAGGGCATTCTGAAATCCATTTCAAAGCTGGTAGCAGATGTCTATAGGAGAAAGCTTTGGATTTTATTTCAAACTTATAAACAACTTAGTTCTTACTATTTTAAAAATTAATATTCAAATATTTTTATATCCCAAGATAGACTATAAAATCCTTGAGTTTGGGGCTCCTGCCATTTTTTATTCTATGAAGACACAAGTTTTTGGAACAGAACCTATAGCTATTTCAGTAGCCAACCTCTGAGATGGCCCCTGAAGATCCCTGCCTCCCGTTATTCACACATTTGTGTGAGCAATAGAGTAAAGATGTGACAGGATGTCATTTCTGCAATTAGATTATAAAAGACTGTAGCTCCCATTTAGGTAGGTGTTTTCTCTCTCTCTCCCTCTCTCTCTCTCAGCAAGGTACCATGTTTAAATAGCCTTCCTCAGAGAGAGATTCACATGGAGGGAACCTGCCAGCCTACAAACAGCCAGTGCAGAACTGAGGCCCAGAAACAACCAGACTGAGCTTGGAAGCAGACTCCCAACCCCAGTTAAGCCTTGACAATATAGCCCAATCAACAGTTTGATACTAACCTCAATAGAGCTACCCACTTCAAGACAACTATATAACTCTAGAGTTTAAAAGCATGGGCACATTCAATGGATGGAGGAATTTGCCACATCTCACTGTATTTTTTTTTATTGCTATAACAGACTGGCCGAGTCTGAGTAATTTACTTTAAAAAAAAAAAAAAAAAGTTTTTTAGGTTCACAGTTCGGGAGGCTGGGAAGCCCAAGTTCAGGTGATTGCAGCTGGTGAAGGTACTGTGCTGCTTCAACTATGTAGGAAAGTGGAAGGGCAAGTAAGCACATACAAAAGAGAGTAAGCATGAGGGCTAGACTATGATAGCCCACTGTTGTGGCAACTACTCTAGTCCTTCACAGGGAAAGGCATTAATCATTCATGAGGGCTCCACCCCTATGATCCAAACACTTCCTCTAGGCTCCAAAAAAAGTTTAGAGACATACTCAAACCACAGCACCACAAATACCTTGCTTCCATACCTCCAATGAAAATTTTCAGTGTTTAGCAGTGTTCCTCATACCATAAAGGTTTTTTGTTGTTGTTGTTTTTTGTTTAGGTGGACACAATATCTTTATTTTATTTTTATGTGGTGTTGAGGATTGAACCCAGTGCCTCGAGCATGCCAGATGGGCACGCTATCACTTGATCCACATCCCCAGATCCCATAAAGTTTCAATATATCACATTCTATCAGATGAACAATATTCCAGATTGACATTTCCTGCTCAACATCCAACTGGATTATGAAAATCAGTAAGATCCAAACAATTCACTTAAGTAAACATTGTCTAAAAAACACATATAATTATATTACCCACTCCTCAAATGTTTTCCCCATCCACCTTGGCTTATCTTCATTCTATCACAAATTTGAAATTACTGGGAAACCCATGGTTCTGAGATCACTACAGCCAGAAAATGAATATGTTGACAAAACAATGATCACAAAAGAGTGTTTCCTGACTCTGCCCCAGTTAGCCTCAGTTTCTCCCAAGAAATCTCAGGACTCTCAAGAACTGGCCCCTCTCTATTCCACAAACTGGTCTTCTTAGTGACCACTGGCTGGTGCTCCTCTTCGTCTATTCTAGTTATAAGTTGATATTTCTCCCACAGTAGACACATTGATGGTGATCAATGCCCACTAAAGGTGCAATGGCTCTTGGTGATAGCACAGCATCCTGAGCCAAAGCCTCCTTCTACTGAAGTTGCTGGTCCCCATTCCTGGCCAGGTAACTGAAATAGTTACATATTTGTACCAAGGATTAGTCGGGTATTATGGATTAATTTGATAGGGCAACCATAATTTCTCTAGTATTGGGTTCAACCTTTTCTTTCCAGGAATAAAATTTTGTTCCAAAAATTCATGAATATAACATACACCTTATCTCCCCCTTTGCAAATTTTTCAGACTTGTTTACATGACCCTAATTGTTAGGTAAGACTGGCTCAAGCTTATGCTAAAACTCTTTATTTAATAATATTCCAGGAAAACTATTTTGTGAGCCATATTAACCAGTGTATTTCCAGAATAATAGGTATGTGTTAAAGTCACCTAAAAGGCTGGGGGAAAAAAAGAGTGTACAGACCAAAAGAATTTTTTATTAGTGTATTACCATTATAAAAAACACAGTGGGAAATCTCGTTACATATTTGTACATGCATATAATATAACAGTATGATTTCTACAGACCAAAAATTTAATTCATTAATCCATCCTTTCTGAATTCCTGCCTTCAACATTTCATTTCAGTTTTTAGATTTTCAATCAGAGCCACATAGTCTATTACTTTATTCATTCAAAAGATTAAATTTTAGAAAGCCTTTGAATTACAATACAATGGTAGGTTAAAGCCCATCAGGAAGAAAAAAGACAAAAAAGTTTGGTTCAGAAACTAAAATTTTTAGTTTCTAGAAATGAAACCAGTTAGCTGATGTTACATTCATTTCTGAATTTAAAACAACAAAGATGTCCCTTTTTTTGTGGCTCAGAGAATAAAGGGGGCTTCATAGATTACATTGTACAAGAAAATTTTGTTTTTTAAAAAGATAAATTTTGATTTAAATATGCTGAGAGATCAGATAAATTCATTAAAATAATTAGTCAAAATAGATCCCAGAACTATGAAAAAGGAAACTGTGGGAACAGATTCAAAATAGGAGGTGAATAAGGTATTTCAACTGGACCAAAAATAAATAAATAAACATAAAAATTGAAGATGTATCCTCGTCTTACAATATGTGACAAATGGAATAGAAGACCAATTCTGCATTTTCTTTTCCAATAGTTCTTGAAAGGATCATCTACAATATGTATGTCATAATAACCTGAATTTTAGCTTTTTCAAAACTAGTCCTAGGTTCAGAAGATTTCCTGGTTGGCAAATATATATATTCATTTTAGAAAATGAAATGATAAATATATCTGGAAGTATAGGAAAATAGAAATTTTTAAAAAAATTTTAAAAATAAATGGCAGAAATTTGTAAAGCCTTTACATTGATTATTTCATGTAAGGGGAAGGATAGTTTTGCTTTCTTCTTTAAACCTTTCATAATTACACAATGTATAATAATGAATAGATTTTGCATTGGAAGGACTTAAAAAAAAAAAAAAAAGGAGAGGGAAGAAGATACCTGCCCAGGCCCCGTTTGCTCTTGTTTTGCTTTGGTGGGACACTGCACTAATAATGACTTCAGTTTGTTTACTTAAGCACCACTTATTCGGGTGATGGTGCTTATAGATCCCTGTATGTAGAATGGCACATACCTAGGGGCCAGGGATGACCATGTGGACTGTTCTCTTGATCTTGTACATTAAATGTCACAACAATCAATAGTTGGTGTCCTTAATCATTAGTGGAGAGTAATAATTTCCTTTAGAATTTAGTGAGAAAAGTGTCACTTTAAACCTGATTCCTAAAACACAGAAGTTCAAAATGCCAGAAAGACGGTGGTGAGTGGAAAGTGATATCCAAAGGCAGTAATTTTCTCCTCCAGAACATGGAGTTTAGGGTAGGTTTTTCTGTGACTAAAGATTAATATATTGTTTTTCAGAATACTTTCATTTTTATATTGTACCTATGAACCATGAGTTCAGAATACAGCCTCATGGTTCACTAGTCTGATTTCCCTGGCTCCAAACAGAAAGGAAAAAATGCACCCATTGAATGCCTCTGAAAAGACAAAGAAAAAAATCTGTAAATGCAGGCATGTTCTACATAAATTTAAATAAATAGGATATAAGAGCAGAGAAGGTATAGGATTATTTCAACACTGTCCAGACATTAAGGAAAGCCAATTTGCAATTATGTGATTAATACAAGAGCCAGTGGTAACAAGCAATGTATTCTTATTCCAAACATCTTTGCTACAAATTACTGTTAAAAGCTTCTCCTTTTTCTCTTTGTCTTTTGATTGCATAGGGATGATTTAGGTAATTGCACAGTAACTGCAGACTGCTGCATGTTATTTCATGCAAGCCATTTAGCAACTCTGCCAGGTAGCCACACAGGAAACCCTTTTAATTATAAGATAGAAGAGCTTGCATTACCAGCTGCTTTCTCTCTGGTTAACTTTGACCTATTGGCTCATTTCTGAAGCTCCTATTTGTCCCAGGTTTGCTTCACCATCTGCTGAGGACTATACTGCCTCTCATTAAATGCTCTTACAGCAGGGACGCTCTTGTCAGTCTCTCCATGTGAGGTACAAAGGGCTTGGCTGCAATTGCAGCTTGAATCCACGTGGTTCTGGTTAGCAACACTTGTAAGATTCTGCTCATCTTGGATTCTATGAAGAAAGTGGAAAGTATAATTGTTGATGACTCAGCCCACAATGAGGAATAAATTGAGCTTCCTTAGCTAATTTAGGCAAATATATGCATGCATACATATATTTACTGTTAGTAATGAACAGTTATTCCTTTTCGGCATTCTTTCTAATTTTCCCTCATTAGAGATTGATGATTCATTTGGCCATTTATACTAAGAATCTTACAGCCACGGTGGTCCTTCTTACTTCATCATCCTGGTTTCTATGTCATCTGCTGATATTTCTCTTTTTTTATGTAGCTCCACTTCCTACCTTAGTTTGTGTCAGAGCTATTACTTCCTTTTAACAAGGTTGACAGGCTAATTTGTAGTGCATATTCAGTGTCTTTGATGATAATTGCTCAAAATCCAATTTCCAAATACACATAATGAATTGTATTTATGGCCCTACCTATTCTTGTCATTTGCCGTGGAATCTGTACTGAAACATAGAGGAGGACATGCTTCTTTCCCAAGTCCTCTGAAAAATGCTTGCTTCTGTAATGATTCCCTCCCATCTCTGGCGCCCTAGCTTTTGATACTATGAGAACGGCTGGACTTCTAGGCTGAATGCTACTGTGAAGGAGAAACCAGATCCTGTTGTGCAGAAATTGGATCACCTTATCCAGTATTTTCCTTGCTACATCTACTGGAGGCCTGATGCTTAACTCTCTCATGACCACAGATCTGTAGACTACCACTGTTAGGTCTAAAAGAATCATGATCTTTTGTGTTCCTGACCCTCAACCCAGGAAGTTGGGTAGTAAGGCCAGTGACAGAAAGTGTAAGTGGAATCTATAGGTCAATATTAGCAAAATTCGGGTCTAGGGTTGTAGCTCAGTCGTAGAGCACTCACCTCATGTGTGTGAGGCACTGGATTCAATTCTCAGCACCACATGCAAATAAAATATTGTGTTCATCTACAACTAAATGAAAAAAATTGAAAATTAGTAAAATTCTATCTTATCTAAAATTACATTCTGAAAGTTTATCAGGTTGAAATATTTCTCTCTAGAGAGAAATATCAATGTGGCTTCTCTGTACTCCAAAAGGGTCAATACTTTCACCCAACCACCACCCAGGGGTTGAACTCAGAGTCTGGTGCATGCCAAGTACATACTCTACCACACAGCATAAGCTTTTTTCTTTTCTTTTTTTAAAGTTTTTACAGTTTATAAATCCTTATGAAAAATGCACACAATCACCTCAGGTAAAGTCATTGCAGAATCTTTACTCACCTAGCTTTTTGCCAGCACCAACATTTGCCTTTGCAGTCCCCCTGACTTTGTTCATTCTGTTCTTGCGTTCCTTACACTGTTCTCTTGAGGTCTTTTTCTTTTCATACAGGCCATGTCTTGCCAGTTTATGTTTGGGTTCATTTTTCTTTGTATAAGCCAAGGAATCATAAATCATGCCAAAGCCAGCTGTCTTGCCACCTCCAAGATGGGTTCTGAATTCAAACACAAAGATGATATCTGATGTGGTCTTGTACATTTGGCTGATTTTTCTGGAATTTCTGTCTTAGATATATATTGTTGCTTTCCCAGGGTGAAGAACATCAATGACCATTTTTTTTCCCTCTGAAGTAGTTGGTTGGTTATGAACTTCCTGGTCAGATAGTTACTGTGTCATTCATGATGTCGGTCAATCCTCAAAAAGTCAGGGAGGAAAAAGCTCCACAGGATTTTTTTTTTTTTTTTTTTTGAGAAAAAGGAATGAGGCGGTTTATTGATTTGCTGGCAAAGGAGAAACACTGGGGACTCCTGTACCAGAGGCTCCACAGGCTTTTGATGGTATCAAAACCTTAAATATGGTATTATACCTTAAATATGAATGCAAATGGGATTAACTTTAAAATGTTCATCATGTGGAAGAAAGAAAGATACAAAATGCCAAAAACAAAAGTTTTTTTAAAAGTCCATCATGTAACTGACCTTGGATATGGGCATAATGACAAGTATCTGCTGCCAAAAGCAGTAAAATATTTTTAAATATCTGCTCACTTGCTCAAGTTCAATGCTTATTCTTACCACAAACAGGATAGTGCTATGATTTCTGAACACTTGAATGAATACAAGCTGTTCATTTTATAATATTAATTTGTGTCACAATGAGAGAAATAATAATCTCACACATTTATCTTTGTTTTGTTAAATCTAGTTAGCTTCATAAATTGAAACTTTTGAATTATGGAACCATAGTTGGTGGAGAGATTGGGAGTCACCACCCCATCCAGAACGTAAAACAACTCTTAACCTCCACAGACTTCACTCCATTCCAACTGAAAATGCCCTCATATACTTCTTCCTTTTCTTTAACTTGGGCTGTCATAAAGGACTTCTAAATGGGCTTCGATCCTTTTTTCTCTCTCTTTTCCTATATATAGTGTTACTTAGTGGATTCATTGATTAATCCTGCTCCAAAATTTTCAGTACCTTTCTATTGACATCCTAAGTACAATTCCTCCCCGTGGCATTTAAACCCTCTGAAACTAACTGCAACCATGTAAGTCTTAACTCCCATGACTGCTGCACAAAATGCTCATGTCAGTCAAAATGTACTGCCTCCTACTAGTAATCTAGTCAGACATAATGTTCTGGACTCCATGGATTTAAATCTTGACTTTGACACTTAGCTCTGTAACTTTTAATCAGGTTCTTTAAAGTCTTTGAAACTTAATCACCTGTTGGCAAGATTGAGATTAATTCAGAAAAGTTATTTGTTATTTAAAGTGCCCCGGGCTGGGGTTATGGCTCTAGAGCGCTTGCCTCACACATGCAAGGCTCTGGGTTCGACCCTCAGCACCACATAAAAATAAATAAATAAAATGAAAAGTTATAGAAAAAATTTTTAAAAAAAGGTGCCCTTCAGATTCTTGCCTCTCAAACTTGCTCCTTCTCTTTCCCTGGGCTGAACACTCCTTTTCAATCTCTCTAGAGCAATTATTCTTCAAATATTGTCTCTGAAAATGTAGTATCAGAATTACCTGGGATTTTTGTTAAAAATATAGACTCTGGGGTCTCATCACAGACCTACTAAGTCAGAAATATTGAGTATGGGGACTAGAAAAATGTAATTTTAGTCCTCCAAGTCCTGGGGACAGTAGCAAATGCCTGTAGTCATCAGTGGCTCAGGAGGCTGAGGCAAGGAGGACTGCAAGTTCAAAGTCAGCCTCAGCAACTAAGCAAGGCCCTAAGCAACTTAGGAAGACCCTGTCTCAAAATATAAAAAGGGTTGGAGATGTGATGTTAAGCATCCCTGGGTGCAATCCCTGATACAAAAAAAAAAAAAAACTTCCAGGTAATTCTGATGCACATTAAACATTGAGAATCAGCTTCCCTCTCAAATGCCATAACCTAAAATTATTCCTTAACCCTCCCAAGGCATCTGATCTCTTTCCCCACTAAAATGTTCACCTGCTTTTACTGGTGATTTTGATTTGTTGGATGATTAATTTTTTATTAATTGGATGAAATAGCTGAGCACAAGCCTTTCTTTGAAGCAGTTATAAGTTAATGTAACTTTCCAGTGATGGAGAAGGAATCAGTTGTCACTAGATTTCTTTTGATCTAGTGGTTTGGCTATACCATTTACTTTACTTGGAGGCAACCTTAATTTCTGCACAAGTTTAATGAAGTGATACGTAGCCTGAACTCTCAGATAATCAAAAGCCATGCTATCACACTGTTCTAACCATATCTATTGAAGACTGTTGATATTTTTTCCCCTTGGGCAGAGATTTATGTGCTGCCACCCTATCAGAGGAGGCATGGGTTTATGAAACCAAATGCAGAGAAAGGTAATTTAAAGGCTTCAGTTTTTTAAATGTTTTCAAAATTCTAGCATCTACCTATTTTCTTCACTGAGAAAACCTGATAGTTATGCTAATGGAATAAGGCTAAAGAGACATTTGCCTATCAGAGTCCAAGGAATGCAACTTCTAAAAGATACTTTTTTCTTCAAAGCCCTAATTTTTGAAGATAACTTCTGGAAGGATCTGGAAAAAAATTCTAAGAGACACCTAAAATGCTTTGGGAAAATTCTACTTGCTATGGCTGGTCATGGAACAAGAACACCAAACATTTCAATGACACCCTGCATGTGAGTCACAGGATGAATCATTAGTATGCACAATTCTGTTCACCTGCCAGTAAAAGCCAAACAAATGATTCTAGACTCTGTATCTTCATGATCGGTAAACTTGGTTTAAAAGAAGAAGAAGGGGTATGGGCTGGGGTTGTGGCTCAGCGGTAGAGCACTTGCCTAGCCCTGGGTTCGATCCTCAGCACCACATTAAAATAAAGATATTGTATCCAACTACAACTAAAAAGTAAATTTTTTAAAAAAAGGGATGGGGTTGTGGCTCAGTGATAGAGTGCTCGCCTGGCACACGTGAGGCACTGGGTTTGATCCTCAGCACCACATTAAAATAAAGGTTATTTTTCCCACTTACAACTAAAAAATAAAAATTAAAAAGAAGAAGAAGATGGTCATGATATAAAAAGGATAGCTCTTCTTTGGAAAAGGGCTTTGGAGAAAATGTAAGCATGCTTGCAGAGATCTAAGAAGAAGTACAAAAGCAAGTAGAATATGAATATTTCTGCTTATGTTTCTGAACTATTCTAAAAAGAAATATAAAAGCAATCCAGAGGCTGGGATTGTAGCTCAGTGGTAAAGTGCTTGCCTCACACGCGTGAGGCCCTGGGTTCAATCCTCAGCACCACATAAAAATAAATAAAAATAAAGACATTTTTTAAAAATCAAGCTGGGATGAATCTTGAAAACATATAGTAAATTAAGTAAGAGAAGCCTGACACAAAAATACAGTTATTGTAGGATTTTATTTATATAAATAGGAATATGTATGGAAAGTTATTTTTAATGAATATCAAGTTTCTGTTTGGGATGATGAAATAGTTCCGGAAATGGAGAGCACAACATTGTAAATACACTTACCGATACCTAGTCATACACTTTCAAAAAAGTAGAAGTATAAGCTTTATGATATGTACATGTTACTAGAATGAAAAAAAGAAAGCATATAATGAAAACAAACAAAATTGAGAGACCCTATGACAGAAAGTAACTGATGCCAATATGTCACAAACCTGCAAAAAAGAAAAAAAAAGAATTTTCAGAAGAATATTATAACAAAAGGAGGAATAAACTGGACTCTCATTTCCAAGAATTTTATCACAGTAACCTATAGAAGAAAAAAACGTGGGGTAGAAGTGGGGGCAAGGGGAGATCAAATAATAATAGAACAGAAAGCCACCTAGCACTGAGTAATGATAATTTTGAGAAGGGAGGTATCCATAAGTAGAACTGATTACAATAACTATTTACAGTACTTTAATTAAAGTGTTCTATAGACCACTCTCCTTACTTACAAAGAAGAAAAGCAAGGCAAAGTACAGAGCAACTGATAAACTGGTGGGAAAGGAAGACTAAGTCTTGACTACACAGTTCAAAGAGACTAGATTGGAACACAAAGAGCAAAGCTGCATTTACATCATGATAAAGACAAGAAGAAGAGAACAAAATTAGAAAATCTGTCCCTATGAGGTAGTTCCCAACCCTGAAAATCCTGAGATTCTGTAATTCTCAGATCTTCAAAATTTTTTCTTTCTTTTTTTTTTTTTTTATACTAGGGATTGAACCCTGGGGCACTTAACCACTAAGCCACATCCCCAGCCCTTTTTTGTACTTCATTTAAAGACAGGGTCTCACTGAGTTGTTTAGGGTCTCGCTACATTACTGAGGCTGGCTTTGAACTCGAAGTCCTTCTGATTCAGCCTCCCCAACCAAGCCCAGCCTTCAGAAACATTTTAAATACTCAGCATCTAGCACTAAGACATGACCTGTGAGTATACTCCAGGAACTTAGCAGAGGATACACTTTTATTAGTAAGCAACTATAACTGATTAGAACAACAACAACAACAAAAAGTCTCTGTGGTATATATTAAAGCCACATTTCTTCAAAGATGGTCCCAAACCAGCAGCAACAGCAGCTCCAGGGTATAAGTTAGAAATGCACACACCTGGGCTTCACCCCTGGGCTCCACCTCTGATCTACTCAATCAGAAACTCTGGGAAGCCAGCTGGCAATTCTAGAGTTATCAACTATCTAGGTGATGTGATGCAAACTAAAATTTGAGAGTCACCAGTTAGGAAAGAATTAGCAGGGAAGTAGTTATCAAGGTCCGCAGGTGTTAACCAGACCACACTGGCCCAAAGGCAAGCTGCAGATTGGTCTGTTGCCAGAGGAAGCGTTCTGGAAAGTAAGAATAGCTCTGAAGCCCAGAGGGGAGGATACTCTTATTTTCCAGGAGAGTTTCTTTCCTTTTAAAAATATTTTATTTGTAGATGGACAAATACCTTTATTTTATATATATTTTTATGTGGTGCTAAGAGTCAAACCGGCACCTCACGCGTGCTAGGCAAGCACTTAAACACTGAGCTATAACCCCGGCCCCGGAGAGTTTCTTATTTGATTTAGAGGAACTAAATGTCTGTTGCTAATAAACTAGAACTTGAAAGAATTGTGGTCAGGAAGCAGCACGGAGACTTCCTGCTTTGAGTGTCTACTTCCCTTTGTCTTCCTTGGCACTTCTTGGAAACATACCTGTAACTTTTGATGTTGATTTCCTCAAATTTTTCAAAATTTATATTCATATCTTCCCTCTGCCAAGAAGACTGTCCACTCAAGCCTACCTGACAGCAACATGCAAATGGTACTGTTAACAAAATAGCTTAGATGGACATTAAATGTGTCTTCTTTCTTTTATTTTTAAAATTATTTTTCTTTCTGTCATGAAATATCTGGGCGTAATATAATCTGGTACTAAAACCTCTATCCACACTTATACTGGAGTTATAAAACTATTCACCTCAATATGCTATCAAATATTACTTTTTTCTTTTTTTTAATCCATGTGCATATATTTCTTTTGTAATGTCATCAAGTTTAGTGATTACTGACATTTTTTCTTTCTGTCAAAAGCATTATCACTTCCTCATCATTATACAGAATACATGTATGATGTTGTGATGAGAAAAAAAAAAAGCATTATCACTTGTCTCTAACTATTGTCCTTAAGTCCTTCCCCATATGATCTGCCCATTTCCAATCCAGCATACTTCCAACATTCAGAAAACACAAGGTCCAGCATTCTTTCTTCATTTAAGCCAACTTCCCATACCATCTTGTGTCCCATATTACTCCCCAACTTTCTGAACTGTGGTTTTGTTACTTCTCTGAAAATTCAAACCAGCTTCCAACTTGACGTTTATGTTACCTCTTTGGCACTAACCTTTTGTTATTACTTTTTCTTGGTTCCTTGAATTACATCTACTTCTGGAGGTTCTAGGTAATAACCATGCAGGACCCAGGAAAAAATCCCATGAAGGTAGTGTTTCTATAACTCTTCCCAAATAGAGCTAGACAAATGGAATCATATTTTTCAATTACAGCACTTAAAAGTGGTTAAATATGCCAGGTATGTTGATCCTGTAATTCAGCAACTTGGGAGGCTGAGTCAAGAAGATCACAAGTTTGAGGCCAGCCTCAGCAACTTAGTCAGAACCTGTCTTAAAATTTTAAAAGGTAGGGTGGGGGGTGTAGTGCTAGAGATGTAACTCAGTGGTAAAACTCCCATTGGTTTAATTTCCAATGCCAAAAAACAACAAAACTAAATAAC
Source organism: Ictidomys tridecemlineatus (assembly GCF_052094955.1). Classification (NCBI taxonomy): domain Eukaryota; kingdom Metazoa; phylum Chordata; class Mammalia; order Rodentia; family Sciuridae; genus Ictidomys; species Ictidomys tridecemlineatus. The sequence continues at coordinate 133,161,858 of NC_135477.1, read as the reverse complement.
AACAATAAAAGAGAGTTAAATGGAGGTTTTCCATATAGTTTAAGTAGTGCTTCCTCTCAAAGTAATAACACACGTTTTCATTCCAAGCTGATAATGCCTAAACTCTGAATATAACTTATCATTCATACCTATCCAAGAACCAGCAATCATGGAATCTATTTTTCATGAAGAAAAGGGCACGACATTGTAATTCAACCTTTTTTTAAGGTTTGAAGAATTGTTAAACCATTGAAATTTAGAAGAGAGTAAGTGTAATTTCTAAAATTTTGAAAAAAAAACTTTATTTTTTAATAAATCATAAAAATAAGCATTGATTCTTAAAGAGTTTCAAGGAAGGGGCTGGGGATGTGGCTCAAGCGGTAGCGCGCTCGCCTGGCATGCGTGCGGCCCGGGTTCGATCCTCAGCACCACATACCAACAAAGATGTTGTGTCCGCCGAGAACTAAAAAATAAATATTAAAATTAAAAAAAAAAAGTTTCAAGGAAATAAGGTAGCCTAAATAAAGAGGTTTAGCTAATGAGCCAATGGAAAATTTTATATACTTGGCTCTCTTTCCTATTTTATTTTCATTTAACCATCTTGGAATCTGTTTGTGGAAGATCTAGAGGTTTTATTTGCAACAGGATTATTTTTCTGTCCTCATTGATGAGGATAGGAAACAAGACTTTAGCTCCATTTATCATTAAAAAGTATCAAAGCTTGGGAGGAGTTCTGTTCAAGACAATAGTAAAAATAATAACGAATAATAATAATAATAGGCAGTGGCTCATATGGCTGAGGCCTGGGGGATCGCCAGTTCAAAGCCAGCCTCAACAATTTATTGAGGCCCTAATCAAGAATTTGAGACCAAGAATTTGGCCATTGGAATTAGGATCCTGAATTTCCCAGAGGAACTGTCAGAAGGCTTCCCCTTGAGAGGAGTGGACTTCTCCACCTGGTAAGCCTTCAGGTACCTGCAGCCGAGCAGGTTGGTGGAGCCCCTGGCCGGGGTCTTTGGTGCATTTGCAGTGGTGCTGGCCGAGCCCCTCCTGCCCTACGCTCTGCCCTTTGCAGCTGGCTCCATGGTCAGCGTAGTCATGGATAACACCATCCCTGAAAAACAGATCAGTCTTAACGGGAAGCTGGCATCTGGGGCCTCCACCCTGGGGTTTGTGATGAGGACGTCTTTGAACTTGGGCCTGGGCTAGCTCAGAGACGTAGCGGACACGCAGTGGACCGCAGCGCCAGACTTCGAAGGGACCACGAGCCGCTTTCTTCACTTTAAACCATTGCTCCTTTCTCTCCTCTTATCTCACTACCTGGATGAGCTCCAATTGTAATACAAATATCATTATTTTGTTTTTGAGGGAGATATTGGTTTTCTTTGGAATCTCAAAGTGTCATGGAATCACGGAGTCTTATTTTGGCTACTGAATGGAATCTTTTCTCAGTGGGATTGTCAAGGACATACAGATCAAGGAAATCTCTGCTTTCCTTCCTTCAATCTCCTTCACTCCAACAGCAGCTCCTCAAGGTCACCCACAGAAGCCAGTGCCCAAGAGAAGTCTCCTAAGCAAGTTGGCCTCTGGTCTCAGAGCCAATTGGCCGGCGCCCCTCCTGCTCCTTGGTTGCGGGTCCTCTGCACATCAGGAACACCTGAACCTGAGCATTGTGAACACAGCAACGTGCTCTCCCAGGCTGAGCCAGCCCAGAGAGGAGCCACCTTCTTCTACCTCCCCAGGGAGTCCTGTATGGGAGGGGAACACAGACCGAGAGAGGAAGTTGACTAGTCTTTTTCTTTTTAAATTTAAGGCTAAAATTGGCATTTTTTTAAGTTAAGGGAATTCAGGAATTAGGACAACTATGAACTCAACAGTGAGTCCTATGTAGAGGAGAGTGTGGATTTCCAGAGCAGAGTGGTTTTCCATGGTACCCAAATATCCTGGGCACTAATTTGATAAGTTTATGAGCTTCAGCTTTCTGATCCTTGGGGATACCAGCAAGGTGCTAGAACCCAAACCCTTCATCTATGGATGAAGAGAGCCACTTAAGTAAAGGAGGGACAATTCAGACCTGCAATGGCTCCTTCTCCGCAGGCAATTTAGTAACTTACTATCCAACTTTAGAACCCTAAAGCCACAGCTAGTTTTGTCAGAGTCAGGCTAGGGGGGCTTAGGATGGGAAAGGAAGAAGGGATAAGAAAAGTACAATCTGGTCAAGTTATCATTCTGAAATAACCACAATGACAAGACCAAGAATGACAAGACCTCTGTCCAGAAGGCACACAGCCCAGGAGCTGAGTATTTAGGCACTATACTCTCAAATTCCTGTTCTCTGAGTTTACATATTCCATTGTTTCCAACAGCAAATACCCCATTCCATGAATGCTCTAAGACCCCAAAGATTACCCTTTGACTGGGTCTGTGTATATTCTTCTAAAGCACTAATGATCAAAATTGAAGACACATTCAGAGATTTGATTGGTTGGGATTAGCTGGTTTGGTGGTGGTTGGTGTATGTGTGTTTTACTTTTATGTCTTTGTATATAGTTCTGCATAATTCAAATTGTTCTTTCTTCCAGATAAGACCACATAACTGTAATTAATATCAATAAGGGGAATATTCCTGTGGATTAAAAAAATCAAACAACAAAAAAATAAAACAAAACTAGGCACTTGGTGGGAGGAAGCTAGTCTGTAAAGTTAAGGATTCTTAAGGTTTAGAATCTACAGACACTTTCCAAAGCCCTAGCAGGACATGAGCAATGTGTCCAGAGAATACTGTATTTCTGTAAAATATACAAAAAGTCAAACTGTTTTAACATCAATTAGTCAAGACCACTGTCTCTTTCCACTTCTATGCTTTGTTAGTTATCCCTTCTTATTGGTAGTAGAAAACAGCCTATAAGGAGGCTGGGGTTGTGGCTCAGTGGTAGAGCACTCGCCTAGCATGCAAGATGCACTGGGTTCGATCCTCAGCACCACCATAAATATAAAAGTAAAGATATTATGTCCACCTAAAACTTAAGAGTAAATTTAAAAAAAAAAACAGCCTATAGGTACTTTTAAGTTCCAATTAAGGAAAAATTGAATAGAGTAAGCATTTAGTTTGGCTTGATGTGATTCAAAATCTCTTTCTCATATTAATAAATTATTTCTAGCCACCCTGATATAAGGAATGGCTTTCAGGAATATCTCAATGTCCTCTGTGCTGATTCAGCTGGCATCAAGAATGTATAGAACTAGGGGATGTATTTTGATAGGAATATGTCCGATGGCACCCTGTCCTATGGCAACAGGAAGGGCGAAGGTAGAATCCGAGAATCAGAGGCTCATCTGTAAAAAATTCTCCCAATCATCAGACATGTAAAATTGTGAGTAGATGATACAGTTTCCATAAACACATAGTCAGAGTAAAAGTTGTGTTTCTGTTAGGAATACACTCAACAATGTTTCTAATGTACAGTTAGAAACCCATTATAATTTTTTCTTTCCATTGCAAGTGCAACAAATAAAATGTATTACAATTTCTGTGTTTGGAGAAGTAATACAGAGAGTACATATGCAAGCTCATATGAGAATGAAACTTTTAGATGTTTCCCATATTTGACAACAATCTATAATTTATAGGACCAACAATGAGCTGAAGGATAAAAGGAACTTTTGTAAGCTATGAACAATAAAAACAAATTTCAGTCATGCTAATGAGATTTATTTTATTATATCTACAGAAAATGACATAAAATTTAAAATTGTTGGTATATGAAGAGGTAATCAAAGAAGATGCATCCAAAAATACTAGAAAAAAGCAGCTTAATTTAATTAATTTATTTGTGGCAATTGTCAACTCTTTCAAATTTGTGTGTGTGTGTGTGATTTCTTTTTCTAAATGTATATATCACTATCATACCTACTTTCTGTTCTTTAAAGAATTCCATATACACACACATAAACACATACACATACACACATACTGTTAGGTAAGCTGCTGACCCCTTAAAACCAAGATCCATCCTTGTGTTGGCATGTATTACCAGGTAAAATGCCCTTCTTACTGACCTAGCAGAACTTCCATTGATGTAACATTTGAAAACATTTTAAAAAATGAAACAAGGGGAAATATGAGGAATGATATTAGCCAAATTATATTGTTATATTGTGCGCATGTACAAATATGTAAAAATGAATCCCAACATTTTATACAATTATGCAGCAATAAAAAATATGAAAAAAATGAAACAATGAATCTAGATGACAATAATGTGGTTAGTTCACATGCTAGCCATTGCCAAGCAAAATAAGTTTTTGATGTTTTAAATTATTCATTGTAAGAGATATTTAATCTGCAAAGACACGTGGATTTGAAATTCCACTGCCAAAAGTAAAGAACAGAGTCTCCAGATTATTACTTGTTATATCTGCATGCAGATTATATTTATCAATTATGGATACTATTCAACTTTAGAGGACGCCTATGGCTCAGCTAAGTCAGAGAATAAAGGTCCTTGGGTAAAAGGACATTTATAAAACTGAGAAAGGCGTCCCTCTGATCCACTCTACACAAAAATGAAACAATCTAAACTCTCTGGGGAGAAATAGAGTTTCTATCTGGCACCAAGTGAAGTCACCCTCTTATTAGTGGATATAGGATACCTTTAATCACTAAGATACAAAAAGATATTAGATAGTGCCTAGAAGAAGGGGGAAAAAACCCACAATGCTAATTATTTTGAAATTTAATAAATAATGTTAATGCCCCTACTTGATAAATGACTGATGGATTTTTCTTTTTAAAAATATTGCTATTACTATCAAGATCTTCAAAAGGTCTACATAGAAAACAGAAATACCATTTCTTTTTTTTTATTGGTTGTTCAAAACATTACAAAGCTCTTGACATATCATATTTCATACATTAGATTCAAGTGGATTATGAACTCCCATTTTTACCCCAAATACAGATTGTAGAATCACATCGTTAACATCCACATTTTTACATAATGCCACATTAGTAACTGTTGTATTCTGCTACCTTTCCTATCCCCTACTATCCCCTCTCCCCTCCCCTCCCATCTTCTCTCTCTACCCCATCTGCCATTGCTTATATTAAGTGTTTTTAATAGCATGAAGAGGAAAATGAGAGTAAAATAACATTATCCTTATCCCTTTTTATCAGACTACCTCAAAACATGTTTCAGAGTTTAACTTGGTAACCTTTAGATTCTAGGTAATTCTGAAATAGTATCACTGTCTTTTAGCTGGCCAACCTGTGGCCCAAGGAAATGAACCAATTTGTTGGAGGTAAGTAGTAAATTAAGTATAAAAATAAAAGAGAAATGGAGTACAAACTAGAATCCTGAGCACAAATTCTCAGACTAACCCAGTAGAGAAAAGTTACTTCCTAAAATATGTTACTCTGTTTCTTCTTAAGAATTCACTAAGGTCCTGTTTTCAATACACTAATAGAATTCCAAAGACATTTTAATGGTGTATCTGAGTCATTTAAGTGGCTCTAATTATATTCCAATGGTTCTAAATACATTGTGAACTATAGATAATTTTGAAGAATTTGATTCACAGACTAAGTACAGAAACCCAAATCAATGGAGAATGTGTTTATGGTAAAAAAAAAAAAAAAATCTCATATAAAAATAGTTCTGTTCACACTTTGTACCTCCTCCAAATTCTGTTTCACTCAATTTATGGGGAACCAGGAAAAAAATTCTAAAACTAGATGGATAAAAATTCCAGAATTTTTTTGTTTAATCTGGGAGGAATTTTAAAGATCATCCAGTTAGCCTGCAATTTTCTTTTTATACAGACTCTGGATGTTTGAATAAGTTTTTGAAACAGTCATTTAGTTAGAAGCAGAGCTAGAACCGGAAACTAAATCTCTCTATTCCCACTACCACAAGACCATCACATATTACAATTCTGCTTCCAAGTCCTCCACTCTCGCCCCAAAACTGATAAAGAAAATAAATTTCATATTGGATGACCACATTGGAAAATAATCCCAAAGGACACATTTTTTTTAAATGTAATTTTTAAAAAAGAAAGAAAATAGTCCAAGGCTATATAAATAGAATTTCTAAGCTTATATTTTTAAAAAAGAATGTTTTAAACAAAGTAAAACTAATAATCCCAAAAGATAGACATTGGGATGTTATTTGGCTTTTAAGTTTAGGAATGGTGCAGCAAATTAGTAAAAGAAAGAAAGGAAAGGAAAGGGGAAATTATACAGAACTATATACTCAGTAACCCTATTGTGAGCCACTTGCTGCATGTGGAGGAAAAGGAAATGAAAAGCTTTGAAATGCAGCTGTCCCACTCCCTACTATTTCCACTTAAACCCAACTATTTTTCCATCAGGATCCAACACATGTGTGGTGACACATGGAAACAGGGTGAGCTCATGGACTCGGGGGAATAAAAAGCCCAGCATTCCCAATACAGCACCCTGAAAGCACTTTGCTACTCTCAGCCTCTACTTCTATTGAAGGTAAATGAGGAGGAAGACCTCGTGATGGAAAAACCCACTTCAGAGCAGAAAATGACAGAAAAAAAAATAAAAAAGACATCTGACTGCCATTTATTAATAATGCTAGAGACAAAAATCACTTGACCTAAAACCATTCTAACCGTAAAATGCCTTTATACTTTCAGATCATAAAATGTGAATCAATCACATCTTTTTGAAGGCTAGGCTCAGAGAATGATCTTAAGTGAATTGTTTACTGCATTGTTCTTGGTAATTGGTTTTGTTATATATCCTTGTACTGGATATTAAAGTCTGGTTTGAATTAAAGTCTGCAGCATGCTCAGAGTTGTGAGAGTAACTGATGTGACTTGTCTGCAGCCAATGGCCAAAAGGATTTATTGTAATTTGTAGCATACAGTTTATTCATTTAATTGACCCACACACCTGTTGACAAGCACCATGCTAGATATAGATATAAAATTTTGTAGTCTGTTTCTGCCAAATATTTATTTTACAATGGGACAGGATATTTGACTTCTCTGAGCCTCTGTTTCCTCTTAAGTTTTTTCTAAGAACTGGATGAGATAATATATGTAAAATATCCGATAAATCATTTTATATCCAATAAATTGATTTTTAAATGATAATCTCTGCCTTTGAGTACATCACCTTGAATATATAAACATGTATATAGATAACTAAAATGAAATTTATTTGCCATAACAAAGTTTGTACCATGTAATATGAGAGTACAGAGCAAGGAGTAGTCAATTTTGTCTGGAGTGGGGCTTAGGAGAAGTTATCAATGAAGTGTCAGAGAGAAAGTGACTTTGAAGGATGCATGTAAAGAGACAGGGAAAGGCATGCAGAAAAGCTAAGATCTACCAGGTCTCTGGAAAGTAAAAACCCCTCCCCATAACAGTAGAAAAGCTCATTCCCTCAGGCCAGAAATGCTCCTGTTCTTAAAAACTTGAATTTGCTCAGTGTAGGACATTGTAGCTTCAATCCCCAGACCCAACACATACACACACACAAACACACACACACACACACACACACACACACACACACACACACAGGCCAGTCCTGATGGCATTTCTTCCCACTGCCAAAAGTATGTTCTAAGGAGCCCGATTCCCCCATAGCAGCAGATTAGGAAAAAGCAAGGGTAAAACCAGCAGAGGAGTCATAGAGGAAGTTACTAGGGAAATTACTAGATAAACCTGGAGTTACAAAGTAAAATAGGGTAACATAATATATTCAGGGTACTTAGGATTCCATATGCATCCTACTAGTCATTTTCTACTAGTAAAAATCTACTGGTAGAAAACTAGTCACCAAAATGTTGGAGTGTCTATTCTAAAATGTAATGAAAACATTCTGTAGTGACAGAATAATAAATTTATCACTTATGAAGCAATGCTCTAGTATGGAGATGGCATATTGTACCCTTCCGGTGCACCACCCAAGTAGAAATCATTAGACAATTATGGCAAGCTTTCCCACTGAGCCTGGACACAACCTCAGAATCTCAGCCTTCACTGTCTTCCTTCAACTCTATAGAGAATACACTAACAATGCAACAAAGAACACAATATTGTAAGACAGATCAGGGTTGCCATCTCATAGGTGGAATTAATAAAATGATATAAATTGAAAGTTCAACTTGATTCCTACCTATTTACTGTGAAATAGATCTGAGACACTATGTGGGACATTGTGCATTAGTTTACTCAACATTCATGCCAAATGCCTTCTAGCATGCGGAAGCTAGAAGATGCATATGTGTGTGTGTGTGTGTGTGTGTGTGTGTGTGTGTGTGTTTGTGTCTTGATCTACCTAAATTCAAGGGTTTGGATTGATTCAGAATGACTCATATGGAGGGACAGGGGTTGTGGCTCAGTGGCAGAGAACTTGCCTAGCATGTGTAAGGTACTGGGTTTAATCCTCAACACCACATATAAATAAATAAATAATAAAGGTACATCAATAATTAAAATATATTTTTAAAAAATAAAAGAAAAGAATGATTCACATGGAGAGAAAAGCAGAATTCAGTATACATTTTCCTTGCAAGGTCTGTGTCAGAGGAAGCATTGTACCAGTGTCTCCTAATCTGGGACTTCCTGACCCTAGTGGAAAGGGCTGCTACAGCTCACCTAAGAAGAGTCATTCCTTATAGCTCAATCTAGAGCCTTTAGCTCTCTCCCCCATAATTTTTTGGCAGATTGATAATTTAGACAACTATATTTCTGCTTAAACAGGTTGACTACAATTGAACCCCAACTTATAATAAAGGCCTGGAGAACATGAAGAAAATTACTTTGAATCATATTTGCTGAATGAAAAAAAATATGGCAAAATAGTTCTAACAGCAAGAATATTTTAGTAAAAACTCATATTCAGGTAGCGTCATCTATCAACTCTATGAAAATGAATTTTAAATTTACATTTTTACTTTCAAATTCTGGTCCTTTCTGCTCTCCCTCATCTCAAATTGTTTACTGGACTTCTACACTTCTATTTTCTGCCATTGCCATTAAAATGTATATCAATAATTTCATTTGTCATCTTTTCTTTCACTACCCCGATCACCTAGGTTCAAAACATCAGCATACCACCTCTCCCTTTTCTCCTTTACCATGCTCCAACAATTCTCCCTTTGCAGAATCTATTTTCTATTACCACTAACATCCCTCTAGCTTAGGCCTTTCTCATCTTGTGCTTATATTACTTATACCTGGCTTTTCTGTTTGCAGAATCCTTTAATCCTTTAATTGACCCTAGCTATGGCAACCTGATTTGGACTTCCAAAAATTGTTCTCATTTAACACTTCCTCCCCCAAATATTTTGAGACTTCCAACATTTGAATATAAGATTCAAACAACTTAGCTTTGTGCTCAGGGCATCCACATTTTGACTTCCAACTACTTCTCTTCTTAAGGCAACCTAGCGCCAATTACAGCCAAACTGACCTCTGCACTTCATCTCCTTATTATCACATTGTTTTGAAGAGCCATGTCACCTACACCCTTTCCCTTCCTGCAGTGCCTTTCCTCCCATCCATCCTCTGCATTTCATATAATGCTGAATAAAAAGATCATAATTCTTCCTCTATTATAAGGGCAAAAGGGGAAGACAGACTCCAGAAGCTGAGTGACAGAAGAGAATTTACTAAATTAGGAAAATAACATTTTAGATTATTTCTATTGTTTTAGCTAACTATCACATATGTTTTATTTAAAACCTGAGTGAGTTGCAATCTCTTATTATTCATGGTTCTCCACCTGGAAAATACTGTTCAAATGGGCCAAAGCCGTCAAATTATCCTTGATGACTGAAAAACAGTACCACTGACTTGTAGAAACTGACTTTGTTGAATGTAATCAACTGTATCGTTCCTTTGTCAACAAAGCTGGACAAGGACTTGGTTAACCTCCACCAACTTATCCAGAGTGATGACTGGCTTGCTGAAACTCTCCAGTACCACCATCTATTTTCTCTGTGACAACTTGAGAATCTGCATCTGGAATGCATTATTCATTTAATCCATCTCACTAGACGATTTTGACTCTGCATGTAAAATGATGGAATGCCTTTCTTTTTCTTCATCCCTCTCCTGCTTCTGTAGTGTGCTTGCACCAACAGAAAGAAGGATTCCCTCCCACATATGTAGCTTCTTGACACACATTATCTCTCCTTCTCTGCCCTGCCAGTATTCTTCTCCAATTAGGGCCTCTAGCACAAACTGAGTGATACACCTGAATTCAGGCTTACTGATGATTGTAGGCTCATGGTGTTACTCTCTATATCCACATCACATAAAGAACGACTGTTTAAAGCCTCAAGTGTTATTTTTAGTTCCCCTGTTTTTGACTTGTCAAAGCCTAAGAAGTTCCCATAATCTTCATGTCACCAAACTCTTCCCCAGAGGGTGAATCTGGGTGCTTCTCTTTATCCTCTCTTCATAACCAACATATTCAGATCATACAATGCTACATCATGTAAATACATTCTTTTCTGTTTTAATAAGATAGCTCCATGCCTAGCCTAAAGTTCATCTTCCTATTAATTATAACTATAATTTCGAGACTTCCCATTCTCAGATTTCCTCTTAGTAACCCCTATTTATGTTTTAAATCCTAATCACTAATCCAAAGTTACAGAAATTAATTGGACAAAGTGAGTGACAGCCAGGTGCAGCAGGCCTGCCTTTAATCCCAGCTATTCAGTAGCAGAGAGAGAATGATCACAAGTTCAAGGAAAGCCTGGGAAATTTATCAAGAGGTTGTCTGAAAATTAAAAATAAATAAATAAATAAAGGGCTAAGGATGTAGCTCAGTGGTAGAGTGCCTCTGGGTTCAATACCCAGTACTGAAAGAAAAAAAATGCATATGACAATTTCTTATGAATCAAGTGTGTTAGTTTTTCTTCCCTAAATCATTGTTTCCCCAGCATGCTTTCAAACCCATTCCTTTCCCAATATATAGCCTTAAGATTTTTGAGGCTTTCCATTTCAACTATATGCTGGGGCCAAATGGAATCTGCATATTGCCACACACAGGGAATCACAACTCTCTTTTTTTTTTGGAGAAAAAGAAAGAAAAAAAGATTAATTTCACCCGATACTTAAATCCTTCTGTGATGACTCATAAACCTCCCCAGGTCAGCATTTTTCTTGTTGTCTCATATGTGTTTTCTTTTCTCTCTCCTCCAAGTTGCATTCTTCCACTCTCCTTTCTCATGAGGCAGATATTGGTTTCTCTTGGGGAGCTCACTGCTATTCTCAGGAGTGTGCACAGTACTTCTTCTCCAAGGAAGCCCAAACTATCATACACTTCTCTGAAAGAAGAGGCTCACATTTATTATGTTTGCCTCTCTTTTGAATATATTTCATCTCTTTCTTCTTATCACATTCCTCTACTTTGTTTCCCCAGACTCACATTTCAATTTTCCTTCACTTGTTGCAATCCTATATTTCCTGGTTTTCTCATTTACTCAATTTTCTATAAGAGCTTTGCGTGCTCCCCCAACCCCATTCTCCAGGTCCCTTCACACTCAAGTTAGATTGCATTTACTTCCAAAATGTCTGGTTCTACACTCTGGCAAGTAGATAAGAACACTTGTTCCTACTCCCCCTTAGCTCCTTTTTTGTTCCTTCTAGGATTGGAATTTGAAATGGAATCTCATCCTTTGTGACTCCTATCTGCCTTGGTGGACAAAATGGTTAGTCACCCATTTCCCTGCCAGCAAAAAGACACCTGCTCTGAAAATTCCCACTGTACTTCATATATCTACTTTTGGAAGATAACCACATTTAAAGCTCAGGAGGAAGATATTTAGGGGCTCATCATACATATAAAATATTCCTTTCTTGCTTTCATTTTGTGAACTATAATGATTAAAAGCTTGGATTTCATCATTCAACAGGGAATGGCCAGGTACCCCCATTTAGTGATTCCAAGCAGGAGTGTAGGGTGGGGACTGAATCATTCTCTTCTCTATTGTCATCAATTATTTATGATCATCTGCTGAATATCTGAATTCTTAGTGCTGGTATCCACTGTCACCTTCCAACTTGCCACTTGCTACCCAAAGTATGGATGGCAAGCAATAGGTTTCAAGTCTTAACACTGAATATTCAGCATTAAATGGAGCGCTAACATTTCAATTTGCAGCAGAGGCAACCAGGGATGACAATGCACTTGTAGGCATGTGCTCAGAATACAGATGAGGTGACAGTCTGCAGGCACTCTGGAAAGCAAATGAAGGAGCTGTAGCTTGGGCTGCAGAGTCATTGCAGAAGATTATAAACATCCTTGCTCATGCCAGAACCTCCTGAGCAACAGAGCCACAGGAGACGTCTCCGAGGAAAAGGCTGTTTGGCTTCAGCTCTAATAACCTGAACCCTGTGAAGGGCAATTAGCCACAGGCTGTGGCTCAAAGCATGCTTTTGATCACCTTGCACAGGAAGGCCTTTCTACTGTGATCCAGAGCAACCTCACAACACTGGGATGTCCATGCTCCCACCTTCCCCAGGAAGAATCAAGTTTCTCTCTCCTGCCGGAACTAGATAACACATTGAATAATTTTTCTCCTTATCATTTGGCATTTTTTATGTGTGTGATTTCTTGTAAATGCATTTTGTGCATGTTCTTAGGTTATGGAAATCAGAAATAGAATAAGTAATGAACTGCCCTGGAAAAAACAGAACTAAATTCTAATCCTGACTTATTACCTGGCATCTCTCTTGGACTAGTCATGTTTCTGGATCTCTTTTGTCAGTCATTAAATAAAAGCCATCTACTTTAGGGTTTGGTGTGTTTTTTATCTAGGGTAGACACTGTAGGTCAGTTTTTCAAACTAGGGTTGTAACCCACTAGTTAGTCATAAAATCAAGTTTTGTAATGGAATGGAATGTGTAAGAACATTACACAGAACAAAAGTATTGTTCTGTAAACTTCTGTTGAGGCTGTGTTATACACCTAATGAATTGTGTGTTAACATAATTTTTTCATTGTGGATAGAAGTAAAAATGTTTTTAAAACTACCCTACAAATATAGAGAGACAGAAAGTAAACTAGTGGTTGCTAAAGGCTGAGGATAGCAATGAGGAGTGACTATAAATAGTGTTAAGACTGGTTTTTAGGGTGATGGAAATATTCTAAAGTTAGATTGTGATGATGGTTATATAAATCTGAGGACATACTAAATTTTATAAATGTTAAATTTTATTAAAGTTATATGGTATATGTAATTTATATCCCAATAAAGCTGCTTGGAAAGATAACAAAAGGCTGCTTGAGAGAGATATTGTTTTACTTCAGGACATCAGTAGCCCCTCCCAAAATTCTATCATAAATATTTATATTCTATGTAGAGGGACTATTGCTTTTACCAGATTCTCAAATGGATTTAAGACCCATAAATTTTAATAATCACTTGATCAAATAGTCTATTTCCTCTAGCACTAAAATTCTGTGATTCTAAAAACATGTTTATTTCATTTCCTCAAAATTACACTGACAAAGTTTTGCTTCCAAAGTATTATTTATTTATCCAATAATCTGAGTAGATTGGATCCTATGTATTAAAATATATTAGTGAGTACATTTGAAATCAATCATTATTTGATTGTATTTTTTATATATTGTATTATATTTACCTACATTTGGTTTATAACTACAGGACTTTCAATCATGAGCATATCTTCACTCATTTGCCAATTACATATTATAATGGTATTTGTGCCTCCAATTTTTTCCTCATACTAGTGATACATTATTTCAAGGGTGGTAGAGTTCATAGATCCTCTCCAGTTGCATAATAGAGTAACTATGGTTTATGATGATTAATTGAATACTTCAAAATAACTAGGAGAGGATTTTGAATGCTAATATTACAAAGAAATAATAAATGTTTGAGATGATGGATATGGCAGTTATCATCTGGTCATAAAACACTATATATGGCATACAGACATACAGGTATGTCTATATATCATACCATATCCTACACTATGTTCAATTATTATGTATCAATTACAGATGAAAAAATATATATTAAGGGGGAAAAAAAGAGATATAAAGGGACCACCAAAGGGATCATCATTCACAACCTATCAGAAAGACAATTGAATTTTTATTTTTTTTTTAAGAGAGAGTGAGAGAGGAGAGAGAAAGAGAGAGAGAGAGAGAGAGAGAGAGAGAGAGAGAGAGAGAGGATTTTTTAATATTTATTTTCTAGTTCTCGGTGGACACAACATCTTTGTTTGTATGTGGTGCTGAGGATGGAACCCGGGCCACATACATGCCAGGCGAGCGCGCTACTGCTTGAGCCACATCCCCAGCCCACAATTGAATTTTTAAGCAAAGTAGCAATTTGGAAATAGGAAAAGTTGGGGCTGCAGATGTGCCTCAGTGGTAGAGCATGCAGAAGGCCCTGGGTTGAAGCCCCAGCAGCACACACACACACAAAAAAAAAAGAATTGCATTGGGTTCTTGTGTGCAGACAACTCACTACCAAGCAGCTACACTTACCAAGGTGATGAGTTCTTTGACAGAAAAAACACATGTAGTTTATCTGATGATGCTAAAAAAAGACCTACACCTCATAAATATTGAAGCTTTGCTAAACTGCAGTGTAACATCACACTGCAAAATGCTTGATACGAAACAAAAGGCTGAGTACAACCCAAGTGTCCATACAGATGGGTTTGGTTAAATAAATTGTCTCGTAACGAACTATTGAAATGATCCCTAAGGAGGGGTAAGACAAGATAATACAAATGGAAGAAATGATTTACAGTAGAAGGAGTAGAGAGAGAAAAGGGGAGGGGAGGAGAGGGGAGTGGGGATAGTAGAGAATAGGACTGACAGCAGAATACATCAGACACTAGAAAGGCAATATGTCAATCAATGGAAGGGTAACTGATGTGATACAGCAATCTGTATATGGGGTAAAGTTGGGAGTTCATAACCCGCTTGAATCAAACTGTGAAATATGATGTATTAAGAACTGTGTAATGTTTTGAACGACCAACAATAAAAATAATAATAATAATAATAAAATCAATAAAAAAATGGCCTTCGATGAAAAAAAAATAAATAAAATAAATTGTCTCTTTCAAATCATGTTATTAATGAGAGATGTTTACATGTGCTTTATAAAATTGTCTCCAAAATTGACTAATGAATGAAAAATAAGGTGTAGCATCCCCTTATGTAATGGTTAATTTGAATTGTCAAACTTGATTGGATTAAGAGATGCCAAATTTCTAGGGTTATGGGTGTGTCTTTGAGGTGTGGCTAGGAATGATTAGCATGTGGGATGGCCAACTGAAATGGAGACCCTTCCTAAGAATGGACAGCACCCACCATAGGATGATGGCTTGGATGGAATAAAAGTTGGAAGAATAAGGAAGCAGCAGCCAATGAAATCTCCATTCTTCTTGAAAGGGTACTTTATTGCTGCTGCAATAGTCTGAGGATATCAGACTTTCCTCTGGCTTCTTCACTCTTCCAAAGTGGATTCTCCAGAACCTTTGGTCTCAGACTAAAGTAGCACCTTTGATCCCTCTTGTTCTGGGACTTCAGCCTTTTGAACTTCACAGATACTGGCTCTTTCAGCTCTCTAGTCTGCAGATGGCCATTGTGGACTATCTAGCTTCTGGTCACATAAGCCAACCTGATAAGTCCTCTTTTATAATTATACTTCCTGTTGATTCTTTTACTCTAGAGGATCCTGACTAATACACCTTATTTATGTAAACAATAAATGAGGAGAGTTTTTTAATTTTTTTTTGAGACAGTGTCTTACTGTTTTGATTATGTTGCCAAGGCTAGCATCCAACTTGTGATCCTCCTGCATCAGCCTCCCAAATAGCTCTGAGTACAGAATATGCCACTACCCCCAGTCTTTGAGGAGATTTTGAATATAATATTTCTTACGGGATACAGGAGATATAATTATAGTGAATGCCTCTGGGGAAGACAACTAGTGTTACAGCCAGAAAGGACAACTGCTTTCACTGTATACATATATTTTTTAATTCTTTTTTGAATCTTTTATGTTCATTTTTTTATTCAAAATCCTTTTAAAATAATAGCATAGAAAACAATTTGGTATCATCATACATTCAACTCTTATATATAACTCATCCCATTCAATATAAAGAACAAGAAGTAACTTGCATAAGGTCATACAGCTAGACAGTAAATAGTTTATCTAATATTTGACCCAAATCCGATCTGGGGATGTGGCTCAAGTGGTAGCGTGCTCGCCTGGCATGTGTGAGGCACTGGGCTTGATTCTTAGCACCACATAAAAATAAAATAAAGATATTGTGTCCACCTAAAACTAAAATAAATAAATAAATATTAAATGTGTGTGTGTGTGTGTGTGTATATATATAGATTTGACCCAAATCCACATCCACTGATAATTTTTCACAGCTCTACAGATTAAGTGCATATGGACATAAAACCATAGCACGTTTTAACACTGTTTCAGTTTTAAACTGTGTAAGCATGCTGCTTTTGCTACAGATGAAGTTCATGTTTAAAAGTACCACATAATTTTGGGGGGGGAGTAGTACTGGAGATTGAGATTGAACCCATGGGTACTTTGTCACTAAGCTAAATCCCCAATCCTTTTATTAATTAATTTATTTTTAATTTTTGATAGGATATATCTAAATTTCTTAGGTCTCAGCAAGTTGCTTGAACTTGCAATCATCCTGTCTCAGCTTCCCAAATTGCTGTGATTATAGGGAGACACGATCATGCCTGGCAGCACATAATATTTTCCACAAGCCTCCTGCTCCTTCTAGACCAAGTTGGAGCCCAACTTCTTTATTTACCTGGGTAATATTTCTGGCTCTAACATTAGGGAGTTGCATCTTTGTACCAATACTTGTTTCCAGCTAAGACACTACTTTTATTTCCATAACTACAGTAGTCCCAAATTTCTGATCTGCCATCTTGACTTCTTCATACCACATTTATCATTCCCCTCAAGTATCTTTCTCTTTTTTGCACTGATATCTTAACTTCTACCGACTTCCCTTTCTCACCTAACCATACTACATTATCTCCCCTTTCCATATAGTTTCCCATCCTCCCATACATTCTCAAAATAATAGATTCCTGCTAAGAGATCCATACCCTGCACTAACTTTTCTATTTTGATATGTTTACTGCAAAAAGAAATTGTTTGTTTTGTTCTTGTGGTACTGGAAATTGAACTCAGGGGTACTCTACCACTGAGCAACATTCCCAATCCTTTTTATTTTATTTTGAGACAGGATCTCACTATGTTTCCCAGACTGTCCGCAAACTTGCCATCCTTTTGCCTTAGCCTCCCAAATAGCTGAGATGACAGGTGGCACCACCACACCCAGTTCAAACAAAAGTATTTCTAAATCTTTTCTAAATCCTTATATATTATCTCCCTTATGATTTTACCACATCAATTAGTAACTTAACTACACTTTTCTGACATTAAAATGATAAATAATATACTCAAGAATACTTTATTTTAGGGCTGGGGCTGTAGCTCAGTGGCACAACGCTTGCCTAGCACATGTGAGGCCCTGGGTTTGATCCTCAGCACTACATAAAAATAAATAAATAGAATAAAGGCATTGTGAAAAATTTATTTTATTTTTTTTTAAAGAATACTTTATTTTATCCAAGCATGATGGCACATGCCTGTAATCCTAGCAACTTGGGAGGTTGAGGCAGGAGCATTGCAAGTTCAAAACCAGCTTCAGCAACTTAGTACAGCCCTAAGCAACTCAGCAAAACTCTGTCTCTAAATTAAAAATATAAAAAAGGCTGAGGATGTGGCTCAATAGATAAGTACCCTGGGTTCAATGTCCAGTACCAAAAAAGGCTATCTGGTGTCCGTTTACATTAATTATTGTGGTGATTGCCTGAGACTGTGTGAGAGAATACATTCCAGGCTGAAGTTCTATTTTTAAAGGACTGTTCTGAGGATCATCAGACACCTGTCCTATTTAGCAGCTGGAATATTTAAGTATCGTGGTGCTTTAAAAATAGCAGATAAGCCAGCCACAATGATACTTTAAACCTGGAGGTTTTAGTATTGAAGGCCATAATTCCAATTCTTTCAATACTATGGTCCCCTGTACTCCACCGTACCCCATCACACGCAGGTGATTTTTTTAAATTGGTACATTGTAATAACATATAATAGTTGGATTCATTATGCCATATTCATACATGCAGATAACAATTTGATCAATCCCATTTACCTTTACTTTTCCTGTCCCTCCCCTCCTCTATCCCCTACTGATTTTTTCTATTATTATTATTATTATTATTATTATTATTATTATTTTAATTAGTGCATTATAATCCAATGCTATCTTATTGGAAGTATATTCAGATCCAAAATAATAGAAACCTGATTCCAAGGACAGTCAGATGGAGAAAAAAGTAAATTTGACTGAAGATAAAGGAGAAGAAAAATTTCTTCTTCACTTCTCTGTTTCTACACTTGGGTTGCAGTTGTAGGAATTAAGTAAGAATGGCACGAAGGCCATTGAAAAGGTCCAGTGGAATGGAAAAGAAATAATTTTGAGAAACTCTGTTTTGATGGCCTTTTGAACTGAAAGAGTTCTTCAGAGATTTTCCTGACCTTATTCCAATTCTAGTTCCCTTATTTTACAGATCAGGAAACTGACGCATTGAGAGTTCAACTGACATGCCCAACATGGATTCTAAATATTATCAAAGGAATCATGATAATAGTGAGATCCAAAATAATATGACTTGTATTTCCAAACCAACTACACTGTTGAAGTCTGGGTATAGAGCATCATTGGTCTAAGTGAGCTTGGTAACCGACCTGTGTTGGTACATATTGGGTTAGTAATTTGCATGTGACCCAGTATCAGTTAACCAAATATAAAGGAAAATATTGGGGAAGGGATTTTGATCCGTAGAGAAAAGAGAAACAGTAAGAACTACATGTTCTCTGGCTGTAAAGCCAATAGATTGAAGTTGCAATTCCTGGAGCTACAACAGCTATGTTGCAAACTTCCTTGGCCAGCCTTAGAATGAAGAATTGAATGAAAAGATAGCAGAGGAGAAAGATGCAGAAAGCAATGGTCACTGATGATATCATTAAATTGATGCCTCCCAAGTAGAAATAATTATATTTATAATTCTTATCATATGAGATAATTGTCTCTTAAAATTAAAATATTGATAATAACAATAATAATTAATTAAGTATTGTGTAATTATAGTCAATAAATTCTTATCTTCTATAGGGCAAAAGAAAACAAGTCTGTGACAATCAATACATTTGTATTGGACTATGAGCTCTGAAGAATGCAAAGACTAGCCAGGTATAGTGGCACATACCTATTATCCCAATGGCTCAGGAGGCTGAGGCAGGAGGATTGAAAGCTCAAAACCAGCCTCAGCAACTTAGTAAGGCCCTAAGCAACTTAGGGAGAACCTGTATCAAAATTTAAAATATAAATAAGAAGGGCTGGGAATGCAGCTCAGTGGTTAAGTACCACTGGGTTTAATATCTGGTAACAAAAAAAAAAAAAGCAAAGACTATGGCTTATTTGAAATTTCAAAACCAACCCAGTCCAGAGAAAAAACAAGTAAGCCTCAGAATATTTACTATTGTAGGATGTATAACCGATGTGATTCTGCAATCTGTATTTGGGGTAAAAATGGGAGTTCATAACCCACTTGAATCTAATGTATGAAATATGATATGTCGAGAGCTTTGTAATGTTTTGAACAACCAATAAAAAAAGAATATTTACTATTGTAGAAATATAATGGCAGGGACACTTGGGAGAACCGTTTGACATTTTCTTTAAAAATTAAGCATAATCTTACTACATACCCAACATTTTCATTCGTAAGAATCTATCCAAGAAAATGAAAACACATTCACACACATGTATACACAAATGCTCTTAGCAGCATTAATAATAGCCAACAATGGAATCAACCCAAATACTCTTCATCTGGTGAATGGTTAAACAATATGGTGCAATATTCATAAAATGAAATACTGTTTAGAATAAAAAGGAATAATATACTGATGCTACAACATAGATGAAAATTTAAAGCATACTATGTGAAAGAAAACAGACACAAAAGACTACATATTGTGTGACATGTAGGCTTACAATTATGTAAAATGTTCAGAATAGGCAAATGTATAAAGACAAAAAAAATCAGGAATGGAGTTGGACTGCAAACAGGCTAAAGGGAATTTGGGGCAGTGATTGAACTGTTTTGAAACTGGATTATGGCATGGGTTATACAACTCTATAAATTAACAAAAAAATATTGCATTGTGCTCTTTTAATGGGAAAAAAATTATGGCTTGAAAACTACAACTCAATAAAGCTGTTAAAAATTAAAAATTTATTGAGTTATTAAAATACACTAAGTTACCTAGTATAGGATTTGATGCAGACAACTGTCTGCCTAGTACCATACCAGAGGGTATAAAGATGCAAAGATATTCCCTTCAGGTGGGAAAAGAGATATTGTTCCTACTGAAAAACTATTATAGTTAAGTCCAAAAGGAATAAAGCAAAGAAAAAGTATCCTAAAAGTTCAAAGAAAGAACCAATTATTGACAGCTGGATTTAGGGAAAATAATCCTAAATTTCACCAGGCTCAGAAGGATTTGGGGAAGAACAATTTAAGGAAAAATGTGCAATGTTGATGGTTGAATGTTTTAGTTTTAACTTTTTTTTCCCCCTTGCAGTAGTAGGGATTGAACTACCCATATATGCTAAGCAAGTGCTCTATCACTGAACCACATTCCCATTTTTAGAGTTTTTTTTTTAAGTTCTTGAGTCCAACATCCATGTCTCCCACCTAAAATATAACTGTTTTATACAAAATAAAAATAATCACTGGCCAGGGGTATAGCTCAGTATGTTTAGCATATGTGCACACATACACACAAAAAAGCCCTGGGTTTGATCACCAGCACCAAGAAGAAAAGAATACTCACTTTTTAACTTTATTTTATTTGTTCTTTTAATTGAACATGAGTCCAACTAACTTATTTTGAACAGATTAAAATCACTTACATATTTCTATTTAAATATTTAGTTATATATAGGGCTGGGATGTAGCTCAAAGGTAGAGCTCCTGCCTAGCAAACACAAGGACTTGGGTCCAATCCCCAGTATTTAAAAAAAAATCCATTTTACCACATTTTAAATATTAAATTTAATTTAGTAATTTTTTTGCAAACATTTCAAGTGTTTGCACAGACACACTTACAACCCAGTTCTCATATAACTCTTGTATATCTAATACATTATACCTATAAAAATGTGAACCATAATTTTTCTTAAATTTCCAAAATAATTATAATAATTACTCAATTCTATTATACTTTTCCACTTATGTCACATATCTAAACCAAATACATATTTCAAATGAAAATCACATATGTAATCTCTCATTAAATAACAAACACATTTTCCTAATGATTATGTAAAATGTTCTTGTATCAAAGCTTAAGTACTATGAGCCTGATTTATTTTATGATATCCATATTTAGCCCTACACCTTTCTGAGTATCCAGACATTTACTTAATTAGTTAAGAAGAGTTATAATCTCAGGTAGAATGCAGTTATTAAATCAAAATTCTAGTATCTTGATGGTTATTTATTATTCAGAAATATCAGTCCAGAGAGTGGGACTTGAGATTCTACAGATTCTGCTGGAATCACAAAATTTATCGCATCTTTTTTCTTTTTTTAATTTTAATTTATTATATATGACAGCAGAATGCATTACAATTCATATTACACATATAGAGCACGATTTTTCATATCTGTGGTTGTTGAATCTTTTTTCATAAAAACATTGTTAACAAGTCTGTGTAGCTTGCAAACCAATTTTAATCACCTTACGGGGGTAGCTAAAGTTCTCTATCCTTACCCTGATTGCAATTAACTTTTTCACACTTTGACTTGACTCCATTAATCTCTTTACTGCCTGATAGAAATCTGGAAACTTTCAGCATTCTTTGATTCTCGATTAGATAGTGCATGCCTCTCACACTTTGGCCTGGCTTTGGATAGAACCTGTAATCTTTTTTAAAATGATGGATTTGGCATTGCAGAAGACCTGGCCCCCGGGAGTCTTCTATCTTTTAACAGAGTTCTTTTGATAAGGAACAGGTGACAAAGAAGAAGTCTGTGTGGTTATGAAAATGGGGCCATGGTTGTACATAGTTTAAGGTGGAAGGTAATCTATAATGTTGGAAAGGTCAGAATGGCAATCAATCAAGGAATAAGTTCAAGATGGTTGAGGAAGACTTCAATGGCCTGATACCAGTTGCCTAAAAAGGGAAGAGAAGAGAAGATGGTAACTATGGTGACTCTCTTCAAAGTCATAATGATAAAATTTAGCCTAATTGCATGCCCATATATGGAAAATGTGGAAGATGACGATGTCCAGTAAGTGAATGAAGACTATAAACTAAAGGCACCTCAAGTTATTAATGTAGATATAAAAGGCATTAGGGTTGATAGTTAAAGGTTAAGCAAAGAAAGAAACTTGATTCAAGAGCTGTGGCCATCTAGTAAAGAATTTTTTAAAATCCTCTTTAATTAGTATTCTGGGCAATTCAAGGATGTCTAAGCAACAGGCCAGCTGTCCCTTCATTTCAAGCAGCATCCGAAACATCAAAAATTCCAGATGGTAACAAGAATTAAAATAATATAGTCCCTGTAGGTATATGATTATTAACAATGTCCTTTAAGATGCAAGCAACAAGCAGAATATGGTGGCATACAAATATAATCCCAGTGGCTAAGGAGGCTGAGGCAGAGAATCCCAAGTTCAAGCCCAGCCTCAGCAACTTAGTGTGGTCCTAAGCAATTTTGTGAATCCCTGTTTCAAAATAAAAAATAACAAGGGCTGGAGATGTGGTACTCCCCCCACAAAAGATGTGGGCAACCAAAGTTTTTAGTTTTTTTTTAAATGCTAATATTCTATTATAGAACTTGTGTATTACAAAGAACCTTAAAGAAAAAATTAATCCAACATCACTCTAAAAATTAATCCATTTGAAGTGCCTTTTTACAAATTTTTTCATGTTACATAAAAATGGATTGATATAACAAAGTGAAGGCAGAATTGTTAATTGGATGACAGTAATATGAATAATACAACAAAAGCGAGGAATTTTAATACTAACACACTGACGCATTTACAAAAATAGAAGAACCTTGTCTGTTGTCTGTAAGATTTCTCATGTTATATTAGAGAAAATCCACCCAGCAAGAGAATGAGCATTTAGCACTTTAATCTTAAAATAATGAATTGGTTAAAGAATTTAGTGCCAGGTTATTAAATAATTTTCATTCACTAGCAGAATATAGCTGTACTGTGTCAAAAAATCTATCTACCTTAAAATTAAATGTGATACATTTGCTAACAAAAAGTGATCAAATAATTTTAAAGTAAGTCTATAAATTAGATGGTTCATATTATATCATTTTCAACCTTTTTGAATTCTCTTCTTTATGAATTGATTAGACATTGTTTTTTAAGAAAAAGACTCCAAAATTAGATTTTTCTCCAGCTTCTCCAAAAGAAGGTGATTAAATCAAGATAGTGTTTTTAACTATGATTGTCTCACCTAAAATATGATTTTTAACCATTGTAAGTATATTTTGCAAGTACATCTGGGAATTGTAGGAACAAAAACAGCTAATCAATGTCAGTTCAGGCATGCTTTCTAACAATATTTTGTCTACACATTTGGGTTTTCTGCTTACCTAATTTTCCTTTCTTGTCTACATTTTTCTGTATCACAAAGATTTTGCTTATTTTAATTTTGCTAAGCTTCTAGTTTCAAGCTACACATGACTCAGAATGCCCTGGATTATTAGCCCTCTGCAGTGTTTGGTTACCTAAAGTTTACCTATCCCTGATTTCCATATCAATCAACCAAAGTCAGGCAACTGTGATCCTATGATTTTCCTCAGAATAGTGAAGAAGGCTATTAGGTGGTCAGTCTGAAGCATTTGCTTCCTGCATAAAAATCAGGTTCTCCATAAATTAGAGTTCTTCCTTTCCTTATTCATATTCACTTAGCAGCTGATGAAACCGTACTCTTTCTTCTAAATAATTTGGCACTTCTCAGCAGAATTGTAAAATCAATAAAAATCAGCTGAGACTTAAGAAAGTGTTGATAAAAATCTTGAGGCAAACTCAATGAATTATTAGGTCTCTTACAACTGATTCTGATTTATGTCAGCTTTTAGGTAACTGCTTTCATTTGAGGGTCAGGGAGGAACCATGTGAATTGATGACGTGATTGGGGTGAAATATGTGAAAATTTGAAACTGGTATAAATTGTTAAATATATTAATTATACAACATAGGCATCAACACCTACCATAAACAAAGGATGAATGCTCTGCAGTAAAACCAAACAAGAGAGAAATTTTGTGGAAGACAGACTGCTCCCTTGAGATGTTTCAGTATAGCAGCTGGAGAAAGGTCAGGGTCAACTACTCCACTAAATAATGGTATGGAGATAGGGTGAGTGGCTTGTGAGGCAGGGGAGGGACCTAATAGTAGGAATTAGAAGGGGAGTGGTTCTATTAACACTAAAAAAAAAAAAAAATAACCCAATCAATAAGTGGGCCAAGGAACTGAACAGACACTTCTCAAAAGAGGATATACAATCAATCAACAAATATGAAAAAATGTTCATCATTGCTAGCAATTAGAGAAATGAAAATCAAAACTACACTATGATTTCATCTCACTCCAGTCAGATTGACAGCTATTAAGGGAAACAAACAATAAGTGTTGGCAAGGATGTGGGGGAAAAGGCACAATAACACATTGCTGGAGAGACTGTAAATTGGTGCAACCAATCTGGAAAGCAGTTTGGAGATTCCTTGGAAAACTGGGAATCGAACCACCATTTGGCCCAGCTATCCCACTCTCAATTTATACCCAAAGGACTTAAAAACAGTATACTGCAGGGACACAGCCATATCAATGTTTATAGCAGCACAATTTACATTAGCTAAATTATGGAACCAACCCAGATGCCCTTCAGTGGATGAAAGGAAACATTGGTATATATACACAATGGAACATTACTCAGCATTAAAAGAGAATAAAATCAAGGCATTTGCAGGTAAATGGATGGAGTTGGAGAATATAATGCGAAGTGAAACAAGCCAATCCCAAAAAACCAAAGGCCAAATGTTTTCTTTGATATAAGGCTGTAGACTCATAATGGCGATAGGGTGGGTGGGGGGGGTGCATGGGAGAAATAGAGGAAGCTTAGATAGGTCAAAAGGGAGGAAGGGGAAAGGAGGGGGCAAGGGGGTAGGAATGATGTGGAATGAGTTAGACATCATTACCCTAAATACATGGATGAAGACACGAATGGTGTGAAAATACTTTGTGTATAATCAGTGACTTAAAAAATTGTGCTCTATGTGTGTAATTTATGAAATGAATTGCATTCTGCCATCACGTATAACAAATTAGAATAAATAAGTAATTCAATTAAAAAAAAGAATGGGAGTGGTTCTGGGAAGGTTAAACTAATGGTTTCTGAATATGAAACCATGGGCTACAAACATACTAATGTCCAAATTTTTATTATGATGAAATCTGGCTCATCCTTATAATGTTTTGATTTCTATAGCTTCCAATACTCTAAATAAAGATTCTTTTTTTATTTTTAATTAATTTTATTTTAGTTTTTACACAAATGGAGCACAGCTTTTCATTTCTCTGGTTGTACATGATGTAAAGTCACACCATTTTTGCAATCATATCCATACATAGGGATAATAATGTCCATCTCATTCTACCATCTCCCCCCTTGAATTTTTTTTTATTATTGGTTGTTCAAAACATTATATAGTTCTTGATATATCATATTTCACACTTTGATTCAAGTGGGTTATGAACTCCCATTTTTACCCCGTATACAGATTGCAGAATCACATCAGTTACACTTCCATTGATTTACATATTGCCATACTCGTGTCTGTTGTATTCTGCTGCCTTTCCTTTCCTCTACTATTAAATAAAGATTCTTATAATGCTAAATTATTCTCTAGGGGGCTGGGGATGTGGCTCAAGTGGTAGCGCGCTCGCTTAGCGTGTGTGGGGCCCGGGTTCGATCCTCAGCACCCCATACAAACGAAGATGTTGTGTCCACTGAGAACTAAGAAAAAAATAAATAAATGTTAAAATTCTCTCTCTCTCTGTCCCCCCCTCTCTCTCACTCTCTCTCTTTAAAATAAATAAATAAATAAATAAATTATTCTCTAAAAGTTGAGGCATTAGTAAATCAGAGGACATACTAGTGAAGTTTGTGAAACACACAAAACACCACATAAAAATTTTGTTTTAGAAATGAATTTATAGACTTGCTTAATTTATTCCACATGTAATTATATATTATAATTACCAATTCTATATTTAAATTATCAAGTATAAAATAATAACACTCAATCCAAATGTACGTTTTAGAGAAATTATATATACATATAGTTTTGTTTTTTAAACAGCAACAAATATCTACTTCAAATTCCCCCTAAAAATGTCCCATAAGTACTAATATTTCTAATAGTTTTTAAAGCAAGAAAAGGGATGTTTACATAAGTTGAGTATACCAGATAAATATTTTTAAATGTTTGTTTAAATTATAATGTTAGCATTTTGTAATCTAGAGAAAAATATCCTAGAGATCTTTACTCTAAGCCTTCTCTTGGCACAGGTGAGAAAGGGATGAGTATTAATTCCCTGGATCACCCAAGTCATGGCAAATTATTCAAAGGCGGAAATTGAGTCCATGTCTCCTAACCCCTTACCTATCTTCCCTTCTGCTTCATCACACCTTACCAGGAAATATTTTTTATAAATAAATACTTCAGGCAATAGCAGAAAATTTAGGATAAGTTTTGCTATTGTTGTAGATTAGCAGGATTAGCAGAAATTCATTAACTGCCTCATTTTATTTTCCTAATGAAATAAGATGGTCAACATTCAAGAATTTGCCTAAGCCTTAATTGTTTCTTTTCTAGTATCCAAGAGAATTAAAACTTGCTTAAGCATATTTGTTCCCAAGGCCTAGATGACAACTGATTACAATGATGTTTGTCCTGAGGTTTTGGGACTTGATTAAAGTGACTGGTGGGGTGAATATGTGTTATGGTTGATAGCCTTCTAAATTTGAGGAAGAAAACTATAATTATAGACAATCTTACATGATGATCTAAACAAGATATTTGCAGTATGCAAAGGAGAATATTTGTCCTATACATGACCTATAAAATGACTTAGAAATTATAGCTTATCTGGATGGTTTGATATTATTAAACATACATCTAAGCCCAGCACGGTGGCACACAACTGTAATCTCAGAGGTTCCGGAGGTGGAGGCTGGAGGATTGCAAGTTCAAAGCCAGCCTCAGCAATTTAGCAAGGTGCTAAGCAACTCAGTGAGACCCTGTCTCTAAATAAAATACAAAATAGGGCTGGGAATGTGGTTCAGTGTTCGAGTGCCCCTGAGTTCAAATCCTAGTACCTTCCCCCACAAAAAATCTAGTTAACTATCTTTTACATGACAAAAATGAAAACGTAAACCAGTAGGTTTTATTTTTAGCTTGCCTTAGAATTACTTACATCTGATTGTGAATTCAATTTTTTCAAGTCATGCTCCCTAGAGAGATATAAGAATAAGAAAAAAGTACTGCATTTTTTTCCACAGAAAAGTGCTTCTGTAATTTTGAAGAAGCAATATGTAGGAACTTTTAACTCTAAATCAGAAAGAGAATTGAAGAAATCAGCTGTTTATTCTGTCTCCAAATATAGCCCAAAGTAAGTTCTTTTACTTAAATTTTTTCACTTGTTATCATTTTTAGTACCTTTAAATTTTTCCTTATAATAAAAATCTCTTTTACCATGCTTTTGATTCCATTCTCATTTTTCACCTTCAAGGAGGTAGAACACGGGATCCTAACATGTGAAACTCCAGTAGACGAGCCAGCACCATGTTTTGTGCTTGTAAGAATGAATTTGTTTCTGTTGAAATTAGGTATGCTACTGGTTAATAAATCAGAACTGTCATTCTGATTACAGACTGACATATGGTCAGGTCCCTGTTATGGACCTTTAATTATAGAATACCTGTTTATTATCACTTTATTGTCCCTCCTAGTAGCCCTTTATTGAATAAGATACAGGTGGGTGGTAAATTTGGGAGGTAATAAGGATTATTTCTCTCACATGGAAATCTAGAGGTAATCATACACAACTTCTACTTAAATCCTATCATCCAGAACTGTATTATTCAGCCATACCCATCTTCAGGGGAGACTAAAAAAAAATAGCCTTGATTTGGGGAAGCTCTGTGCCCAGATGAATACTATTTGCATTTTTGTTTTTAGAAATTTTTTTTTAATATTTTTTTAAGTTGTTGAGGACTTTCATTTGCTTATTTATATGTGGTGCTGGGAATCGAACCCAGTGCTTCACACGGATGAGGCAAGTGCTCTACCACTAAGCTACAACTCCAACCCCAAATACTATTAGCTTTATTAACATATACTAAGTGGAAAATAGATTTTGGGAACAACTATAAGTTACTGCCACACTCCACTCCACACATTTTAACATTGTATTAATAATCAAATTAGTTGTGCCTGGGTTAATCCCAATTGGAACCACACCCATACTAACATTATTCATAGTTTTAAACCACTCACTAGACTACATGCAAAGAAAAAATAAAACAGGATCAAGGACAGTATAGAAGATAAAAGTATAATCTCTAAGCATCAGGTTTACCTAGAGTTTATATAGTCATAGTAATTTCTTCTTCTTTTTTTGTCCCAGGGATTGAATCCAGGGGGCACTTAACCACTGAGCTACATCCCCATACTATTTTTTATTTTGAGACAGGGTCTCACTAAATTGCTTAGGTCTCACTAAATTGCTGAAGCTGACTTTGAACTTGCAATCCTCCTCTCTCAGCCTACCTAGCCACTGGGATTTCAGGTGTATGACACCATTCCCAACTCTTATGTTTTATAGTGAAGGAAAGGATGGCACAAATAGATTTTACTATAGGGAAATCACTTCTTTAAATTAATTTATTTTCTGGGGCTGGGGATGTGGCTCAAGTGGTAGCACGCTTGCCTGGCATGCGTGCGGCCCGGGTTCGATCCTCAGCACCACATACAAACAAGGATGTTGTGTCTGCCGAGAACTGAAAAAATAAATATTAAAAAAAAATTCTCTTTCTCTCTCTCTCTGTCTCTCTTTAAAAAATAAATAAATAAAATTAATTAATTAATTTTCTTTATTAAGTGATTGGCTCTGATTTTTTTTTTTGAGTGACCATTGCAGGTTCTCAGTAATATGAAGTGTTACATTAAAGGGCTCAGTCAAAATTAGCTTTAATTAGGAACTCCAAACATGGCCAGTTTATTATCACACCATAACAATTCAAGGTGCTTCACAAAAGATGTACAATGAATTAGCAATTGTAATGCAATCTGTGGTTCCAAGATAAGGATTGAAAGCAGAAGGAAACAAGTGAGTCATTACAATTATTGGCTTCTATTTTTGATAGAATTATAAGGGAATTGCCTGCCTTCAATTCTAGCTACTTCCTTTGTGAATATGTACAAAGAATGTAGGTGTGGTTAATAAAACAGAAGAGGCTATTTTAATACATTTTTATAACATCTTACTTGTACTTTTAAGCTGTTTACTACAATCTGACCCTCAAAAATTTTAAACATTTAATATTTTTAAAAGACAATTCTTTCTATTTTTTTTCTAAAATATGTTCCTGATTTGGCATCCTCTAAACTATTATCCATATGGATTCTATGTAGTAGGACTTAAATTAGTGATAATGAATCCTTCAAGATTTAAATGTTTTTCTTTTCCTTTTTGGCAAGAACTATTACTAACTTGTCCAGTTTTCTGGGCTTTGTGTAACAATTTAAGCGACAAATATAACTTTTTTCCTGTAATATTCTGGTTTTCTGGTTTATAATACCTACAGTAGAGTTATGTTCTGGTCCCAATCCTTCTGATGCTTGATGACCTCATTTTCCTACTCCTGACAGATTGGCCTTTCTGGTCTTTGTATACTTTGAGTTAAATTTTTTTTGTGTGTGTGTGAACATACAGAAAAACCCAAGGGAAAGTCTTGAAAAGGTGATAAGAATGATAAACAAGTAACTAAATTTCCAAAGGGGGGTATCCTGTGGAGTTTGTTTGTTTGTTGATGTTGTTAGTACTGGGGATTAAACCCAGGGGTGCTTTACCACTGAGCCACACCCCCATACCTCAGTCCCTTTTATTTTTGATTCTGAGGCAGGTTCTCACTAAATTCCTGAGGGTATTCCTAAATTGCCAAGGCCGATCTCGAATTTGTTATTCTCCTATCTCAGCCTTCTAGATCCCTAAAATTACAGGCATGAGTCACTGCTCCCAGCCTGTGGTAAATTTAATTTCAAGCTAATTTCATACCAGGGATCTCTAGTATCACCTAGCAAATAAACCTAAAATGAGGATCAATAGAAATCACAAGCGCTTTCTATGTAATTACTGAATTTTAAACTCAATGGTTTATACTTTTTTCTTCAATGGTAAAAACAGTACTACTACTTAAACATTTACTAGGTATGAATATCATTATATATGTGCACACACACACACACACACACACACACCTTAGGTCTTTTCTAGTTAAATCTTTACAACAATCTACAAAGTAAAAATCCTTTCCTTCCTACTTTTACTAACAAGGTAACTGAACCACAAGCAGCCAGAATGTGGCACATGCAAGATACCAACACAACAGTCTTGTTCTCATGCTCTTGTTAACCAATCTTCCTCCTTTGCTCATTACCTAAGCTACAGCTACAAAAGGATATGTCTCCTAAAAATTTGGAGACACACTGAAACTGCTTATAAATTTTGTAGCAGTGTCTGAATAACATTTTGTGTTTCTGTTTCTCTGATAGGCACCCTCTAATCTCTACTCCATCCAGGTGTCAAAAGTGGAAAGATCAATTTGACCCTGTCCTCTAAACCATATTTTAGTGATCCACAAATGGATCAATTCTTTCTCCAGATTAGCCACCCAAGACCCTATCCGGTATATATGGAGCAGATTGAGGTTCCAGTTTTAGCCTGACAAGTTTTCTGAACACTGAAAATGTAACTTGGAAGCTAGTAGCAATGGCCATTTTCTGTCACATGAACCAGATAAGAGAGAAAACGTGTCTTCAATGAAAGAAACATAAAACAAAGTTTCCCAGAAGAGAATAAACAATTTCCTGTGATGCTATAGCAGACAGATAGTATAACTGGCTCCACTTCTTGACTCTCCTTCTTATATGCCATTCTCTTTACAATATGACTTCGTAGCTGTTCCCCATCAAGAGATGAAGTGGAATGTCCTATCACTTGGACCTGGGGTAGTCTTCTGACTTGACAAAAGTGACAGAGAACAAGTTTTAAGTTTTAGATCACATGAAACCTAGAACATTGTGTTATTTGTTTTATATTACCATAACAAAAACCTGAGATAAGTAACTTAAAAAGAGGAAAGGTTTATTTTAGCTCACAGTTTTGCAGTCTTTGGTTGGTTGGCCCATTGTTTTGGGGCCTGTGGTGAGGCAATACATCATGGTGGAACCATCTGGCAAAAGAAGTTGCTCACCTCATAGTGACTGGGAAGCAAAAGAGAGAGAAGTAGAGGCGCCAGCATCCTAACATCCCCTTCAAGGACATGCCCAAAATGACCTAACCCACTAGGCCTTAACTTCTAAAATGTCCCACCATGTTCCAATAGATCATGGGCTGGGAACTAAGCTGTCTGCACATGGACCTTTGGGGGACATTCACAATCAAAACTTATAACATTTCATCCCTGGTCTCTAAAGATTCATGTCCCTCTTAGAATGCAAAATACATTTAGTCCATCTCAAAGAGTCTCAAAAGTCTTTTAACAGTTCTAACATTGCTGAAAAGTCCAAATTCAAAATCTCCTCTAAGACTAAAAGCAAACTCATAGCTATGAGCAAGAATAAAAATAATAAGTCACTACTTCTAGATACAATGATTTTCAGGATGAACATTTCCATTCCAAAATTGAGGAATAGAGACATTGAAAGGAAGGATAGGACCAATACAAGACTGAAACCAAGCAGGGCAGGGCAAGAATTAAATCCTAATGCTCTATGTCAGGCATCCGGGGCACACTGTAATGGAAAGAGGGTTCCCAAGTCTTGGGCATCCACTACACCCTTGCTGGTTGTAGTCCACCTGGCCACTCTTTTGTGCTGCTTCTGCTAGCTGCATGTGTCTTTTCTCAACAAGGGAAAGCATCTCTAACCTCCTAGAGTCTCTACTGCTGCTTCAGCTTCACTCTGGCAGCTTCAGTCTTTACCCCCGCAGCTTCAGACTTCATCCCTGTTGGGATATATTTGCAGGTATCTCAACCCTGCCACACAATTCCTGACCTCCCAGACTTTCTTTTGAAATCTCAGTGTAAAGGGCTAGAGAGATCGCTTGATAGTAAAACACTTGCCTAGCATGTGTGAGACCCTGGATTCAATCCTCAGTACTGAAAAGGAAAAACAAATACAGACAGTGATAGCTCAGTGGAAGCTTCCATGAGCCTATAATTCTTGCATTTTGCATGCCTGCAAAATCAGCATCACTTGGATGACATCAATATCTGCTGTCAGGACAAGCTATACTGGGGCCTGCTTGAACCAGGGGCCTCTGATTGCCCTTATGACTGTACATGGAGGCACCCAATGGGTAGCTCAAGTGCCTAGGGCTCTCTTCACAAATGAAAATATATGAAACAAGTTCATACCTTAATACCTTATGCCCTTAGAGCAAAATACTTGGCTTCTGTTTAATGGTGATAATCTCTTCAAAAACTGTACCTTCACTAGCTTCAACTTCAAACATTCCTTTTCTTACCAAGCTGCAAATTTTTCAAATCTTTCTCCACATTTTGCTTCTGATTTTCATTATAAAACAGATTAAAAACAGCCATCAAAAGCCCATGCTGTAGACTGAATGCTGTGCTGCCTTGAAATGTCTTCTGACGGATTAACTAGTATATCATTTTTAAATTCAGCCTTCCACAAAGACTCAGGACATAGATGAAAGGAGGCCAAATTCTTTGCCACAGTGTAACATGGATGACCTCCAGTCAAATTCCCAAGAGTTCTTATTTCCATTTGAAACTTCATAAGCATAATCTTTACTACTGCATTTCAAACAACATTCTGGCCTCCTGAGTCCTCACCATAATTGTCCATTGATCTCTGCTTATAATATTCTATGTATTCTCTAGCTCATTCTTTCAAACTTTTCCAAATTCCTAACTCAAACCAATTCCAATCATCTCAGGTGTAGTCACAGTAATAACCCTAATCCTGATACCAATTTTCTGTTAACTTACCATCACTGTAACAAAATACCTAAGACAACTTAAGAAGAAGAAAGTTTTATTCCAGTTTACAGTTCTGGGAGTTTCAATCCATGATTGGTTGGCCTATTGCTTTGGGGTATGTGGGGAGGCAGTACATCATGGTGGGATCATTGCGAAGAAAGTTGCTACCTCATGGTGGCTGGGAAGCAAAATACAGAGGAGGGGCCAAGGTGACAACATATTCTTCAAGGACATGCCCCAAGTGATCTATGCCTCACCTCCTAAATGTTCCACCACAGCCCAACAGTACCATCAGCTGTGGACCAAGCCTTCAACACATAGGACTGTAGGGAACACTCATGTTCCAATCTATAGCATACATGCACACTTTTTCTTTTTGATGGATGCATTCCATGTGATCATGCTTTCTTAGCTGGGTGGAGAGATATGAGCATAGCTGTGTTGTCCCAGCCAAAGTCATTCAAAAAGCCAGTCCTAGCCAATTTACCAGCTGACCAGGGACAAGAAGATCATCCAAGCCTAGCCTAGATGAGCAGAACTGCCCATCCAACATATAGACTTGTGAAAAATAATAAATGTTTGTTATTTTAAGGGTGGGTTGCTATGCAACATTTAGCTAATTGTTATAGATACCTACAGTGTTCCCATTTATAGTTCTGAAAGCCTAGATGCATCCCAGACATAAGGTTCCATGATTCACATTTGTAGTCTGATAATACATTTTCCATTTGTGTCATGTATCCTCAATTAGATTTCTGGTATTTGAAATCACAAGAATCCTAACTGCCTAAGATTTTACAGGATCTGATAATAGTAGGAATAGCATCTTATCCTTACAAAGGTCCCATAAGTAGTAAGCAGACCTATGATGTGGTGGCTTAAGGATACTGGGCAAGGGAAAATGAGGGGGAGGGTGAAACTTAGGATCCAGTCAAAAAATATGCTAAGTGTGTCATTTGAAGAAAATTTGATTCAAGGATTTGGTTATGAAAGTAACAGAAGAAAAGTAGGGAAGGAGAGGGTGGTAGATGACAAAAAGCAAGAAGAGAGATACCCAGAGAATAGAAACTGTTGATGCCTCTGAGCTGGTGTTCACAAGCCTGTACCTGCCACTGTGCTGATAGAGACATTATAAGAGTCTGCTTTGGATCTGCTGATCAGTTATCACCCCACATAGGGATAGAATTTTGGCAACACTGTTAATGCAGCAAATGTCATCATTGCCCAAGACAGTCAGAAACTGGAAATCATAGGTGAATCCCTTTCCCCACTTCAATCCTCCAAGTCCTGCCAGTGCCCATTAGCCCTATTAGTTCCTAAGCAGGAGCCTGCTGGAGAAAGAGTCTAGAAACTGGAACTTACAGGCTTTCGGGCCTTTAGAATATTAACAGAGCACAGAAAGGCAAAAGCAATAATGAACTATAAGGGAATTCATTTTCAAATTGAACTTGAGTAACTTGGAGGGCTGGTAAGGTTCCTATGGCTAAAATAAGGTAAAAGAAGCTGAGCTAACTCCCTTCAAAAAACCTTGAGGACTGAACAAGGAGGAAGTAAATAGTGATTTGTATCAAGTAGAGACCAGAGGGCCTGTTCTTACATGTTTGGACCACACAGTGTCCTTGGAATTATAATAAAACCCTCAAGCAGGGAAGGAGAATATGAAAATGACAATTGACTTTTCCCTCTACCCAGTAAAAGGGAACTCAGAGAAGATTAAATTTTATTTGGAGAAATAAAATAATATAACATTCTTACAATCAGAACATTTAAGTGAAAGGTATATAGTCTACAAATGGTAGAGTTCCAAGATGGCTCCATGTTCCATACCACATGGGATGGAAAAGACAGAGATTTAATGATGGGCCCAAGAGCGCACAGTTGTTACAGATCTAGATGTGTTGACTTCTGAGTTAGTCTTCCCTTTGGACCATGCTGTCACCAAAAGTTTTGGTGCTAAATGCTTCAATATGTTTGTGACAGGGTCTCTACTGTCATTTTGCTGATAATGATGTTGGTAGTTTTTGTTTTTAAAAATTATGTGACTAACATATGAATATATTCTTATTGCAACAATTTGAAATTATATAATTGTTTCAAGAATGAAATGGAGGCCCTTGAGCTTCTCTCTCTCACTCAGCTAACAGAGTACTGTCTTCACCTTCAATAAATCTGTACTCTTTTTGAAAAAAAAAAAGAACAAAATGGAAAGTCCTCTTTTCATCTTCTCCTGTTCTCTAGACACTGCTCAGAGGAACCAGATTAGGAGCTGAGACTGATAATCAAGAAGCAAGAATCTTGAATTTGTATGTTTATTGAAATTTGGCAATTGAAACCTGGATTGAGAAGATAAAAGCCTGCTTACAAAACTATCAACAAGTTTGTTTGGCAGTTATTGAATCTACGTTTAGGGCATATTGCTCCTTTGAACTGAACATTCTAAAGAGGCTATCTCTAATGCAAGTATTGAACTGACCCCTCATCTGAATATGTGTTTGAAATGGAACCCCCCAAACTTAAATTTTTAGTACAAAGAGGCTATCTATATAGTTAAAGTAAGTGTTTTAACTGTGTGACAGATATTATTGAGAGAAATAGAAGTTTGTTTTAGAAGTTTGGCTTAATATTTCCCTGTCCTAAAAATGTCACTTATTTTTGAGGGTAAGAGTATGTGAAAAAAATAAAAATAAAAAAGAGAATGTGTGTTTTGCAGGCTTACTGACAGGAGGTTGGGAGCCAACATCCAAGAAGCTAAAGAAGCTGTTTTCTTTAGCGTCACAGCACATGGCAATGAGATCCATGAAATACTTGGCAGCTTCAAAGCATGGTTTCAATTTATATCAGTATGTGCAAAAAATTCTTTGGAAGGACAAACACTAAAACTTATATACAGGCTATCTCTAGGTAACAGAATTATGAGTGCTTATAATTTTTATTCTCAGGGCTGAGGATATAGCTCAGAGTTAGAATGATCCTGGGTCAATTCCCAGTACCCAACCCCCCCCCAAAAAAAAAAAACCAGTCTTATTCTTTTGCCATTGTGTCTTTTCTAATTTTTCTGAGGTATAAATATATTAGTTGCATTATTTTTTAAATAATTAAAAATTATCCCATGACTGGGGGTAGAGCTCAGTGGTAGAATATTGGCCTAGTAAGCACAAGGGCCTGGATTTGATCCCCAGCACCACAACCACCAACAAATTATTCCAAAAGAGAGTGATAAAAGAGTATATTCTGCATTTCCCTTAAGTTCAACATCTGCTTCCTTTCTTCTTATATGATTGTTTTATAAATATAAACATGTGTAAACCATGTGTGGTAGTGCACACCTATAATCTCAGCTACTTGAGAAGGTGAGGCAGAAAGATCACAACTATATGAGACTTCTCTCAAAGTAAAAGTTTAAAAAGGACTGGAAATGTAGCTTATTGGCAAAACACTTACCTAGCATGTACAAAGCCCTGGGTTCAATTTCTGGGAACACACACATACACAAACACACACACACACACACACACACACACAAAGTGTAAATGTCCCATATATTTTGAAATATCATGAGTTAAAATAAAAGCTCTACTCATTACCCAGAGCAGCAGCATTTGGTGTATATGAATAATTAGGTAAACATTCTTTGATAATTACTACTGGGTCTTGTTTAATCTTTGCTTGGGGATAAAAAGACACAGCTGTAACTTGAGAACTTAATTCTGGGTAAATTGGTCTGCAGACCACCAAATTTGTTTGTTTGATTCTGTTTGCTACACAGATACCAACCTTTTGGGTTTTTGAAGTTCTGCAGAACAGACACAGAAAGAAAAAAGAAGCACCTGTATCTACTTTTTGCTCTGGAAAAAGAACACATACCCATAGATATTTAGCATTGAATCTTCTTATTAAAGTACATAAAGGGTGGTCAGAAATCTAGATTCATATGGACAATTCCCAGATTTAGATACTGTGAGGACATTTTTCTTAAAAAATAGTTTACACTATAAATGAGTGAATTTATAAAATTTATTTCAATAAAGCTTTTTTTAAAAAAAATTTTAAGAGGGAGATAGGGATAGGGATATAGCTCAGTCATAGAGCACTTGCCTAGCATGTACAAGGCCCTCAGCTCCATTCCCAGCACTGCAAAAAAAAAAAAAAAAAAAGATAAAATAAAGGTAAGAGGATAGAACACAAGGATTACATGGTAGAATAAAGAAAGCATACTGGGCACAGTGGCACACATTTGTAATCCCAGCTACTTGAGAGGCTGAGGCAGGAAGATCACAAGTTCAAGGCCAGCCTGGACAACTTAATGAGACCTTATCTCAAAATAAAATTTTAAAAAGCACTGGTGGTAAAGCATGTAGAGGCCATGGGTTCAACCCCAATATCCCCCCCAACACACACACACAAACAAAAGAAGATGGGGAGGAGGACATGAAGAAAGGAAACACACTTCTAGATATGTAAATACAGATTAAATTATAAGGGCAAGTTTTAAGATCTGTGAATGGTATATGGGGTAGCCAGCTTCCAAGATGACCCCAATGACTACTGCCTTCTGGAAGTCACACAGAATTCCCTCCAACATTATAGAATTATTTTCCGTGACCAGTAGAATGGAACAGAAGTAATAGTTTATCACTTCTAAGACTAAGTCATTAAAAATAATATAGCTTCTGTTCCATTCCCTCTTCCCCCTTCTTTCTCAGGTAATTCTCTCTGGGAAAAGCCAGCATCCCTCTGGAGAGCTCGTATAGTGAGGAAATAAAGCCTCCTGTCATGAGATAATCCCATGAGTGAAAATGGAAGAATGTTCAATTCAGTCTCAAGTCTTCAGATGACAGTAGCCCCATGTGATAGCTTAAATGCAAGTTCATGAGAGAATTTGCCAGAATCATCCAACCAAGCTCCTCCTAGGTTCCTGGCCATCAGAAGCTATGTGCAATAGTAAATATTTGTAGTTTTAACTCTAAAGATGGGTAATTTGTTACACAATTATAATTAAGTAGTATGATAGATCCCAGACTTGAATAATATTACAGGTATTTTGAGAAAACAAAATTTATGAAATTCTATAAGACCTAATTTGCCTTGGACCCTCCCATTTATTAATCCCCTCCTTTCCAAAAGTTTTCAATATGTCTGACTGAAAGATTTTACTCTCCTGTGGAAACATGTTTCTAATTCGATAATGAAAGTTCGTGGAAAAGTTATATTTAAGCTGATTATGATTTTTCTCTACAAATATTAAAGTCTTATTCTTAAACACTAGAAATACTTTTCTTATAAAGGCCTGGCACGGTGGTGTATGCCTGTAATCCAGCGGCTCAGTAGGCTGAGGCAAAAGGATTACGAGTTCAAAGCCAGCCTCACCACCAGCGAGGCACCAAGCAACTCAGTGAGACTCTGTCTCTGAATAAAATACAAAATAGGGCTGGGGATGTGGCTCAGTGGTGAGTGCCCCAGAGTTCAATCCCTGGTACCCACCCCAAAAAAGAAATACTTTTTTTATAAGAAATTCATTGTATGAAAAACATAATTTTACATCTAAGAAAGTCCAGATGAGAGCAGTTGACACATTTTAAGACCTCTTTCCTTCACAGTATTTTCCTTTTTTATTTTTTTCCATGATTTTTATTATGATTTGATAACAGATAATTTTCCTTCTGAACAGCTTCTTCCTATGATTAAATGGCTTATGGAGTCAAGGAACATCAGCTTTTACCCCCAGTTGATTGTATCAAGAGGTGAACATCTACTAATCCTAAATAGCTGGAATAATGAGTGGGTGGAGTGGGATTAATTTCATTTTGCTATGAATGGCTGCATCTGTGACATGTACATTTGGATGATGTATGTAACTGTTTTCATTCATTTAGTAAGAATCAGAGAAAGACTGTGGGAGAGAGGGAGAAAATGAGTCAGGAGTGCAGAGAAGTCTCTTGACTTCTTCTTGACTCTTATGTACAAGAAGTCAAGAGAGTGTTTCCAGCTCTGTCCTTGTTTATAGGTTCCTGAAGGTACTCCTGTGCTCCAACATAGTCTTCTTGTTTTGTTAAGCTAAAGGGGTGCCTTGGTGCACACTTGGAATCTCAGCTTTAAAATGAGTTACGCTAAATACAAAAATAATGTAGTAATACATTCTAAAAGGTTAATTAAGAAAATTGAGAAAGATTTAAGTATACAACTCTTTTTCGCAGCACTGGATACACTAAACATTCAACCACAAAATACTAATATATTCATTATAAAGCCAATACAAATCATGTTGTAGAGGAATGTTAGGGAAGAATTCCATGTTTGTGAGATCCTCTGCAATTTAATGAGATGCTATCTCAAAATAAAAAGGAATGGAGATGTAGCTCAATAGTAAATCCATAAATCCCAGGAAAGAAAGAGACAGAGAAAGAGAGAGGGAGGGAGAGGGAGGGAAGGAAGGAGAGAAGAAAGGAAGAGAGATATGTATATAATACATGTGAATGAAAAAGCAAGTTTGGGATGGTTCTGTGCTGTTGGAGATGTAGCTTAGTGGTAGAGCACTTACCTAGCATATGCAAGATCCTAGGTTCATGCCCAGCCCAGAAAAAAACAAAAACAAAACTCCCCAAGGAAGGTTCTATTCGTTTGTATTTAAATTATATATATATAGGCATAACAATGATGACATCCTATAAACAAAAATGTCAACAGTGGTTCTTTCTGGATGATGGAATTGTAAAAATTTTTATTTCCTCCTTAAAAACAAAAAAGTCTCACCAGGCATGGTGGTACATTCATACTAAGAAAAAAGATAGACCTCCCATAGGCAGCTAAGGAAAGGGTCTTGAAGAAAAAAATTAGGAAAAGTGGATTAGGAAATCAAACTTATGACCCCAGCTATTCCTAGCCACAAGGTCAATTCCTTAACAGCCCCTGACATAACTATCCCCAAAAGGTACTTCTCTTGCACCAAAAGAACTTCACCCCCGACTCTTACGCTGATTAAGGCTTAAAAATCATTTTTCTCCGAGTTTGTTGAAAAAAGCAAAATAGAGAGTTGGTTGGCCCCCTTTCTAAATCCTATACCCACAATCATCTATAGGGACAGAGCAAGCCCATAAAAACCTAGACAACAGGCAGCTGTTGGCATCCTACTCTTGGGAACCCTCCTCCTTCTTCAGGAGCTCTGCTTCTGTCACTCTAATAAATTCCGTTACTTTGACCTCAAAATTTTGTGTGCATGGATTTCATTCTTTGAATTTGTGAAACAAAGTACTCCCTTTCACCCTCCATGTTACACTATGATCATAGATACTCCAGGGGCTGAGGCAGGAAGTTTGCAAGTTCCAGGTTGACTTGGGAGTCCCTGTCTCAAATGAAATAATAGGGATTGACTGGGGATGCAGCTTAGTGCCAAAGCGCTAGCCAGGCATGTGTGAAGTTCTGCTATTGCCCTTCTCAGACTATTCCCTGAAGACCTTAAAAGAGCATACTACAGGGATACTGCCACATCGATGTTCATAGCAGCACAATTCACAGTAGCTAGACTGTGGAACCAACCCAGATGCCCTTCAATAGATGAATGGATAAAAAAAAAAATGTGGCATTTATACACCATGGAGTATTACGCAGCACTAAAAAATGACAAAATCATGGAATTTGCAGGGAAATGGATGGCACTAGAGCAGATTATGCTAAGTGAAGCTAGCCAATCCCTAAAAAACAAATGCCAAATGTCTTCTTTGATATAATGAGAGCAACTAAGAACAGAGCAGGGAGGAAGAGCAGGAGGAAAAGATTAACATTAAACAGACACATGAGGTGGGAGGGAAAGGGAGAGAAAAGGGAAATTGCATGGAAATGGAAGGAGACCCTCATTGCTATACAAAATTACATATAAGAGGTTGTGAGGTGAATGGGAAAATAAACAAGGAGAGAAATGAATTTCAGTAGATGGGGTAGAGAGAGAAGATGGGAGGGGAGGGGAGGGGGGATAGTTGAGGATAGGAAAGGCTGCAGAATACAACAGTTACTAATAGGGCATTATGTAAAAATGTGGATGTGTAACCGATGTGATTCTGCAATCTGTATTTGGGGTAAAAATGGGAGTTCATAACCCACTTGAATCTAATGTATGAAATATGATATGTCAAGAGCTTTGTAATGTTTTGAACAACCAATAAAAAAAGAAATAAATCTGTCCTCAATAAGGAATTTGCACTTTTTGTGCATTAAAAATAAATGAAGAATATCGTCAATATTTGGGAGTAAAGAGAAGGAAGATGGCCCAATAGAGGCTCTCAGCACTAATCTGAACCAACAACTGTGTAGCTGCATGTTGAGGTGGGTGGAGTTGGAGTCATAGGAAAGTGCTGGAATGCCACCATAGAGAGTTAATGACCCAAAGAAACCCAGACATATTGGGTTTTAGAGTGAATGGAGAAATAGAACACCAACACTAACTTGGCAGCTCTACAGGGGAGAGGAAGTTCCCCATCAGCTGGCTGAAAGTTCATTCCTATGATCTCCAGTAGTGCAGAGTCTGTCACCTGGCAAATGTACAGGCTGAACAGACAAGGAAATCTGGGTGCATAGCAAGCTTTGTGCAAGAGAAGAGTTCTCAGCACTTCCCACTATATCCATACATGCCCTGGTGGGAGCCATCTTAAGATGAGCTTACAGCTTGGGAGATACACACACACACACACACACACACACACACACACACACACACACACACATATATACACACACACATACATACATACATATATATGTATACACACACACACACACACTTCCAAGATTTAATGGCCTGTTCTCTTCACTGGCTTAGCAGAAACTCACCCCAACATGAGTTTGGTCCCAAGGAAGTGACTCTAACACAAATCCATTCAGTAGTCTAGGCAGTGAGAAGTTTGGTCCTGGAGAGAGAGGAAGTGGAAGGTGCTTCCATTTAAGATTAGTGGTTTGGCTTCGGTGATGAAGAGAGACCAGCTGTGTGTGAATTCTCATGGGGGCTGGGGCTGGGTGCACAGGGCTGGGACCAGCAGATCTCTTAGTTCCTACTCCCCATCCCAGCACAGATCCCATTGGCTCAGTTGCTCCCTCTTCATTCAGGATATGCTGCCCTGCCCTGTCATGGGTAGCTAGGACATTTGCCACACCTCCAAACACACTGACTGAGGGTCTCAGAACCATGGGAGCACAAACTGGATCAGTCTGCTGACTCTGTAGGAAACAGTGGCTGGCAGGCAGCTCCTACTCTTACTGTGCCCTGCCCCCATGTACAAGAATGGTTGCACCAGCTGTGGACATTTTTGCTTCAGCCCACATGGGTGGGCAAGAAGGGCAGAATTCAGCCTACAAACTACCCTGACTGGTCTACCTCGTTTGGCCTGGAGCTGAGAGTGAACACACCAACTGCAGCTATGGCTGACTAAACTGCCCCCTACTCCCAATACCTAATGAATTTCAAAAGTAAAATTGGAGGTCCTGGAAAGAAATGTTTCCATTTAAAAAATCTTAGCAAGACAGAATACTTTTGGGGTTTTGTTGGGGTTTTTGTTTTGTTTTGTTTTGTTGCATTTGTTTTTGTTTTTGTTCTATGTTGTTTTGTTTCCATTATTTTTTCCATAATTTTATCTATTTTTTTTTCAATTCTTTAATTGGGTTTTCTCTTTTCAACTATCTCATTCTTATTTCCTTTTATTTCTTTATCTCTTCATTTCTTCTTATGACTTTCTGCCCTTCTACCTTTTTCAATTTTACTGGAATTTTAATTTTAATTTTTAATGCAATATTTAACTTTTCAGTCTATTCTGTGTTACTATTGCTTCTCTCATCTCTATGGTCAATAATGTTGTGTACATTCTTAAGTAGGTTTTTATAATACATCAATATCTGGTTTGTTTAGAAGTTGTTACCATCACTGGTAGCCTATTGACTCCTTTCAAAGTGGTGCTAGAAATTGAACCCAGCACTTTGAATGTTTGATGTTGAGCTCCATCTCCAAACCACTTAAGAGAAACTGTACCTTACTCCATACATAAAACTTTGATGGATACCTTAGCTTAAAGAATAGGGAAGGAAATCCCAGCTGTTGGCTCAACCCAAGTAGGTACAAATGTGGTTCAAAGATCCACAACCAGATAATCACCCCTCTCAGCAACAACAGAGAAAAATACAAAACGGTTGTCCCCAAAGAGCCCTAGCATAGGTTGCTCCCAAGTTATCTGACAGCACAATGCTAACAAAACTAGACTGTGAGAATAAGCACAGAGAGTATACATAGTATACTCCACTGTCATGCCTACCTGAACAAGCAAAAAGACTCCACTTATGCAAGTCCTACAGAGGAAACAAGTCCCTCAGGTTCTGACACAGGTAACAGAGAGTCAAAATCCACTAAGCATAATTCAAGAAGCCACAGGAGAACTATAGTATATAGTCCACCTAGAATTAAACTCAACTCTACACAACAAACCAATATTCCAGGGAACATTAGCAAAAGAAGCGCACTCACTAAGAAGACCCTCACATAATAGCGGAAAAGACATCCATTGCTACAGATGCACAAATCCCAACATAGAAGCACAAGAAACATGAAAAAATAAGGCAGCATGTCTCCTTCAAAAGTTCATAACTCTCATGTAACTGAATCCATTGAATCATCAAAGGGATAAAATGCTGGAAAAGGAATTGAAAAATTTGATTGTCAAGGTGATCAATGAATTCAAAGAAGACACAAATAAACAGCTGAATAAGTTAAGGAAGAAAATGCAGAATATTAAAGAACAAGTCAATAAACTGAGCACAGTGATGAACACCTATAATCCCAGTGACTTGGGAGGCTGAGTCAGGAGGATGGCAAGTTTGAGGCCAGCCTCAACAATTTCACAAGACCTTGTCATAAGACAAAAAATTAAAAAGGGCTTGGAATATAGATCAGTGGTAAAAGCACCATTGGGTATGGTACTGCAGAAAGAAAAAAGAAAGGTCAATGAAAAGAGATTATGAAAAAACCAAACCTTATAAATAAAAAACTCAACAAATCAAGTAAAAA
The DNA here is from genome assembly GCF_052094955.1 of Ictidomys tridecemlineatus. Taxonomy (NCBI): domain Eukaryota; kingdom Metazoa; phylum Chordata; class Mammalia; order Rodentia; family Sciuridae; genus Ictidomys; species Ictidomys tridecemlineatus. Next base: position 133,117,343 of record NC_135477.1, on the reverse strand, counting down.
AACTCATTTGAATGCCTCACCAATATACTATCCATGAAGAAGAAAAATTACCAGTGCTTGAAGACAAGATGTATGAAGTAGCACATTCTGACAGTAATTAAAAAAAGAAAGAATGAAAAACACAAACAAGAACAAAGGGAGTTATTAAGAAGAGAACAATCATGTTAATCATAGGTGTAGAAGAAGGAGCAGAGGAAAAGGCTAAAGCATAGAAAATCTATTCAGTGAATAATAGTAGAAAATTTCCCAAATCTTTGGAATGATGTGGACATCTAAGTACTAAAAGTATTTAGAACCCCAAATAGACATGACTAGTAAAGAGACTTTCTGTAACACACTAAACTGCCACTAGTACAGAACAAAGAAAGAATATTAAATTATTCTTAATTATTATATTATAATTTTATTATTCAAATAAAGTGCTGAGGGCCACTACCAAGTAGGAATGACGCATCGAAATTTCCTTGCCAAGCGTACCCCATGCTGCTTAGAGGACATTTGATGGGACATTGCATGCATGCTTTAATGAGGTGACCTTGCTCAAGGACCAAGGCAGATCCGGGTTTAGAGCTGATCAGGTTTGAGGAAGTAACCGGCTCCTTGAGTTTAAGGCGTTGCCAGTTTAAGATAATGGGTTTTAAGGAAGTTGGAAGTTGAAGATTATTGCTGGGATTAGGGTGTTCCTGCTGCTTGTTCCCATTGAGTTCTCGTGAGATAAAAATGGGATTTGGAGGGAGCCTCGTGGAGTAGGTTGTTGGTGCGGGAGACGGCAGAACGCGTTTGCCCCTGGACCTGTGTGGAGGTGGTGTGAGAGCTGGAATAAAGAATTGCTGTTTGAACCTACAAAGCTGTGAGTGCCTCGTGATTCTGGTGCCAAGCCGAGACATTGGCCTTTGGCATTTTGGTGGCCTGTACGTGGGATGTCTGAAGCTTGGGGGTAAGTGAATTTGCTCGCTCCTGAAGGAGAGCAAAAAAAAGAAAAAAAAATGGGTGACCATTTCAAAAAACAATGTGTTCTGGTTTTGATTTATTTTGTTTTTATTTCAAGTTGCCTGTTCCTAGAACTTTCTCAGGCAAACTGGGGAAAATGGTTGACTCAAGGTTTGAATTTGTTCGCCTCTGAGGAAGAGAAATTGTTAGAGGAAGGAGGCACCCCAGTAAGACCAAGAACAGCTAGGGCATATGTTGATACTATACAAATATGTAGCCCATGGCTTTTTAAAGATGGGTTATTAAGTATATCAATGGGACCATCATGGTATCCTGTAGAAGGATTTTTCTTCAACAAGAAAGAGATGGCTAGTTCTGTTTACTATACTTGTCTAAGATCTTGGTTTTTACAGACATCTGATTAATTTACAAAGCTAAAGTGTTAAAATATCAACCACTAGATATGAAATCAAGTACTCTTTACTTATTAAGTTCCATAAGGTAATATATTTAAACATTATGTGTGTTTTCATAAATTGATGAATGGAAAAAAAGTTTAATATTGCTTTGGTCTGTGTCTTTGCTAAACAAGGTTACTAAGTGTTAAGATTCTATCATGTGTAATTTATATACAAAGAGTATAAGAAGTTTCAGTTGGGTTTCAATTACAGTATAATAGTACCTTAGAAAACATAAAAATATTTCATCTTATTAAAGTGGAGTAATTTGTCTAAATTCAAAAATTGTATAAGGGTTGTTTCAGAATGTGAATTTATAATAGGGTTAACGGTTAAAAAAGGGATATAAAAAGGTTCAAGATGTGGAAATATATTTTAATATAAAAGGTTAAAGGTTAAATAAATGTTTCTAGATGAGATAATCTCTGTGTGGTAAATTAAAAATTTGTAAATGCCATTTAAAAAGATTTTGAGGAAACTAAACTTACTTTAAAAGCTTGAGAAAGGAAGAAAGAAGAAAAAAGATATTTGTACATGGCAGATTGAGACAAAGCTTCTTAATGGAGTAAAAAAAAGAGCCTTTGGTTGAAGGGCAGCCATGTAAACTAATATTAAGCGATTTAAACAAAATCTAAGCCTCGTTTAAAAGAGTGAAGCTGTAGGTGGTGAAAAAGTACATTTAAAAGTACAGTATAGATGATATATGAAATGCTTTAAAAAGTTAAATTGAAGGTTGTTGAGATACCTTCATGGCGGGAAAGATTGCTTTACTCATCAAACTATTAACTATTAAAATATACTTATTAAACTAAAAAGAGGGAGATGAGATAATCTTTGTGTGGTAAAGTAAAAAGTTGTAAAATGTCTAAATAAGTTGCAAAAGGGTTTAAAAGGTCAAATTGAAGGTGGTTAAGATGCCTTCATGACGGAGAAAAAAAATATATAACCCATGAAAATGGGAAGATAATAAAAGATTTAGATAAAGAAGATTAAAAATTTGAAGTGGAAAACTTCAAAAACAGAAGTACAGGAAGGTAAAAAAAGAGAGAGAGAGAAGATGTAGAAAGATAAAAAAGATATAGGAAGATAAAAAAGATGTAGAAAAACAAGAATTTTTAGCCCACAAAATAGGAAACAAAAGAAAACTAGGAGAGAATAAGGCAACTAAGGGTAAATATAAAAACCTTAGAAGAAAAGTAGAAGATAGAAATAAGATAAAAAAATGGTTGAAAATGTCAAGTAAAGGTATTTCAGATAGAAAATGCAAAAGGCTAAGACAACTATGGTTTAAAACCACATCTAAAAATTATAAGGACTAAAATAATTCTAAAAAGTAAGGCAGAATGCTTTTGAAAGACTTAAATTTAAAAGGATCTTAAAGGGGTATTTATCCCCCAAAGATAAACTTAAAATAACCCTTTTTACTCTAAACTTTCTAAATTTGGATTCATCAGGACTTAGTGCTGCGGAAAGACGTATGTATCCGAAAAATGTACATAAGCCTAAGGTACTTTGGAAAGATATTCTAACAGGACAATGGAAAGCTTCTGACCCAGTGTTTGTCTGGAGTCGGGGTTCTGTTTTTGCGTTTCTACAGGGAGAACAGCAGCCGATTTGGATTCCAGAGAGGTTAACCAAAACAATTTCTACAGAAAAAGAAGATGATTTGACTGAAATCCATAACAGCTGAAATCCAGAGCTCCAGCTTGGCTATTCTTACATCTGCGACAGTGATTAACCACGGTACCTTTTTTTCAATATCTATTTTATTATTGCTTTTTCCCACATCATAAAGTTCTATTTTATTTTTTGAGCTCATACAAACCTAGGTTAATGTTTTTCTGATCAGTTTTGTTTTTTGACTGTTTTTTATTTTTTGACTGTGGAGTTTTTAAACATTGCAATGGAGATTTTACCTAGGTAAAGCTACAAGGCCGTTATTATTGTCTTATGTGTTGTATGTTATGTCTGCACTGTTTTGTGTTGCATGTCAGTATGTGTGTATGTCCATATGAGGAGCGCTCATGAAAAAATGGATCCGAATTTTTTTTTTTATTCACGTGATTTAAGTGGTCTAATCTAAATTAGGTAAACAGCTGTTAATGATTGTTTTCAAAGGTGGTTAACAGATCTGTTTGCTTATTAATTTAAATTAGGTAAACAGCTGTTAAGGATTGTTTTTAAAGGTGGTTAACAGATCTGTTTGTTTACTTTCACTTTTCCTTTTCATCATATTTAATAATTCTGTTCAGGATAATGTCTCTTTAACATCATTGCCAGAATTCCCATCTCCATCCCAGTGCCGGTGAAGACTAAGAAAACCAAACTACAGCTTCTATGATAGCTACCACAGGAAACTGTATAAACTGATGCATCAATGAATATAACTCAACAAGTAATGCTCAATCAAGGACTTGATTTACTTTGGGAGGAAATGGACATATTGATAGACTCCTCCGATTTGAACTGCCTGCAGAACTTGCCTGGACTATATATCAGTTGCATGCATTGTGAACTATCGTCTGGTGCAGCGAATTGTGGTACTGCTGGCATATTTTTGCTGATGGTGTCACCAGTGATGCAATTTCCTTGCCAGCGCACCCCATGTTAATTGTGGTAATGCTGACATCTTTGCTGATGGTGTCACCAGTGATGCAATTTTTCCAAAGGAGCCGTCAATTGGCTTGGTGTCGCGGCATTTCTGTATCTTCCTCCCTTCTACTAGTGATGGTCTAAAATTTGGGGGCCAACAGAGGTGAGGCAAGAACCTCACCCCCCCACTGGCACCAAGGTTAAATTTGGGGGCCAACAGAGGTGAGGCAAGAACCTCACCCCCCCACTGGTGCTTAGGCCTATCCACAAGCATGGCTGAATGCTGGACCGGTAGTCAGCGACGGGTTGATCTGATTGCAGTGGATTCAACCTAAGACAGGGGACTGACGCCTAGAGGTCAGTTCATCCGATGACGGGTAAGAACCATATGTTGAATTGGACAACCTACCAGGCACGGTCCTAAGCCACATTGCTTGTTGTTTAATTAATCAGAAGGGGGGAGATGCTGAGGGCCACTACCAAGTAGGAATGACGCATCGAAATTTCCTTGCCAAGCGTACCCCATGCTGCTTAGAGGACATTTGATGGGACATTGCATGCATGCTTTAATGAGGTGACCTTGCTCAAGGACCAAGGCAGATCCGGGTTTAGAGCTGATCAGGTTTGAGGAAGTAACCGGCTCCTTGAGTTTAAGGCGTTGCCAGTTTAAGATAATGGGTTTTAAGGAAGTTGGAAGTTGAAGATTATTGCTGGGATTAGGGTGTTCCTGCTGCTTGTTCCCATTGAGTTCTCGTGAGATAAAAATGGGATTTGGAGGGAGCCTCGTGGAGTAGGTTGTTGGTGCGGGAGACGGCAGAACGCGTTTGCCCCTGGACCTGTGTGGAGGTGGTGTGAGAGCTGGAATAAAGAATTGCTGTTTGAACCTACAAAGCTGTGAGTGCCTCGTGATTCTGGTGCCAAGCCGAGACATTGGCCTTTGGCAATAAAGAATAATAAAAATATTAAAAACTGGGCAAATGGTGTATTCCTGTAATACCAGTAACTCCAGAGACTGAGAAAGGAGGATCACAAATTCTAGGCCAGCTTGAGCAACTCAGCAAGATCCTCAGCAGCTTAGCAGGATCCTATCTCATTAAAATTTTTTAAATTTAAAAAATAAAAAATGGTGGGAGATTTAGTTCAGTGACAAAGTGCCCCTGGATTCAATCCCCAATATGGAGGATGGGGAGCTGCAGGAGTACTAAGTCACTTTTAAATGCAAACCCACCAGAGTCACAGCAGCTTTCTTAGAAGAAACTCTGAACATGAAAAAATAAGGCAGCATGACTCCTCCAACAGTTCATAACCGTAGATAACTAAATCCATAGAACTCATCAAAAGGATAAAATGGAGAATATGGATTGATGTATTTCAAGTCGTAAAAGAAAATAATTGCCAACCTAGATTACTATACCCAACAAAATACTCTTCAGAATTGAAGAAGAAATAAAGACCTTCTATGATAAGTTTAAACAAGTAGAATTCATGACACTTAAACTGGCCTTATAGAAGATACTTGAAGAAATTCTACACCCAGAAAAGGAAGAAAGATAAACATGATGTCAAGAGCACAGAAAAGAATAAATCTAGAAGAATAGATAAGCAAATGCAAATTAGCAAAGAATCAAACATATTAATACAGAAAAATATCAAACCTCTAAGATGAATGAAAGGAAGCAACAGAATAATCAAAACAACCAAAAGAAAAACAACAAATGACAGGAGCAAATAAATACCTTTCAATAATAACCCCAAATGTAAATATTCTTAATTCTCCAGTTAAAATGCAGATAGCTGATTACATTTAAAAACAAGACCAGGCACATTGGCACCCAACTATAACCTTAGTGATTTGGGAGGCTGAGGAAGGAGTATCTCAAGTTCAAAGGCAGTCTAAGCAAATTAACAAGGCCTAAATGACTTAGTAAGACATTGTCTCAAAATTAAAAAGGCTGGGAATGTGACTCATCCCTGAATTAAATCCTTAGTAAATAATAATTATATAAAATTTTTAAAAAGACCCAGCTGTTTACTGATTGCAGGAAACTCACTTCACTTTCAAACACATACACAGACTAAAACTGAAAGGAGGGAGAATAATATTCTGATCAAATGGAATTTGAAAGCAAACAGGAGAAGCTATACTCATATTCAACAAAGTTGACTTCAAGTTAAAATTGGTCAGAAGAGACAAAGAAGGTCACTACATATGAATGAAGGGAATAATCAATCAAGAAGATAAAATGATATAAAATATATATATGCATTGAATGTCAAAGCACCTAATTTTATAAAACAAATACTACAGAACTTAAAGGGAGAGATAAGTCCCAATACAGTTCTAGTGGGTAACTTCAGTACCCCATTGTCACCAGTAGATAGATCTTCCAGACATTATAAAAGGGGAGTTTGTAGCTTTAAGTGCCTATATTTTAAAAAATAGAGAGATATAAGGAAAAAAAACCTAATGATATACCTCAAGGCCTTAGAAAAACAGGAACAAACCAGACCCCAAATCAATAGAAGGAAAGAAATAATAAAAATCAGAGCAGAAATACATGAAATAGATACTAAAAGGTCAATAGTTGATTCTTTGAGAACACTAATAAAATTGACAAACCCTTAGTAAAACTAATCAAAAGATAAAAAAGATCCAAATACATAAATTTAGAGACAAAAAAGGGGATATTACAACAGATACCACCGAAATCCAGAAGATAATTAGGGAATATTTTGAAAAACTATATGCTAATTAATTGAAAAATCTAGAAGAAATGTAAAATTTTCTGTGTACATATGACCTAACAAAAATTGGACCAAGAGTATATAGAATGCCTGAACATATTAATAACAAACAATGAGCAAAGCAGTAATAAAAGTCTCCCAACCAAGAAAAGCTCAGGACTGGATAGATTTACAGCTGATTTTTACCATACTGTTAAAGAACTTATACCAATACTCTTCAAACAATTCCATATAATACAGAGGGAATTAACCCTTCCAAACTCATATTAAAAAGCCAGTATTATCCTGCTACTGAAACCTAACAACACAATAAAAAGAAAAAAGATAGGAAGGAAGAACTGAAGGAAAGAGGAAGGAAAGAAAGGAGGAAAATTGTAGATCAATATCCTTGATGAAGATAGATGCAAAAAAATCCTCAATAAAGTTGGGAATGTAGCTCAGTGGTATAGTATAGCCCTTGTTTCAATTTTAAGCACTGCAAAAATTAAAAACAAATTAATAAATAAACCCTCAATAAAATGCCTGCAAATAAAATTACAGTAAAAAGAACATGCACCATGATCAAGTTGGCTTCATTTCAAGCATGCAAGTCTGGTTCAATATATGCAAATCAATAAATGTAATATAGCACATAAATAAATAAAGAATAAAAATCACAGGATCATTTCAAAAGATGCCGAAAAAGTCTTTGGTAAACTCCAATATCACTTCATGACAAAAACCCTAAATAAACTAGGTGTGGAAGGATCATACCTCAACATAGTAAACATTATATATTACAAACATACTGCCAACATACTGAATGAGAAAAAAATGAAAGCATTTTCTCTAAAATCTGGAGTGGGCCAAGGGTATCCATTCTCACCTCTCTTATTCAATATAGTACTTAAAGTTTTAGCTACAGCATTCAGGCAAGAGAAAAAAATAAAAGGGATACAAATAGGAAAGGAGGAAGTCAAATTATTTTTGTGTATAGATGATATGATTTTATACCTAGAAGAATCTCAAATTCACCAAAAATATTTTAGACTGATAAATAAATTCAGCACATAGCAGAATACAAAATCAGCATACAAAAATTTGTAGTTTCTAAACAACTTAATGAGACCTTGTTTCAAAAAAAAAACCCTAAAAAAACAAAACAAAAAAAAAGGGGGGGGGCTGAAGATGTGACTCAGTGGTTAAGCACCCTTGGGTTCAATTCCTGGTACAAAAAAAAAAAAAAAAATGGTGGCTTTCCTGTACACTAATAATGAGCTTGAACTTGTTGAAAAAGAAATTAGGAAAATCCCATTCACAATAGCCTCAAACAAAACAAAGTAAACTAACAAATGAAACCTAGAAATAAACCTAACTATAGAAGTAAAAGAACTATACAATAAAAATTATACAATACTAGAGAAAGAAATTGAAGAAGACACCAGAATATGGAAAGACATTCTATATTCATGGATTAGGAATTAATATTAAATAAAATGACCATACTACTGAAAGCAATCTATAGATTCAATGAAACCCCCAACGAATGTCAATGACATTCTTTACAAAACTTAAAAAAACAATTTCAAAATTCCTATGGAAGCATAAAAGCCAAAGCAATTCTGAGCAAAAACAACAGGGCCAGAAGCATCACAATATGTGACTTTATAATATACTACAGAACCAGAGTAACAAAAACAGCATGGTATTGGCATAAAAATAAATACATAGACTAATAGAGTATAATAGATGACCCAGGAATAAACCCATACATCTATAGCCATCTGATTCTCAACAAAGGAGCCAGAAACATATTGAAGGAAAGAGAGCCTCTTCAGCAAATAATGCTGGAAAAGTTGAACTTCCACATGTAGAAGATTGAAAATAGATCCCTATCTCTCATCTTGCCAAAAATCAACTTAAACTAGGCCTGATGGTACATACAAAAAATCCCAGCAACTTGGCAGGCTGAGGCAGGAGGATCACAAATTTGAGGCCAGCCTCAGCAAATTAGTAAGACCCTGTCTCAAATTAAAAATAAAAAGGGCTGAGGATGTAGCTCAGTGGCAAAGTGCCCCTTGTTTTCAATTCCAGGTGCCACCCCCCAAAAATATCAACTTAAAAAAGGATCAAGGAGAGTGGTATTATGATGCACGCCTTTTTAAGTTGATCATACAGCAACTCAGGAGGCTCAGGCAGGAGAATCACAAGTTCAAAGCCAGCCTCAGAAATTTAGCAAGGCCCTGAACAACTATTCAAGACCCTGTCTCAAAAAATATAAAAAATAAAATAAAAATTTTAAAAAGCCAACCAATTAATTAATGTTTAAAAGAGTGTAAACCAATACTTCTCAAAAGAAACATGAATGGCTAATAAAAATGTGAAAAAATGATCAACATCTTAGCCATCAGGAAAATGAAAATCAAATTATACTGAGAGGGGTGGGAATATAATTCAGTTGGTAGAGTGCTTGCCTAGCATACACAAAACCCTGAGTTCAATCCCCAGGACCACCACCGGGGGAAAAAAAAAAAAAAACTATATTCAGATTCCATCTCACCCAAGTCAGAATGGCTATTATCAGACAACCAGACAACAACAACAACAAAAATACCCAAAGATTAAAGGGCAAAAGGAAACCTTACATATTACTAGTAGTATTATAAATTAGGACAGACACTATGAAAAACAGTATGGAAGTTTCTTTAAAAAATAAAAACAGGGGCTGGGGATGTGGCTCAAGCAGTAGCGCACTCGCCCTGGATGCCTGTCAATCAATGAATGTGTAATAAAAATGTGACACATATATATACATAACAGAGTATTCTTTAGCTATAAAGAAGAATGAAATTTTGTTTGCTTCAGCAGCACATATGCAAAATTGGACTCACACACACACACAAAAAAAATGAACAGGTTCCTGTGTAAGAATAACATGCAAATTTGTAAAGCATTCCATATTTAAATTTTAAAAGAATGAAATCAAGACATTTGCAGGAAAATAGAAGGAATTAGATATCATCAAGCAAAATAAAACTCAAAAAAGACAGATATTACATGTTTACTCTCAGATGTAGAATCTAGAAAGAAAGAAAAAATGGAAGCTACATGAAAGTAAAAGGGGGAATATTAGGGAAGGGGAAGGTACTCAGGGGACAGAGGGCATGAGGGAGGATGGTTATGATCAAAGTATATTATATGCATATATAAAATTATCACTATGAAACCCATTATTTTGTACAATTAACATGCATTGTTAATTATTAAAAAACAAATTTTCACACCAAAATGAACATTAAAATAATAGTTGGAATATTGATTGGTCCATAGTTGAGTAAGAAAATTGAAAGAGCTCAACAATAACTTCACATCAAGTGAAACCAGATAGTATGATGGTCATGAGAATGTGAAACAAGAAAAAAACCTCCTGCAATGAATTATAATTTGATTGTCACAGTTATATTAAGTAGATAAACAGGCTTATAACAAGTAATTAGATAAACAAGATGTGGTTTGTAAGGGTTCACTCATTCTCTGTCAGCAACTAGTCACTGTCTCAAATATCACTCATATAGTAATGGTTTAATCCAAAGTGCAAATCAAACAGATAACAAACATACCCTGAAGGGATGATGTTTGCTAAAATCTAAGCACACTATGAGACTGTGATTTATATTTAAATCAAATGGTTAAAAAGTACCAAAAAGAAAATATTCAATGGAAAAGCAGAAAATGATCAGATTGGGTTTTGAAAATATTTTTGCAAAAACAGATTATCTAAACAATGACTTATTCAATACAAAAATTCAAAATTAAACTCTTTCTCTAAATACCTGTTTGGCATCTCACCCCTTCTAACAACCTATTTTATACCACACAACTTCAATCACAAGATGGAGTTGGCAGTATTTCAGAAATGCTTTTCAACAGTACAAAAACCTTTTTTTGGAAACTAGGATTAGCTTACCACAAATATGGGTATGTAAAAGTAGGCACTGAGTTATGCAATATTTATTCAAGTAAAATTCTTCCAATATTTTCTGGAAGAGAGGTACTTTTCAATAATGCCATTCTGTGGACCAACATCTTAGAGAAGAAAGTACTAATATGTGTTCCTTTTTTTTTTTTTAAGAATGGTCTCAAGTATTTAAAATGAATAAAACTGTAAGATATTATCAGATTTCTATGTAGTCAGTGATTAATTTCAATAAATTTTATTTAAAAATAGGACAAACTTAAAATTTTTTAAATGAATCTTCTTTCCACTAGGTTTCTCCCAGTTTTTAGATCTGGAAAAAAATTTACATACTTGGAATCTACAAGTTTCAAAATTTTCTCCTTCTGTTTGCTCATAGCATGTGTATTGCTTGTTAGTAATTAATGCTCCTCTACATTAATTTGTATAGTGACCCATCTATACACTGTTTCTGTCTCTATTATATCTAATATCTATTTCTGTCTTGAGCCTCTTTAGTCTAGTCTTGACTTGATGGTGGAATTGAATTACATATTCTTCCCACTCACCTGCCCTTATTCATGCCCTAGACTCATTCACTGTCATATTTCAACTCTCACTTGATTCCTGTATTTTTTTCCTAAATGCCAAACTTACCATGAAATTATGGCCTTATCTAGAACAGAACTTCTCATCTGGCTCTCCAATATTACTATTGTATTTCTGCATTGTTTAATTATTAAATTTTATAAGTTTAGTTTTAGAGTATCTCTCACATTCATCTCTTAATTTCTCTTTGCAATTTGGTTCTTTGACTATGGCTTTGTTATCACATTGATCTTTCCCTGCCTTTCTCTAACATCATGTCTCTTAAAAGAAAAGCTAAGACATAGGATTGTATATTGGTAGTTTATTTGAGCAGTGATTCTCAAGAAGTATGATGGAGAGCCCAAGGGACTGGGAAAGAAAGGGCAAGAGAATGAGTTTAAAGATGGCTTATGGCTACCACTATAAGTAACTGATGCCTACCAAGATCTTAAAATGAGCCTTATGAAAGAAAATATATCTGGGAGATAAAAGGAGAAAATATTTATTTATGAGCTCCTGTCCCCCATTGATTATAGATGATCTACTGAAAAGAACTCCCTGTGCTTCCTGATTGAACATGCATGAGTTTGTGCAGTTCTGCTAGCTTCCACCATGACATTAGAAAAGGTCTGCAGAAAGTGACTGTACAAGGTGCTGGTCCCAACTTACTGTAGTTGTTATCAGAGCAAGATATAATACAAAAAGGACTTGAAAGTCTTATAAAAGGCATATGCTATACCTTATTATTTAATTTGCAGTGTTTTGTCTCTTTGGTAGTCTCTAAATGTCTTAATTCAGTATAATTAAAATACTTGCTAAAAAACATTCATTTATTCACATTCAATTTTCTCATGATGCTAAAAGTTTAAATTCAGTTCTATTTTCCCAATAAATTGATTGATTTATGGAATTTGTGCCACATATTCACTTCTCTGCAATTCTACAAACAATTGCCACCCTCCTTCAACTCTGCTCCTAATACTAACATCAAAACATTTCCCTTTGGGACTGGGATTGTGGCTCAGCGGTAGAGCGCTAGCCTAGCACAGTCAGGGCCCAGGTTCTATCCTCAGCACCACATAAAAATAAAGGCATTGTGTTGTGTCCATCTACACCTAAAAAAATTAAATACTTAAAAAGAAAAAACATTCCCCTTAAACTCATATTAAATATAGTATCTTGAGTTGTTTTCTTCCGATGATGCTGAGTTCCTATTATCTGTTTTCCTTTTAAGAGCAAAAAACCTGACCAGTTCAGCAATAGGATCACTGGCTAAAGCAAGTTGGCTATGTAAGATTGGAACACCAACTTCATTATCCTTTCCAGTCCAGCCAACTAAGCTAAATTTACAGACATATTTTAAAATCTTCTATCCCTATATCAAGATTAAATTGTTCCAGGAACCTAAGGTTTATACTAATCACATTTATTTAGGTTTACATTCTATAGCTTAAATAAACATTTTTTGCATTTTCTTCTGTAATCTACTCCATTACCAGAGGTTGAAAGTCTTGAAATTGCTATTAAGTAGAAGTTAGATGATAACATTCAAATAATGCTTATTTGCTTACCACAAATATGATTTTTAGAATGTTCTAAAAATGAGAAGAAGGGGACAAATTAATTTTCTTTTTTTTCTTTTTTTTAATTTTTTTTTTAAAGAGAGAGTGAGAGAGGAGAGAGAGAGAGAATTTTTAATATTTATTTTTTAGTTCTCGGCGGACACAACATCTTTGTTTGTATGTGGTGCTGAGGATCGAACTCGGGCCACACTCATGCCAGACGAGCGCGTTACCGCCTGAGCCACATTCCCAGCCCAAAATTAATTTCTTTATCCTTTGTGTACAATATAACATTCATAGAAAATAAAGTTCTTTCCTTTCTCATCAGGAATTTTCAAATGTTGAAAATAAAGTTAACAGAATATCTCCCCTAAAGGAAAAGTTGGAAAGTTATTTTGATCTGAAACAAATGTCCTTAATATTTTTAAAGATACTAGAAAAAAGGAAGAATATACTCATTCATTTAACAAATATTCATTAAGCACTCTATGTGAAAAGGCACTATAAGAAATTGTTTACTATTTTTTAAAAATAGCTTTTTTCCCTCTTCAACAAATTAAAAATATTCTCTGCAAAACAAATAGAAAATTTGTAAAACCAAAAAGCCCCTGTTATCACATCATTTGAAGAAACACTGTTAACCTTTAGTGGATGTCTCCATTGCTTCTTTTTTTTTTTTTTTTTAAGCTTTGTTTTGTTTTTTTGTTTTGTTTTGTTTTGTTTTTTTGGTACTGGGGAGAACTCCAAGGGGCACTTAATCACTGAGCCACACCCCCAGCCCTTTTTTATATTTTATTTAGAGACAAGGTCTCACTGAGTTGCTTAGGGCCTCGCTAAATTGCTGAGGCTGTCTTTGAACTCAAGATCCTCCTGCCTCAGCCTCCCAAGATGCTGGGATTACAGGCATTTGCCACCGTGTCTGGCTCCATTGTTTCTTTGTAGAATTCCCTCAAAAAAATGTTTCATGGAGGGCTGAGGTTATATAGCTCAGTGGTAGAGCGGTTGCCTAACATGTGTGGGTTTGATTCTAGCATTGCCTATAAATAAGCAAAATTAAAGGTCCATTGACAACCAAAGAGCAACAACAACAACAACAAAAAAAAACATACTTTCATGGGAACAAATTGGAGGTTAAAAAATAAATTAAAGAATCTTAATTCAGGTAGACTTTCCTCTTTTTTCACTCTTCATGGTATCTACTCTGAGAAATGACATATATTATGTGCTAATGTAACAGTGGTCCACTTTATTTTTTGAATATGGTCCTTGCTGCTTTGCCACTGCTGTTTATTTATTTATTTATACATACATACGTAAACTCAATGGCACTTAACCACTGAGCCACATCCCCAGCCCTTTTTATATTTTATTTAGAGACAGAGTCCTGCTAAATTGCGTAGGGCCTTGCTAAATTGCTAAGGCTGGCTTTGAATTTGCAATCTTCCTGCCTCAGCCTCCCAAGTTGCTGGGATTTCAGGAGTGTGCCACTACAATTTATTTTTCAAAGGACCATGTTTATTTCTCTTTCTCTTCTTCTTCCTCCCCTTTATACTCTTTCCCCCTCTTGGGAATATAGTCATTTCTGAGATCTTTCAGTGCCATCCCCAAAGCCTGAATTACTTTATTCCTACAGTGAGTGTGTGTCCAAAGATGGATAACTGCCCAGTTTGGGGAAGAAAGCTAATCCTGTTTCACCTCTTTAAAAGCCCCCTCATCCTCCTGATGGATTGTGATAGGAATCTCCTGTGTTTTTCCTTTGCTAGCAAAGCAATAAAACTTCTTTTTACATTTTTCCAAATAGTGTCCACATTATTAGATTGGCATTGGGGAAAAGAACCAAGCTTTCAGCAACATTAATAAAAATAGTTAGGGGAGCAATCCACTAGGCCCTAAAAACTGAAAAACTAAACCAAGCCATGTGTGATGGCATAACCTGTAATCTCAGTGACTCAAGAGTCTTAGGGAGAAGAATTGCAAGTTTGAGGCCAGCTTCAGCAACAACAATTTAGCAAGACCCTCAGTAATTTAGTAAGATTCTGTCTCAAAATAAAAAGTAAAAAAGGGCTGGGATAAAAAAAAACAAATGCCGAATGCTTTCTCTGATATAAGGAGGCTGATTCATAGTGGAGTAGGGAAGGGGAGCATGTAAGGAAGAGCAACTCTAGATAGGGCTGAAGGGTGGGAGGGGAAGGGAGTGGGTATGGGGTTAGAAATGATGGTGGAATGTGATGGTCATTATTATCCAAAGTACATGTACGAAGACACGAATTGGTGTGAACATACTTTGTATACAACCAGAGATATAAAAAATTGTGCTCTATATGTGTAATAAGAATTGTAATGCATTCCACTGTCATATATAAATTTTAAAAATAAAAAAAAAAAAGGCTGGGATGGAGCTCAGTGGCAGAGTGCCCCTGGATTCAATCTCTAGTAACAAAAATCAACAACAAAAACTTATAAAAACTGACCAAACCAGGCAAAGTGGTACCCACCTATAATCCCAGCTAATACAAATGTTGAGACAGAAATATTGTTAAGTTTCAGGACAGCATGGACAGTTTACAGACCTTGTCTCAAAATAAAAAAATAAAAAGTGCTCAATCGTAAAATGCCCCTGAATTTGTTGCTGAAAGTTTCGTCCTTGTTCCTGATACC
Source organism: Ictidomys tridecemlineatus (assembly GCF_052094955.1). NCBI lineage: Eukaryota > Metazoa > Chordata > Mammalia > Rodentia > Sciuridae > Ictidomys > Ictidomys tridecemlineatus. Next base: position 133,101,876 of record NC_135477.1, on the reverse strand, counting down.
AATTCAATAACAAAGACACGGTTTTGAGAAAAAGGAAAAAGATGGTTTATTACTTTGCTAGCAAAGGAGAAACACAGGGGACTCCAGTCCCAAAGGCTGTGATTCTGCCCATCAGCAGGAACAAGGGATTTTTAAAAAGGTTGATTCAGAGAAAATGAGATTAGGGAGGAGTAGAGATCTGGAAGGGGAAGGTCAGGGAAATGAAGATCAGGGAGGAGAAGGTCAGGGAGAAGAAGGTTGGCCAAAAGAGAAAAAAACATGTAAGTTTCAAAGTGACAAGGGCTTATAGTCAAAGCATCAAGTGAACCCTTGTTAGAAAACTCAGTCAACAGTAACACATGTTTACACACGAATTTCTCTATATTCGCCACAAGAGGATAAACTTTGGTGTTTAATTAGAAATGGAATTTGGTGGTACAAGCAAAAAGTTCATACTTATCCTGGCTACCGAAAATTGCCAATGTGGTATCATTTGAAGCACGTGTGGTGGCAAGAGTTTTGAATTTCTATACTCCTTTGTTTCACTTTGTCAAAGGAAAAAAAATCCAAAACTTTGGTTTAATGATCTTAATTGGCTTGATCTTTTATTTTAGGATCTGATGACACTTCACTACATAAAACAGAATGACTACTCAAATGAACCAAGTAAAGGAGATTGATTTAAAAAGCTGGGTAAAGCAGAAGAAAGCAGAAACAAAAAACAAAAACTCATACTGATAATTTCAAAGTCACTTTTCTGGTAAGTTGAGGACTGGGAGACAGGAAAATAACTCAGTAGTTAATATCAGGGTTTAAGGGCTTTGTTTTTATTTTTTACCATCATTAAGAAAAAGGAAACTTCATTATCATACCAACTGACTTGTGGGTTCTCTCTCTCTAATCCTTAATTAAGGTCAGATAAACAACTTAGTTTTAGCTTGGTGGAACTTTGCTATGAATGACCTCCACTTTGATTTTTAGTCAGGTGTGTTGGGTCCTGGTGTAGGAGCTTAGTCTGAAGCAATGGGCTCCTATAATTTTTATTTAACAATGGCAATCAAAGAAGTGAGGCAAAGAAAAAAGTGATTTATCATGTCAATGACTCATTTTTCACATAAGGCAAAAGGTGACTATACTGATAAAATTTCATTTTAAAATTCCTGCCAAAAGGCCCAAGTAATTAGCAAAACTAACCAGTGAAAAAAAAAGAGTGAGAACAAAATCCATTATTTTTCTATTTGGGAATTTCACATTACTTTTCTTCAGAGAAATTTGTCTTTCCGTAGCTATGGATATGCCAAATATGAATAATTAAACTATTTTACATTGAATTTTGTTCTTCTTTTATTTGTAGTAATAAAGGGTGATTCTAATAAATCTATAGGAAAGAGCCCTCACCCCCTCCCCATCCTTGTACCCTTGGGTCATAAAACAATATTTTCACTTTCCTTCAATTTTCTTGAGTGGCTCAAATTATTTAGGACAACTGTAATGAAGTGTAAGTCAGGATGAAATTAATTTGTAAAAGTTAGGTTGTGTTTAATTGAATATGAGCAAAAAGTGATAAATCAACAATTGAATAGCTATGTAGGAAATGCTGATCCAGGAATTAAGGAGACTGGCTGACTATGTTTACTATATTTATAAAATTACCACACTGGGCACAGTGGTGCATTCCTGTGATCCCAGGGATTTGAGAGGCTGAGGCAGAAGTTTGAGGCCAGTCTCAGCAATTTAGGAAGATTCTGTCTCAAAATTTAAAAATAAATAAATAAATAAAGTTTTAAAGGACTGGGAATGTAGCTTACTAGTAGAACACCCCTGGGGTCAATCCCTAGTACAGTAAAAAAAAAAAAAAAAAGAGAGAGAGAGAGAGAGAGAGAGAAATAAAAATCACTTTAATTTTCCATTTGCTATTGGGCCAAGGTAGAAAGACTAATTTTCAAATCTCAATCATAAAAGTACTTATTTATGGAGTGCTGTGCTAAGAACTTTGCCAGATTACTTTAATTACTGTCACAGACACCTGTGTGGACCTGGACCCTCTTGGCCAATATTATTTTAAACCAAAGACACTTGAAGGCTGAAGCCAGGCGTAGTAGTGCTCGCCTGAAATCCCAGGGACCCAAGAGGCTGAGACAGGAGGATTTCAAGTGTTATTAAAAACTTGGTCTTTGTCTCCAATGCCAATTCAATAATAGAGACGTGTTTTTGAGAAAAAGGGAAAAAGAAATTTTATTGCTTTGCTAGCAAAGGAGAAATATAGGAACTCCTGTCCCAGAGCCTGTGGTTCACCTATCAAGGGGAACTGGGTGGGTTTTAAGAGGTTATTCAAAAGCTGCATTCTGTGTGTTCTCTATCTGGAGCTGTAATTCATTTGTTAATTTGGGAGACAGTCATTTCTGAGATCTTCTGGTTCCTTAGGTGATTGTGTGCTTAAGGACAAATAACTCTGCCTAGGGTGGGGAAGAAAAGTAATCTTGCAGAGCAGTAAAGTTCATCACTGTTAATTCAAGTTGTAGGCCAGCAACTTAGCCTTTAGTGAGACCCTGTCTCACTAAAAAGGACTGGGGATGTAACTCAATATAAAGTGTCCCTGGATTAAATTCCCAGTACCAAAAAATAAACTAAAGACACTTGAGAGTCAACAGATACAGAAAAAGCCTATTCAGAGCTTTCTTTCTGATCTGACTAACAGCAAAAACTACTGGGAATGAGATAGCTAAAAATATCCCTTCTGAGCTGGTCCTGGTGGCACAGCTTCCTAATCCCAGCAACTGGGGAGAGGCTGAGGCAGTAGCTTCATAAATTCAAAGCCAGCCTCAGCAATTTGTTAAGGCCCTAGGCAATTTAGCAAGACCCTAAGCAACTTACCAAGATCTTGTCTCAAAATAAAAAAATAAATTAATTAATTAAAAAGGGGCAGGAGAGTGGCTCAGTGGTTAAGCAAGCCTGGGATCAATCTCTGGTGTGTGTGTGTGTGTGTGTGTGTGTGTGTGTGTGTGTGTGTGTGTGTGTGTGTGTATTCCTTTCTAGGAATATTGCTGGCAAGAAAGTAGAGAAGACAACTTGTAGCTGAATAAAGGAACATTTCTCTTATTTGTTCGCCTAGGAACTAGAAAAGTTTCCTTCTACAGAAAATTTTCTCTCCTTCTTCCCTATTAAGTTAGGCATAGAAACTCCCAACTTCAGCTATTATGGAGAATCACATTTTTCTCTATGTTCCTGTGTGAATAAAGACTGCCTTTTCTCTTGCCAGCCTGTCTTTTGTCAGTTTCAATCATAGGCCCCCAAAAAATGAACCTAAGAAGGTAAAATATTTCCTTCTGAACAAACCCTATGAGTAATCTCATTTTCATCATAAAAGTTAGACTCATAGAAGTTAGAAATTTTGCCCAAATTTACCAAAGCAGAGGAGCTATGATTCAAACTCAGGGATCTATACTTCCCCCCAAAGTATGCTAGTATCACTTCATTAAATTGTTTTTATTAGGTATAGAGGCTCTAATAGCTCCTGCAAACTGTCACATCTTAAAGGTAAATCTTCTGAGGTTGGAGGTATATAGCTCAGTGGTAGAATGTGTGCTTAGCATGCATGAGGCCCTGGGTTCAATTCCCAGCACCACAAAAAGCAAACAAATGTACAAAAAAACCCTACTGTCAGGAGTCATAATTCTAGTTGTTTTGATATTTACTAGGAGGGACATTAAGTGAGTGACTGCAAGTTTCACCCAAATTATTTGGTAAAAGCAAAGATAAATGAAGCATTTGTCTTTATTGTATGGTCCTTCACAAACTGGTTTCTAAGATTGGCATGTTCAATTCATTGGAAAAAGAAATTCCTTACATACAATTGAAAAATTGAGTCAAGGTGAAAGAATCCAGCATGAGTAAGACTTGCACTTTGTTACACATTAGTAATGAGGAAGCTGAACAGACAATACACAGGACATAGATCAACAGGAGACTAAGCCTCTGAACTGTCTCAGGCATGCTCCACCTTTACAAGGCCCAAAAACAGCTCTAGCAGAGGCATTATCAGCAGCCCTGAAGGAAGGGAACTAGCCAGGGTCGTAAAGATTCAACTTCAGCTCAGAAAATGAGGGTTATAGGAGAAAAGTTCTGGGAATGGGAGTAAAAGGGAAGTAAGACTCAGTTACAAAGGAAGAGAGAAGAGCCCCATGGTAGACATAGGAAAGCAAGTATCTTGTAAAGCACTAGAATAGATAGTAGCATCACAGAGCTGACTGTGTCAAAGAAGCCAGGAAAAATATTACCACAATCCTCCAGTGGAAACAAATACAATAAACAAACAAGGATATATTTCCAGGACACTTTTAAGGGTAAAAAAGAAAACAACAAGATACAGAACAGTACATATACCTAGTTTTGTTTTTAAAAATCCACAAAACGGGACTGGCAGTATAGCTCATTGAGAGGTGCTTATCTAGCATTCAGAAGATCCTGAGTTCAATTTCCAGACGTTAAAAAAAAAAAAAAAAAAAGTGAAAAAGTCACCAAATGGTACATATTTCTCAAGGGTATATATGAATGTCTATCTGTCTATGTATAATCAAAATGCTGGAAGGAAATCATGGAAATAAACAAAGACCAGGGCTGGGGATGTGGCTCAAGCGGTAGCACACTTGCCTGGCATGCGTGCGGCCCGGGTTCTATCCTCAGCACCACATACAGGCAAAGATGTTGTGTCTGCAGAAAACTAAAAAAAAAAAAAATGAATAATAAATTAAAAAATCAATCTCTCTCTCTCTCTCTCTCTCTCTCCCTCTCTCTCTCTCTCTCTCAAAAAATAAACTTTTTTAAAAAAATAAACAAAGACCATCCAAATGAGAATAATCAGAGGCTAGTTATTCATGGCTTTCCATAACAAGGGAATGAGACACCATTACTTGTGTTTGACAGACACTCAAAGGCAGGCAGTGGAGTGGTGAGAAGAAGCTTTATCATGAAAAAGAGCCAAGCTTCAGGTATGCTGTGATTGAAAATTCTTGGCACAGGAAGCTAGAGGTGGACTGACCAGAAGTGGGGCATCTCATGTAATTGGTTTCAGGACCATACTTGGCTTTCTCTGGTTGGTCCTGAGTTGGAAGCTGACTGACACTCACTGACTGAGCTCTGGCACTTGTGGATCCATTGCTTCAGAGCTTGTGATTTGTTTTACTAGGCTGGTTGCTGCAGAGGTTTTGTATCAGAGTTCTGATACAAATATATGGCATGTATGTCCTGTCCCTTGTTTGTATACTTAATCTCTCAGTATGCACCAAACTGATATTAGTGGTTATCATTGACAAGGTGGAAAAAGGTATGTGTGGAAAAAGGTATGTAAAGAAAAGTGAAATTTGTTATTTTTTAATTTTAAAATTTTTTACTTGCATAATTTTATAAAATTCTGAAGCAAAATGGCAGAAGGATGGTAGTCGTCATTCCTAATCCTCATAACAATATTTCAATATAGGTCATATTCTTATTTTACAGCTGAGGAAACTGAATCACTCAGAAGTTAACCTATTCAAGGACACAGTTGATAATAGCAGACAGAATTTAGTTCCAGGTACATTAAATCCTAATTGTTACCTTTCATCATGCCATGTTTCCAAAAGCATAATCATACTAACATTAAAAGAGAGAAGTTACTATTGTGTTCATCCAAAGTATCTATGCTCATCTTTTGTAACTGGTATAAATGAACATTCTCAATAAATTTCTGTCAAATAGAATACAAAAACATCAAAAAGATTGTGCACCACGATCAAGTGGGGTTCACCCCAGGGATTCAAGGTTGGTTCAACAAATGAAATCAATAAATGTAATTCATCACACCGATAGACTTAAAGATAAGAACCATATGATCATCTCAATGGATGCAGAAAAAGCATTTGACAAAATACAGCACCCCTTCATGTTCAAAAAACTAGAAAAAAATAGGGATAACAGGAATATATCTCAACATCATAAAGACTATCTATGCTAAGCCCCAGGCCAACATGATTCTAAATGAAGAAAAATTAAAAAAAAAAAACTGGAACAAGATAGTGATGCCCTCATTCACCACTTCTATTTAACATAGTTCTTCAAACACTGGCTGGAGCAATTAGACAAAAGAAATTAAAAGGATACGGGCTGGGGATGTGGCTCAAGCAGTAGCTTGCTCGCCTGGCATGCGTGCGGCCCGGGTTCGATCCTCAGCACCACATATAAACAAAGATGTTGTGTCCGCCGATAACTAAAAAATAAAATATTAAAATTCTCTCCCCCTCTCTCTCTCTCTCTCTCTCTCTCTCTCTCTCTCTCTCTCTCTCTCTCTCTCCTCCCTCCCTCTTTAAAAAAAACGTGACAAAGCATCAATTTCCTCACCTATAATAAAGCAATGAATATTGTAAAAAAAAAAAGAAATTAAAAGGATACAGATAGGAAAAGAAGAACTCAAATTAGTACTATTTGCTGACAATATGATTCCATACCTAGAAGACCCAAAAAATTCCACGAGAAAACTTCTAGAACTAGTAAATGAATTCAACAAAGTAGCAGGATACAAAATCAACACCCATAAATCAAAGGCATTTCTGTATAACAATGACAAATCCTCTGAAAGGGAAATGAGGAAAACTACCCCATTTACAATAGCATCAATAAAATAAAATACTGAGAATCAACCTAATAAAAGAGGTGAAAGACCTCTACAATGAAAACTATAATATACTAAAGAAAGAAATCAAAGCAGACCTTAGAAGATGGAAAGATCTCTCTTGTTCTTGGATAGGCAGAATTAATATTGTTAAAATGACCATACCACCAAAAACACTATACAGATTTAATGCAATTCCAGTCAAAATCCCAATGCCATTCCTCATAGAAATAGAAAAACCAGTCATGAAATTCATCTGGAAAAATAAGACACCCAGAATAGCTAAAGCAATCCTTAGCAGGAGTGAAGCAGGTGGCATCACTATACCAGATCTTAAACTATACTCAGAGCAATAGTAACTAAAATAGCATGGTATTGGCACCAAAATAGACTGGTAGAACAATGGTACAGAATAGAGGACACAGAGACTAACCTACCAAATTACAGTTATCTTATATTAGACAAAGGTGCCAAAAACATACATTGGAGAAAAGACAGCCTCTTCAACAAATAGTGCTGGGAAAACTGAAAATCCATATGCAACAAAATGAAATTAAACCTCTGTCTTTCTTCATGCACAAAACTCAGCTCAAAGTGGATCAAGGACCTAGGAATTAAACCAGAGACGCTGCGTCTAATAGAAGAAAAAGTAGACCCAAATCTCCATCAGATAGGATTAGGACCCAACTTCCTTAATAAGACTCCTGTAGAGCAAGAATTAAGATCAAGAATCAATAAATTGGATGGATTCAAACTAAAAGCTTCTTCTCAGCAAAAGAAACAATCAGGGGCTGGGGATATGGCTCAAGCGGTAGCGCGCTCGCCTGGCATGTGTGCGGCAGGGGTTCGATCCTCAGCACCACATACAAACGAAGATGTTGTGTCCGCCAAAAACCGAAAAATAAATATTGAAATTCTCTCTCTCTCTCTCTCTCTCTCTCTCTCTCTCTCTCTCTCTCTTAAAAAAAAAAAGAAAGAAAGAAAGAAAAAGAAACACTCAGTGAGGTGAATAGAGAGCCTACAGCTTGGGAGCAAATTTTACCACTCGCACATCAGATAGAGCATTAATCTCTAGGCTATATAAAGAACTCAAAAAGCTAACCCGCAAAAAACCCAAATAACCCCATTAATAAATGGCCAAGGAACTGAAAAGACACTTCTCAGAAGAGGATATACAATCAATCAACAAACATATGAAAAAAATGTTTAACATCTCTAGCTATTAGAGAAATGCAGATCAAAACTTCTGTAAGATTTCATCTCTCTCCAATCAGAATAGCAGCTATTAAGAATACAAAAAACAATAAGTGTTACCAAGGATGTGGGGAAAAGACTCACTCATACATTGCTAGTGGGACTGCAAATTGGTGCAGCCAATATGGAAAGCATATGGAGATTTCTTGGAAAACTTGGAATGGAACCACCATTTGACCCAGCTATCCCACACCTTGGTCTATACCCAAAGCACCTAAAAACAGCATACTACAGGGACACAGCCACATCAATGTTTATTGCAGCACAATTCACAATAGCTAAACTGTGGAACCAACCTAGATGCCCATCAGTAGATGAATGGATAAAGAAAATGTGGTACATATATACAATGGAATATTACTCGGCAAAAAAAGGGAATAAAATCATGGTATTTGCAGGTAAATGGATGGAGCTGAAGAATATAATGCTAAGTGAAATTAGCCAATCCCCAAAAAACAAATGCCAAATGTTTTTTTCTGATATAAGGAGGCTGCTTCATAGTGGGATTGGGAGGGGGAACATGGGAAGATTAGATGAACTCTAGAAAGGACAAAGGGGAGGCAGGGTAAGGGAGGGAGCAAGCAGTGTAAAAACAATGGTGGAATGAGTTGAATATCATTACTTTAAGTACATGTATGAAGACAGGAATGGTTTGAATATACTTTGTATACAATCAGAGATATGAAAAATTGTACTCTATATGTGTAATATGAATTGTAATGCATTCTGCTGTCATATATAAAAAATTAGAATAAAAAATTTAAAAAACATTTATATGAATTTTTTAAAAGAAAAGAATAAGTGAGTTATAAGTGAGTTAAATGTTTTCCAGTTTTTATTGGTGCATTATAATTGTACATAATATTGGGATTTGTTGTTACATTTTCTTAAATGCACATGATATAACAATGCAACTTGGTCAATATCATTTGTCATTATTTCCCCTTTTCCTCTCCTCCAACCCCCTTGGTCCCTTTTTTTTTTTTTTTTTTAAAGAGCGAGTGAGAGAGAGAGAATTTTTTAATATTTATTTATTTATTTATTTTAGTTTTCGGCAGACACAACATCTCTGTTTGTATGTGGTGCTGAGGATCAAACCCGGGCGGCACGCATGCCAGGCGAGCATGCTACCGCTTGAGCCACATCCCCAGCACCCCCTTGGTCCCTTTCTTCTACTGGTCTTCCTTTGATTTTCATGAGACCCCCACCCCAACCTCTCTCTTCCTTTTTCCTCCCTTGCTTCCTCATATGAGAGAAAACATATGGCTTTTTTATGTTTTTTAACATATGACTTTTTTAGTTTATTTCACTTAACATGCTCTCAAGTTCCATTAATTTCCCTGCAAATGAAATATTTTCATTTTTCTTTATAGAGAAATTAAACTTCATTGTCTATATACACCATGTTCCCTTTATACATTCATCCACTTTGTACACTTAGGCTGGTTCCATAATTTGTTTACTATAAATTATATACATGGGTATTTGCATCAGTATTTTTGAAAGGCCTAAATTGAAATGCACAACTATAGAACAACAGTTGAAATGAAAATAATTTCATGATGCAGCTGATCCTGTTTGTTTGCCAGGATCTATTCCGTTGGAGAATCATTCTCTTCTGGTGAAGCCTCAGCCACCCTGCCTCTATCTATCCCTCGCCAGTTCCAGGTATATATACTAGATTAAGTTCAAAGTAATTCATCTTGTACTACAAACCTTCACAAAGATCAGTTCAGGCATAGACATGTAATTCAAGCAGAGCCTGATGGAGCCCTCCCTGAGAAGTTCCTGCCAATAAACACAAAGGAAAGCCTCTTCTATAACTGTAAGCTGAAGGACAATGTCAAGAATGATTTATAGTTTGTTATGTCTGCAATAAGGAATTGTTCACTAGAAGAAAGGTAGCTAACATATAAGGAGAAACAGTATCTAGATAGAGTTGAAGAAAAGAGCTTTGATTTTCATTTAATAAGTGTTTACTTATTATATATTTGCTAAGAATAGACAAGTGGTATTGAGCCCCTGGATCACTGGAGTTTCTATTAGATGTTTTATAGAAACTATTTCATGCCAGTTTGAGTTGGACTTCAGTTACTTGCAGCCAAAATGTCCTGACTAGTTTAATGAGCATTTAAAACTTTTTAAATACTAGAACCAATTTTTAAAATCTGGAATAGCTTGCTTCTCCCACCCCAATCTTCAAATCAGAGTGTAAACCTTGTGTGTGTGTGTGTGTGTGTGACTGTTAAGTACAACACACAGAAAAGTACACAAGTATAATCACTGTTCTAACCATGAAATACAATTTATTAGCAACCCAAAGGTCTGCTTCTGTTGTCTTCTGATTATTAATCTCTCTGTGTTCACTGAAGGTAACTACGGTCCTGACATTTTAAGTAATCAATTTCTTATATTTCCTTAAGGTTTTACCACTTTAAAAGGCATGCCTAAACCACTAGAAAATTTTGCCTGTTTTTGAATTTTAGAGGATGAGAATCACTTAGCATGTGTGTAATGTTTGGCTTCTCATAATGTGTTTGTGATATCTATCCATGTTCTTGCAGATACCTGTAGCTCAATTCATTTTCTTTTCCATTTAATATTTTATTATATAAAAGTAACTGTTGATAGACATGGGAATTGTCTCTAGTTTTTGACTATTATGCATGTATTGATATGGACATTTCTCTTGGTATACATTTGCAATCACTTCTCCAGTACTGATCTAGCAATAGAATTGCAGATCATAAAACATAATATTCTCAACATTTTTTTTTGTACTGGGGGAACTCAGGGGTGCTTAACCACTGAACCACAACCCAAGCACTTGTTAAAATATTTTTTGTTCAGAGACAAGGTCTCACTAAGTTGTTTGGGGCCTCACTAAGTTGCTGAGGCTGGCTTTGAACTCAAGATTCTCCTGCCTCAGCCTCCCAAGCAGCTGCATTACAGGCATGTGCCATTGCATACAGTGGACAGAAGGTCTTAATTTTAATGTAGTCAATTTTACCAATCTATGTGTTTACTATTAATTTTTTTTCAGTCCTATTTAAGAAGTCATTCCTTAAGATGAGTTTATAAAATTATTTTCCTTTATTGTCTTCTGGAAGCTGTTATGACTCACACTGAAATCTAATATGCAACTGAGATGTCTATGTACAATGTAAGACAAGTATCATTTACTTTCTTTTCCATGTGAAAATTCAGTGAAGTATCATACAATAAGAAGATGTGATATTCTCATCTCCTTTCCTTACTTAAAAGGAAAGCATTCAAAACTTTATGTATAGTATTTAATTATGTTTGCTACATACAGGGTTTTATGTATGTTTTAATGTGGGAAAGATGTTTCTTCTACTTGTAGTTTATGGCATTATAATCAGAAATGGATGTTAAACATCATCAACCCATAGGGCTGGGGTTGTGACTCAGTGGTAGAGCACTTGCCTAGCATGGGTGAGCTACTGGGTTCAATTCTCAGCACTGCATATGAATAAATGAATAAAATAAAGGTCCATCAACATCTAAAAAAGAATTAGAAAAAATTCATCAAACACCTTTTTAAGGATCTATTGAGATTATTATTCAATTTTGTTTTCCTTATCTTGTTAAAGTGGTAAGTGATCGTGGGTTATTTGTTCATTTTTTTGTACATGGCACAGGGATTGAATCCAAGATGTCATGCATGCTAGGCAAGTTGGTCTACCACTGAGTTACATTCTTAACCTTTTTTCCTTCTTTTCTCTTCTCTTCTCTTTTCTTCTCTTTTTTTCTTTCTGTACTAGGGATGGAACCCAAGGGAGCTTTACCAGTAAACTACATCCCCAGTTCTTTTCTTTTTCTTTTTTCTTTTTTTTTTTTTCAATTTTGAGACAAAGTCTCCCTAAATTGCTAAGGAAGTCCTCAAACTTGAGATCCTCCTGTCTCAGACTCCTGAGTTGCTAGGATTACATGTGTATGTCATGCTTGATTGGGTTTCTTATACTAACTCAATCTTTAAATCATGAAATAAAACCAATTTTGTCATCATATATAATCCTTTACATTAATGTACATATATTATTTTACACTACAAATATGTACAATCTTATTTATTAAAATAAATAAAATTTATACATTACTCATGTATGAGTTAATTTTATTAATTTTAGTTCCTTCTTCTTATCAATTTTTATTTATTTTATTTTTTATCAGGGACTGAACATAGGGATGCTTTACCACTGTGCCACATTCCCAGCCCTTTTTTATTTTGAGACCAGATCTTGCTAAATTGCTTAGGACCTCACTAAGTTGCAGAGGCTGGCTTTGAACTTGTGATCCTCTGGCCTCAGCCTTGATGACTGCTAGGATTACAGGATGGGACACCACACCCAGCCACTTCTTATCAGTTTTAAATACTAAGATTATGCTGGTCTCAGAAAACAAATTAAGTAATGTTTCTTCTTTTTTCCTTCTCCGAAAAAGCCTATGTAAGCCTATTTTTATCTTTAAATGTATGTTATATGTCATCTGGCCCTAAAAATTTTTCAGTCAGTGGGTGTAGTGATCTATATATATCTATTAGGTCAAGTTTGCTAATCTTGTTCAAATCTTCTAAACCCTTGCTAAACACACACACACACACACACACACACACACACACACACACACACACAGTTTTAAATATGCTTTTTCTGTTACTGAGAGAGGGGAGATGAAATATTCTACTATGATTTTAAATTTGCTCAGTTTTTCCTGTATTATACCAATTTATGCTTTATATATTTTGATGATATATAATTAGATACTGTTGGAACTCAGAATGATATCCTCCCAAGTATGGAGGGGTTATTTTATATTCTGAGTATTTTTATGTAAAGGGAAAAGATTGCTCTGTAATTCCTTTATCTACATTAAGACTAAACTGCAGAAGGGAACAAAACTGCCCTCCACCCCCAACTGAAATCCCTTTATCTATGTCAGAAAAAAGACTGAAGAATGTAACCACACCTGGGCTGACTTTTCTTACAAGATAACATCTGTCCCTTGGGTTCAAATTCCAAAGAGAATCTTTACACAAGTTGAACTCTGTCTTATTTCTCTCAGCCATCATTCACAATCCCTCAAAACTGTTTACACCCCCTATTTTCTCCTCTCCTATAGAAAAAAGATTATATAAGTTACTGAAGGATGCTGGACTAATGGATAATCATGTTACATAATTTCTCCCCTTTTGTACATCAACATACTTGTATGCCTTTCTTCCTATTTAAGTTTTTCAGTGTATTTTAGTGACCCTTCAGAAGGAAGAAGGGAAATATATCCCTTCACCCCTATAAGACACATGTATAAGACACATGTAAACACATCTTCATGGCAGATTAACACTTTTATCATTAGGAATCATATGTTTTATTTTTTTTTAATATTCTCTTTTTTTAAGAGAGAGAGGGGAGAGAGAGAATTTTAATATTTATTTATTTTTTTTAGTTTTCGGCGGACACAACATCTTTGTTTGTATGTGGTGCTGAGGATGGAACCCGGGCTGCACGCATGCCAGGCGAGCACGCTACTGCTTGAGCCACATCCCCAGCCCCCATATGTTTTATTTCTACGAATGCTTTTCACCTTAAAGTTTGTCTTATCTGTTATTAATTGATATAACTCCCATCTCTTTGGTTAGTGCTTATATATTTTTCTCTCTTTTTACATCTTCACATTTTTAATATCATGCCTGTAGGATGAAGGTGAAGCTCAGACAGTACAGGCTTAGCATGCATGAGTTCATGGCCATGGGTTCAATCTTAAACATTCAAAAAATAAATGGATAAATATTATTCTTGTAAATAGTTTGTTGATGTTTAATGAAGGATTTAGTTGTTTCATATTTAATGTAATGATATATTTGTGTTTAAATCTACCATTAATTAAGTCCTTTCTATTTATCTTACATTTTCTTTCTTTTCAATTAGAATTTTTATTGCTTTTTGCCCTATGAATTATTGTCAAGCTTACTATTCTTTTAAATGTTTTCCTAAAGATAACACCACAGACTTTTATTTACAAAGTCTAATTATTTAGTAGCATTACTTTCTTCCCAGAGAAGTCAAAATTCTTAGAAATCTTTTACCATCTTCCTGAATTATATGCTATTCTTTTCAGGTATTTTAGTCCTCACTTTATTTAATCCCAAAACATTATTATTATTGTTTTATAATGTCAATACTATATTTGTCCCTCACATTTACTTCATTGTTTTTCTTTCCTTCCTGTGTCTTTGACCTTATATCCAAGACTCTAAAAAACTTCCTTTAGTGTTTCCTTTAGCTCAGCTTGGACAGTGATGAAATATCAATTTTTGTTTGTCTGAAAATATTATTTTAAAAGGGCATTCTAATTGGGTATGTAATTCTACTCTTTCTTTTTCATTTTTCTTTTTATGGTGCTGGGGCTGAAACCCAGGACATCATGCATATTAAGCAATTTCTCTAACTCCCATTAGCCCTATAGTTCTCCTTTTGTAGTTATTTTTCTTCAGCTTTTGGAAGATAGTATTCCTTTTTTTTTTTTAAGAAGTCAGTTTTTGGAAAGCAGTTTGGCAGGTCTTCAGAAGGATAAACCTGGAATTACCTATAAATCAGAATTCACTTCTAGGTATATACGAAAAAGACCTGAAAAAAGAATTCAAACAAATATTTACACATCAATGTTCATAATAGCATTACCCATGATGTTCAAAAAATGGAAAGTACCAAAGTGCCCATCCAAAAGTGAACAGAGACTTAGCAGTGGAGCACTTGCCTACCTTGCATGTGGCCCTGGGTTCAACGCCAAGAGCAAAAAGAAAAAAAAAGTGAAGAGATAAACCAAATATGGTATATACATAAAATGAAATGTATTCTGACACAAAAGGAATGATGTTCTGATACATGCTATAGCATATTAATACAGACTGGCATATTAATTGAAATAAGCCAGTCACAAAAGGACAAATATTGTATGATTTCACTCATATGAAACATCCAAAGTAGGTAAATTCATAGACAGAAAGTAGAATAGAGGATACTAGGAACAGGGAGTAAGAAGAAACGGGGCATTATTGCTAAATGGAATTATTATTACTACTTTTTCCAAAATGTTTTGGAAAAAGTAGTAATAATAATTGTACAACCCTGTGAATGTAGCTAATGCCATGGAACTATATACATAAAAGTAGTTAAAATACTAATTTGATATTATGTATATTTTACTACAATAAAAAGTCAGCTCTTGGACAACTGTTATATTTTTAAGTATAACTTTTTTCCCCTGAATACTCTAAAATTTTTGGTTTTGATTTTCAGCAATGATATATAAATATCTTGCATTGATATAGGCCTATGATTATTTAGCTTGCCTAGAATTTACACATCCTTTCAAATTGGAACATTATCTTTATTAATTTAGAAAAGTTCTCCATCATTATCTCTTTAAACATTGTTTTACCCCACTCTTCCTCTCCTTTTCTTTTGGGACTCTAAGGATTTTAGACCTATAGATTTTAAGTCTCTTTCTCTTACTTTTTTCCATTCTTCTATCTAAAATTTATTCTAGATACTTTCTTTGATTTTCTCTTCAGTGTATTTAGTTTTCCATGCTTTGTTCTGTGTACCTTGACCTCTATTTCACTTAACTAATTTTTTCTGTATCTGTCAAATTGTTTTTTGTTTGTTTGTTTGTTTGTTTGTTTTTGTGGTATCAAGATTGAATACAGGATTGTTCATGTTGGGTAAGTGCTCTACCACTGAGCTACATTCCCAGCCCTAATTAACTTCAGCTATTTTATTTTCAATTCTAAAATTTCCATGGTTATTTTTCCCTTAAATTTTAATTTAAAAATATAAATTTTGCCAGGTGCAGTGGCACATACTTGTAATCCCAGTGGCTCAGGAGCTGAGGCAGGATGATCACATGCTCAACGCCAACGTTTAGCAAGGACCTAAGCAACTTAGGGAGACCCTGTCTCAAAATAAAAAATAAAAGGGGGCTGGCATTGTAGCTCAGTGGTAGAGCACTTGCCTAGCATGTGTGAGGCACTGAGTTCAATCCTCAGTACCACATAAAAATAAATAAATTAAATAAAGGTATTGTGTCTATCTTCAACAGCATAAATAAATAAATAAATAGGGCTGAGGATATGGCTCAGTGGCTAAGCACCCCTGGGTTCAATCTCTGATATCAATTAAAAAAAAAAAAAAGAAAAGAAAAACACTCATTATTATACCCCTTCAAAATTGAAAGTATAATCTAATATACATATTATATGTTGGATAACTCCAATATTTAAAGATCTCATGTCTATACTCTTTCCATTGTTTTTATTATATTTATATACATATATATAAACACACACACATTACCACATTGTCTTGCCTTATCATGTAAAATTGCTTGTAGAAATAATTTGAGGCATGGGAAGCTATTATCTTCCTCATGAGGAGATTTAAGATTAATTAATACTAGTTTCTGGCAGTACTACAACTTAGGATAACTTCAAAACAGTAGGAGGTTAAGATGATTTAAAGCTGGGTGGCAGTCCCTAAAAGTGTGTGTCCTTCCAGTTCTTTGCACCAGGGATGGAACTCAAGAGATGCTTAACCACTGAGTCACATCCCCAGCCATTTTTTATGTCTGTTTTAGAGACAGGGTCTCCCTAAATGGCTGAGACAGGACTTTGAAAGATCCTCCTGCCTCAGGCTCCCAAGCGGCTAGGACTACAGGCATACACCATTGTGCCAGGTTTTTCCATTGCTTCTAAAATGTAACCCTTAAGTTCCCAACTTACAATTTTGGACAAATAGTTCTTGGTTATCACTAATTGATGGAATCTGGACCCTCTCTGTTCCTGTTTATTCCAGGCTGAAAACCATGGACCAGTCTCCATTTCCTCCATTCTCCACTCTCCTCCAAATCCTGACCTATAATTCTTCTTAACTGTGAGATGCCTTAATGCTGATTGTTTTGGTACTGAGATATTGAACCCAGGGGAGCTTTACCACTGAGCTATATCCCCAGCCCTTTTTATTTTTTGAGATAGGGTCTGGCCAAGTTGCTCAGTCTGCTAAATTTTGCGGCTGGCTTTGAACTTGTGGTCCTCCTCCCTCAGCCTCCAGAGCCACTGGGATTACAGGAATGTGCCAGCACACCTGACTTTTTTTTTTTTTAAAGAGAGAGAGAGAGAGAGAGAGAGAGAGAGAGAGAGAGAGAGAGAGAGAGAGAGAGAGAGAGAGAATTTTTTTTTTAATATTTATTTTTTAGTTTCCGGCGGACACAACATCTTTGTTTGTATGTGGTGCTGAGGATCGAACCCTGCCGCACGCATGCCAGGTGAGCGCGCTACCGCTTGAGCCACATCCCCAGCCCACACCTGACATTTTTTGAAAGCAGTTTTTAAGGTATTTTAAGGAACATTGATTAAACAAATCTAATACATCAATACTAGATGACCAATTTAGACCCAGTGTTTATTCTTTGATAAATTCTGTTCACACAAACCTTAAGACAAATCTTATGGATAAAGTATGAGGAATACCTTATAGATTTTTTTAGTCCCTCCCCCAAACCTCAATGTAAGTTTTCACTGTAAGCAGTTTGCTAAATGAAGGAGGAATACATAGACAAAAGCTGCCTATTACTGTGTCAAATGAATTAGAGCTATTTGCCTCAGATCAACTGATTTCCAAGAGTAATAGTGAGGATAAACATTTCCTAAAAGACAATATAGGAAATACTGTTTCTTTTTTATCATCTATTTTTTCAGTCATATTATATTTCCATGCAGCTATGCAACAGTACAAGCTTCATTTTACTAAAGTCATGAGAAAAGCTTTTTGAAAAAGCAAGCTGTCATGGCTTGGAGAGAAATTCTGGAGAACTTGTTGGAAAAGAATAGTCATTTAATTGCATGACCTACATTAAATGCCAGCAACCTATGACCTAGGGATCAAATCTAGCTTAAAGATTAGTTGTGTATAACCTATAAGCTATGAATGTTTTTTTACATTTTTAGGGGGTTGAAACAAAGAAGCTTATGAAGTATATGTGAAAGACTATGTGTTATCTGTCTGGCCTTTTACATAAAGTTTGATGACTTTTGTTCTATGTCATCTAGTCAAAAAAAGAGAAGGTGTTGGGTGCAGTGAAACACACCTGTAATCGCAGTGGCTCAGGAGGTTGAGGCAGGTGGATAGAAATTCAAAACCAGCCTTAGCAACTTAAAGTAATACCTTAAGCAACTTAATAAGACCTTGTCTCAAAATAATAATAAAAAAAATTTTAAAAAGGGGAGAGTGGGACTGGGGATGTGGCTCAGTGGTTAAGTGCCTTGTATTCAATCCCTAGTACAAAAAATAAACAGAGAAGGTTCTGAGATTTTAACCCTACTTGCAAGCTAACAAGTTAGCCACCAGTTACATGGATGCTGGTAGAAGAAAGAAGATTCCAAGAGCAGAATCAAAGGCTTTGTCACAGCTATAGCAGCCATTTGTACCAGTTCCTTATATCCCATTTCCCACAAGGCAACATGTAGAGAGCGAGGTGACAATTGCATGCATAGTAATATTCATAAGAGAAGAAGAATCCTGAGCTCAGAGAGCCTGAATCTTTTAAAATGGGCAATAAACACACCTGCTTTTTGTACCACAGGGAGCTATTATCTCATTCTTCTACATTTTCTTCAATGGAGACACAACACTATACCAAGCTCCACTTGACAATAGTCCAAATGGCTGTTTTCAAGTTATTTTAGAATGTAATGAGAAATGCATATTTTAAAGAAATGCAAGCTGGGTGGAGTGGTGCATGCCTGTAATCCCAAGAATTTGGGAGGCTGAGACAGGAGGATCTCAATTCAAAGCCAGCCTCAGTGACTTAGCAAGACCTGGGGTCAAAATAAAAATAAAAAGGGCTGGATACCTGGCTCAGTGGTAAAGAGCCCTGGGTTGAATCCCCAGTACTGAAAAACAAAAAATAACAACAACAAAAAAATAAATAAATAAGAACCCCCCCCCAAAAAAAGTTCTACTCTAAGAATATTTTTTAATGTACTGATCTAATATATTTTATTGCTATTTATTTCTAGAACAGGGTAAGCAGTTTTCTCACAGCCTTATTATCTGAACAGTACTTCTAAAAATGAAGATAGTTTTAAAAATCTTTTATAACACAAAATTTTAAGGGAACAAACAAAACAGCTAAATATTTAATATTTAACAAGCTATTTTTGCTGAAAACAATGAGCTTCATAAAACTAGGAATCTTTTAGAAAATCTGTTTCATCTCTAGACATCAGAGATAGGTCAGTTAGCAGAATTCCCTTAGAATTCAGTATAATATGAAAACTTAATTCTAGAACAATAACATATGAGATCCAGTCTACCTGGTCCTATGCTACCTACTATCAAATCAGGCCAGAGTTGAAAAACTGGAGAAAGCATGATTACACAATACGGATTCTTGTGTCTCTAACAAAGTATGTAGCTTTTGAGTTGTAACTGAAAAAAACTGCAGATAAACTAGGCACAGTGAAGCATACTTGTAATCTCAGGGATTTAGAGATTGTGGCAGGAGGATCCCAAATTCAATGCCAACCACAGCCATTTAACAAGGCCCTAAACAACTTAGTGAGACCCTTTCTCAAGATAAAAATTTTAATAAAGGACTGGGGATGTGGCTCAGTGACTAAGCTCCCCTGGGTTCAATCCCTGGTTACACCCCCACCCCCAAAAGCTACAGATTAAGTTTGTTGTTACACTAGTTAATTTTACTCAATAACTTGTAATTAATTTGTAAATAGCTTTACAACATATAGGAAGAATATAAACTGAAAAGTCTTGCATGATTAATTGCTCTTCAAACTTAGGCTTTTTAGTTTGGGTTAAACTCTGTCATTTTAGCTGAGAATCAAGTATGAGCCTGGTTCACACACACTATTTTCTTTTGCCTTATCAATTAGATTTTATTATTTTTAATTGATTTTATTTTTTAAATCCATAACAGCAGAATGCATTACAATTCTTATTACACATATAGAGCACAATTTTTCATATCTCGTTTGTATATAAAGTATGATCACACAATTCATGTCTTCATACATGTACTTTAGATAATGATGTCTATCACATTCCACCATCATTGTTAACCCCTTGCCCCCTACCTTCCCCTCCCACCCCTCTGCCCTATCTAGATGCTCCCCCCTCCCATATTTTTATATATTTTAATACTAATTCATTTAGACACTGGTATAGTTTAGATATTAGGTATTTCCCAAAAACTGATGTGTGAGAAAACACAAGAAAGCTTAGAGGTAAAATGAGACTAATCAGTTCATTAATTCTCTGATAGGGAATTTGGTGGTAACCATGGGCAAGTAGCTTGGCTGCAGGAGGTGGGTTCCTGGGGGCATGCCTTTGGGGTATATATTTTGTCAACTGGTGAGGGAAGTGTTGCTTTCTAGTGCTTTCCTCCACAAAGCCCATCTGCAAAGTTCTGCCTCAACTCATGCCCCAGGGAATAGAGTTGGCCATCTATGGATTGAGACTTCTGAAACTGAGCCTCCAAATAAACTTTTCCTCCTTTAATTGATCTTGTCAGGTCTTTAGGTTATAGTGGTGAAAACATAATTTTTTAGTGTTTTGATAAAGTCATATTTTAACTATACTTTAAATATATATACTTTAAGTTTTCTGAGGCAAATATACTATGTAGAAAAAATAGATAATTTAATTTATTGTAGGGCAATATTTAGCTATGGAAAAAATTTTAAGAAATTCTGCTAACCTTTAATTAGTGTTTCAGGTAAAATGAGGACAGAAGTTTGAAGAGAATATATTCTCTCTCTTCTTAGATAATATTTATGTTTGAAAAGACAATATCTTTTACTAATAAAATTTTCACACCATTGACTTTCAGGATAACTGAAGGAAGAAGGAAATAGAAATCATTTAAATGTTAAATATATTTTTGTTTTGACAACTCAAACTCACATATTCATGGGTCTATAGTGGTTTTAATGGTTTCTTCTAGGAATGTTCTCAGACTTCTTTGGGAAAAAGCAAAAAAAAATGCTGAACTCAATATGTGAACTAAAATGATATGTCATTATAAATTTACAAGATAAATGGCAACTCACAAAATAATCTTCTAAGCAAATTTAAAATTACGTACAATTTGAAGATAACAAATATTAAAACTTATGTACAAAAAGTTATAAACCAAGTGTAAAAATTAACCACAAAATGGAAAAATATTTGCAACATTTAATAGAAAAGGTAGGTTCTTTAATTTATAAATTTTATAAATCATTAAAAGAAAATTATACAAATAGAAAAATAGGTCCAATAATATTAATAGGCAGTTTTCTGAAAAAAAAAGAAAAACAAATGGAATCATACTTACCTTTATTCATGACTAAATAAATGTAAACAATCTTATTTTTCAACTATGAGAACGGTAAACACAAAATATCCTGATAATACACAGTGTTGGAAAATAGCATTTGATAGGAATGTTAACTGAAACAACTTTTTGGAGGGTAATTTTGTAATACTATCAAGCTTTATGCTTGCATATTTTGGAAATATAATTTTATAGCTTGGAATCTACCTCAAAAATTACAAGGTGCAAGTTCAAAATACTTAATGATCAATCATTGGTAATAACAATAAAAGGTGATTTAAATACCTATAAACTTTATTTAAATTATTAAATACCAAATTGACTAAATATTATTATTATTTTTTTAAGAAGAACTTTATTTATTTATTTTAAAGAGAGAGAGAGGGAGAGAGAGATAGAGAGAGAATTTCAATATTTATTTTTTAGTTTTCAGCGGACACAACATCTTTGTTTGTATGTGGTGCTGAGGATCGAACCCGGGCCGCACGCATGCCAGGTGAGCGCACTACCGCTTAAGCCTCATCCCCAGCCCGACTAAATATTATTAACAGTTAAATAATAAAATAAATTTGTGGTTCTGGGGATTGAGCCCAGGGGCATTCTACCATGGAGTTATATCCCTAGCCGTTTTTGAAACAGGGTCCGGCTATATTTGGGAGATGCGAAGACTTGAACCCAGAGCCTCTACCACCAAGCTACACCTTCTACCCCACAACATATATCTTTAAAAAGTTCTGTGATAAAGTCAAATGATATTTTGGAGAAATGAAACCACATGAATAATTGCTTATAAGTTCAATCATTCAATAGTAGGTATGGTACATAATTCATATCATCCACCACAGAGAAGAAACAATGATTTCAAAACAATAATTAAAAAAGAATGGATTTTCATCCTTTATTTCCTGATGCAAGTTTTAAATTAATTTTAAAATAAAATCCAATACCATAATATAACTACTTTGTGTTTTACTTTCAAGAAACTTTTAGCAAATATTTGAAGTCATGGTAAAGAACCTTAAAGATAACATTATGCTTGGTACAATCACTTAAGAAAACAATGTGTCACTGTCTATTGAAGGGGTATACATGCCTTAAAAACTAGTAATGCCTTCCTTCCTAAATACATATCCTATGGAAACATATTTACCCTGACACTTGTATAAAAATGTTCACACATCAGTGTTCACAACAAAAACAAAAGCTCACAGGAGATGAGACCTCAGTGGTAAAGTAAAAGGCCCTGGGTTTGAACCCATCCCTACAAAAATATAAAATAAAAATAAACACAAAGTGTACCTGGAAACCATAAAAGTATTGATTAACAGTAATTATGGTATAGAAATACAAGGCTATATCATGAAAATACACTACAACACAAATGCCAGAGTTATTGGCATAAACATATGCTGAAAAGAAGAAACATACAATATGAATCCATTTATTTACTGTGTTTTGGGATGAACAGTAAAATCAAGGCACAACCATCATAAACTTTCCATGAGTAGAGAAAAAGTAGGGACTTTTGGGAGTCCTCACGAGTTTCAAGACCTAGATGGTGACTTATATAGGTGTTTGCTTTATAATTTCCACCAAAATGTACATATCTGTTCTAAACATGTCTCTGTATATATGTTACATATCATAAGAAATAATACCAGATAGGGCAGGGGGACAATAACCCAGTGGTAGAGCATGTGCCTAGTATAAATACATATTTATGTAAATATATAGTGTATATATGTATATAACAATAAAAATAAAAATTAAAAAGTCAATATGAATGGTTCACAAAGAAAATATTCTATAATTCCAAGGGAATCATCCAAAGAGTCATTAATAGGCTTGCAGAATGAATTCTAAGATTTAGGCATTTATAATGCAAAAATAGGTATAGGGAGACTAAATATGGAACTCTGTCCAAATGATCATGGATTAAGATCAAGTACCAGTCCCAGGAACCTATTCTTATATTTAGGTAAGAATATAGAATTTCTAATTCTTATTTCATTATGAGATCTTTAACATTCATTCCTAAATTAGATAAGGGTCATTCTTTTTCAAGGATATTACATTTCATGATAAATTTATTTAATAAATTATAAATGCTCTTAAGCAATCATATTATACATCCTATCATCATTACTCCTATTTATGTAGCCTATACAGAAAGAACAAGAGATTTTTAAAAGTATAAGACTATCAAGAGGATTAAAATCATCTCCTTAACAAATATGGTAGTGTTGGTGGAGTAGAATATAATTTTAGAATTATTATTGGGTACACAAACACACACACACACACACACACACACACACACACACACACCCCACACATACACCTAATTTTGTAAGGAGAAAATTCTTATAAAATGTTAGCTATTAATTTTCCCTTAACTTATGTAGGTACATTTTTAATTCCATGTGCAACATAATTATCATTTTAAAATATTTTATAATCCTTTAAAATAGAGGTTTCTACCCACTGGCAGTTCTCATATGACCATGGGGGCTTCCTGAACTCTATGGGTTATGGCTGGCCACAGGATTGTGAGGTAGAAAGCTGTATTTTCTGTCCAAAGCCCCGGGTTCAATCTTTAACACCAAAATAACAGCAGTAACAACAATCAAAATATTATATTTCCCAATATGGTATGCATACCCAAGTGTCTTACTTTTGGCATATACGATTAAAATGTCATTGCACATCTGTTAGTGTGTGAGTGTGTGAGAAAGAAAAAGAGAGGGAGGGAAAGAGAGAGACATAAGCTGCTTGTTTTCTACTCTCTAGTTCCCCCTTCCCACTGATTTGAAAACAACAACAAATGAAGGCTTCCATAATTTTTTAATTTTTTCATAAAAATTAGGGGATAAAAATAAAAGCATAAAATACATAGATATTTACTTATATGATCTTGTGATAACAAAAGCCTCTCTAAGCATTGCTATGAAAAGTAAGAATCATAAAGAAAAATACCTAGTTTATTTTCTAAATAATTGCATGTCAATATTATGATGAACAAACTTACAATGCAACTAACAAACTGGAGAAAACCATTTCAGTGTAAGGTTTATGTTTGTAATACATAAGATAGTCCTAGAAATGGTTAAAAAGAAAACACCAGAAAAATGGTAAAGAATTTTGTGTTAACACTGATCTTTGATTATAAGCCAAAGAACCCAAAAGTTTAAGTAAAACAGTGAATTACTAGGAGAATATGGAAAAGCTAAAAGGAAGAAGAACCTTATGCTGAAAAGATAAGAGAAGTAGTTTCAGAGGGTCCTGGTATCAAGACAACTGTGTAGTCTTTTCTGAATGTTGTTACTAAAAATAAATAGACAGTACCTTGGAAATAGACTGAGGAAGGCAATGATGAACAGAAACTTTGCTAGCAAGTGTTCCCAGGAGATATATCTCTAAGGAAAGTAGGAAGAGTAGGACTGGGTAGGGGGAAAAGCAGACGCACAGGATACAAATAAAGCCTCATCCATTCTCATAAGGTGCTTATGCTGGAATGGCCCTTTAGAGTTGTCCCAAATTGAGTGGAGGCCCTTTGTATTTACCATCAACCTGGCAGACAGTTCCTTTGTGATAGAAGCAGCAAGATAAAAGGAGCTAACAGTCTCAACAGACAGACTTGATTTCTGACTTTGTTTCTAACACCTGAAATTCAAAATGTTTAAAAGAGCCAGATTGGTTCATTTTTTCATGCTCACAATCTGGCTGGAACAGGCAAGTTACAGAGAGGTAATTCTTTATCCTATTGAAAAAACAATAACTAAAAAAAGAAAATTGCACATTCTTACCAAAACAAGACAGGATACAAGTGAGCTTTCCATGATACAGCAAAGGTCTACTATAAACATCATCAGACAATTCAGAAATAAAGATATATAAATGAATAATAACTTTTGAGACAAGTTCTGTTTCCCAGGTTGGCTTCAAACTCCTGGGCTCAAGCAATCTTCCCATGATAGCCTTTTGAATAGCTGTGACTACAGTGTGCACCACTAAGTTTGGCTAATAAACTTTTAAAGGTATGTCTTCATTAGCAAAGATCTGAAAATGAAACTATCTTTGGATAATAAAATTGAAAAGGACCAGCCAGTTGTGGTAACACATACTTATAATCCCAGTGACTAGGGAAGTTGAAGCAGGAGGATCTCAAGTTTGAAGTCATTCTCCTCAACTTAGTGACGTTATATCTCAAAAAAAAAAAATAAATAAAAAGACTGGAATGTATGTAGCTCAGTGGTAAAACACGCCTGGTAACATGGCTCCCTGGTCGAGAACCTACGCCACCAGTCCAATGGACCCTGTGAAGAAGTGGCATCAGAGTGAATTGGTGAAGCAGCAGAGCAACAACCTGTACGAACCGGAGTGCAGGCCTGAGGCACAGTGGGCTTGAGGCATGTTGGACTAGCACTGCAGTTGAGCCAAGACACATCAACCTGTTATGCAGCCATAGGGGCTTGGCCCAGCTGCACTGCTGCAGCTCCAGACATTCAATCCAGCGTGCAGGATTCACCGACTTTCCCAAGAAGCTAGGAGAAAATGGAAGGCAAACTTGAATGGGATTTAGGGCTAATAGTGTGTATATGTTTACAAACACTAAGTAAGCAAATTTGTGGATCAACAGCATTGCTACTTTTTTCAAACCCTGATTAGCATAAATTTGGACCAATAACATTGACCCATGTGTATATAAACCCCTAGACTAGCATACTCAGCTAAAACCTCTCTTGGGTCCTCTCTCACCTTGTGGGAGTTCTCTTTGAATATATAATAAATCCTACTCTTATACTCACTCATCCAGGTCTTTGGATTTCATCTTTTGAATTCACTGAAGAACAGAGAAAGAAGGAATTGATGGTGAGTTTCTAGGGTTTGCTGCAACACTGGAGGGCATGGCCTAAGTGTTAAGAGCTAAAACACACTTCTTGGTTTCAAAAGCCAACAGCTTGTGCAGACCCCACCTGCCAGGAGAAGCAGAGAAACTCCAGTTTCACTGGATTCAATCTCTAGGACCCCCCCCCCAAAAAAAATGTAAGGCATGGTGGTGCAGGCCTGTATTTCCAGCTGCTAGGGAGACTGAAATAGGAGGACCCCGAGTTCAAAGCCAGTCTCAACAATGGTGATGTGCTAAGCAATTCAGTGAGACCCTGTCCCTAAATAAAATACAAAATAGGGCTGGGGATGTGGCTCAGTGGTTTAGGGCCCCTGAGTTCAATCACTGGTAACACCCCCATCCCCCCAAAAAAAACTGATGAAAGAGTAAGAAAGATCTTACTCAAATCTGTAGGAGGGTAGAAGACAGGCACTTTAAATACACTTAAAATACAGGCCAATAGAAGGTCAAACTGATAAAACTTTACTGAAAATCCAGTTTGTAACATATGCCAAGTTTCAAAACATACATACCCTGCAATTGCACCTGTAGGAATTCATTCTAAGGAAAAATAGTTAAGAAGAAAGACATAAGAATGAGGCATGGTGGTGTATGTCCACTCTAGCATTGGGGAGGCTCAGAGAGAAGGATTACTTGAGCCAAGGAGTTTGAAACCAGTTGGGCAACATAGTAACACTCTCAATAAATAAAAAGATAAATAAATAAACAAAAGTCTGTATATCCACAAAGATATTCAGCGCATTTCTTGATTTTATTTGTAAAGGAAAGAAAAATTTTAAAATAGGTGATATAGTCAGTAAATTATGATAATTCTAAATCATGAAGCAATATTATGAAGCCATTACAATCATGCATATAAAAGATATTTAACATTATATATGAAGATATTCATGTTATTGATGTTTTAAAAATTACAAAACATACAATAATTTTATAATACCAAGACCAAAAGGTAGATGTTATTTTGAGGCGACAGCATTATTTTTTTCTCTTTGCTTTTTTCTTGACTTCTACATTAAACATATATTACTTTTATAATTAAAAATTATTATAAATAATAAATATCTGATTAACTTCTTATAAGTATAAATATAAAAAATTTTATAGAGATTTTAGAATTTTGTTTTCAGACACTGGTTATAAGAGGTGGACTTTTAATTAAAACCTGTTAATACAAAAAAACTTTGAGTATCAGAAGAGCTAATAATCAGGGATATATTTAAGTTTTATTTAAGGGTTTTTTTTTGTTTTGTTTTATTTTGGTATGTGGTATTTGGAATTGAATCTAGGGCCTCATATGTGCCAGGAAAACAGCTCTACCACTTAACTATATCCCCGGTCCGTTAGCCCAGTGTTAAATAAAAACAACTGGTTGAATTGTGAAAACTTGTCTTTACCTGTTTAATCATTAGTTTGTTTGTTTTTTTTTAAACTGGAATATTGAACCTAATAGTTTTGGCCCACATTTAAAGAAAGATTAAATTACTTGGAAAGGGCTCAAAACAAAGTAATAAAAATAATTATGTACTTAGAAATTGGGCTCCATAATGACATGCAAGAGAAATAATTGAGAAAACTAAAAATTACCTTACGTTTTATGGGTTACCATAATCTCTGAAGAATAAGAAGCAAGAAAATTTTAATTGTTTTAGCAATGATTTAGGTTAGCCATTAGGAAGAATTTCACATTCTTAAGTAAATATTTGAGTGATAATTATATATCCAATGCTATGCATGTAAAAACATGTAACCATCAAAGTATTACCAGGGAAAAAAATTTCTTTTCTTAAAAAAAAGTGTCAAAAATAGAGTAACTATTCTTTTTTTGGTACTAGGGATTGAACTGAGGGGCACTCTATTGCTGAGCTACTTAAAAGATTTGTCTTAGCACTATTTCTTTTGTGAATTAAATATTTAAAGTTTTGAATATTCATTTAATGTTATGAACAGTAGGCCTTACCACGTGTCAGGCACTAAATTTTGAGGATAATAATCATGTAATCCTATAACTTTACAAGGCCCCTACTGTTATTGTCCTCCATTTTACAGTTATAAGAACTGAGGCACAGAAATCACATTAGACCACAGTCATGGAACTAGTAAATAGTGAAGCTGAGATTTAAATCTAAATAATCTGGTGGTTGAGTTTAAGTTTGTAACCAACAGCTACTATGTAAAAGTATTTACTTTATATATTAATATTTGATAAATTGTGAACTCTAAAATTTCTAAATGTTCACAGCCTGTAGTTAGAAGTACAAAAATAAATCAGTACAGAAGGAACACAACTTTCTAAATACAGAACTTAAGTTGAAAGAGATTTCCTTGACTAGCTCTGTGACAAATGCATGTGTAGGTGGAAATGGGAATGAGGAAAGAAACTATGCTTATTTTAAATGCATTTTCATGAACTTACAATTTGGATAAGCAATACATGACAAATTTGAATTAAAAACAAACTCAGGCTGTCTTTTTTAAAAGACATAATTTACAAATGTTGAGTTTACATATTGTGTAGAGAAAAAAGCATAGTAAGGTTTTGATTAATCACTGATATCATGACTGACTTAAAATCTGTGATTTTTATTTAAAGAATGTAACTGGGACAGGTAAGACAAGTTTCTCTAAAGTAACTTTTTTTCACGATAAGGATGATCACTTAATTTCTCAAGGGAAATACAATTGATTTAATTTGTGCTGAAAGCCAGTTAGTAAAAATGGAAATGGTTACTAGCTAAGCACTGTGGCAGGAGCCTTAATCTCAGTGACTCAGCAGGCTGAAGCAGGATAGTCCTAAATTTCAGGCCAGCTGCAGCAATTTAGCAAGGTCCTTGGTAACTTACAAGACCTTAAAATGGAAAATAAAAAGGCCTGGGGATGTGGATCAGTGGTAAAGCACCCCTGCGTCCAATCCCCAGTATCTAAATAAATAAATAAATACATAAATACAAAATCATAGCCAGGCAGAATGGCAGCACTATGTGTCTTAAATAAAACATACCGCTTAAACAAAAACAAAACAAAACAAAAACCCTGCACATCAGATTGGACAGGGCTGAGTTGGGGAAAAGAGGGAATGGGAAAGACAGTAGAATGAATTTGGACATAATTTTCATATGTTCATATATGAATACATGACCAGTGTAATTCTACATCTACATTACCTCAAAAATGGAAAATTATACCTCATATATGTATGATATGTCAAAATACATTCTACTGTCATATATAACTAAAAAGAACAACCACCCTCCTGATTTTAAAAGTTCTATGTGGTTTTGAACCTTACATGTTTTAATGCTGCAGATATGAGAATCTGTAGATTAAGTTAAATTACATCTTTAGGATATTCTATCATGTGAAATAAGAGCTTTAGAATAACAACTACCTAAGTCCTGTCTAGTACTAAAATCTAAGTATATTAAATACATGGTACTAAGTTCATCAATACATATACTTTCAAATGCTGACCTTTTTATGCTTCTTGGCCTAATATAACACTGCTGATTCTATTTCCATGTGCCTTAATATGGTTTTCTTATCTTCTTTTTTTTTTTTTTTTGGTACCAGAAATTGAACCCAGGGGCACTTTACCATTGAGTTACATTTCCAGGCCTTTTTATTTTTTAGACAGGTTCTTGCTAAATTGCTGAGGCTGGTCTCAAAGTTTCAATCTTCCTGTCTCAGTCTCTGGAGCTGCTTGGATTACAGGCATGCCTCACCACACCCAGCTGGTTTTCTTATCTTTTAAGGCAGTTACTTTTGTCTGTCCTTTGCAGGTCTTAAACCAGAAATGTTGGAATTACTTTTTTACTTAGCCAAGATTTCCATCTTTCAAATGGGATCCTCTGATTTTCTTCATAATGTTATGAAAATTATTATAAATTATTATGAATCAATGCTTTTGCCCAGTATTCAGGACATAAATTCTCTAGAAATGTTAGCTGCTATGATTATCACTTTATGACTACATTAACAAAAATTGTGTCCTGCCATATCTTGCTTAGTCTTCCTCCTCCACTCTTCAGTCTACAATTTATAGAGAGTTTCAGTAAAAGTAAATCTGAACATGTGCCCCTCTATCTCCCTGGAAACCCATTAATAGTTTTATGGGGCTTTTAGAATAAAGACAGATTTATCTCTTACTACATTTGCCCTCTAATTCCTATGCTTTAACCAAAGTGACTTCAAGATGCTTATACACCATATTCACTCCATGAGGGCTTTTGTCCACACTATTTCCCTTGTTTGAAAACTCCTGCAAGTTACAGTTTGGTGCTAAGTGTCCTTCAGACCTCTGTCAAAAAGTCACTTCATTCCTAAGTCTGGACCATTTTGCATTCTCTTTGTACCATGTTCCTCTCTCCTAGAATTTTTCAGTTTGCAATTACATATTTATTTGAATGAATATTTACTATTATTATACATTTGTGTGCTTCCACCAAAAGACACTGCCAACCGAGTTCCTGTCCTTCCCAAATATGTTCCTCTTATCTTCTATTCCATCTCAGAAAAGAGCAATACTATTCTTCCCTTGAATTCTTTCACATTCCACATCCATCAGCAAATTCTAGTCTCCCCAGAATTCAAACATTCACTTCCCTTCCCACTGGACATTCTGTAGTATAAGCATCACTTTCTGGATTATTCCAATACCTCTTAGCAAATCTTGCTTCTTTTCTTGCCTTCACCACTTACTTTCTTGCCTACTTACAACATGGCAGTTAGACAGATCCTTTAAATACAATCATGTGTCACTTACCTATAGAGATACATTAGGCAAAATACATTGTTAGGTTATTTTGTTATGTCAATCATCAAAGTATAATTTCCAAAACCTAGATGGTATATTTGCTACATATCTAGACTATGTGAAATAGCCTTTTGCTCCTAGGCTAAAAACCTGTACAGCATATCAGTGTACTGAATATTCTAGACAATTATTAATACAGTAGTATCTGTGTACATAAACATATCTAAACATAGAAAAAATACATTAAAAAATTAGGACAGGAATTTTTTTTGAAACCCTATTATGTTTTTGTGGCAATATCTTCCTAAGTGTCATCATTCAATACAACACTTTGTCAGTTCACTTCATTCTTTTACTGAAAATCTTGTACTTGCCATGTGCTCTGGACTCCAAACATATTGGAGCCCTACACCCACAGACAGGACAGGTGGAGGCAACCATTTTAAGGTAATTTTAAAGTTGAATGAGGTTATAAGGGTGGAGCCCTGATCCAATGGAACTAATGTCCTTATGTGAAAGGGAAGAGGTACCAGAGCTTTCTCTCCATTAGATAAAGACACCCTGAGAAGACTGTCTACAAACCAGGAAACTAGCCTGAAGCCAATCATAGTAGCATCCCAATGCTGGATCTTCCAACCTCAAGAATTGTGAGAAAACAAATTTCTATTATTTAAGCGACCCAGTCTCTGGTCTTTTGTCAGGGAAGCCTGAGTTGACAAACACATTGTTGCACTCAGAGAAAAGCCAAAGTATATCCAATAGCCAATGAGGTCCTACACATCTCATGTCCCACATTCTCAAACTCTGACATAACTGCCTTTGATTCTTCCCATTTTTTAAAGCAGTTCTAGTCAAGCTGGCCTACATGCAATTTCATGAACATTTCAGACATGCTCCCGCATTTGGGACTTTACCTCTGCTTGGAACAATCTTTCCCAAATATTATCATTCACATCTTTACTCAAATGAATCCTTCTCAATGAAGCCATTCTATGTAAAATTTTACCATTCTCTATCTCACAAATATCCCATTTCCTTTGCACTCATTCCTCTGATATAGGTTAGTTTATCTATTAGTTCTCCCTCACTGGAATGAGCTCCATGAGAAGGGACTGCTTATTTTGCTTAACTCCAAATCCCTCAAACACAGAGCAGCTCTTAGTAGGTGCTCAACTTTTGTTCAATTTAATTCATGCTGAATTCCAACAGCCACAAATCACCTTTGGAGCTGAATGCTACCACACAGACCAACTACTAGGGCAACAAGTACCCTAGTAGAAAACTGCACAGCTAAAATGACCCCCTGATCTTTGGCCTCTTCTCGGTTCCTGCTAAAGTTCAAGATGGGCTTTAGAAACACTGGCTCCACAATCCAAGAGCTTTTTTTTTTTTTCCCTCTTTAAAATACAGATAATAAAATGATTTGATAAGTTATCAAGGTCAAATAAGATCATGGCATGACCATGTTTTGAAAATTACCTGGTTGCTTTTATTAGCAGTATTTTTCAGTTTTACAAACTCTGAAACTAAAAAAGGTCCAAGCTTCAAGGGCTCAACAAGATGGGTATTTATCCCCATAACTAAAATTTAAAAATATGGAAGTACAATAAAAACATAAATAAAAAGACAAGCGATCAGAGGAAGCCAATTTTGCCACTTATTGTTTTTACTTGGGGCGTGGGTATAACTATTGGTTAAATATGGATTCCAATGTTAAGAGAAGTTGGAAAATAGTTACTTTTAGTAACTATTAGTACTAATAGTTTCTCTATTTTTTAACATAAGAAAAAAAAAAAAAAAGGATTCCAGAGCAGAAGTGTACCATAATGTTTGTTAAAACTTGAGTTGATTCTTCACAACCCAAACCATGTAGAAACGTGCTTTACAGGAAGGTTACTGTAGTCAAGGTACTGAGAGCTAAGCGCCTATCATCTAAATATCGCCTTTAAACAATACACAACTAAGCTCCGTTCTCACCTTCAGATATCAGTCTTTTAAAATAAAAGTGTTAAGTCGTCGGAAATGTGGACACACCCGCTGCATCACGACTGGAACTGATTCTAGTTATGCAAATCTAACTGCCTGGCTGCCTGAGTGTTAGACTAAGAGGCCTCAAGGAGGGAAGCTGCCTCTCCTCAAGTTCAGGCCACCAGAGCGGGGCGTGGCGGCCGGCCAGAACCCCGAGAAGGCATTGCAGAACACGCACCAGCCCGCGGGCCCCATAGGAGAGCCCCCAGCATCACCGTAGGAACTGCGGCGGCCGGCAGCGGCGGCCGGGCCTCGGGTACCACGCGCCTGAGGGGAAGCGGCTCAGTCGCCCTGCAGCATCTCGCGAGATCTCGCCAGCCTAGCCCAAGCACTGCGAGCTCAGAATTAAAAAAAAAAAAAAGGAAAAAAGAAAAAGCGAGAAGAACCCCTAAAGCCGTCGCTGTGGTGGCAGCTGCCTTGGTAGCATCCGTGACCCGCGTGCCAGCGCCCACACGCTGTCCGTGGCCCCCGGCGCGGGCAGTCGGCCCGCTGACGCGCCGCCTTGGGGCGGGGAGACCGGGAGGCGGCCTGGGGGCCCCCGCTCCTCTTCCTCGCGGAGCGCGGCGGGGGAGGGTGGAGAGGTGGGAGGAGGGCGACGGAAGAGGAGGTAGCGGCGCGGATATATTCCCGGCCACTGCGGTGAGGCGGCGTGTAGCCACGCCTGCTCCCTGGTCGCGCTGCTGGCGCTGCCGGAGGCCTGACGCCTAGGGGCCGAAAGCCACCCTCGCGCGGTCGGCTCTCGCGTGGGGTCGTGCGGGAACCCGGGAGGGTCGCGGTACCAAGGGAGCGTCCGCCGCGCGCCACTGCGGGACCGCGGGTGGGCGGGCTGAGGGGCGGAGGAGCCGCGGGCCCCGCCTCCCGCGTGCTGCAGCCGGAGCCGCCGCTGCGGCCCCGCCGAGCCTTTAAACAGCGGACCGCCCCGCGCCCACAGCACTCGCGCCTGGCTCGGGTGCTGGCGGCTGACGTGCCCGTCCGGGCGAGTGGCAGGGAGAGCAGCTTCCTCGCCTTACCTTGCAGCCACAGCCACTGCCAGCCGGGATCGCGGAGACGCGCAGCAGCCCGCAACGTTCACCAGATTCTTAAGGTCCGCCGAGGGTCGGGCGGCGATGGAGCCGGGGCCCACGGCGCCCTCCCCCGGCGCCCCAAGGCTGGCCGGGGTCGTGGAGACGCCGCTGGCCGCGGCCGAGGTGGACTTGCCCGGCACGGCAGTGCCCTCGGTGCCGGAGGATGCTGCGGCTGCGAGCCGGGGCGGCGGTAGAGTTCTCGGTGAGGGCGCTGCGGCGGCCGGGGACGGGCTGGGGAGACCCCTGGGGCCCACCCCGAGCCAGAGCCGCTTCCAGGTGGACCTGGTTTCTGAGAACGCTGGGCGGGCCGCGGCGGCGGCGGCGGCCGCAGCAGCCGCAGCGGCTGGAACAGGGGCAGAGGCAGGGAGCAAGGAGACCCCAGCGGACGGGAAAACCAGCGGTGAGAGCGGGTCCGCCAAGGCTAGCGAGGAAGCCAAGGGCCGCTTCCGTGTGAACTTCGTGGATCCGGCTGCCTCCTCGTCTGCGGACGACAGCCTGGATGCGGCGGGGGTCGGAGGCGATGGGCCCAACGTGAGCTTCCAGAACGGCGGGGATACAGTGCTGAGCGAGGGCAGCAGCCTGCACTCGGGCGGCGGCAGTGGTCATCACCAGCACTACTACTATGATACCCACACCAACACCTACTACCTGCGCACCTTTGGCCACAACACCATGGACGCGGTGCCCAGGATTGATCACTACCGGCACACAGCCGCGCAGCTGGGCGAGAAGCTGCTCAGGCCCAGCCTGGCAGAACTCCACGACGAGCTGGAAAAGGTGAGCTCTCCCCGCCTCCCATCCTCTGGTGCGTGCTGACCGCAGGATGTGGCCACCGACTCTCCCGGGTGAGGTGGCGGGAATGGACAGCCTGGCTCGCTGGCATCTCTGGATTCAGCTGTCAGGGGTGGAATTGCAGTGGAATGTAACTTAATCTCTTAAAAGTTTGCAGCGGGTTAGGCTGGTTACGTGATACTGGAGAGGGCTGCGTTTAGTTTAACAACCTTCCCCGTCCAGTTACGTCGTGTGCACTGTCTTTCTCACCCATGCTTGACAATTACCACCTCACTGAGTTTATAGTTGTGTTTGTGGGCCCTGCGAAGGGAGTGTGCAGGAGGTTTAGGTGAGGACCTCTCTGGGGAGAGGGCGGAGAGCACCTACCATCTGTGTCTTTTTAGATTGTAGCCTATGGCTTATGTACACCCATTAGAGAGCCTATGAGCTGGTGGTGTTTGAAGGAAAATCTTAATAGGGTGTGTTTGTGGTCTATGAATTATTAAGCTCAAAATTTTGCAATCTTGAAAGTTCAGAGGATTATAGGAATCTTGAATCTTGGGATATGACATTCCTAATAATGGCACAAATTAATTTTTTTTTGTAAACCTTTTGGAAGGGTGCTCTATATCAGAAAACTTTGACAAACAGGCAAGTCATTAAAGAAAAAGGCGGGGGGGAGGGTGTGATGGTGTGATGGCTGGGACAGGAGAATTGATTTTTCTCTGAAGAATGCTCAGAAAGACCATCTGGAGTGTTTGCACAAGTGATCATACTTTGGTAAAGAGAAAACTGTCCCCTTACACTTGTGAGTGACTTCAGTAATTATATTTTTAAGAGCCCATTAGACATGTTTCTTCAGGGTTCAAAACCATTATTTTGAAATAACATTGATGCTTTTGACACTCTGTTAATATTTAACATTTTTTATGGGTGGGGATTACTTTTTGTCTGCCCATGCAAGTCTATAACGACTACATTGATGGAATTTGATGTGGGCAGAGTTGGTACCACATAGATTGAAATGATCATTGTGTGGAAAAGTTTAAATATATTTAGTGTGTTAAGTGTGTGATTTCTTTTTGACATGATTATTTGATTGCATATATTTATTTCATACAAGACTGGACTGGTCCTAATGTAAAAGTAATATTCACAATTTGATGTAATTACATAGGTCCCATCTCTGACAGCTTATTGATTATTTAAAAGCCTGACATCATTTAGGTTTAGATAATACTATTTCTGTTGTTTCATTGTGGTATTTTGTCATCAAAAGCAAAACACTTCTTTAAGTGTTTAAACTTCTGGAGTTTATTTTTTCAAATCTTTTTTCAGCACTTCAAATCTGTGTTAATAACAATAGATATGGGGTTGGTAATATTCCTTTTCTTAGAGCATTTTTGCTATTGAAAATATAATACAAATATGTTTCAGATTTATTTAATCAAGTCCAAGTAGTTTAGCAGTCAAGCCAATCTGTATTTAACCCATAAATTCTAGGAAGACTTTAAATTGGAAGTTTTTTTTTTTTTTTTTTTTTTTTAATTTAAAACTCTGCCACTAACAAAGCACTTTAGGTTCTTCAAGACTTTAGTTTTATTTTGAAGTTGTATTTGCATTTTTGTTTTTGGCATTTTTGTTCATCTAAAAAAAGAGAAGACTTGTGCTGTTAGCTGTATGATAGTTTAAAAATTTATCCAACCCCTCAGCCTTGGATTCCTTAACTAGGGAAAAAGTGCAATAAAAATAGAGGGCCATACTCAGCACCTGAAAATAATAGCTAGTGCAGTATTTATTCCACTCATATTGGCCCTTCAAAAAGGGCAAAATTTAAAGTCTGATATATCAATATTATATTATCTTAATTACTTCATTTTTAGATAAATATGTATATTTATATCGTACACACATACACACACACACACACACATAGATTTTTTTTTCTTTTTTTTTTTTTTTTGAGACAGTAAGTTGGGACTGGCCTTGAACTTTGCAGTCTTCCTGATTAGCCTTCCAAGTCATTGGGATGAATATATTATATAAAATGTTAAAATTAGCGTTTGCTTTATGCAACAGGTAGTATGATCAATTCTTTAGTTTTCTTTCTTTTCTTTTTTGGTACCAGCTCTTTTTGTTTTTTTGTTTTGAAACAGGATCTTGCCAAGTTGCTTAGGGCTTCATTAAATTGCTGAGACTGGCTTTAAACTTGCGATCCTCCTACCTCAGCCTCCAGATCCCCTGGAATTAACAGCATAAACCATCCTGGGCTAACTTTTTTAGTTTTTTTTTTAAACTTTCTTTTGCATATGCTAGGCAAGCATTCTACCACTGAGCTACATCCTCAGTCCCCAATCAAGATTCTTTCTGGACTCTGGAAGAAGTTGGTAGGGTTAACTTAAACACATATTGAAGATAAATTGCTTAGAATTTTAGCAGATGGGTTAAAGAAATAGGTGTGATATTAGGTAGTACAAATATGCCTATACACCACTGTTGAAGGGGGGCAGGCAAGGAAGCGGTGATAAATTGGGTTGGCTAGATTCCTAAAAGTTGTTTCTACTCTGTCTAGATTGACTTCTATCTCTGTAAAACCATCTATAATGTTTCCATTCCTTAGTGAACTATAATATTTAGAATTTCTATAACATTTAATTCTAGCTTTTGATTGATTGTTAATACTCTACTTTGGTCATTAAATGCTTTAGTATCTATCATGTCTAACTCTGTGCTAGGAACTATGAAAGAAGTCAAAGGTAAGTGCTCCAAAAACTTGTTAGGAAAAAGAATATATTGCCTTTCACTTGAATTTCTTTCATTACTCAACACTGACCTTTTAAAAGTATTTTGCCCAAATGTCCAACTGTAGAGGAACAAATATCCTTGGTGTAGCTTGCTGTGTTAAGCAGCCATTCTAGAAACAAGACTCATGAGGTCTCTCTTTTATCAAATATTATTTTGGGAAAGGGATGTGTTAGATGTTGGCTACATGACTGTGATACCATGGGATGAAGGATGATGCAGTGATTAGCAAAATAGATACTGCTTCTGCCTAGACAGACATTAACCAAATAGTTGAACAAATTACATAGTTATAAATGAAATACTATGTTATAAATGAAATACCACTGAGCTACATGAAATAAAAGTAAACTTTGCTAGTGAAGATGTAATAGGAGCTAATTTTAATTGGGTTTTGGGAAGGTGTAAGTGTGACATTGATGCTTGAACCTGAATGAACCTGATGACAAAAAAAGAGCAAATAAAAAGATAGATGTAAAATTGTGATATGTTCAAAGACCTAATGAGAGGCTGGTATATCTAATTATAAATGTAATGGGAAGCTATGAAGGATTATGTATGAGGGAGCAACAGGATCCATTTTGCTGGCTGCTGGGAGTAGAGTGGATTGGCAAGGGTAAAAAATGAAAGCAGGGAGACTCGAACTGTCACAGTGGTCTAATTGAAAAATAATAAGGGTTGGTGACAGAACAGATTGGATATGGCTGGCTTGGATGCAGAACAGAGAGAAGATGATTCTCAGATTTTTTTGAACTTGAATAACTAAATAGGTAGTGGCATTGTTGC
Organism: Ictidomys tridecemlineatus; assembly: GCF_052094955.1. Classification (NCBI taxonomy): domain Eukaryota; kingdom Metazoa; phylum Chordata; class Mammalia; order Rodentia; family Sciuridae; genus Ictidomys; species Ictidomys tridecemlineatus. The sequence goes on along the minus strand of NC_135477.1, from coordinate 133,063,471 downwards.
CTGAGGTGGGAGAGATGAGAGGAAGAATAGATTTGGGGTGATGGACAGAAAGAATTGTTTGAATAGCCTCTAAGACATCTTATTAAAGAGTCATTGGGAGGAGAAAGGCAAAAAAAATTATATACATACATATATACATCTGCCTCTCTCTTTTCTTTCCATATATATTTTTACTCATCAAATCCTTAGAGAGTGTATGTGTACACGTGTGTATAGATTTAAAGACATGGACAAAAGTATTAGGGGGAATGGGTAAGTAAGAGAAGAGGGACTGGACATTTAGAACACCTAAAGGTATGTTGGAGATTGAGCTGCCAGACCAGTGACAGATAGCTGCCTAGAGATTGAACGTAGGGGCACTTAACCACTGAGCCACATCCTTGTCCCTTTTTAAAAATTTTATTATGAGACAACGTCTTACAAAGTTGCTAGGGTTTTGCTAAATTGCTGAGGCTAGCCTCGAACTTGCCATCCTCCTGCCTCACCTCCCTAGCTGCTGGGATTACAGGAATGTACTACCATACCCAGAGAGAAAAGAGTTTTTAAAAAGGCAGAAATTCTTCAAAACTGCAAAAAGTAAAACCAAAGTAATGATTTCTTCTGCTATAGGAAGAAATAAAAAGTGGGGAATACCAGTGAAGTATTTGATGGGCAGGGCAACTTTAACATGTATGATAGGAATCATGATTATCAAAGATGGAAAAATGGAGTGGTGAATATTTATACTAGCTCTTACTAGATTTAAAAGACTCTACCAATGAACTATACCCCTACCCTAGAGCATTATTAAAGCTTTCTTTTCTTTAAGGGTTGCACTACTTTTGCATTTGTCCTTAGGCCTAGACTTGGGAATCTTTTGCCAGTGTTGTGTGAATTCATTGTATGTGGCCTATTTTTGCCTTTCTCCTTAATAAAGGAAAGGTAAAGAAGGTAGCTATATTATTTTCAATGCTTCTCTGCACTTGTTAGTTTTTCATTTAATTACTAAAAAATAGGTTTTTACACATTTTGCTTATGATAAAATGGTCTCATGGACACTGAAGATATTGCTTAATAGCTATTCATTAAAAGAAGTAGAGCTGGACAGAAGCCTGTGTCTTCAGATTCTTCTTTTCTTATCTTCTGCCTATTACCCAGACTTGTTCTAAGCCTAGCAGGGATGTTGAGTTGGAGATATGATCACCATCACCCCTCCACACTGACACCCCGAGAGTTGAATGATTACATAATGAATAGAAACAAGGAATACCTGTGATGATGTAATTGATACTACAACTAACTCCTTAACTAGAATCTGAGTTTATGCCTCATTTATTTCCAAAAAGATTTGTTCACTGAATGGATAAGGGTGGGCTATTCTTATCAGCACTTAATAAAAGACTTTGAGTAACAATTGTGATATCACCTCTAACACTAAGCTGCTTCTTTGGGTGGGTGGTATTGATTCTGGAGAAAAAATTCCACACCCTACTAATTACTTCAGGAATTGCTTGATTCCTTGAAGGTCACCCTGGAGGAATAAGGATATGTCACATGGGGAAGTATCTAGGAGTAATTTCCAGAATTTAGTAAAGCTGGAACCCTTATATGGGGAAAAGTCAGATTTGTCCTGTTTCACAATTTTGTTACGGGCTACTAAATCCATGCCAGTGGCCACTGAAGTCTGGCTTACACAAACTGGATACATTCCCTAAATACATACCAAATGACTACCTGGGTAGAAGGAAAAATAAATTTGGGGATATAAAATATGGCAAAAATATATTTATGGGTCTAATCAAAATTGATGTCTTCTTGATATGTATTTGTGTTAATACTCTCAGTCCTGTGAGACTGGAACGTAAAGCAACAAAATTGAATTTTTTGGCTCTTACACATTTAGTGTCTTTGCTTTCAGTGATTCTTAATTATGTTTCATATATGTGTTTGAGAAGTCCATAGTACTTATTAAGTTGGCTCCATGCTGAAGTGAGATGAATGTGAATTCTCTTATTCATCAAATCCTTACAGAGCATCAACAACAGCATCATTAAAAGTGGGGGAATATAGCAGTGAACAAAACAAAGTCATGGGGCTTTCATTCTAGTTGTAGGAGACAATAAACAAATAGATCAGATGTAGTACTGTGAAGAAATTAAATCAGGATAAAAGAAAAGATGGCTAGATAGAAATGACTGCAGTCGTGGTATTTCAGAGTAGTTGAAGAAAATCTCTCTGATATGGGGGCACATATTAGAAGGGAGTGAGGGATCATCCCATGTGTTTATAAATCAGCTTTTTCATCACTTTGACCAAAAGACCTGATAAGAACAATTTTAGAAGAGGAAAAGTCTATTTGGGGCTCACAGTTTCAGAAATCTCAGTTCATAGATGACCTACATCATTTCTCTGAGCCTAAGGCAAAGGTAGAATGTTATGGCAGAAAGGTGTGGCAGATAGAGGTAGCTCAGGACACAACAATTGGGAAGTACAGTAGCATTCAGCTCAACACACTCAACAATATGAGCCCCAAAGGCATATCCTCAGTGACCCATCTCCAGCCACATCCTACTTGCCTACAGTTACCACCCAGTTACTCCATTTAAGTGGTTTAATGTACTGATTAGGTAAGACTTGATCATTTTACCTCTTACTATTCTTGTATAGTCTCACACATGAGTTTTTGGGGGACAACTATCTAAACCATGACATGCAAATATCAGGAAGAACGTTCTACGCACAGGAACAGCAGATGCTAAGACCCGGAGATGGGAATATGTTTGTGATAAAGGAAATCAAGACTGAAGTGGTAAGACACTTGATAGAAGAGTATTGAAGTGGTGGGTGGGAAGTAGCCAGGGATAAGATATAATCCCCAAAGGCATACCCCCAAAGTGGTTCCCACTCATTTTGTCTAGGTCCTACCTCTTTCATTTTCCATCACTTCCCGGTAACACCAAATCTTGTCAGTGAATGACCCATTGATGAGATTAGAGAAGTTAGAGCACTCATGATCTAGTACCTTCCCCCAAATTCCACTTCTGAACATTGCTGCATTGGGGACCAAGCCTTTAATAACACACGAGACTTTGGGGGATATTCTGAATCCAAACCATGACAAAATATTTATTATTTTATTATGGAGAGAAAATAATTGAGCAAGTTTGGAAGATAAAGAAAGTAATATCAAACCTTTAACATTTTTGGATTTTTATGTATGTTTGTTTTTGTGGATTGAGGGCTAGAATTTAGGGCCTTGTGAATGCAAGCACTGTACCACTGAACTACATCCCCAACTCCTTTGTGCATAATTTTAAACTGTAATTTTATATCCCACTTTTTACATCGAGCACTAAATGTGCACTTATTAGTAAATAGGGAATGAAAGTTTTGTATGTCACCTAAATTAATCTTCTATTTAGGTGAATATTTATAAAATACTCTCAGGTACATGTACCATAATGCTGCCCTTGACCCGGGCGGGCAGCTGAACTTAAGATCGCTCATGAATTTCCATGGACACCAAATCAAACACACACACACACTTTACCTTTAAACAAGCTTCAGGATGGCTTTTTGCTTGGCCTCAGGCTCCCCAAATAGGAGAGCAAGAGAAAGTCTCAAGAGGCTGGCAAGAAAGAGCAAAAAGTAGGTTTTTATTGGGGGGAGGGAGACCCTTGTTCTTAGAAAGTTCCATCCAAAAAAGACCACAAGGGGCAGGGTTACAAGGGACAGGCCAATGTAATTCAACCCAGGGGGCATTGCCTACATCTGAAGATTCAACTTCCTGAACCGCCCTTAACTTCCTGAACTGGGACAACGCCCAGATCACTATGAAATGTAGTGATGGTCAAGGCCTCTCCAGGATGGAAGGCACGAGTCATTCAAAGTGGCGCCTCACACCATAATTTGCCTTTTCCTCTGTATACTGTTTAGTCCATTTACATTTGTTTTGATTTACTTATAATTAAGTTGGCTATCTCATTTGTTTTTTGTTTCTCTAATCCTTTCCCTGCCATCTTTTATGCTGATATTTTTTTAAAAAATTTTTTAGTATTCCATTTAGTTCTATTGACTTTCTAGTGATCTCTCTGCATTTTTTTTTAGTGCTTGTTCTACTAAGTGTAATGAATATCTTTAGCTAATAAGTAGAAAACTTTCCTCAGAATCCTTATTGTTGTATAAATGGTAAATCCAGTAATATGTTTTTTGTACTTTTTGTAAGCAGTTGTATAGCTTTTAAAAAGAGAGAAAAGAATACATGAATGTCTATATGCATGCATACACACATATTTCCATTGTTTTTCATTTCCTAGAGATTTATGTATCCATTTGATACTTCTTGTATAGAGGTGAGTGCCAACAAGTTCTCTTTAATTCTTATTTATCTGAACATGTTTTTATTTTACTTCAGTTTTTGTTAGTTTTTGTTTTTAACTGGGAATTGAACTATTAAACTTGGGGGCGTTTTAACTCTGAGCCACATCATCAGCCCTTTTTATCTTTTATTTTGAGACAAGGTCTTGGTAAGTTAATTAGGGCCTCAATAAGTTGCCTAGGCTGGCTTTGTATTTGTCCTGCCTCAGCCTTCTGAGTCACTGGGATTACAAGTCTGCAACTGACTTTTACTTGAGTTTTGAAGGGTAGTTCTGCTGTGTATAAACTTATTAGTTGACAGGGTTTTCTGTTTTTAAAAAAATTTATTTTTTAGTTATAGGTCAACACAGTATCTTTATTTTATTTTTATGTGGTGCTGAGGTTTGAACCCAGTGCCTTAATGTGTGCTAGGTGAGCGTTCTACCACTGAGCCACAACCTTCTTTTCAGCCCTTTAAGCATATTGTTCTGGTGTTTTCTAACCTCCCTCATTTAAGAAGTTAGACAACTGTACATGGTGTGTTCTTTTTCCTCTGTTTCAAGATTTTCTCATTGTCTTTGGCTGTTGTCTTGCGTTTTTCCATTTGCCCTGAGTGTCCATGCACATATAGTTGAGCTGTCAACCAGGGATTTAAAACTTGTCTATTCCCATTTAATAGTTCTGTGACATGTAGGAAAAGGATTTCTCATCCTGACTCTCAGTTCCCTTATTGAAAAGAGGAAAGATGATATATTTGGTGAGATATATTATCTATTCCTATCAGAAATGCATGAAATACCAAGTGCAAGTTATGTATTAGATTTATACTAAATGTAGTTTTTGTTATCACACAGTTTTTCCATGCATCTTGTTTTTCCATTACTGATGCTAGAAATGATGCTTCTATTTCTGATGTTGCTAGTAATGTATTTCTCTTTCCCCACTTTTGGTTCTTATTTTTTTTTTAAATACCAACAATTTGAAATGTAAATCACACAGCTATATTATTAATTGGAACCAGAACATATAAATTTTCTGGTAATTTGAATGAAAATGTTTCAAACTTTTTCTTTGTTGGCATTAGCAAGTTGTGTGAGGTTTCAAGCAAAGCACAATTTATGTTATTCTTACGTGTCCTTTTGTAATTCATTCTTGAATGGTTAGTAAAGAACATGATGGGCTAGGTAGAGGACTGAATTCTTTGACTACAGTCAGCAGTTCTGACTTGGTTCATTGTAAAGTCACATGGTCACACCATCCACTTTTATCTCTGGTACTTGAGTTTTGAGCTTTGCATTAATGCCACTGGATATTAATAGAGCATTGTTAACCAGAGCAGATTGGATTCCTGTAAAACAATACTTTGTTTTGAAAGAGTAGTCTGTATGGGGACCATTACACTGAATACACCAATCACCGACAGCACGGATAGGAAATGTTGGTAGTTGGGGGATGATACAATTTGCTAGTACTTGATTTAAAAAAAAAAAAAGGTTGGTTCGAACAATTGTTAGAATAAAACCATCTTTGTCATACAAATTTGTCATACACATTTGCATATGTATGCATTAATATTTTAGTCAAAAAGTTTGCTTTTAGGATGTAAATAGATTTTTTTATGAACTTTGGCATTTTTTAATGTATGATTTTGGGTTTATTTAAATCAACCATAAGTTGCCAGCCAAAAATAGTAATACATTTTTGTATATTAACAGTACCCTGAAATAAAGCTTTCCACCCTTCTCACCATCAGTAACTGTGATTTAATTTACCTCAATAATGCTGGTCCCAGAAGTCTGACCACTTGTTCTTAAACATTCTTAAAATTTAGCATTAATGTAGATGACTTTGTAAAGTGGATGACATTGCTACTAAGGTCAATCGGGAAGGAAGGAGTTTGTCATTTATTGAGTAAATTTTTTGTGCCAGAAAATTTGCAAAATATTTCTAGCTGTGTGATCACTGGTTTTTCAAAGCCATGCACGTTGTGCTATAATAACCTGCTGATGGCACGAGTGATAAACCCTTTATTACTGCCGTGCAGAGGTTGACATCATATTTATATGTGAAAAACAGTGCTTTTGTTTTATTCATACAGAGATAAATTTTAAAGTTTGCCAATTTTGCATTATACTGTACAAGCTATGTAATAGTATGAACTTATTAATGATGTTTTGCAGTGTTTGTTTTTATAAATTTGTTTAACATCCAGTTTTAAACTCAAATGGTCAAGTGGCACTAATTCATCATTCATTCATTAGTTGTTTATAGTGATAGCCAAAGTTTATCAAGCTCTTACTCAGTTAATGGCAGGTAATATACTATGTATTTAATACATATTCTTTCTTAATCTTTAATCTTTTCTATTGTGAAATATAAAAAAGAACATAAAGAATAAATATATAACTTTTCTAATGGAAACATGTAATTACCATCCAGACCAAGAATTACACTTGCTGGTACCACTGAAATACTCTGTGCACCCCTTTCTAATTGTCCCACAAAGTAGCCATTGCCGTGACTTAATGGTGATCACATCCTTGAGTCTTGGCCTTGATTTTTTTTTTTTTAAACACTTTTGAGTGTATTCCTGGAGGCTATTAGTTTAGTTTGTCTTCCTTTGAAACTTTGTATGAATGGAATATTTGTTTTTTGAGACAGCCTCTTGCTATTTTGCCCAGTTGTTATTGAACTCATGTGCTCAGGCAGTCCTCCTGCCTCAGCCTCTAAATACCTTGGGCTACTGTGTCAGCATGTCAGGCAACTGTTATATTTTATTCACTCATAGCTTATGATATTCATTTATACTGTATTTGTACTTCAATTCATTTTTGTGGCCATTTATCTTTCATTGTATGAATATACTATATACTTTCTTTATTCTGCAGTTGTAGGTCTTTAGATTGTTCCTAGTTTGGGGTAATTATAAATAATGCTGATATGAGTATATTTATGCAAGTATGCTGCTTTGTAGAAATATTGGATATCTCTAGAATGAAGCTGTGAGTAGAATTGCTGGGTTAAAGGGTATGCATCTTTTTAAGTTGAAAAAAATGTCCATCACCCCAATTTTTTATCAATTGATATTCATGCCAGCAATACTTAAGGTTTTTGTGTGTTCTATATAATCATCATATTTTCTTATTTTGTCTTTTCAAACAATATGGGGTAAGTAATATTTCCATTTCATGGTTTTAGAAACTGAGGGCCAGAGGAGTTATATCACTAGCTTAGTGAATAGCAGAGCTGGGATTTGTACCTAGATCTGACTTGGGAACTGCCACTTCTCATTTCACTCTACTGTAAGAAACAGAAGTGACAATAAAAACTGAATATCCATTTACCACATTTATTATACCTCTGTTGCATTTTCGAGGAGTGGGGTGGGTACTAGGGATTGGATCCATATCTCCTGCCTTTTTTATTTTGAGACAGGGACTTGCTAAGTTGCTTTTTATTTTTAATTTTTATTATTACACAGGGCCTCACTAAGTGTTAAGTTGCTGAGGCTGGCCTTGAACTTAAGATCCTCTTGCCTCAGCCTCCCAAGTTGCTTAGATTACATGTGTGGGCCACTACACCCAGCCATTTACTATGTTTTTGATAAAAGCGAAAGGAAAGGTCTGTGCTGCTTTAGACCTTCCATTTAATATATATTAGAGGAGTGGAGGTGAGTATGTAGATTACCAATAAGTTTTTAAAAACTACATGAAAAAGAACTATATATGCCATGAAGGTGAAAAAAGGACACTGATAAGAAACTGTGTAGGGTGATGTAAGAAGGAGGAGGCCACATTTACACCAAGACTGAAGGTTGAGGAGAAGTCAGCCGTCTTCAAAGTGCATTACAAAGGGGATAGCAAGCCAAAAGTTTTTCAGGAGAAAAACACCAGTATTTCAAAAAAAAAAAGCAAAACTATACCAAATTGAACACTGTAATTAGAACTCATTGATTTTCCAAATTAAAGGATGAGTTTGAGGGTGCATAAGAAGTTTTAAGAAAAATTAATAGAAATAGGAAAGTGATCTATGGTTGGAAAAACAGGGACTTTATATTTGGAAGAAGCAGACTCGTATTTTTCTTTTCTATAATCCTGTCAAGTCTTAATTATTTACTATAACAAAACACTAACAAATCCAAAGATTCCTATCTGGATAATTTTATTTTTCAAGTTTTCCTAAAAGAGGCACGAGTGTGTGGTTGGGCCCAAGGTTTCAGAGATTGCAATGGGGAGCCCGATGACTTGAAACATTGGCTTGAGGTGCTAATGAAGATTTTTCATTGGGAAAAGACAATTCTAGGTAACAGAAATTGAATGATTGGTATATTTTAACTACCATCTTTATTACAATAGCTTCCAAATAAACTTCCAAAGATAATAACACATATAACTCCATTTCATATTTAAATATTGTATATCTTTTCAGGTAGATTTCTACTTTTCTCCTCCATAGGTGATATAGTACAGCTGTCCGCTACCAGTGTCTGGGAAAAAATTTCATAGACTACACTGTGTACCATATCCTGGTGAACATTTCTAAAAAGCACAAAAAGTTAAAAGCAAAAAAAAAAAACTTCCTGTGGGGCCATCCAGTGGAGGATTTCTGCTGTCCTTTTTATGAGGACCATACTAGAAGCCCTGACTTTCTATAGAACAAAAGAATGAGAGAAAGATGAAGCAAGTAGAAGAACAAAAATATTTGGAGAATTGGGAAGTTTGAGCAGGATAGTTTTCCAAGTTGCCTGTCTTTGGTTCCCATGTCCAAATTAGATACCTAAAGTAATTTACCATGACTCCCTGTAATATGTGGAATTCTTTCCTATTTAAAAGATTATCTTCTCTGCCATGTTAATATAAGCTTTTTGATTTGGGCAAGTTAACCTCTCAAAAGGCTGTTCCCTCATTTGTGAACGGGGATAATATCATTTCTGTCTCTTAAGATATGTCAGTTCAGGGAAATAGGACACTTAGCACTTAGGGATGTGTCTGACACATAGTAGGCATTCAGAAAATGGTAGCTGTCATTAAAGTAAGCCAGCCAGATTATGAGAGTCTCATCTGCTAAGAATTCTTAGATCACAGGTAATCACCTAGGTTATGAAAACTATATTTTATAAGAAACTTGTTTTTAGGCTATTTCTTTGTATTTTGCAGTATTATTTAACACACACAAAAAGCTGGTATATATCTCAGTAAACACAATTTTTTTTTTCCCAGTTGGATTCTATGCCAGGATTCACCCTAAGACAAATATGAGAAGCTGAGCTATTCTCCACCCTACAAACAAATTCATATCTAGAATTGGAAACTTTAATAGGGAAAATTTTATTCCTATTCCTGTTATATTATTCCAAATATTTGTTTGTTTATAGGAAATATTAAAGGAATATTTCAGAAACATGAAAACAAAATATTTAAGAAGTCAGCTTGTTATGCTACTCAAAAATATTTTCATCTCATTTTCTTTAGCATACATTATAATTTTGGATATAATTTAAAACTCAACTCCTGGAACAATTATTGTTTTGGTTTTATCTATGTGTGATCTCCTTTAATGTTGGACTTGTGACTTTTTGGGTGGCTTTTATTTACCAGAAATTTTTAACATTTAAATAATATAGACTGCCAGAATAACTTGAAGGTGGTTAATCTGAATCCAGGTAAACAGTTTTCTGTCTTTAAAATTTCTATATTCTGTGCCATAACTACTACCCTGTACATAGCACTATCATCTGAAGAAGTAATTTATTAAATGAATAAAAGCTTTATAGTGATGTATCTCCCTTCCCTCCATTCTGTCTCTCTTCATGTTTCTTTTCTGGCCCATTAGGCTATTAAGGTTTGGTTTACAATATAAAAAGCTGCATCAGTTGTGTTTGGGGAAGAATTTTTATTTCATAGATCAAAATATGAGAAAGTCTTTTTAATTTTTAATTTATAATTCTTCAGTCTTCATTTTGCTGGGTAAATGATATATTTGACACATTTTGTGACAGTGCATTCCAGTGCACATAACTGTTTTATTGTAAAACAAAAACTCATATTCGGCTTTCTTCATCTGTAATAAGTATCCTTGCTTTCCCTTCCTCACTCTTGGTACCAAGGATTGAGCCCAGGGGTGCTTAACCACTGAGCCACATCCCTAGCCTTTTCTTTCATTTTTCTTTTTTATTTTGAGACAGGGTCTGGCTAAGTTGCTGAGGCTGGCTTTGAACTCACGATCCTCCTGCCTCAGCCTACCAAGCTGCTGTGATTATAGGTGTGCGCCACATGCCTGGCAGTATTCTTGCTTTTTTTGATAAGTGAATGCCTTATATGGTTTCTTTATTAATCATGTAAGTCAGCATGATTTAAGAATCATTTTCCAGAAATGATGCTAAAAGCATATTTTGCTCCTCTTAAATGAATGGACATTTACATAAAAGCAGATTTGCACCTGGTTCATAAAACATGGTCAAAACTTTATACTATGTGAAGACTGACCACAGGTTATATCACAGGATCCCCTGTTCCTCCGGTTCACAACTATTGAACCCTGAGCCAGTCACACCTATTCATTTGCCACCACTTTACAACCTTAGCTTTAAAATTTTTATTGGTAAGAAAATGTTTAATTGAAAAAAGTAGTATAATAATATACATATAATAGTATATACAGTATGATATTGAGCTGAATAATTATGTATTTTTGTATACATTTTTTTTATAAATACATCTTAATATATGCATAGAATGAAGCCTGATAGGAAATAAACCAATATGTGATTTTAAGTTGGGGGAAAAAAAAAACCCTTTACACTGTGTATTTCAGATACTTGTTTGAGGGTATTAAAGTAAGAGGATCCCAGTTGCAATAGTAGTTAAGGGTGTGTTCTTGGGCTGGGGATGTGGCTCAAGCGGTAGCGCGCTCGCCTGGCATGCGTGCGGCCTGGGTTCGATCCTCAGCACCACATACCAACAAAGATGTTGTGTCCGCCGAGAACTAAAAAATAAATATTAAAAAAAATTTTCTTTCTCTCTCTCCCCCACTCTCTCTTAAAAAAAAAAGTAATAAAACTAAGGTGTAAACTAGTAATTGCATAGGAAAGGAAAACCCAAGAATAAATATTTATATATATAAAAAAAAGGGTGTGTTCTTGGTCATCCCATACTGTGATGGGTCAGAGCTTCTGAACAGGTGGAACAGGTACAGAATTGACTAGGTACTGAATGCATATGCAGTCTCAGGAATATGCTGCCCTTGCTCTTAGAGAATCTACTGATGGAAAAATCTTGATCTTACCAAAGAGTGTCCAGGAATTAAAAAGTAAGGCCACAATAGAGTAAAAGTTTCCCATTAATTATTTTGAATATGTGTGTCAATGTCTCATTCCAAATTTGGGATTGGCACTTAAATTGAAGTCTTATAATCTAGTTGTATCAGTTAACTTAATAGCCAAGAGATAGCAGTCTCAACTGCTTTAGATGGCTGTTTTATTACTAACTGATCTTTATTTAGAGAACCTTAAGGTCCCAAGGGAATAATATTGGTGAGCAGGGATTATCTCCATTTTACAGAAGAGGAACTGCTTCTCAGAGTGGGATTGTAACTTGAAAAGTAAAGTGAGTGTTATTGTTATTTTATTATCATCATTACTTTGAGATGGTCTTGATTTATTACTCAGGCTGTACTTGAACTCCTGGGATCTAGTGATCTTCCTGCCTCAGATTCTTGAGCAGCTGGTTCTGCAGGTACATGCTACCACACCAAGCTGAAGTAGTTTTTATGTAGCATTTGACTGGATTGAACATCAAATTCAATAGAGGCTGCTTTATACAATGAAAAATGTCCTGATTTATAGTAGAACATTTGTCTTTTATGTCTAGACTCTACTGAAAAAATAGCAACTCTAAGAGGGCTGAAATGTGTCTAACATGGTACTTGATAAAATTAGTTAATAAATATTTACTTAATGGGCTAGGGTTGTGGCTCAGCGGTAGAGTGCTAGCACGTGCGAGGCTCTGAGTTCAACCTCAGCACCACATGAAAATAAGTAAATAAAATAAAATAAAAAGGTATGGTGTCCATCTACACCAAATAATAGAACAGCGTTAGAAGTTACTTTAGACTTTTTTATGTATTAAATATGATTGAAGGGCTTTGGAACATTTTCCTGTTTAAAGACATGATATTTGGGCATCCTTTAGTCTCCCTGGACAAAACATTGTGTCAACCTAGAAAAACCTAAAGAGAAATTTTAGTACAACTTTGTTTACTTGTGTTTTAAAATCCCAATAAAATAACAAAACATACCCCCCTTCCAAATTAAAAGAAATAAACCATTAGTAGGCTGTTGTTTTGCCTATTATGCCTGAAATCACTGAGCAAAGACACTTTTACCAAGCCTTTTTAACTGTAAAAGAAGAATAAGTTTGTATTAAAAGTGATAGATGGTAATACATTGCCAGAAATGTGTTTTTTTTGTATGTTCTGGGAAGTTTGATTGTCTAAACAATCTCAATTTTTCTTCACACAGTGAAAAATCTTTTTATCAGCCTACTGTAGAAAAAAACACAAGATCCAAAATCATTCTGGCACAGTCACTTTTCTGGGTATTACCATCCTTATCCAGTGACAACATAAGAAGTAGCTATGCCACATTGTATGTTATATTGTACACTTGATGTGAAAACCAAAGAAAAAGGAAGAACTATAATACATTAATTCATGTATATTTAAAAATGTGAAGTGCATTGATATGCATAGTTTTGCACTAATAAGGATACACATTGAAGACAATCCTACATTCTGTTACAGAAAGTTAAAGCCATGTTAAGGTTTTTTTATTATAATTTTTTTAAAATAAAGAATACTTTTTCCCTCAAAGCTTGATTTTGTAATTGTTTTTAGAAGTAAAGCTGGTTACATAAGAGTTTGCTCCAAAATACCAAATAAAATTTTAGTATTAGGTAAGAATGAATAACTTGATATTTTAAGAATTGTTTCATTGAGCTGGGCATGGTGGCACCCTGTAATCCCAGCAACTTGGGAGGCTGGGCAGGATTGCAAATTCAAGATCAGTCTTGTCAATTTAGCAAGAACCTAAGCAACTTAGTGAGACCGTGTTTCTAAAATAAAAAACCAAAAAGGACTGAGGATGTAGATCAGTGGTAAAGCACCTCCGAATTCAATCCCCAGTACCAAAAAAAAAAAAAAAAAAAAAAAAAAAATTGTTTTTAAGCTAATAAGCCAAGTATTTCATGAGCAGTGTTTTAGCTCTAGCAGAATTAAAATATGATCTTTAATATGTAAAATATAAATCAGTAAAGTGAAAAAGTTAAGTTTTAGATATTGGAAATTGAGAAAAAAAGGACACCTGAATGTAGGAATAAATCTAAAATATATTTACATCCTAAAACATTATAAAGGATTTAAGTCTTCCTGTCTTTTTGGTCAAGTATGTTTTGGTTTGACAGTTTGCACTGAAACCTTTCAGGATCTAAAAATTATATCCAAAAAAGAAACTCTTTTCACTTAGAAGAAAGTCACTATTATAGTACGTTGGCTATTTCTTTTTCTCATTTGGTAAGGATTAGAATAGTAAGCAGAGTGGATGGTTGGTTTTTCTTTGTTGGGAGCCATCCCAAATTTAAGGCAGGAAGATGATGACTGCAAAAAAGACTAAGTGTCTAGAGTGGATCAGCTTTAGGCTCCAACTTGTTTTGAAAAGTGGAAAGTATGTGCTGGAGTACAGGCAGACTCTGAAGATGATTAGAGAGGCAAAATGAAATTGCTCACCCTGATGACTGTTCAGTTTTGAGAAAATATGAAATAGAATAGCCATGTTGCACAGACTGGTATCTGACACTGGTGGCAGTAATATTGAATTGGCATGTGTCAGATACCAAAGACTCTGCACTTTGGCTATCATTAAACCCAGATGATTCTGATATTATCAAGAAGCATGCCAGAACAGACTGGTGACAGGTAAACCATGCAAGACTTTTTTTTTTTTTTTTAAAAACATGTCCAAATTTATTAAAAAAAAAAAAAGGTGCATATAAATGGAGTCCAAATCTTAGAGGATATCAGAAAGGGAATTTTCATATCCTTATACTAACTTGCTGATCAAGTTAGCATACATTTTCATCTTCCTAATTTGCCTTTATCTTCAAATAAATAAATAAATATAACACTTGCCAGATCCAGTTTAAAAAAATTTGTAAATGTTGAAACATCAAAGTACTATCATAAGTATTTACACAGAGAGTTGAAATTTAGAGGGGTAGTCTGATCTGGAAATGAATTTGATCCATCACTGTGACTTGTCACACATAGATGGTATTTAAGGTATGTGTCTAGTGAGATAACCATAGGAAGAAAATATAGCATAAGAAAAGGATACAGGTTTAGGACTAAACATTGAAAAAAGACTCAATATGTAATCATAAGCAACTGGGAAAGAGTGATATTTCATAAAAGATACACTGGACTGTAGTATAAAATACAGCTAGAGGAATCCAGCAAGACAGAGCCTAAAAAATGTATATGGGGGGGCTGGGCTTGTAGCTCAGTGATGGAGTACTTGTCTAGCACTGGGTTCGATTCTCATTTCTATACATAAAAATAAAGTAATTTTTAAAAAATGTATATTAGATTTGGCAGCAGAGAAGTTACTGGATGTCTTAATAAAAAACTTTTGATATGGTAGTGGGGCAAAACCAGGTTGACCTGCATTTAATGTAAGATTGTGCTGTACTAGTCATTTAGTGACTTTGGCTGGGGGCATGAAGCAATAAAAAGTTGATCATGATCAAAGGAGAAAGAATAATCAAGTTGAGGTTGTGCTTTGAATATGCAAGGGAGAGATGATATCATCCACAGTATAAAAACTCTTCCTTTTCTTTACCCCTTTATAAAGAAATAATGACCATGGAAACCAGAATTCTCTTCCTTCTTATATTTTGCATAATACTGAAAAATGTTGCATCTCTCTGTAAGTTTCTCTCAATTTTGTTTCCATAGTTTTACCCACTGGCTGTTTATCCCTGGCCCCTCTCTTAAGTTCCTCTCATGAATTTTGCAACTACTTTATAGAGTCTTTAATTATCTTCTGGCTCCTGAAATATTCCTTTCAGGATGACATAATTTACAAGTATCTGTATTTCTTCTATAAAAAAATCTTTCTAAATACTGAAGGTCTACTTTACCTGGGTCTTCCATATTTTCTTGCTCTCCCTCTTTTCCAGTTCTGTTGTCATCCCCATCCTCAGTTCCAACTTCATAGACTCAAAATCCCTGGGTGCTTTTTGGAAGTTACTTTCCTGAATAATGTTAAGTTAATTTGGTCCACTTCTTTTTTTTTTTTTTGTACCAGGGATTGAGTCCAGGGACACTTAACCACTGAGCCACATTGCCAGCCCATTTTTATATTTTATTTGGAGACAGAGTCTCGCTGATTTGTTGAGACTGGTTTCAAACTTAAGATTTTCTTGCCTCAGCCTCCCAAGCTGTTGGTATTACAGGCATGCACCACCATACCCAAGATGGTCTATTTCATTTAAATGGAGTTATCCATAAAATCATTAATGTTTTTGCTTTTTATGTTTTAGTGTAGAAAACAGTTTAAAACATAAACCCATCATTTCTAGGTAAATGGCAGGTGAATTGAAGATTTTTATTTATGTACTTCTGTATTAGCCTAATTTATAGTTCATATGTGAATATTCAACAATATTTGGTATATTTGACCTTTTTCTTATATAATGAAATTTTTATATAGTTTCTTTTTTGGGTGGGAGTGAATATATTGGATAATTTCTTTTATTTTTCTGAAGCTAATGTATTTAAAGAAACAGCTGGAGATATATCATGCACTTCTGTGATAGAATGGCTTGCCCAGCATGTATGAGGCCCTGGATTCTATCCCCAGCACCAACAAAATACATGAGAAACAACAACAAAAAGATTAATATTGGTATTCATTTTGGTTTCCTGGTATTTCAGGAAATTAATAATGACCTCACTTTCATTATATTTAAGTTTGCTAATTGAACAACAAATAGCATACTTAATTGATTTTAACTTTTGAATTATATTTTAGAGATTAATAGAGCTAACAGAATATGATTAGAATTTTTTTTTCATTTTGTGTGGTTGCATCTTCATTGTAATATACTATTTCATATACTCTGGAAAATCTGTTTCTGAACATAATTGTTTATAGTATGTTAAACTATCAGAATTGCTAGATCTTCCATTTTGAAGTGGAATGCTGATAAACACCCACAGCAGAAATTTTAGGATGCCTGCATACTTTTGCATTGCTAAAAAGACACCCACATTGATACTTAGCCTTGGAAACAGCAGCCCATAAGGT
This sequence comes from Ictidomys tridecemlineatus, assembly GCF_052094955.1. Taxonomy (NCBI): domain Eukaryota; kingdom Metazoa; phylum Chordata; class Mammalia; order Rodentia; family Sciuridae; genus Ictidomys; species Ictidomys tridecemlineatus. Next base: position 133,046,775 of record NC_135477.1, on the reverse strand, counting down.
TACACACATCTTTAATTTTCTTTTAATAGAGTTGGAAAGAGGTATTTTTTCTACGCATATTATAGATATTATATTTACTTGTAACACTTGGAAGTTATATAATATTTTAAAGTCTTCTTTCATAAACTAATTAAAGAGAACTCTACATCCTAGAGTAAAAACTAGGAAACTTTTGTCTAAAGTTAATTGATTAACAGGCAAACTTTTTCTGTCCTGGCTGTATTAGGAATCATTTGTACTATTTGCGATAATTATTGACTATTTATGGTCTGGAACACATTTTACAATCTAAGTAAAGCCAAAGTAGGGTTGTTCTTGTGATTGAGCTATACAAACCTATGATCATTATTTTTTTTTTTTGTTTTTACATATACATATTTCTTTTTTCCTTTGTTTTTTCTTTTCTTTTCTTTCCTTTCTTTCTTTCTTTTAGCACTGGCGATTGAACTCAGGGGTACTTGACCACTGAGCCACATTCCCAGCCCTATTTTGTATTTTATTTAGAGACAGTCTCTAAGTGAGTTGCTTAGTGCTTCACTTTTGCTGAGGCTGGCTTTGAACTCCCTTGCGATCCTGCTTCCTCAGCCTCCCAAGCCGCTGGGTTTACAGGCATGCACCACCTGGCTACATATACATACTTCTAAAAGTTTAATGATTAGTGATTACCTTGTTCATAGGATATTCTACGCAGGGCAAGGAATAGCAATAGGCAACCTAAAGACAAAGGGAAGTTTATAAAGATTTGGGTCTAAGGTAATTTTGGTCTATGGTAATACAGAACTTGCTGTAGTTCGTTTCTTTTAAATAATTATATTCAGAATTCATTCAGGGATTGGTTTTAAAAATTTGATTGACTCTTTTATATTTAAAGAAAGCCCAAAGTATAGTTGTATTTTGTTCCTTTCTGTTGAGAATGTGGATAGAGTAGGAATCATGAGAATAATATCTGGAACATGATTCTAGATCTGGAACATCTTCTGTTTTCCAAGCCATCTTTCTAATCCCTTTGTATTTTGCTTTGGAAAGTTGTCATATTTCTTTGGTGTACTGAGAACTACCTAGAGAGAAAGAGAAAAGGTAGGGGGACAAAAACTAGGAATTACAGAATCAGACCTGAAACTTTACCTATTGGTTGGGAAAATGTATTGTTTCAACCAGTTCATGTCTCAAACTAAGCAATTAACAAAGGAAAACACCAAGATATGAATGAATGTTGAGAATCCTGCTGTCATGGACTATGCTAGGTGATGAAGAAATTTAAATTGTTGATGTTGAACTTTGTATGTAAGAAGGGTGACAACTAGGTAATATGAATTGTGGCTTGAGATACAAAGTTTGAATTGATTGATCTAGGAAGCTTGTACTTTGCAGACAGTATTCACTAAGTACTGTAAAATTTAGAATTATTAAAATTGGTTTACCATAATGGTGAGACTTAAATTTTAAGAAATCTGAGTGATTAAGGTTTTCTTTGAGTTTATTGCTTTACATTTTTCTCAGGTGAAGTATCAGAAACCTTTATGTATTTATCAGTTTTTTTAGTACCATAACAAAATGCCTAGAACAGCTTACTTAGAAAGAAAAGAAGTTTCTTTATCTCACAGTTAATAATTCTTTTTTTTCTCCCACTTTTTTTTAAATTGGTATATCATGGTTGTACCTAATGGTGGGATTTGTTGTTATGTATTTGTACATGCACACAATACAACAATATAATTGGGCCAATATCACTCCCCAGCACTACTTCTTTTCTCCCAACCTCTCACCCCTTGGCTCCTTTCCTCTCCTGCACTCCCTTTAATTTTTAGGATACCCCTCCCCCTCATTTTTTTCCTTTTTCCTCTCCAGCTTCCTCATATGAGAGAAAGCATAGAACAACTCTTTGCCTTCTGAGTTAGACTTATTCCACTTAACATGATAGTCTCTAGCTCCATCCATTTTGCAGCAAATGCTATAATTTCATTTTTCTTTATGGCTGAATAAAATTCATGCACATGTACCACATTTCTTTATCCATTCATCTTTTGATGGACACCTAGATGGGTTCCATAATTTGGCTATTGTAAATTATGCTGCTGTAAACATGGGTATGCATGTATCACTCACAGTTAATAATTCGTAAGTATAATGTACATTTCTTTTTATGACTAGGAACCTTTTGAGGATGGCTTTGCAAATGGGGAAGAAAGTACACCAACCAGAGATGCCGTGGTCACATACACTGCAGAAAGTAAAGGAGTCGTGAAGTTTGGTTGGATCAAGGGTGTTTTAGTATGTATTAATAGACTTAATTTGAGAGTACAGCATTTCTGTTGATTATAAAAGCTGCCTAATATTGTCATCAATTCTCGAGAATTCTTTTTTCTGTTTTAACTGTATCTGAGTCTATAGAAGACCAATTAATGTGCTTCCTTTCTTTTGGATATTCAGTAGAGGAGATAGGGTATTTATTAATTTAACCAAATTTTTCTTGATAAATTGGGGAAGCTTTCAGAAGTAATTTATTTTAAACAGGAAAGAAACACCTAAGGTATGGTAGGATTATTAAACTTTAAATTTTTAAAAAACATGAACAATTGATATGTTGAAAAATATGTAATGGTTTAATTTGCTAACTACTCAAATAAGAATGTTGTAAAAGAACAAGCAAAATTTAAACTCATGATAAAAAGGGCATGTGAATTATTTTTAAGTGCTGGAGTCTTACAATATTTTTTGTACCTTTTTTGTGTTGCTTCTCCTACTTCTGATGTCTGTGATTGAGCACATTTATTTATACACATGTATTTATGTTACATTATATTTAGCTTAACAGTAAGTTTTCACATTAAACTCTTTTAAAAAGGAGGAGTTAGATTTAAAAACTATACCGCTTCTATAGTTTCCAGAGTATATTCTTCTACTTTGGGCCAGTTTAGTATTTATTACTATATATGTTTGATTACTTTCTTCATCTGTGATATGGCCTCTTTTTTCCTCCCAGGTACGTTGTATGTTGAACATTTGGGGTGTGATGCTCTTTATTAGGTTGTCATGGATTGTAGGTCAAGCTGGAATAGGTAAGTGAACTTCCTTACTAATTGATTTGAACATAATCAATAAATAAAATAGCATGTGCCTTTGAGCTCTCAATCTCATAAAACTCAGTCAAGGGAGTCCTTCTGAGCAATATTTTCCTTTATTATCAAGATTCTTAAATTAATTTTACTTTTTTCACAATTCTGATTTGGTTTTTTAAAAAAATAGGATTAAAAGTAGCTAATTTTAACTTGTAAATTCAAAGTATTCAGACCAACCAGTTCTAGATAATGGCAAGTTTAAATAAGAATATATATATTCTCAATTTCTTTCCTTTCTCCCTAAAGGTCTGTCAGTCCTAGTAATAACAATGGCCACTATTGTGACAACAATCACAGGATTGTCTACATCAGCAATAGCTACTAATGGATTTGTAAGAGGAGGTAAATTCAGTCTTTTTCACTTCATTATATTATAATTATTAAATAAACTGATATTTAAATCTTGTTTTTAATTATTTTTTGCCTTAATAGAATATACCAGGTGTATACAGGCAAGGAAGTTGCAACCAAGCACTTCCAAACTATTAGGTTGAGTGTAAGGTTTTATATTGACTCATATTAATATAATCCATGTATGTTTTAAAACATCTAAAATGTTAAGTCTGTCTGGTAGCAAGAGTAGAGGTTCTAACTAGTCTTTTTTTTTTTTTTTTTTTTTTAAACTGGGCTGTACCTTGTTACTTCCTCGTAAGCTTTATCCCTTGTATCAGTCACATGTATCCTGGCATTTGGTCTACATTGTACAAGTATAACTTCATTTTCCCACTCATTATTTCCCCATGTTCTAACACCTTATGAGAGTTGTACCTGGGACTCTGAATTTATACCTTCAAGTCTAGCTATCTTCTCTGAACACCCTGAGGCCTCTTTCATTGGAGTCCACAGGATGCGCCTTATGAGATTTTTGCCTTCCCCAGAGAAAGCACTTAAGAAAACAAGAGCATGACCTTGAGACCCCTGAGAAAATAAAATAATTCATTTTTCCAAATCAAAACTTTTCATCCAGTTGGAGTGAGGGGAATCCTGGAGAAAGAGCAAAGAATGTCAACTAGCACTTGTGAAGTCACCATAGCAAATCGACCTAGAATAGCATTCACCTATTCCATCTAACTTATTTATTTTGAATGTACCTATTTGACATTATGTGAATAAAATTTCTGCTTTAGTTGTGTCAGGTTTTCTATGAGGGAGACAGAGAGCCACACTGAGCTTTTCATTTTTCACCAACATCTTTATCCTTCTTAGACACCAAAGGATTCAAATCAATAAGCCCTGGGAAACTGGTAGCTTGTATCAATATGATTATCAGTATACTGAGTAAGCATCATTGTTTACTGAAATTTTATATTTGTATTCGTCTTCTTGAACTTTATTAGAGTGTAAAATATGGATATATCTAACAAAGTTAATCAGACAACACTGAAATGCTTCATTTCTATCCGACATTGGGAATAATTAACAGGAGACAAGGGAACGGTGTTGGGTATTTGCAGGGGATCAGCAAGTCATCAAAGAATTTCTCCTTACCCTCTAACCTCAACATCTAGATTGTGAGTCTCTATGAGAATGGGGCATGAAACCACAGGCAGCATGAACCCTGGACCATTTTACATTTGAATCTGAATCTTGGAAAGTATAGATTTTCTTGGATTATGCCCAAAAAGCCATTTCATTTTTCTTTAGTAGTAGTACTTCATATATATATATATATATATATATATATATATATATATATATGATTATCTATCTATCTAGTCACAAATCTGTCTACCTTGGGGACTGTATCCAATCTTCTCTTGTCTTAGATGCCAGGGAAAAGTGTGAAAACTTGGAACCTATGAAGCTCTGTTCCAACAAATTCACATGTTTTGTAATTTTGCTAATATCTCCTCAAAATGATAAGTTAAAGAGGAAGAACCTTTAGGGAGAAAGACCATTATATCATAAAATTTGGAATTCTTCTGTTACAAGATACTTAGAAAAATAAGAATTTAGCACATTTGCTGAAATAATCCTAAAGAAGATAAAAGAGAAAGTTGTTGATTGAAGAAAGGACCAAATGCTATGACACATTAGAAGGCATTTATTTTTCACTTTGTGTTAGTGACTTTGGACACCTGACTGATTTTTACAAAATAGAAATGAGCTGCTTCCTCTGTAGTATTTCCTCAAGATTCTTGTGAATTTAAGACCCTCTGTTTCTGACTCAGGGACTTGTAGATCTCCAATAAAGTATCTTTGTATCATGAAAAAAATTATTCTCCACATGGGAGACAGTAGACACAGATATAAAACCAAGGTGATCTATACCCCATATGCATGATTGGAAATACTATGTATGTAGTATCATACGTTTTATCCTCAAAGTACATAATTTTAGCTCTCTCCATTAAAATGACCTGTTGTAATAAATGACTAACCCGGTAGCAGCAAGTACCCATGTCGTGAATTTCCACTGAAAAGAATGAAGCATGACTAATTTCAGATCTGGACAGGAAACATAGTGCATAGTCATTTTTCATTTCCAAAAGTAAGGAAGATAACAGAAGCTACTAGTTATAGCAAAAGTACCCAGGAACCAACTTAAGGAACCAACTTAAGAGCCTAACACTGGCTGAAGTTTGGATAATTTGAACAATAATAATGATAATAATCGATTTGGATAAAAGCACAATATATGATAAAAATACATAAGTTCACAGTAAAACATTACAAAAAAACTCATGTCTAATCTTTGGGAAATGGTAGGGAACCAACCTGAAATTTGAGAAAGTTAAACAATCTAGTGTTGGATCAAACTTTACTGGATGAAAGATTTCTTACCAAAATATAAACCAACCAAGAAATTGATAAGAAATTTGTTCATTAGATAATTATTCTACAATAACAAGTGAAGAATGGAAGAGAATTAGAATATTTTAACTCTGTAAACTCTTTACTTGTTAAGAGTACCTGTTAAGTATTATTTTCTAACAAATTGAATCTGAATTACAGGATAACTCCAAGAGCATTTAGTATAATACTTAGGAGAGTTAAATGACAGTACAGGAAGTTGATAACAGGTCTAGACTGGGAATCTGTGGAAAAGAATGCTTTTTGTTCAACAGAATTTCAAGGAACCAAAAAATTGAAGGTGTTAAGGTGTAAAACTGAAGAGACTCTAAGTTCTCTTGGCCATTAACCATAAACAGTGCTTTAGGGTATTATCAAGAGTACCTAGAATGGATCTTCTACAGCTATGATTTGACTGCCTACTTTGTAAGGGCTACTAAGAGAGGAGGATGGTAGAGCTGGAATTATACAGAAAAATCAAAGTGTCAAGAAAAAAATGGAGGAATGCTATAGGAATAGTGATATCTGGGGACCCATTGAGCTTTTCTGTAAATTTTAAGTTGATTGAAAAGGAAATGTTATACCTAAAATATTATTCCAAGATTGGAGAACACTATTACTCTTAAATTTGAAGAATCCCCCTTTAAACTTGATAACTTACTTTTAAAAAAAATTAAATTTGAAGAATCCCCCTTTAAACTTGATAACTTACTTTAAAAAAAAATTTTATATAAAGAAACTATTTTGAGGCAGTGCTAAAAATTTGTTTTACTTATCTTGATTGAAAAGGTGAGTGACTCATCCAGGATGGAGATTCAACCAAGAGATGTATTGGGGAAGAAAAGGAGGCAGAGAGGAGAGAGGAAGAGAGCAGAGAAAAAGAGAAAGATAGTAGAGAAAGGAGAGAAAGAATAGGAAGAGGGCAGAGCTTAAGCTTGCAAGCTTTGGCTTAAGAAGTTTTGCGTAGATGTCCCGGATGCTGATTGGCAGGGTGACTCAGGAATGGCTAGTGGACAGGCAAGCGGACACTATGTCCAGTGGGGATTGGTCGAGAAAACTTTTGAATTTAGCGCTCTTTGGCTTGGTGCCCTTCTGAGAGGAGGGGGAGGGATAAGAGATTCTGTGATGTTCTTGCCAGATGGAAACTTAACTTTAGCTTCAGCAGGGAGTTTCCCACACACCCAACCTTGATTCTTAACTGAATTACAACATCTATTTGTATTTTATTAATAGTGAATGTTTTGTTCTTGTTGTAAAAGGAATGTTTCTAACTTTGTGGAAGTAAGTGAAGTCTTTACTTTTCCTAGAGTTGTATACTTTTTGCCCTAGGAGAGATTTTATGTTTTTGGTGTATTTTAACTTTGGCTTAAATTACATTTTAGAGTTTAAACAGACATCTAGAAAAGTTGTAGTTTTGTTTCTCTAGTATGAATTTACTGCCAACTTGCAAACAAATATAATGATGTTCAATTAATAAGGAAACATGGTTTCTGGAAAAGCAAAAATTGAGGAAATAAAAAATACTTAGTTTTATGCTGATTAGATTATAAACGACATTTGGAGTACTATTTAAAGCCACTGGCAGTAGGTTAGAACATCATCCCTTAGGTTTTCTGCCTCCTCCAGGAAAAGAAGAATAGTGCCAGTTAACTAATGAAGTTTGCCTTCATCTCTGGCATAATTCCTGCCTGAAAGATACATTCTTACATTTAAAATTATTTCAGTTTGCTGGGTGTCTAGAGCTTTCTCTTGTTCTGTAAATCACATCAATGTTCTTGAAAGCTTGTGTTTTACATAATTTGCATGAATCCTGTTACAGTTCTATAATTAGATGGTGTTGGCTTTACTCATATCATAAACCAATACTCTCTCATCTTCAACTAATGTACATATAGACTCACTTAGAGGCTAGCCTCAGGGATCTGAACAAGTATACGATGTATAAATTCTGGTTTTTGAATTATACTATGTTAATGAATGAAAGAATTAGTAATAGAAGGAAAAGATTTCTCAACCACTTTATTTTGGTACACTTAACTAACTTATTTAACAATAGGTTATTGCCATTTCAATTAAAAACCCAAGTTACATCAAATTTCAGTCATGTAGTTCTAAAAATTCACAATAAATATGAACCTGCCTAGTCCATGATTAAGGTGAATTTTACTGAGTATTTTGTGATAGACACTGGGTTTATAACAGTGTAAGTCAAATAAGATCCAGTTTTCTTGGAGCTTATGTTCTGATAATAATAGTACTGTTATTTTTTCAGACCTAGCTGCTAGGATCATACCATGGTTTTGACATATAGTAACTTGTCTAATGCAGTGTTGCATTGATAAATGTTATCACATATATGGATAATGAGAGTATAAATGAATTAGGTACATTCCTATTTTCCCAGTAAAATGAAATGTTATACAGATTCTGCTTGTGAATCCTTCTTAAATGTCTACATCTTTTTCCTTTCTTAAAAATTAACTGAAGACCTCTGAATTTTTGTTCCAAATATTGGAAGAGAGGAAAAATACTTTCCACATTTTCACAAAGAGTGCTTACTATATTGGTAAAAACAGGTTATCATTGAATATTAACTACTCATTTCTAGCATTCCCAAGCAAGAAGCTCTGTTATAATTCAACTCCATAGTTCTATTCTTTTTTTTTTTTTTAAACTTCTTTTCCTTTGTAACTAATTTATTTGAAACTGACTTTTTAGGTAAATGAAATGTTTGAAAAAGCTGCAAAAGGCAGTTCTGCAACAGTTGTTTTATGAGATTTTCTTAGGTTTAAATATAGTATGTTTTTGATTCAGTAAAACACTACTTGTATGTTACAAGTAACTCATATAAATCTGGTGAGTGAATAATTTTATATATAAATATATTTTTTAATATTATTTTTTATACGAATGGAGTACAACCATTCATGCGATCATACCTGTACATAGGGTAATAATGTTCATCTCATTCTGCCAACTTCCCCTCTCACATATACCCCACCCTCCTCTCTGCTCAATCCAAAGTTCCTCCATTCTTCCCTTTCCCCCCAATCCCCCATTATTGGTCAGCATCCACTTATCAGAGAAAACATTCAGCCATTGGTTTTTTGGGATTGGCTTACTTTGCTTAGCATGATATTCTCAAACTGTGTCCATTTACTTGTAAATGCCATAATTCTATTCTTCAAGGCTGAATAATCTTCCATTGTGTATATATTCCACCATTTCTTTATCCATTCATCTATTGAAGGGTATTGAGGTTGGTTCCACAGTTTAGCTATTTTGAATTGAGCTTCTATAAACATTGAGGTGGCTGCATCACTGTAGTACACTGATTTTAAGTCCTGTGGGTCTATATCAATGAGTGTGATAGCTGGATCAAATGGTGGTTCCATTCCAAGTTATCCAAGGAATCTCCGTAGTGCTTTCCGGATTGGCTGCACCAATCTGTAGTTTCACCAGCAATGTATGAGTGTGCTTTTTCCTTCACATCCTTCCTAACACTTATTGTTGTTTGTATTCTTAATAGCTGCCATTTTGACTGGAGTGAGATTAAATCTTAGAGTAGTTTTGATTTGCATTTCTCTAATAGCAAGAGATGTTGAATATATTTTATATATCTGTTGATCAATTGTGTATCTTCTGTGAAGTGTCTGCTCATTTCCTTAGCCCATTTATTGATTGGGTTATTTGGTTTTTTGGTGTTAAGTTTTTTGAGTTCTTTATATATATTATATATATAATATATATATATATATATTATATATATATATATATATTATAATATATCCTGGAGAATAGTGCTCTATCTGATGTGCGTGTGGCAAAAATTTTCTCCCATTTTTTTGGCTCTCTCTTCAGGTTATTGGTTTTTTTCTTTAGCTGAGAAGAAGCTTTTTAGTTTGGATTCATCCCATTTATTGCTTCTTGATTTTATTTCTGTGCTTTAAGACTCTTTTAAAAGAAGTTAGGTCCTAAGCCAACATGATGAAGATTTTGGCCTGCTTTTTCTTCTATTAGGTGCAGTGTTTCTGGTCTAATTCATAGGTCCTGGATCCACTTTGAGTTTTGGGCAAAGTGAAAGATAGGGGTTTAGCTTCATTTTGTTGCATATGGATTTCCAATTTTCCCAGCACCATTGTTGAAGAGGCTATCTTTTTTCCAATGTATGTTTTTGGCATCTTTATCTAGTATGAGATAACTATTTATGTGGATTTGTCTCTGTGTTCTCTGTTCTGAACCATTGGTCTACATGTCATTTTGGGGCCAATACCATGCTGTTTTTGTTACTATAGCTCTGTAGTATAGTTAAGATCTGGCATTGTGATGCCTCCTGCTTCAATCTTATTAAAGATTGCTTTGGCAATTCTCCTTCTCTTATTTTTCCAAATGAATTTCATGATTGCTTTTTCTATTTTTTTTCTTTTTCTTTTTCTTTTTTTTTTTGGTAGCAGATTTTAAACCCAGGGGCACTTATTCACTGAGCCACATCCACTGTACTTTTTGGTGTTTTGGTGTTTCATTTAGAGACAGGGTCTCACAGAGTTACTCAGGGCCTCACTAAGTTGCTGAGGCTGGCTTTGAACTCATGATCCTCCTGCCTCAGCTGCCTGAGCCTCTGGGATTAGAGGCATGCACCACCATGCCTGGCAAGTGAATAATTTTTGACATGGGCATTTTCTTAAATAATTAATGATATTTTAACTTGGTTTCAAAATGTAATTGTATTTATGGTTGATTTGAGATTTAGAAAGAACTACAAATCTGCGAATCCACATGGAATAATAAGAGAACCCAGTGTGGTTTTATCACTACATGTCATTTCTGGCATCTTACTTTTTATTTTTTTCTTCCTTTCCTTTCTTTCTGTACTTAACCATTGAATCACATCACTAGTTCCTTTTTATATTTCACTAGGAGACAGGGGCTCACTAAGATGCGTAGGGCCTTGCTAAATTGCTGAAGCTGGTCTTGAACTCAAGATTCTCGTGCTTCAGTCTCCTGTGTTGCATAGATTGCAGACGTGCGCCATAGTGCCTGGCAAAAGAATACATTCCCTGTACTCAGTAATTGGGGTAGTTTATGGCTGGATTATGAGCCTCCATGAGGATTTTTCCCTGATATTGACTTCTGTGTTTGCTTGAACAATAGATTATTTTTTGAAAGAAAGTAGTTAATTTTTGTTTTGATGCCTTTTAATTGAGCATAGTTTTTTTTGTTTTTGTTTTTGTTTTTTACTGTACTCTTAAGCATTTTCCATTACAGACTGAGTATCAAGATTTTATTATAAATTTTATATTGGGTAAACATCCAAAGATAGAAAGATCTGAGTTTAAGTACATTTCTAGATTTGCACAACCTTGACCAAATTATTTAATTTTCTAAGCCTTATTTCTCATAGATAAAATGAAGATTAAAATAGTGTGTTGCTAGAATGGGTAATTCTAGTAGAAGAAGGAAGGAAGCAGTTTTTTTTTTTTTTTTTTTTTTTTAGTTTTTTTCTCAGCCCATATTAGGACTGATTTTTTTTTTAAAGAGAGAGAGATGAGAGAGAGAGAGAGAGAATTTTTTAATATTTATTTTTTAGTTTTCGGCGGACACAATATCTTTGTTTATATGTGGTGCTGAGGATTGAACCCGGGCCGAACACATGCCAGGCGAGCGCGCTACCACTTGAGCCACATTCCCAGCCCCAGGAAGCAGGTTTTAAGTCACATTACCTCTAGGAAGCAAGAATGGAAATGGGGGGGGGGGAATAGGGCATAGAACTTTTGCTTATCATCAGGAGTAAAAATTAAAGATAAATAGATGCTTTTATTTTCTTTATTATCCACTGTCACTTATTAATTTCCTGACAACAGAATATAAATATATTTCTTTCTCTCTCTCTCTCTCTCTCTTTCTCTCTCTCTCTGTCTCTCTCTAAAGTAACAAACTGGGTTTTAAGTTTAGGTTTGTGGAAGATTTTTTAAATCATTTGGAATGTCAAAATTGACATTTTATATAATCAATATGCTAGAGCACATAACAAATGGATTCTTATTGGTGATAGTTCTTATTCTAAAGTTTAATTTTTCAACTATGAAAACATATAAATGGTTGTGATTGCAATTAGCCTTTTTTTGTGACTTAATTTTCTTGTTTATAAAATCAGGATAAATAATAGTTGTCAATTCATTGTTGGTATTAAGAGTAAGTGAAAAAATATTAATTTGGAAAGCATACATGTTTATAGGCTATGATATAGTATATGCCAGGGATTTTTCTTGTAATTTAACTTTCATGTGATTTAATGTCTTAAGAGATTTTATTAAGATCTTTATTTGACTTACAAAATTATTATTACATAAAAATTTATTGGACTTTTTAGTGTTCAGAAATATTTCTGAGAAATTTTTTAAGTCGTTTTCATCCCAAATTATGAGACTTATGTTAAATTGTAAGATTGCATTTTTTTCTTTAGGATTTCTGTGATAAATAATTGGTGTTACAGGTATTTCCAAAATGAAATTTGCATGTTTAGTGTTTTATCAAATGGTAGAATTTTGTGTTGTTTCTATTTATCATCTTTATACTGGGTGAATAATAGAAACAAATATTCATCTGTTTTAATAGCATTTCACTAAATGGCCTTAAAATTAAGCATTTTTTTAGTATACAGAAATATATATTATGTAGCTTCAATATTATTAACACTAATAATTTGGTTATGACGTAGAAACCAGATTTAAACTAGAATTTTATAAGTATTAGATTTCAGGAATACGTTAGATTGACTTCAAATCAAATAATACTGCTTTAAATTTATTTATTTATTTAGTACTGGGGATTGAACTCTGGGTGGGGGGACTCAACCACTGAGCCACATCCCCGGCCCTATTTTGTATTTTATTTAGAGATAGGGTCTCACTGAGTTGCTTAGCACCTCGCTGTTGCTTAGGCTGGCTTTAAACTCGTGACCCTGCTGCCTTAGTTTCCCAGGCCACTGGGATCACAGTTGTGTGCCACTGCGCCCAGTAGTATTGCTTATTTTTTTTTCACATCTTCATACTTATTTTTTAAGTTAGAAAAATACTTGCTTTGTGATAATGTCATGTAGTATCTTGTTTATTCTGCCTTTTAGGCAGGATTTACTAGAGTACAAATTACTTCTTTGGGATGCCATTATATGCTTTTCTTTGCAGTTTGTCATGAGAATTGTTTTATTTTTGCCTTGGTATTCATACCACCTGCAAATTGTCATAATAGTTAAGCAATTGAAATCAGGTCAACTGTGAATTTTAAAGTTAACATATTACTTGGAAAATCATTTGGAAATGATCATGATATTTATGAATATGGGGAGGAGGCTGCCCATTTTAATCTAAGCATAAAAGAGAAAGTGGGGACTTAAAATAGGATGAGCTTATATTTGTGGGAGAATTCTCCTAATTTGGGGGAATTTTTAATGGAGTGCATTGGACTGTGAAGACTTTTTTTTTTAATGTTCCTGAACATATTTTCACCTTTTGTTAATTTAATTGCTGTGCTTACTGAAGGCATCTGCTTTGTGAATTCTTTATGTATTTAAAAGGCTTGATCGGTATTAAATCCTAACTTTCTTTTTTTCTTTCTTTTCTTTAGGAGGAGCGTATTATTTAATATCAAGAAGTCTAGGGCCAGAGTTCGGTGGTGCAATTGGCCTGATATTCGCTTTTGCCAATGCTGTTGCAGTTGCTATGTATGTGGTTGGATTTGCAGAAACTGTGGTGGAGTTGCTCAAGGTAATTTACCTTTCTTTTGGTCATCCATTTGCCACGTTTATTGAGTGCTCTGTGCCCTCATCATGTTAGGAGTTAGTAAAGTTGTGATGTGATAACTTAGAAACTTGCCCTTCAAGAAATTTAGTACAAGAGATAGACAAAGAAGAAAATTATGTTAGAATGCCAGCTGTGGAATACTGTAGGTGGCATTAGCAGCCCAAATTAGGGGCAGAGAGGTGGTGTTTACATGATCCTCTTTGGGAATCGGCGTAGAAGGAATGTTGAGGAAGGTTCTTCAAGTAAGGGAGTTAGCATTTACAGGCAAATAGGAAAGGTATAGTCAGGCATGAGGGAACAGGAAAGAAAAGGAAACAAAGGCCTGGAAAGTGTAGAGTATGTTATGTTAAACAAACTATAAATATTTCACTGTGATTGAAACAGAGTGGCAAGACTTGAGTCTTAAAGCATCAATTCAAGAAAGGTCTTGTTTGTAGTAAAGTGGGCTTTAATATTGGAATTGGGGCCTAGAGAAATATCTGACCATAGTCTGGAAAATGGATTTGAAGGATCACAAGTTGGGATGGAGACCATTTCAAAGTTTATTGTAACTATCCTGGAAGTGGAGATGGTGGCTTTTATTACAATAATGACCAGTGGAGTTGGAGAGATGGAGATGATCTTCAGATATTTTAATAAAGTTGAATGAGGACTTCATGATTAATGTAATGTGGGAAATTAAAGAAAGATAAACGAGAATTTCAAGTTTATACACAGATTTATGACTATTCGATTTAGTTGGAAGGTAATGCCATTCACTGTGAGACAGAGAATATAGAACAGCCTAATTCTGGATGTGCTAATTTGAAGAACCAAATAGAGCTGGTATCTAACTATTCAGAAAGAACTATTCAGAAGACATTTAATAGTACTGCTCTTGGATTCAGAAGAGAATTTGTTTGAAAAGTTATGGAGATATGTGCCATTAAAGAAGTGAGAATGAGTAAGATTCCTTCATATTAACTGAAAGTTGTTCATGTTAGGTTGTAGGCATTCTTCTATAGTAGATTATGGCAAATTAGGAAGCGTAAACTCTGAAAAAGACTGACGCTATGTTGCTTTGACCTCTGCCTATGTAGGCCAACAAAATGAAGAAAAGGAAAATGTATAAAGTAAGCAAGTGATATAGTCACTGAAGTCCATATTCTTTTAGTTTAGTTTTAGTTTTAATTTTTATTTTAGTATTTGTTCTTATTTTCTGCTCAGTTTAAGATTAAGCTTGTGAACTCATCAGAATATTTAGAGCTTTAAAATGTTTTTGTTTTGTGGAAAGTTAGATCCAGCCAAAATTGAAACAAATACTTAAAATACTTGATTTAATATAAAAAAATATATATGAGAGAGAGAGGGAGAATTTTAATATTTATTTTTTAGTTTTCAGCAGACACAACATCTTTTTTTGTATGTGGTGCTGAGGATTGAACCTGGGCCGCACGCATGCCAGGCAAGCACACTACCGCTTGAGCCACATCCCCAGCCCAAAAAATATATTGAGCTACAACTTTGGTGTTCTGTTGTACTTATGATCCAGTGAATCTCAATTTAAAAACAGATCCAATAGATATATATTTGCACTCTCATCATTTTTTTTTCTTCTATAGGTAATCATCAGGTGTGATTATCCAAATGCTATAGGAAATGTCAAATGATATAAAACTAAAATTTAAAAATAATATATAGTTAAAAGTTTAGACATAATTTTATTAAATCAAATGGGATCCTTTAAAAAAGTTGAATTTGTTCCTGTTTTTTTGACACTTACTATGCCTTTGGTTGGCAAAATGTCTTTGGATTTTTTTCTCCTTAATTTTTTTATTAAGCTCATCTAATTGGAATTCAAAGAAGATTTTTTCCTTGTTGCTTTTATGAAGGAGTTTTTTAAAAAGCTTTAATAAGAAGGCTTTTTTTTAAAAAGAAGCAACTGCATAGGAAAATTGTGATCTTTTATAATTTTTCAATCATAATGCAGTCATTCTAAGTTATCAAAATAAATAGATATTTTAGGTTTTTGAGCCTTTTATAAATTTATTTGAGCAGTGTAATTTATACATAGCTACTTACTTAGGTTGATTGAGGTATCAGAGCTTTTAGTTTTGATCTACAGGGGAACTTTTATAATATGAATCTTAAATTCAAGAAATTTTTGTTTGTAGAATGGAAATAATATGTGGTTTTGACAACTGCATGAAGGAGATTGTTCATGTCTTCCTCACACATCATAAAAGACCATCAAAAACATGAGTTCTCTAGCCAGGTTAATATGAAATATATCTCTGCTCTGTCATTTAAAAAAATCTAATTAGCAGACTAAAGTCATTTTTTTGTTTTTTTGATTATTGAATCTATCAGATATTCAAGTATTAATTTAATCATACATTTGATGTTAGATCATCAGATGCTTGAATGACATCTCAATAATAATTCATTCCTTTCCTTAGATTTCCCATCAGTTCATTTAATAAGCATTTATTCAACATCTACATGTAAGGCATTGTTGGTCATTATATTTATAATTCTCTTTTCTAGGAACATTCTATACTTATGATAGATGAAATCAATGATATCCGAATTATTGGAGCCATTACAGTAGTGATTCTTTTAGGAATCTCAGTAGCTGGAATGGAGTGGGAAGCAAAAGTAAGTCATGTTAGGAGTATCTATATATGTTTAATATGCAAACTTTTAGAGGTTGTCTTTTTTGTTTTTGTTTTTGTTTGTTAATTTCCTTTATGTAGGTGGGGCATATTTGAAGAAAACCAGTCTAGGATCCAGTTAAACACAATACTTTCAACGAGTTTGTTTTTGTTTGTGGTGGTGGAAATTGAATTCAGTGCTTCATATATGCAAAGCGTGATGCACTCAACCACTGAGCTACATCCTTAGCCCTTTTTATATTTTATTTCATTTTGTCCTAAGTTTTGAACTTCTCACTTCCTCCCCTATATTTCAGTATTTACATGGAAATATTCAGGTCAATATTAGGTAGTCATAGTTTAATAAATGGTTTCATAATTTATTCAAAGAGATTCAGTTTAACAATAAACCCGGGGCAATGACTGAAAGTGTCCACCTGAAGTTAGAGAAGCTATTCTTACCCCTTGATATTGAAATCTTCAGAAATCAATTAGTGCTAGTGTTTCTTGAAAAAATTGCTGAATTCACACACTGATCAGCAAAGCATGCAGAAATATTATTGGATCTTTGAGCATTACAGTAGGTTACAGCACCATTCTAGTTTCCTGAATAGTGAATATCTACAAAAATACTGTTCAGAAACTCAGATGGTCCAAGTTTTTTCATGTTTACTTTTGTAGGTTCTGTAAAACTCACATATTTGTTCTATAAGTGATAATATTTACTGAACTGAAAATTAGAAGAAAGAATCTTTTTCTAAGCTTTTAAAATCATATTAGAATAAAATTAAATCTTGTCTATTTAATTATTTACATATCTTAGTGCTAGAAATCAAATCTAGGGCCTTGTTCAGGCTAACCACATGCTCTATCACTGAGCTATACTCCCAAACCCTCATTTATTTGTTCTTTTAACACATTTACTTTGTTGAAGGGATGTGATTAGCATTATAAGTATTTTTTTTTCTCACTGATTTTAGTACAGGGAATTGAACCTATTCGCACTTCATCAATGAGCCACATCCCTAGCCCCCACGCCCTTTTTTTCTTTTGGTACTGGGGATTGAGCTCTGGGGCACTCACCACTGAGCCACATTCCTACCCCTATTTTATATTTTATTTAAAGACAGGGTCTCACTGAGTTGCTAAGCCCCTCTCCAATGCTGAGGCTGGTTTAGAACTGGTTTAGAACTCACCATCCTCCTACCTCAGCTTCCTTGAGCCACTGGGATTATAGGTGTACATCACATCACTCAGCCATCCTAACCCTTTTTATATTTTTTTTTTGAGATAGAGTCTCGATAAGTTGCTTAGGACCTTGCTAAGGTGCAGAGGCTAGCTGTAAACTTGAGTTCCTCCTGCCTCAGCTCCCCGAGCCCCTGGGATTATAGGTGTGCACCACCATGCCCAGCTGATAACATACTTTTTCATAAGTATTTGTTCCCTTTTATTGGGAGTTAAAATTTGAGAAAAATTCTTTCCTTCCCATCTCATTGCCTCTTGAGTTCTCCTCCTCCATATTCTCTACTTTGTCTACTTTTTCTTCTTTTCATATAGAAGTCACATATTTAACATATGTTTGGATCTGGTATAAAACTTGCATATGTGTTAAATTTGTTCTTAATGTTAAGAATGTCACTGAAAGCTGAAGGAAACCGAATTACATAGGGTGAAAAGCTTACAGTATATATAATTTTTAGTGCTTTAGGGTTTGATATATATGGTATGATCCTAATTTTGCTACCCACTAACCCCCATTATATTGAATATTCTAAAATAGTTCTTTGTTTAACCAAAGCTTATCTAGTACCTGCTTTGTGCTTGGCACTCTTTGGGGAAGCAGACAAAATAGAACAAAAGTTACATTCTAGTGAAATTAAATAAAATAAAAGTATTGACACAGTACACTTGATTTTATTTTTAATGTTTAAAACTACAGGCTCAGATTGTTCTTTTGGTGATTCTACTTCTTGCCATTGCTGACTTCGTCATAGGAACATTTATCTCATTGGAGAGCAAGAAGCCCAAAGGTTTCTTTGGTTATAAATGTAAGTAAAGAAGATTAAATATCTTTTTAAAATTTATTTATATTTTTTATGTAGTACTGAGGATCGAACCCCGGGCCTCATGCATTCGAGACAAGTACTATACCACTGAGTTACATTCCCAGCCCGAATAAATACCTTTTAAAGAATGTATATTACAGCATTATACTGCTAACTAAATTTAATACATTTTAGATATTTTGTAATGTAACTTGAGTTAGTTCTGGTGATCCACACTCATTCTTATTTCAGTTTTTGTCACCTTTATATAGTCTGTACACTTGCAATAAAAGTCACCTTCATTTTCATCTTTTATTTTTCAGCCTTAGCAACAAAAGGTGATAGAATTTACAGAAATCAGTGATACTGAGAAAAGGTGCTTTTGATCTCTACTTCTTGGGGCAGTTTGTAACTAACATGACCTTTTCTGTGGTGCTGGGGATCAAACCCAGGTGTTCTACCACTGAGCCATATCACCACCCCATTTTTTATTATTTTAGATGTATACTTATGTATCCCTTAACTATGGAAACACTGTGAGAAACATTCATTGACTTGCAATTCAGTGGATGAACTGCATGTATTCAATTAGTTGTTGTGAATTGAATTCATTGAATTCATTTTTGTGCAGATATCAAAATATAACACAAATTAAGGTGCATACAGTGTTAATAGGCAATATAATCTTATGGAACTGCTGTCCTATATGTGTTCCATTGTTGACTAAAATCTCATTATTTGGTACATGACTCTATTTATAAACAAAGCAGTTTAAAGGTGAGATTGTGAGTGCAACTAAAATATTTTAGTTTCTTGGTGTAGTGCCACTTAAGTTACTCTGCAATTTATATTAATTATGTGAGAATTTTCCTTAGTTTTTATATTTTATAATCTTTTATTTTTAACTGCTGGTGACATTTACTTGTCTAGGACTTCATTATTTCCTAACATTATATCAGCGTCCTCCCCATCCTCTATTGACCTAATTAAGCAACTCTGGACCTGTCTTTAAGATAGTAGGAAAGATTAGTTGCTGAGAGGCTTATCTCTAGTTAGCTAAAACCCACATTTTTAAGCCCTAGAAACAAAAATCTTGTTTAGTTTCCCTGAGTTGTTTTCCCCAGATCTGTAAAAAGATACAGAATGTAGATCAATGCACTTCTTCCTTCAGAAAGCCTTACTGGAACCAAAAATAAATAAATAAATAAATAAAATCAGCTGAACTAAATTGGAGCCTAGAGACCTCATTGGTTTATGTTCTATTGTAAGCTCTTTAATCTTGTTACTGACTGGAACATAGCACTGGTGTGGCTTGTACCTAACACTGACTCAGTTAGCTGAGCTGTTTTCTGATACACATTGTTTTAAGGCTTTTACCTCAACAAGGGACACCCAATATTTGTGACTATTTGTGATTTCTATTCTGATTGCTAGTGTATATGACTGATTCAACTGGGCTTTAAATTTGTTTCTTAAGTTAGAGAAGAGGCAAGCCAGAAATAAGTTAGTAGCCTTCTTTGATTGCCTTCTTTTCTGTATTTTGTGCTCTTATGAATATATTAGATTTTTTCCTAGTAATGAGTTTTTTTTCCACTTCATTTTTTAATATTATGTATTTTGGGGGAACAATTGTTTGCCATTTTTTCTTCTAAAAAAAGTATTAAAAATTACAGTGTGGGCTGGGGATGTGGCTCAATCGGTAGCGCGCTTGCCTGGCATGTGCGGGGCGCTGGGTTCGATCCTCAGCACCACATAAAAATAAAATAAAGATGTTGTGTCCACTGAAAACTGGAGGGAAAAAATTACAGTGTATGGTTACTTCTAAAAATATCCCCAATAAATACATTTTCTTCTTTTTTTTTTTGACTCCAGTTGATTTTAAAATATCTGTAGATACCTTCTAAGCCATATTTTTTTTCCTTTTTTTCAGATCTCTGACATCTTATAAAGGTGTTATATAGTTATATGGTATATTAACAGTGTATACTGTGTTTAAGTAGCACATCTGGGCTTACATTAGTTCAAGGTTAATAAATCTAAATGCTTTGGCATGTGAGTTTTCCTTTTGGTAGTTGATACTGCTTTGGCTTTCCTCTTCATTATACTATGATAATTTTGGCAGTGTACAATTTATGCTAATGAACTCTTGAGTTCACATGACCTCCTAATGGTGATGTGGAGATATTCATGTTATCCTCTTGCCCTTTTCCTTTCTGTCCTCCTTTTGCCAAGGAATAGTGCCTCTTCTTTTTCTGGATCCTGTTTCTTTTACTTTATCCAAGGCACTTCTCTTCATAACATACTTTTTTCCCTTAATCAAAATGTCTGCCTCTGCATAATAAGCTTGCTCTAATAATTCTCATCTTTGAAAATGCTGTCTTTCATTCCCCTTGTTATGACTTCACTTTTCTAGTTACCATTCATATATAAATTTCTCAGATCTTCACCTCCCACTTATTCCTTGTAATTTAAAAAAAAAAAAAAAGACAAGCCTGTAGAAAACTTGCAAAAATAGTAAAATAAATTCTTTATACTTTTTACCTGTATTCAATGATGAACCTTTTATTTTTTATCTTTTTTCCCACATTTATCTCATGTATATATATATATATATATATATATATATATATATATAATATGTAGTAACAAATTTACTATGTATATTATATATCAAATTATTATTATGATTGCTTTCTTTTGAGAGAAGTTGCAGTAATTATAGCTTCTTACCTCTAAATACTTCTGCTTATATCTAGTAAGGAAAAGAGTGATTCAGGAAATTTAACTTTGGCACAATACTAATAATATTTGACATATATGGGCTAATACAGATTTTTTCCCAAATGTCTCTAAAGATCTTTATAGAATTTTATTTTTCCTCCAAGATCATGTGTTTCTGTGTTGCATTCAGAGGGCGTGCCTTTTACTTTCTCCACCACTCCCACCCCAATGGTTCTTCACATACTGTTCAGTCTCCTTAGCCTGCCTTTGTCTTTTGTAGTGTTGACATTTTCAAGAGCAGGACATTTGTATTTCATTTGGGTTTGTCTGGCTTATTTCAGTGGATTCAGGTTATTTATTCATTCATAGATCATCTGATGAATGATGCATTCTCCTCAGTGCATCACATCAGGAGGGGTGTATGTTTTCAGTTTTTCGTATTTTTGGTGGTATTTGATTACTCTGTCAAGTTGATATCTGGGAGGTTTTTGTGTTGTGAAGTCATCTTTTTTAAATTTTTGTAACAAATAAGTGGTTTGTATAGCGGTATTTTGAGACTGTGCTTAGCCTAGTCCCTATAAACTTTTTAAAGCATTTTCTTGTTTTATTTTGTGTCAAAAACTCATTGGGCAGTGTATCTATTACTCCTCCTATTACTACCCCTCTTCTTCCTGTCCTTTTGTTTGTTTGTACCAGGGAGTGAACCCAGGGACTCTTACCCGTTGAGCCACATCCCCAGCAGCCCTTTTTATATTTTATTTTGAGATGGGGTCTCCTACTGAGGCCGGTCTCAAATTTGCAATCTTCCAGTTTTAGCCTCCCTAGTTACTGGGATTACAGGCAAGCACCACTGAACCTAGTTCTTCCTATCCTTTAAATGCAGAGTTGCACAGGCTATGGTCCTTGCCTTCCAACCACTCTCTTTCCTTTGCTGATACTCATTTTCAGGACTCAAAATAACTTATTCCTGATTCTCTCCTGTAAAATTCACACATATAATGTTGAAATATTTATTCAGTATATTTTCTACTTATTCCTTCTCACACTTTCCTATGTCAGCAAGTGAAAGAAACTTAACAACTCAGTGCTTCCTGTTTTCTACCTGCCTCCCTTAATTTCTGATTCCTCTAATTAGGCAGTATTCTACCTGTAGATTGAACCACTGAAGCAACCTCCTAATTGGTCTCTGTGCTTCAGAAGTTGACCCCTTCAGTCCATTGTTGACACACAGCATCTATACAACATAATCTACCTTATGCCATTTGGGTGCTTCTAGCCTTACCCTGATTTTCCATTTTATTTAAGGTAAAATTTAAACTTTTTTATAAAATTTTGCATAATCTGATCCCTACTGATGTTTTCAATCTCATTTCATCTTTCCCTTTACTATAAGAACTTTACCTGTATTTTATTCTGTAGTTCCTCAGAATATCTAAAACCCTTAGGGTTTATACTTGTTGATTCTCATTTCAGCTGTACTCTTCTCCCTGATGATTGATCACATTGCTGATTCTTCTTCAGTAAACTGTCAGTTTAAATATTATCTTCTTGATTATGTCCTTTAGACTTCTGTATTTAAACTGAATTAGGTTCTCTGTTTTATTCTTTATCATAGCACCCTGTTTCCATCAGTATATTTATTGCCATCTATAATGACCTGTTTCTTATTTTGTAGTCCCTCCTCTTCAAGACATGAATGCACACACTGCTTATAGCTTATTCATATTATATCTATAAACATTTTGAGGTGTTAAATAACTTTAGAGAATCTGGCACATGATACTCAAATAATGAAAATGACAAGTAAATGGTTATTTTAGTGTTAGTGCATGCCTTTCAGAATAGAAAAAGTAGGTCTAGCTGAAACTATCATTATTATTGAAATGAAAAGAATCTTTACTTAGGGTACCTTAGCTAAAATTATCTGGCATGGGTCACCACTATAAAACAGATAAAGCTATGGACCCAAACCCACACAGATGGTAACATAGTTAGAAGTAAGGGGCAGTGGGACTGATTCCAGATTAGTATGAAGTTTGTTTCCTTACCTACTTTTGTGTTTCTTTGACCTCTAAGGAGGAGGGGTTGTTCACACTTTGATTTTTATATTTTGACTAGTGACAACAAATCAGAGGCTCTTAAATTATTGGTAAGGGATACAAAAAAGTAGGACATGACCCAAGTCAGATTACCATTTTGACTATACATGCCCTCATACAAGAACAAAGGAATACTAATACTTGAATTAGGAAATATATATAAATTTGCCAATTTCTTGAAGAAAAGTTGGGGATTATATGCGCCAATTACTTTTGACCATAAAATTATTATGGACTAATCTGCTATCATTTATTTTCCAAATAAATGTTCTCTATAGCTGAAATATTTAATGAAAACTTTGGACCAGATTTCCGAGATGAAGAGACTTTCTTTTCTGTATTTGCCATCTTCTTTCCTGCTGCAACTGGTATTTTAGCTGGAGCAAACATCTCAGGTGACCTTGCAGTAAGTACTTTAAAATATAATATCATACGGTTTTAAAAAGTGGTATATGTATTTTAAAAGATAGATTTTTTAAAAAAATTATTATTGTCTTCCAGGATCCTCAGTCAGCCATTCCCAAAGGAACACTCTTAGCCATTTTAATTACTACGGTGGTTTACATAGGAATTGCAGTGTCTGTAGGTAAATAGCCTTCCAATTTTTATGTGTCTTAAGTTTCATAATACACAGTATAAATATTCTCATAATATTTTCTAACTTCTAGTTCAAAAGTATTTCCATAAAAAGACAGAGTTGCCTATTATAATTTTAAAGCAGTTCTAAGAAAACTAGTGGTGACATTTATACTCAGGCTTGGTGTGGCTCAGTGGTATAGTACATGCTTCGCTTGGATAAGGTCTTGGGTTCGATCCCCAGCATCATGGGGAATAAAAACAACACAAACTCCAAACTCACTGATTTTATGATATCAAGGTTTCATCATATTTCAGCTTTTCCACATATTACTGATTTATTGTGACATAATAACAGAAGTATATTTGTAAACTTTGTTATTTACATCAGTATAACTTTGAAATTTCTCTAAACAAAAGTTAGAAATGCTAATAGTCATCATGATAAGCTATATTGGCATTTAAGGATTTTTAGATTTCATTTATCATTAACAATCCATAAATAAATCTCATTAATTTTGAAAAAAATGAATTCATATATTCATATATAGAAAGACATGTGTGTACACACACACACACACACAGAGAGAGATTTAGCAAGCTTTGTGTTTTCCTTTAAGTTCCCAGCATGCTTATATACATTATATGTAAGCTGGCTTAATAAAATTTAGCTTTAAAGAATGATTTAATTGATTATGTTTCAACTTTTTAAATAATTTTATTGTTACAGATGAATATTTTCTATTTTTATCTGACCCCCTAAAACTGCTAGCACTTGTATTTATTTCATACTGTATATATTAGCCCTTGGAACAAGGGTAGTTCCTTTTCCCTGATGTTCAGTAGCTGGACCAGTAAAGACAGCTTCTGTATCACTGACTGTATAACTGGTTTAAGGCAGAAGAACATTTTTCACCCCCCAAATTGCAGATTTAGAACTTTGGAACATGAAGCACATGAAAACATAGCTGCCATAAGGCTGACACATATCACAGGGCTCTGTACTCTCCCCATCCCCTGGTGGTTTCAGAGGGACCATTAGGGAAACATGTTTGCAAATTTGTTCAAAAGGTAGAAGAAGAAATTGAAGGATAAAGAAGTATGTAGTCTTTTTAGTCATTAAAATATTCTCCATCTCAAACTTAGTTTTCTGTTTAGTCCTTACTAAATGCCTATAATTTTTATCTCATGTATGATGATACTTGATAAAATGCTTCAGAAAGAATAAATTCTAGTCTAAGGAATGATGATTACCATTAACTATATATTATGTGTTATTCAAATAAGTGTATCAAGGTAACTTTTAAAATATTTTATTATGGAAGTTCTCAATTTTACAAAAAAGTAGACAGCATTCTCTAATAAGTCCAGTATAACTACCAACCAACTTCAAGAAAGTTAGCAAAACTTATTAGGACATGGTTAATCTTGTTTTATCACTCTGTCTCATGTGTTATTTTAAAGCAAACTTCAGATGACATATATTTTCTTATTGTAAGGTTAATCATATTTGATTTGTTGTTGTTGTTTTCTTGTACCAGGGATTGATTGAACCAAGGAGTACTTACCCACTGAGCTACATCCCCAGCCCTTTTTATATTTTATTTTGAGTTAGGGTCTCATTAAGTTGCTTAGGGTCTCACTACATGGCTGAGGCTGGCTTTGAACTTGCATCTTCCTGCCTCAGTTTTCTATGCCACTGGGATTATAGGTGTGTGCCACTACACCCAGCTCAGGGCAGTCATATTTGAGACAAATGTTTAAATAAAATTTTCATTCAATAATATTCAAAATTTTTTCTCTCACAGAAGATTGATATTATTGGTCTCACCTTTGATCGTGCTTCAAAAGTGAAATATTTGGAATTTAGGAAAATATTTTTTTCTATTTGGTCTGTTTATATTTACTTAAAGACTTCTTAACCAAATAGGCCATGAGATAATTTTACTAATGTACCATTTTCACAACTCAATTTATACAATTTTTAAGTATTTGTGTGTAAATACTATTTTTAAAAGGTTCAGTTTCATTACTTGTACACTGAAGACCATGATACTTTCCAGATTTGTTCAAAGTAAAGCTATCTTAACTGTAAATTCAGTGTATACTATATATCTTGTCAGTACTTTGATTTCTTTATGAGTAGATGTAATTCCAAAATCATATAGATTTTAGCTATATTATTCTCTTGTCGCTGGTACTTCAGGTTCCTGTGTTGTTCGGGATGCCACTGGAAACATTAATGACACCATTGTAACAGAACTGACAAACTGTACTTCTGCAGCGTGCAAATTAAACTTTGACTTTTCATCTTGTGAAATCAATTCTTGTTCCTATGGACTAATGAACAACTTTCAGGTAAGTATTGAAGTTATATTATGCAGATAGACTGCTGTTAAATCTGACTATTCATAATATAGCTATAAATTACAAGGCAGGGACGTTGTTACCTTATATACTCCAAATTACTAACTGGGCATAGAGAAAAATATGAAAAGGTGAAAAATCTAGGCTCTTCGTGAGGAAAAAGACCTTGAGGATAACAATTTTATAATAGAGTATAATTTATAGTGTGTGTCTATATGTAGTTTATAAGAAAACAAGCATCTGAAGCATCTCACATATAGTCGTATTTGGGCAGTCTGTTTCTGGATTCTCCATATTCTGTTCCACTGAGTTTTGTGTCTATCCTTCCAACAGTACCATCCAGTCCACTAGTTTTTTTCCAGTATTATGTAAATATAATAGAATAATTGAGAATCTGAATATATGTAGAACTCTGTATTATGTAGAATATGCAAATTTTACTGTATGGTTTCAAGCAATTAACTGCTCTTTCAGTAGTTATAAATATTGGACCCAATTATGTAATAGTTTGTGTTTTCTAGTCATAAGACTAGGCAAAATTGTAGGAATGAAAGAAAGTATTCATGTCCAACTAATGATTCAAGCCAGTTCTGACATTGATCTTGTGTATGAAAGGCACAAATGCTAGTCTTTGCCCAGTGAGAATGCCAGTCAGATTTGTGCATTGTTGCCTTAAAATACAAAAGTGTGTTGTCTTTATCAAATCTAGTATGGACTCATTCAAGAAATGAGGAGTTTGATGTAAGTAAAGCTTTTTAATTTCTTTAATATGTTTTTTTATTTTTGTTGTGGTGGAGATTGAACTCAGGGACCTGCCCATGCTCAAGTGCTCTGCCACTAAACTACATCCCCAGCCCACGCTTTTTAATTTAAGTAATTTTAAAAAAATATATATTTTTTTAGTTGTATGAGAACACAATAAATTTATCTTATTTTTATGTACTGAGGATTGAACCCAGTACCTCAGGCATGCTACTTGAGTGCTCTACCACTGAACCACAAACCCAGAGCCATAATTTTTTTTAAGTACCTTGCAAAATGATACAAAATGGTGGGGAAAAAATCCTGTGAAAATATAGATCACTTGTCTTTTAGAGAATGAAGGTGGTGGAAGAATATAACAAAGGAGTATGTTAATTGGAGTCTCCATCATAGTATATATACAGGCCAGACTTTATAGTACCGTTTTACATGTAATTGCCTTTTTATACTCCAGGGAGTAAATTGGAATGTTTGTCTTCAATTATTAATCTTATATGTAGTCTTAAGTTTCTTATTCTATTTTCATTTTTTAACGTCCTCTAAAACTTTTACTTACCATTGCCTAGTAACAGTATGTAAGCTTCTTTGTTCTGTCAGTTAAAACCCTTTATCTTCTAAGTCCCACTTCCTTTTGTTTAGTCAATTCCAGTTATGGTATGAGTGTGTATACATATGCATGCACAAGGGCTTACCACACTCTGTTCCTTTGTTCAGTACCTCAGTTGACTTGCCGTGCATCAATACATACACCCAATTTATGTCATTCATTTTCTTTTTACATTCCACCTTAAATTCTTTTAGTCTTTTTTCTCCTATTAGAGACAAAAAAAAATCTTGTTTTTCATTTTGATTCTATTATATATTGTGGGCAACACTGATAATAACATTATTTATGGGCTGGGGATGTGGCTCAAGCGGTAGCGCGCTCGCCTGGTATGCGTGTGGCCCAGGTTCGATCCTCAGCACCACATACCAACAAAGATGTTGTGTCCGCCGAGAACTAAAAAATAAATATTAAAAATTCTCTCTCTCTCCTCTCTCACTCTCTCTAATAAAAAAAAATTAAAAAAAAATAATAACATTATTTACTTTCAACATCATTATACCTGCTACTCATCTTTCAACATTAAATTTTGGGCAATGCAGAGGGGATTGGGTAAATATTTAACTGGAAAACCAGAAACCTAGCTGGCTGTATAGCATAACATTATTTACCTCAATTTAAAGCTGGGAAAATGTAATTTCTTTCACATTGAAAGCTGGAAGGTTATTATGATATATTGGTAGTATCAGTTTTGTTTTAGTCCAGCCGCATTGTATGTGTCATATTCTCTGTTATTTTTTTCCATTATTTATGTCCTCTATTTGCACTTAATTTAGCTTTGAGATCTTTACAGATGTGTGGAATCTTGTATATATAGTTGAAGTTAGGGCTCTCCTAAAGGTAGAGTTGACAATGCTATCTAATCTAGCTTTAATAATTATTATGATAAGTAGTACTTACGCAAAATAGATGGCATATATGAAACTGCTAAATTGTTATTAGAGGACAAAACAGAAAATCATCTTTTCAAGATTTTTTCCTCACCATTCTTCTCAGAGAAGTCAGTACTAACTGTGTCTTGATATGTTAAGAATTCTTCATATTTAAGTCTATTAGAAGATACAGGGAAATACATTTTAAGTAAAACAAGATGGTTCATGTACACCTGAAATCAGGGTTATGCCTCATGACCAGAAACTGCTCATAGCCAAATTTACATCTCTTAAAGTATTATAGTCAAGTTTATGGTAGTCATAAACAACTTCAACTTGATTACCTGCTTTCCTTAATGTCCTTGGCCTCAGTTGTCATATTCTTAGTCCATGTAAACAAAAGGTAGATCTCCACTAATGAAGTAATGTATCTAAGTGATGATCACCATTCACTGCTGAGAAATTTTTATAATGAATGGATCAGGCTAACAATGCTTGAATCTACCTTGAATACTTAAACAGCAGTCTTTCAGTTATATTTACTAGATGTTTATATTTTGCTAAATGTTTTATCTGTGTATTTTTTCTTCTCAATTATGAGAATAAATTATAGACATCACAACATAATAATCTTGAAATTAAGGCATTCTGTGCAAGCACAGTACATTTTTCCCACTTGAGAAATTTAACATTGATGATATACTCTTATTTCACTTGTCCCAGTAATATCATTTATTTTTTTTCCAACATTTGGTTGTGTTACTTAGTCTATGGTAGTTCTTAGCCTGTCTTAATCTTTATGACATTACATTTTGAATAGTCTGGCAAAGATGCTTTGCATTGTATTCCTCATTTTGGATTTATCTGTGGTTGTCTTCTCTTGATCTAAAGGATTAATCCTTTTTGTCATTGTTTAAGAAATTTAAAAAGGTATTCAGTAGGAAATATTTGAACACAGAGAAAGAAATATAATGAACCTAATGTACACATTGCCCAGGTCCAAAAGTTATTAATGGATGCCTAGTTTTTGTTTATTTTTAAATCTACATCCCAGTCAGTTTACTTGGGAGCAAACTGAAGACTTTATATCTGTTCAGCTGGAATATTTCCATGTTTAACTCTTAAGGACTTTTTTTTTTTTAAATAATAACCACAATACTATCTTAACATCACAAAAAGAAATTATCTTTCTGATGGAAGTTCTTATACCTCAGTATAACTGTCTACATCTAACAACCAGTTTACTGAATATATAGAGATGACAAATACAGGTTAAACTTAATGGAAATGTAGGCAGCAAACTCCAGGGTGTAGGCTTTCTAGAGGAGATATGGCATAAAAACAAATAAATAAAATGAAAATGGAGTGTGAACCTGTAGATTGAAAAAGACCTGAGATACATCAATCAAATAAATGTAATCCTTTTTGGATCCTGATTTGAGTAAACTTTTAAAAGGTCAAGAAAAAAGGGATGATCGAGGAAATGTGAATGCTGACCAGATATGTTATTGTTAACAGATTAATTTTTTAAGCCAGGACAGTGACATTGTCATTGCAGTTTTCAAAAATTTTTACCTGTTAGAGATGAACACTGAAACATTTATGCACTAAATATCTGGGATTTTTTTGTAAAATAATTCAAAGACTGACTTTGTATTGAACATTGATTGTAACCTGGTGCTGGATAATTGGTGATTCATTATAAACTTCTTTGTGTCATTATGTGTATTTGATATTTTACAAAATTTAGGAAAACATTTTAGGATTAGTGGTAAATCCAATTCAGAAATTTGTAATGCAAATTATTATTGCACATTGTTATTGTTTACTATCATCAAATTATACCTAGAATTGTCTCATTTATTAGAGTAATAAAATTGTGACTACATATTTTTACATATCTTAAAGTATTATAGTCAAGTTTATAATATAATTTTCATTTTTCATATTATTTTTAAGACTTATTTTTCTTTTTTTTTTCTGGTCACTTCTATTTAAGGTAATGAGCATGGTGTCAGGATTTGCACCATTAATTTCTGCAGGTATCTTTTCCGCCACTCTTTCTTCAGCATTAGCATCTCTTGTAAGTGCTCCCAAAATATTTCAGGTAAGTATTTTCATATTGCAAGCTTTATTGAAGAGGGAGCTAAGATAAAATTTTTAGTTTGGGATTGTTAATATTTTTAAATTATTTACATCTGTCAACCTGAAGTATATGATACATACATGTGCACATATCATAGTGTACATTTTATGTATAAGATGCACATGTTTATACATTTTTTGCATTTATTCACTATCATAGTATAGTAGTCTTTGAATTGTTCTTTTAGAAATGATGATGGATTTGCTTTTTGACAAACCTAGCATAAATTTTCACAATCTTTACCAAGAATTAGGAGTGTAATCTAAACCATAAATCAGTGGTATAAGGAAAGGGCTTTGGGGAGTGGCTCAATAGTAGAGTACTTGCCTACTACATACAAGGCCTGTTCAATCCCTGAGACTACAAACATATTGGGGAAAAAAACATAATAGAGAAATGTCATGTCCAAGTTGACAACACCAATGTAAATTATTTATTTTACAAATATTTGAATGCTTAATATGTGCCACACATAGTTAACTGCTAAGGTTATAATGATAAATATGATGAATACTATTTTCCTTTGATGGACATTAAACATGGAATAGGAAATACTTTTTATTATGAATGTATGAAAATTAACTGTTGATTTTACAGCCTTGTTCTTAATATTATAATATAACCAGTAGGTACAGTAAAGATATAGAATATATTTCTTAAAACAGAGTTCAATGATATTTTAAGAAAAGTGGTTAAGTTTTATGAGGATTTTTATTTGTTTAGAATTTAGTCTTGGTTTTTTTAAAGTTGTTAAACCTATGCCATCCTTATCAAGTTGGAAAACTTCCGTTTTATTATATTTTTATTTTTACACCTGCTTGTCTGATTCTTTATTCATAAATAGAAGAATTTCAACATGGGAATGGGGGTAAAACAGAGAAAACTTAAGAGGTAGTCT